>NC_038043.1:3623668-4223668 GCF_002211085.1 Panicum hallii | reverse complement strand
ATGCTCATGATGATGTTGTTAAATTTTTAATCATGTTGACAAGTTTTGGGTCGTGACACCCGTCAGAATAAAGGAAAAATATGAACAAATTTTAGAGGATTGGAATTCTATTGTAAATTTTCCTACAAATTTCTTTGGAACAAAGGATTGAGTTCCTATAGATCTTATGAGATTCTTATGGAGTGGCTAGTTCCATGGAGATTTTGGAGGAATTTCCTGTGGTTTTTCAATCTATAGTATTCAAAATGCTAGCGAGTTCAATTCCTATGGTTTTCCTATTCCTATGTTTCTATAGTCCTGTGTTCCAAAGAGGGTCATTTTGAATCCTGCGTTCCAAAGAGGATCTAAATGAGATCCATGTTGATGAAACCGGGTAAATTTGGTCGCTTGGGTGGTTTTCCATTTGTCGAAGTTTAAAAATTCGAGTTTATTTTTGGAAACTTAATAATTTATTTTAAATTAGAAAAATAAGAAACTAGTACCAATATTTTTGTAAAAATGTAACACGTATGTTGGAAATCTATCTGTCAGTTATTTGGATCTAATTTGTTCATTATTCTATTTTTTATTTTTACATGCATATTATTTTTAAATAAATAAGATTTTTTTATTTTTACATGCACATTATTTATAAATAAATAATATTCAAATAACTCAAAATAGAGCACCAACAGTTAGCTTTTTATAAAAATAGTACTATTGATGTAAAATGAATAAATTTTGGATTTCTTTCAGGTTGAACTAGAATTCTTTTAATTCTCAAAATTAGAAAACTATCTAAAGGACTAAATTAGTCTAATTTTGATAGTTGGATGCGCTTTGATATCTGATTTTGTAATTCAGGGTTGAAAACCGGACTATCACGCTAGTTGGAGGGTGAAAATTCAACTTTTTCCTTATTATTATTATAAAATTTTATTTCTTATGAACTTTTTTAGTTTTAATGCCATTTCTCATTTCTTATTACTTTTATTTTGATTACTAGTAATGTATAAGGTAGGTCTCTAGTTCTATTTCTAATGACTTATATGGTTCATTAGTCCTTGTAAATGTGATACGTACTGACGTAGACCAGTACTATCCATGTTGAACTCTGATCCCGAACAAAATTGAGGTTTCGGTGCGTATCCAATCCATTTTTAAAACCCCTGTCTACTCGTTACAAGTCCGGCGACAAGGATCTGTAAATCAGAAGCACAAGCATGAGATGGAGAGCAGATGCACGGGCCGGGGGTGAGTGGTATGGGCAGGCTATGGAAGAGATCTAGGCCTACGGAGGTGCGGGCGTGCAGCTGTGAGTGCGTGAGTGGATGCCGCTCCCGCCGTGGAAGGGGAAGGTGCTGGCTGGTGAAGGAGACGAGCAGAGACCGTTGACACGTAGGAGTAGAAGAATAAGAAGAAAACGACGGGAAAAAAAGAAGGGAAGAAAATATAATTAACACGTCCGTCCCAAAATATAGCGACCCTTGGATTTGATCAAATTCAAATATTTTTATCTTTAATCAATAATATTTTTAAAAATAATTACTTTTAAATAGAAAGTAGTATATGTTATGAAATTGGATTTCATTATGAATATAATGATATCATTTTTTATCAATTTTTATATTTTTTATTATTTATGGTAAAAGTTTAAAAGGTTTGATTTTATAAAAAGAAATATAAAACTAGCTATATTTTAAGATGGAGTTAGCACGGAGCAGGCCTCTCGTCGTGTTGGCATAACAAGGTGCTCGAGACAAGCTTTGCCAATCGAACCAAAAGCGCCAATCGAACCAAAAGCGAAGCTTTTCGTAGAATCTATCGTAGCTGCGGCGCTGCGTATTTGCCAATCTATCCTACCAAAATCAGCAGCATTCAGCAGCAGGAACGGGATCGGAGGGCGAGAAGCTAGGCAGGGATCGACGATGGAGCTCGTGGTGGGCGCTTCGGAGGCGACCATGCGGTCCCTCCTGGGCAAGCTGGGCGGCCTCCTCTCCCAGGAGTACACCCTGATCCGGGGCGTCGACGGCGACCTCCAGTACATCAACGACGAGCTCGCCACCATGCAGTCCTTCCTCCGCTCCGTCGGCGCGAGGCGCGGCCACGACGACCTCACCAAGGACTGGATGAAGCAGATCCGCGACCTCACCTACGACATCGAGGACTGCATCGACGACTCCGGCAACCGCCTCCACGGCCTGCCCGCCGGCATGCCCTGCTACTTCCTCCTCAACAGCGTCTTCGAGGTCCTCACGTGGTGGCCCCGCCGAGACATCGCCGCCAGGATCGCCACCCTCAAGATGCGGGCGCAGCAGATCGGCGAGCGCCGCGGGAGGTACGGCGTCAACAACCCGGAGACCGGCGCCGAGCCCGCCGGCGCCGGCCCGCACACCAAGGCCGCCGTGTTCGAAGCCGCGGACAACCAGGACGGGCGCCTCCAGCTCGTCAGCATGAAGGACCCCGTGGGGGTGGACCAGCACATGAAGGAGCTCACCAGGCGGGTCACCTGCATCGTCGGGTTTGGAGGGGTGGGGAAGACCGCCATAGCCACCGCGCTGTACAGGTCGTTCAAGGAGAAGTTCGCCCACAGCGCGGTGGTCACGGTGTCCCAGAGCTCCGACGTGGAGGCCATTCTCAGGGGCATCAAAGCCCAAGTCAAGCCCAAGGCCAGCAACCAGCAGCAGCAGCATGGCGGCTCGGAGAGCGTCACGGGCGCCGTGAAAGGCGTGGGAGATCACCTCACCACGGCCATGTCGGCCGTAGTGGCCAAGTGCTACAGCGCTGGCACCTCAAGGGGAAAGCATGAAGGCACCAAGCAACAACTCCATGAAGATCTCAAGGTGCTTTTGGAGAAAAAGAGGTATATTATTGCAATTGTTGAAAGTACATATTATTATTATTATTATTATTATTATTATTATTATTATTATTATTATTATTATTATTATTATTATTATTGTTATTATTATTATTATTGCTGCTGCTACTGCTGTGTGAGAGGGAGTACTGTAATAAGCTTCAATTTTATCACTGACAATAGATACTTTTGCCCAATTATTACAACGTCTCGAAAGAAGAAAGCAACAGGGGTCTCCAAAAGTGACTAAAAATAGAATAGAAAAAACTGGTTTTATGATCTTACCAAAAATAATTAGCAGGAAAAATGAAACATAAATCCTCTCATGCAACAGATCCCACAAACTTGCTCCTGAAACAATTTAAGTAGTGCTGCCACATCATCAATCTGTGGGGCCAATTCTTGATTTTCTTTTTCCCGTGTTAACCATAACACGTGTGGTGTGAATTGCCCGGTAAGAATAGGAGGATAGGAGCGTGGCATCAAATCTTGCTCACCCTCGCTGGTTGTCTGCTTCGGCCGGGGGTGACCCCATCGCTGGCCAGCAGCTTGGCCGTTGGCCGGTCGGGGCAACGTCACCCGCTCATGTGTCGGCAAGTCAGCAAGGCCCTCCTTTCTAAAAAAAAGTCAGCAAGGCCCTCCCGCCGTCACCGACGGCAGGCTCCGGGAGGACTTTTGAACTTATATAATCACCATCATGGATGTGAACTACCTATTCACATGTCAGAAATATACGTTTAATCGGGTTTGTCTAGTCAATTTTTTTCAAAACAACCCTGTTTGGATCACCTAGATTAAAAGTTGTGACTAAAAATGAGTCCATAGCTGTTTGTATTCTAGGACTAAAAAATAGATGGGAGACACAAAAACACAAAAATTCCACTTTACCCTTGCATGCATGTAGATAGGGGCAAGAGGATAAGGTGGAAGAAAAAGAAAGGGGTATTCCAGCTTTTTTTCCCGATGTGCTAATACTCCAGGTTAATTTTAGTTTAATTAGGCGGATTTTTGAGGAGTAATGGACTAAAAATTAGTTGAGGTGAAATTAATTTTTAGCCTACCTTTTAACTTTGACCATCAATAGCTAAATAATTATATAGATTTAACACTATGCCGTCCCCCTCTCGAAAAAAATATACACAGGGAGAAGATATGGTCTGCCTCTCATAAGAATCTAGCTTCCGCAAGCGGACTCTAACCTGGTTGGCTAGCTCGATGTAGAATGGAGCTAACCACGGTTCTAATCTCCATATCCATAGATTTAAGCCATCTCATATGGCTATCTCATATGGCTGGAGTTTCGAATCCTATTTTTTAAAAAAAGAAAAATGAATCTAGCTTCCATCTATCATTCATGGTCGATACAGTAGTTCGATTACATCTCTGATTCGATGTTTGGTCAATCGGCACAAACTACTTTTGTGTTGTTTGGCTTAAGTAGACGGCGCCGCGACACTGCGGCAGCACGTGCGTCGGCCTTGGCATATGGCCCCATGATCCAGTCCTGCCCGGCGTTGGGCTTCTTGATGCACTTGGGCCGATGCCTCTCGAAGCGCAGGTCACAGAGTAAGAGCTGGGTGTTTCTTATATATATAAAAAAAGCTTATAGAGGGTCGCTGGCATATTCATTGAATCAGTTCACTGACTTCTGAAAATGAAATCCTGTGAATACTTACTTTTTAATCAATGAGAAAATATTTGCTAGAAATTCAACTTTTTGGCATTGTTTGCTTCTATGAATTGTGTAACCTCTTGCTCCACAAACTTACGCTGAAAGTGCGACTCTGAAATGGATCAAAAGCAGTGCTATCCTTGTGGAATGGAACAGCAGAAGTAATCATTTCGTTTTGATTCACATAAGAAAAGTAGTTACCTTCACTCAGTTTCTGCTCCACTTTTAATCTCCTTTCTTGCAGATACTTGGTCTTAATTGATGATGTGTGGTCTGCAAACATGCTGGAAAACATAATAAATGCACTTCCTGTTAATGAAGATAGCAGAATAATAGTTACGACGCGGTTCCATTCCGTTGCTACGACGCGAAGAGAAGGCGACATTCGAAGAGTCACAGGTCTTGATGACAAGCAGTCCAAGACTTTGTTTGAGCAGGCCTTCGCTGAATCCAAAGGAAGCAAAGATGTTACCATTACATGGTCTGAAGCCTCTGCTACAACAGCCAAGACAGAAGAAGGTGACGGAGCTGCGCATTCACCTAATAAGCAAGCCAACAATTCTGTAAACGAAGGAAGCAAATTTGCCACTGTTCCGAATGAAGTCTGGAGGATGTGTGGGGGCCTGCCACTGGCCATAGTTACCATGGCTGGTCATGTGGCCTGCAACCCACACAAATCAGTGAAGGGTTGGTCAGACCTCTGCAGTTACCTATTCCCTGAGTCAGGGCAAGATCACAGGAAAGAACTCACCCAGGAGGAGGTGGGTAGGATCATTAGCTATTGCTATAACGATATGCCCGCTGAGATCAAGACTTGCTCGCTGTACTTGAGCATATTTCCCAAGGGTCACAGAATCAGCAGGAAGCGTCTGACAAGGCGATGGATAGCCGAAGGCTTCGTCTGCGAGAAGCATGGGCTGAGCGTGGAAGAAGTTGCAGAGACGTATTTCAATCATCTCATAAGAAGGAAGATCATCCGACCGGTGGAGCACAGCAGCAATGGGAAGGTGAAGAAGTGCATAGTCCATGACATGGTTCTTGAGCACATTGTGGCCAAGGCGAGCGAAGAGAACTTCATCACCGTGGTTGGTGGCAACTGGCTGATGCAGCCACCTAGCAGCAAGGTCCGCCGGCTGTCTCTCCAAGGCAGTGATTCCAAGCGTGCAAAGGATACGGAGAAGATGAACCTGTCGCATGTTCGGTCGGTGACCATGTTTGGAAGCTTGAACAACCAGCTGCCTGCCCATTTGTTCAAGTACGGGATCGTGCAGGTCCTGGATCTTGAAGGCTGCACCGGTTTCAAAAGCCACCACATCGTGGAGATATGCAGAATGGTTCTGCTCAAGTATCTCAGCCTGCGGAGAACAGACACCAAATGCCTTCCGAATAAGATCAAAAGGCTTAAGAATCTTGAGACTCTGGACATAAGGGAGACAGATATTGTTGGGTTGCCTAATCCCATATGCCAGCTCGAACGGCTGGTTAACATACTTGGTGGTAATAAAACAACACGGAAGGCACTGAAGCTTCCTGAAGAGTTGAAGAAGAGAAAGAAGATGAAGGCTCTGCGCATACTGTCGGGGATTGAGATTTCCGGGGGGTCAGTGGATCTTCATCATTTGACTGAGCTTAGGAAGCTTGCAATCTACAAGCTAAAAACCATGGGGGGCACTGCAAGTTTCAAAGACTTGATCTCCTCTATTGAGTACCTCGGTGGCTACTCTCTGCACACCCTTGTCATTGATGATGAGTCGTCTGAGTTTATCAAATCACTAGATGATCTGTCATACCCTCCAAAGTTTCTTATTGCCCTTGAGTTATATGGAAAGATGGTTAAGCTCCCCAATTGGATGAAACAACTCAACGTTCTCAACAAGTTAACCCTCTCAGTAACAGCTCTCCGGACAGATAACTTGAAGGACCTCAGTAAGCTAGAAGCATTGTTTTCTCTCACCTTTTCTTTCCGGGCAAAAGAGCAGGATCGACAGACACTGGCCATGGTTGCAGAAAACAAGCTGTACTCTAACGGGAAGGTCACAGTTCCGGAGGGAGGATTTAAGTCGCTCAAGCTGATGTGCCTCTCTGGTTTTCTCTTGCCATTACTGAGCTTTTCAAGGGAGGCCATGCCTGAGCTGGAAAGGCTTGAGCTACGTTACAACATGCTGGAGGGCCTCTCTGGAGTAGAAAACCTTGCGAAACTCAAGGAGGTGCATTTTACATCAGATGCTAAAGCTGATGAAGATACCATGACCAAAGATATAGTAGACGAGATGGACACGGCACTGAGGATTAATAGGGAAAAGCCCAAGATAATCGTTCATCAGTGACAGGTTGAGATGATCGAAGCCAAACTGTGCTGCTTTTGTGTATGCCTAACTTTGGCATCATTGCATTTTGGCTTATGTTCACATTTATTTTTCTTGCTACTTCAGGATGATGCTTCACCTGGGCAGATCCTATGAGTGTTTAATGTTTTATCGGTTGTGTTTAATTGTGTGAAATAAGTTTGATCAATAGCATGAACTTGTAAATTTGATGTAAGAGAATGGAAATGTATTGTCTGTGTTTGCCTTTGGACACTAATCAGAAGTTAGTTTTTCTACTCCTAGCCTGTTGCTTTCCTAGTCACGCTCACGTCGTAGCAACGAACTCGCCGGCAAGAATGGTGAAGACTGGATGAGTTGCAGAGACAGCAACTGCTCTGCTAAAACGGTGGCTAGGGTGACAGGTAGGTTGGCTTGCGGCGACGGCGGTTGCCTCGGACGCGGCGAGGACAGTCCGACGCAGGCCCCCGGTGTTATGGCTGGGCAAATTACCCGAAATCTGAAATCCGAACCTGAGAAATCCGAGCCCAAACCCGAAAAACCCGATCACTATTACAGGTAGCAAGCTCAGAAACCCGAAATTATTACGGGTAAATCGGGTTTAGAACCCCGTTACCCGAACAACAAAAAAAAAACCCGAACTTCAACCAGCAGCCCAAGTACGCAACATTTCAGCCCACATGCCCAATGTTTCTCCCAGCAGCCCATATGCTCAACGTTTCAGTCCAGCCCACCAAGTCATCTTTATGTGCTGCCACACACACTACCCCAGTAACCCTAACCCCCCCCCCCCCCAAAACCACCAGTCCACCACCAGG
The DNA here is from genome assembly GCF_002211085.1 of Panicum hallii. Lineage (NCBI taxonomy): Eukaryota > Viridiplantae > Streptophyta > Magnoliopsida > Poales > Poaceae > Panicum > Panicum hallii. The sequence goes on along the minus strand of NC_038043.1, from coordinate 4,216,015 downwards.
CAGGCAGGAGCCGCTCCTTGACGGCGCATCTCGTTGCGGACGCCAAAACCAGCGCTCATCGACCACCGGCAGCGCCACAACGAGAGTGCAGCGCCGCAGCGAGAGTGCGCGACGGCCGATGGCATCGCCTTAGCCCCGGCCTCCTCGTCAAGCTGCAGGTCTGCAGCGGCTCGTCATCCGGTGTCTGGCGGCGCTGGGAGCAGGTGCAGGCTTGCTGTGTGCAGGTGTGCAGCGGTGCAGGCAAGGAGCTTCTCCGGCCACTGACCAGGAAGACGGAACGGCACCAACGACGGAGGAACACTACACAAGCTGATTCGAGTAGCCAGCCAGAACACTACACAAGCTAATCCAAGCTTTCTTTCTTTACTAGCACTAGATGGAGTAGAAAAATTCAGGGATGAAGAGTTTGTTTTTTCATTCAATAGCGCTTCTTCCTCTTGTTGTCCTCTTCAAATTTCTCCTGGCATTCGTCATCTGCGAGATTAGAAGGTAGGAAGTCGGGTAGTACGGGTAACCCGAACCCGAACCCGAATTGTCGGGTACCCGAAATGTCGGGTTTTGTTTATTTTTGACAAATCTCGGTTTACACCTTTCAAAACCCGAAATTTAAGATACCCGAAAAATCCGACCCGAAATTTTCGGGTAACCCGAACGCCCAGGCCTACCCGCTGTCGACGAGGCCACCGTAACGGCCGGCGGCACGCTGCCGTGCAAAAGACGCGTGCGCTCCATCGCCGGAGCCAGGACACCAGCGGCGCACCGCCGCACCGGGTTTGCCGGTGCCGCGCGTGGGCTTCTCGTCGCTGGGATGGACCAGGCGAGGCGAGGGGAGGGGAAAAATAAGCCGGATGAAAATAGCAGACAATTTCTGAATTATCTGAGCCGCACAACCCTGATTGGACGGATGGGAGGGACCCGGGGCCGGACGGTATATGAAACACCGTCCACCCTGTCGGTATTTGAGATACCGTTCAGCCCCGGGGTCGCACGGCCTGCTCCTGCACGCCGCGGCACGCCGACGCACCGCCGCGAATCGGGCTTCAGCCGTCCGCTTTGCCTCCCTGAGAGCTCGCCGCCGCCGCAGCATGGGTCCACCATGGTCCCCGTTCCCTTGGCTCTGCCGAAATTGCGTCTGCGCCACGGCGTTTTGAGTCGCGCTCAAATAAGGGCGCCGTCGCCCATGGTCGGCGTCGTCGTTCTCCGTCCAGGCGGCGGTGGAGGCGGCCTGCTTGGCCGTGCATCTGGCTATGTGTGCAGTCTTGGGGCCGGCCACAAACTGCTTGTTCACATCGACAACTGCTGCTTCTCTGAAGAAATTGATTGTCCGTAGCTGCCAGCCATAGTGTCATTTCTCTGCGTCACGAATCAGAACTTCCACCTTTACCCTCCAACGCGCAGATGCCATTCGTTCTCGATTGGCTCTCCGAGGAAGATGGCAGCTTTCATCTTCAGTCTCCAATGCGCAACACTGTCACGCATGTAAACGAAGCGAGTCTTCTCTAACCGACGATCGTCCTCCTTCCCTGGCGGCGCGAGGTCGGCCGTCGGCGCCGGAGGCCGAGCTCACGCGGCAACCCCACCACAAACTCGTCTCGGCGTGCCACTCTTCGCCGGCGGCGGAGGACCACCGGTGTTTGGAACCTGGGGTCTCAACTCCCAACAAACGCCGCTAGGCTTCACGCCGGGGAGCGGGGACTGCCGGGAATTTTGTTGGAGTGGCTGCCTAGTTCTTTTTTGGGCCGCGTTCAGGCTGTACCAGGTCGTTTGGGCTGTACCAGGATCTTCTTCGGGCCTGGTTAGGCCAGTTCCAGTTTTGGGCTGGGCCTTGCATACTTAGGCTCTGGAGAGAAATGGCGGCCCTCGTCTCCGTCATCCGCGTGTGGAAAGAAGAGCCCAGTGCCTCACGAGATTTTTGCTATTATGAGACTATGGAGACGCGGCTTCACTGCAACGGGAACCTGAAATCGGGCTTCGGTGGCAGGGGACCGAGACAGGCATCGACTTGCTCGTTTGGCACCGGAAGAGATTGACCCCGGTAAGCCTTTTTTCTCCCACACGGTCAGACATTTCTACCCCTCCCTTCGTTCACCGTGGTGAGAGACGCTCGCAGGCTCGGTCGCTCGGTCACTCCCTCTCTCTCCCGCCGCGCCGCACCATGGGAGAACCGCCGCCGCCTCCATTGCCGCCGCCCGGCGGTGACGGCGTTCCGGCGGCAGGGGATCTGCTCTCGGAAGCTCCACCTCGGTTGGTCCATCCCCGCTGCGGCCTCGGAGATTCAGCGCCCCTCGCAGAACCAAGGATGCAAGATCCGGCGCCGCCCCCATTGCCGACGGCCGGCAGCGACGGCATTCCGGCGGGCGGCTTCATCCCTCTGGACTTCGAGTTCTGGCAGGCATTGGCAGTGGTGCCACCGGACGGCGCCGCCCCCATTGTGGACCCAGTCCCACCGCACCCCCTGGACGACGGGAGCACAGACCCGGCACCGCCGGTTCCCGTCGTCGTGGCAGCTGAGCCGCCGGGCTACACTGCGTGCGACGAAGCGGGCGTTCATAGCAGCAGCTCAAGTACTGTCCAACAGGGAGAGGTGAGAATGGGTTTTGTTTGGCGTCCATAGCAGAATGTTGGTTCCATTTGATTGTCAATTGATAGAGAAAGCTTTTCAATTTCATTGTAGGATGAGGCATTGCCTTTAGCACTTGTTGAACCATCACAAATTGATTGGGATGCACTGGAAATTGAACCTAGATGGGATGAAGAAGGAACACGTGGAGTTTTTAGTGAAAAATCAATGTATGCTAAACTAGGATTGCAGAAAGAGGATGAAATTGAAAAAAAGGCAAGGGCTAGAGTTGAAAACAGAGATGGAGGAAGTGCTGAAAATGAAAATATTGATGACCATGATGCCATGGGGTATCGTGAGTACATACCGGAGGAGAGGGCGGGCATGTATAGCATGTTGAATCCAGTGATGAGAGTTGGCATTTTGTATCCAAATATGAAAGTGTTTAGGCTTGCTATGCGACACTATGCGATTCAGAGAGAATTTGAGTTAGGCATAGAATGTACTAGTACGAGGCGATACAGAGGCTTCTGTCGGGGTGAGAATAGTCAGGGAGAGGAGTGCCCTTGGAGAATTCATGCTGTATTAGAAGCAGAGGGGTCACCCACTATCATTGTATGTATATTCTTCCTATCATCGCATATTTTTCATATGTCCTTTGTTGTGTTGGGACATCTCGGAGCCTGCAGGCATGGCGGCGACCGACTGGCGGGCTGGGGGCGGGGGCGAGCGCCGGGCAGTCGGCCGGTAGCCACGGGCGGGCTGGAGGCGGGGCCAAGCACCGGACGACCGGGCGGCCGGGCGCTAGCGATCGGCGGGCGCCAAGCACCGGGCGGCCGCGCAGCCGGGCGCTATCAATGGGCGGGGCCAAGCACCGGGCAGCTGGGCGCTCGCGACGGGCGGAGACGGGCCCGAGCGCCGGGCAGCCGGGTCGAGGCCGAGCGCCGGGCAACCGGCCGCTAACGACGGGCGAGGGCGGGGCCGAGCGCTGGGCAGCAGCACGCGACCGGCGGCGAGCGCTGTGGATTCTCCATAGATTGATCTCGAAGGTCACGGGAGCACAGTGTCTTGCTCGTGCGTACGAGGGACGAGATAAGGTGAACGAAGGGAGGGGTAGAAATGTCTGACCGTGTGGGAGAAAAAAAAGGCTTACCGGGATCAATGTCTTCCGGTGCCAAACGAGCAAGTCGATGCCTGTCTCGGTCCCCTGCCACCGAAGCCTGATTTCAGGTTCCCGTTGCAGTGAAGCCGCGTCTCCATAGTCTCATAATAGCAAAAATCTCGTGCCTCACAAGTCACAAGTCACAACAGCCACACCACACCCAACTCACCGGCGGGCGGCGGCGGCGGCGCGCTCGTGGCGATCCCGATAGTCTCCGCCTCTCCGGCGGCAGGTACGCTCCGCCCTTCACGGCCTCACCTACGCTCGCCGAGTCTCTCTCTCTCTCTCTCTCTCTCTCTCTCTCATCCCCTCACCTCTATCTCTTTAGATTCGCAGTCAGCGGCATGGACATGGAGGAGGGCCTCAACGCCAAGAGGGGTGCCGCGGTGGACGGCCTCCCCGACGATGTCCTCGTGGAGATCCTCTCCCGCGTCCCCGCGAGGTCCATCCACCGATTCAAGTGCGTCTCGAAGCCCTGGCGCGACCTCATCGCCGACCCCCTCCACCGCAAGCGGCTCCCCCAGACGCTCGAAGGCTTCTTCTGCAGCGACGGATCCGGATTCGACGGGCGCTTCATCAGCCTTCCGGGGAGATCCGCGCCTCCCGTCGACCCTTCCTTCTCCTTCCTGACGAAGCTGTCCGGGCTCATCAAGGTCTTGGGTTCCTGCAATGGGCTCCTCCTCTTTGAGTACGGCTGGAATCCCGCCACGGCCTACGCCGTGTGGAACCCCGCCACAGAGGAATGGGTGGCCGTGCCCAACGCTGGCCGTCCCTCTCATGATCCAGTATTAGAAGAGCGCACCTATTTGATTTTCGATCCAGCCGTATCGCCGCACTTCCACTTGCTCTATATCTGGCAGAAGGATTTCCTGTGTGAGATTGAGGTGCGTACCTACTCGTCTGAGACCAGGGTGTGGAGTGACCGGGCAAGCCAACAGAGGCGATGGCAAGATGAAGGTGACTGGAAACAATGGGTTAATAATGGTGGAGCCATACTGACATCAACTGGTGCCTGTGTTAACGGCATGGTGCATTTAATCATCTTCAACATGCTGGACGAGTATTTGATAGCTATGTTCGATAGGGAAGGCAAGACGTGTAGGGTCATTCGCTGCCCGGACAATTGTGCTTCTCTTTTTGTTGGTCAATCCCAAGGGTGCCTGCATTGTGTGGGTTTACTTGTGGAACGGGAAGAAAGTTGTTTAAAATGGGCTGGACTGTCCATTTGGGTTCTTAAGGACTATGATACAGAAGAATGGGTTCTAAAGCACAGGGTGAGCTTCTTGGAGCTGTTTGGACAAATGAGTTGCCTGGATGGTTATAACAGCAATGTCCTCACCATCCATCCAGATCGTGATTTGATTTTCATTCATCAAAACAGCAACCAGAAGCTGATATCATATGACATGGACAGTAAGGAATTGCATGCTTTCCACACTCTTGGATGCGACTATGTGTCTCTTACTCCATATGTTCCCAGTTTCTTGAATTTGGTGCTTACAAATGAGCATTGAAATGTTGCTTTTGAGGTGCTCATGGGGATGTTCTTCGGGAAATTGATCCCCATTTATGGAGAAGTTAGCAACCTGGGTGAATGAAATCTGTGAGAACTAGCTAATACATTGCCGGTGATTTGGAAATATTCGCTCTCAGTTGAGAGACATCTGTGTAAGGCAGTTTTACATATGCTAGTTACCTTATTAAATGAAGTTGTCCTGCTTGTGATGATTTAAATTTAAGAGCTCCATTTATGTGTTTCAACTTTCAACTGCTATCTTTTGTAATGTCAGAATTCTAATCTTATATACTTTTTTTTTTGGGTTGGCCTTTCTAGTCAGTGATTACTAACTGTGAGCTTTTGGTTTCCTCAGTCCTGTATGTGCTTATTATGCTGAATGAACGAATCTTGCATATATGTAAACACTGCATGTATCGTAAAGGTTTTACTATAAATTACAGTCAACTGTCATATTAAGCCCAAAAATTTCCCAATTATATAGTTTCGAGACCAATTTCAGCAGAGATGCAGAAGATGAGTGTATTATATTTTCCTGTAGCAATAGTTGAGACTGTAATTTTACAATTACTTAGTGTACAAATTAACAGCGGATTTTTCTTTCATCTGTCCAGTGTTTGTTTATTTATATTGAAGGATAAAAAGGTTATCTTCCATATGTTTCCAACAGTGGATATCAATCAGAAGTTTAAAGTGCAGGCTTCCTAGTTGATTATGTGGTATGGAACAATAGGTTGTTTCCATTTCTTTTGCATGTATGCTACTGAAGCATGACTGGATCCACATAATTATAGGAGATTTCGGAGACAGCAGAGATTTCTTGTTTTAGAAGTGCTAGTGATTGTACATATATATTGTTTAGACAAAAACTAAGCTGTGTTTGACAGCAGTTTGAAGCTTTAGAAAGTAATGCATACAGTGTCAGTGCTAAGCGTACAACTCTGATGTCAGAACATCTGACAGAATATTGCACATCATGAAGTAACAATCCTATAGAGTTGAACTTGCACGTGTTCCCCTGATGATACCAAAGTCTGATTGACGATTGTACGAGTCCATCACAAGTTAACAGTTGTTGCTGTTCTTGCTAAATTTGTCCAGCACCTTGAAGTAATTCTGATTTCTGAATGATTTTGTTTGCATATAGCATAATCACTAGCGCATCACCTGAACTAATGTCATTTTAATTACCTGTTTGCAAACGTTCTTCCGCTTTGCAAGTCCTGAAATCTGATTTCTGCTTCTTCAACCCTGTATAGAAGCTGAATCTGCAAGGCCTTCTGCAGTTGGCAGTATCACGGAATTTCTTTTACTGGCGGAAAAAAGTCTATTTCTGACCATCGAACTATTGCCTAAGTTTAGTTTTAGCCATCCGACTCCGAAACTAGAAATTTTTGACCATCCAACTATGAAAACTGTTCACATTTGGCCATCAGATGGTTTTACTGGGTAGTTTTGGTGATGTGGATGCCACGTGGTGATGAGCCCACATGTCAGACCTCCTCCCCCTCTCTTTCCTCTATCCTCTCCTCTCTCGCGTGCGCTCCTGCTGCTCCGCCTCCACGCCCTCCTCCGTGTCGTCGCCATAGGCAGCTCTCAACTGCCCCGCCTCCGTCAGCTCTGGCGGCGGCGCCAGCCCTAGCGCTCCTGCTCCTCCCCAACGCTCTCCCACCCGTCGAACTACCACGAGTTCCCCTGCCAAGGAAGCATCAAGATCCAGCGTCCTCGCCGAATCGGGCCAAATCACGCCAGGCCACGGGTGCCGGGCGTGAGATCTCGCCGCATTGGGAGCACCTCTCTCCTGCAGCACCTCTCGCCGCTAGTGAAGGATGGGGGAGGGTGGCGGTCGGCGCAGGGTGAGAGGAGAGGGATAGGAGAGGAGAGAGGGAGAGGATTGAAAAAAGAGAGTGAGGAGGGAGGAGGGCTGACAGGTGGACCCTACATATGGCATCCACGTTAGCAAAACCACCACCAAAATCGGCCGATGGCCAAATATGAATGGTTTTAAGAGTTGGGTGGCCAAAGACGTCTGGTTTTGCAGTTCGGTGATCAAAACCAAACTAAGGCGATAGTTGGATGATCAAAAATAGACTTCTTCCTTTGCAGGCTGTGATCATATTTTCAATCCTTCAGCCCTTGTGGAAATTCAAATTGCCACTGGCATTCATGGTGCCATGTTTACCTCTTCCTTCAATGCCTGAGACACGCAGGATTGCTGGCTTTCTGAATAAATTGTGGCAATTTCAAGTGGCGCCACGTTCCCAAGGTGTTCGGAAATATTCAGTGACAAGTGAGTGATCCCTTCAATCTATGTAGTTGCCTAACTTTATGAAGTCATGATAATGTGCTTTCTACTCTCCCCTTTTGTGTTTCTTGAGTTAGTCATCTTCTGCACTGAAATATCTTTTCAAAGCATTACTAGCGAGTGACACTGTCACTTGGATTTTTGTTTCTTCAGTGCTGTTCAATATTCTCCAACCATAAATAGTAGCAGAATTTCAAAACAGAAAGCTACAGCAGAGCTTACTTGTATAGCTAACTCGTCAGCTTGTCGCTGAGTACTTGGGGCCTATTTTCAGCATTGTTCTATAAGATGGCGATTTTGTACTCTCTCTCTCTCTCTCTCTCTCTCTCTCTCTCTCTCTCTCTCTCTCTCTCTCTCTCTCTCTCTCTCTCCATTTTTATGCGCTGTATTCGAATTTATGTTCCCAAATGACTCTTTTCCTACAACTCAAAATCTTCAGTCGTCTGAAAAATGGCAAGAGTTTGAGCGAATACGGTGTGAAAGGACTGAACGTGCTATGGTGTTTTTCTAGCTCCGGCTAAGTACTAATCAAACTTGATCAGCAACTCAACCTCTAAAGTAGGTACCTTTGTGCTTCATTGTTCGCCCATAAACTCAGAGTTATGCTGGAGGTTTCATTTCACGTATTTCCTATGATCATCATTTTTGGAGGTGAAAGAGATCCAAATGGAGCTTTTGGAACGGCAGCATCAAAGGTAGCCAACATCACACATGATTAAATGGCCAATAGCACACAATAATTTAAAAAGATGAATATCCACACAATGATTAAAGATAAAATCTTCAAAGGGGCTGTTTTTGTTCTCAGCCCTTCTCTTGGTTTAGTTTTAGAGCGTGTTAGGTCGATGTCCACACACTGCCATACTAGTACGTCTTTGCCGGACTATGCTGCTAGGCGATTTGTTCATCACAAGCTACGGTTACGCAGAGAACCAAGCACATGTTGAAGAAACTTCGACACATCTAGCTTTTGGTGCAGCAAGTTGTGGTCTGGTGGGCACCTCCTAATTGTCCCCGTTGTGTACTTCGTTGTTGCCTTTTACGAAAGTCCGAACGTAGCCTAACACAGGAGGGTAGGATCAAATCAAATCAAATTCAGATCGATGCATCTCTTGGTTTATTTCGAGATTTTGGGCTTCCCGAATGTATGTTTCGGCCTGCGTTGAGGCTGGACCCGGCCCTCCATTTGGGCGCTGCTGGGCTGCACGCGGTGTCCCAACCCGGCGCGGTACCAGGGGACTGGGCTGGGCCTCGCATCTTCTCTAGACTTTAGAGAGAAATACCCGAAATGCCCTCATGTCTCGTCAACGCCAACTCACCGGCGGCCACATGAAAATACTCTGGTTCTCTGCCCACTGACTGCCCTCAGCCCCTCGCCAACGAACTCACCGGCGGCCACATCAAATAAAGAAAAACGCTCGCCGGCGGCGGCGCGCTCCTGGAGATCCCGATAGTCTCCGGCGGAAGGTACGCTCCGTCTCGCACCCACCCTCGCCAAGTTGCTGTATTTCTCTTCCCTCTCTCGTGCGCGCGCGCTCATCTCCTCCGCCTCTCCATCTCCTCATCTGCGCAGTCAGCGGTATGGAGGAGTGCCTCGACGCCAAGAGCGGTGCCGCGACTACGGCGGCGGACGGCCTCCCCGACGACTCCGTCGTGGAGATCCTCTCCCGCGTCCCCGTGAGGTCCATCCACCGATTCAAGTGCGTCTCGAAGCCCTGGCGCGACCTCATCGCCGACCCCCTCCACCGCAAGCGGCTCCCCCAGACGCTCGAAGGCTTCTTCTGCAGCGACGGATCCGGATTCGACGGGCGCTTCATCAGCCTGCCGGGGAGATCGGCGCCTCCCGTTGACCCTGCCTTCTTCTTCCTGACGAAGCTGCCCGGGATCGAGAACATTAAGCTCTTGGGTTCCTGCAACGGGCTCGTCCTCTTTGAGCACGGCCGGAATCCGGCCACGGCACCGGCCTACGCCGTTTGCAACCCCGCCACTGAGGAATGGGTGGCCGTGCCCAGCGCCGGCTGTCGCTCTCCTGATCCCCTGGAAGAGCGCACCGAGTTGATTTTTGATCCGGCTGTTTCGCCACACTTCCACTTGGTCCATATCTGCCAGGAAGATTTTATGGGTGAGATTGAGGTGCGTGCCTACTCGTCTGAGACCAGGGTGTGGAGTGACAGGGCAAGCCAACAGAGTCGATGGCAGGATGAAGGTGGATGGAAACAATGGGTTAATGGTGGAGCCATGCTGAAACCATTGCCCGGTGCCTTTGTCAATGGCATGCTGCATTTAGTCGCCTTCTGTCCTGAGGAGTATCTGATAGCTGCGGTGGATATCAAAGGGAAGAGGAGCAGGATCGTTCCCTGGCCAGATAAGCGCAGTTTCCCACTTTTTGTTGGTCAATCCCAAGGGCGCCTGCATTGTGTGGGTAGTCTTGAGGAACGGGAAAGAAACTGTTTAAAATGGGTTGGCCTGTCCATTTGGGTTCTTGAGGACTATGATACAGAAGGATGGGTCCTCAAGCACAGGGTGAGCTTCTTGAAGCTGTTTGGACAAATGAGTTGCCATTATGGTTATGACAGCAACGTGCTCGCCATTCATCCGGATCGCAACTTGATTTTCCTTACTCGAAAGAGCAACAAGAAGCTGATGTTATATGACATGGGCAGTGAGAATTTGGATGCTTTCCACACTCTTGGACACAACTATGGGTCTCTTACTCCATATATTCCCAATTTCTTGAATTTGGAGCTTACAAATGAGCATTGAAATGTTGATTTTGGAGTACTCATGGGCATATTCTTTAGGAGATTGATCCCATTTATGGAGAAGCTAGCATGTAGTATTCTCGATGAATGAAATTTGTTGGAACTAACTTACGTTGCTGGGTGATTTGTACATATTCCCTCACGTGCTTTTTAGTTGTATTAGTACTTTTTCTCAAACTTTTGTTTTCCTCGAACTAGTTGTATTAATACTGCATGCTAGTTGAGAGACATTATACAAGGCATCTTTACATATGCTATTTATCTTACTGGATGCTCCCAGCTTATGCTGATTTAATTTTACGACCTCAATTTATGTGTTTCAACTTTAAAGTGCTACCTTTTGTGTTTCCAGAATTATAATTACCTTGTATACTTGTATCATTTTTGCTTGGCCTTAGTAGCGAGTGATTAGTAAATATGAGTTTTTGGTTGCTCAGTCCTGTACGTGCTTATTTATGCTGAACAAACGAATCTTCCATATATTGTAAACACTGAGAATGTACCAGAAAGGCTTAAATATAAATCTCGGTCAACTTCCATAGTAGGATCAAAAGGTGCCCAATTATATAGTTTCCAGACCAGGTTTGCCAGAGATGCAGAAGATGAATGTGCTATAGTTTTTATAGACAATTTCTTTGTTGCATCTATCAGCAGTTGAGACAGTAATTTTACAATAGCGAATTTTCTTTCATCTGTCCAGTGTTTGTTTATTTATGCTGAAGATTTAAAGGTTATCTTCCATGTCTTACCAACTCTGCTATCAATCAGAAGTCTGAACTGAAACTCTGAAAGATTTCATATTAATTGAAAGCTTTCTAGTTGATTATGTGGTTTAAACAGTATCCCAGATCTGTTTCTCTTTGGCATATATGCTATTGAAGAATAACTGGGTCTAGATAATTAATAGGAGACACGGCAGAGATTTCTTGTTTTGGAAGTGTCGTGGAAGATTAGTGATTGTATTGTATCATATATATTGTTTAGATTCGGACTAATAGTAAATAAAACGATGTCCGGCTTCCATTTTATATAGAAAAAACTAAACTGTGTTTCACAGCAGTTTAAAGCTTCCAATTTAGACTAATAGTACATAGAGTGCCAGTGCCCAAGCCTACAGCTCTGATGGCAAAAGGCTTGACAGAATACGGCACATGCTACCTGTGTTGAAGTAACACTCATGTATAGTTGAAATTCAATAGCATTGGTGCTTCCACCAATCCTCCAAGCACAAGAGACAAATGAAATTAAGCCATGTTTGCATTTGCATGGATGACTTGTATGTTGACTTTCAGGAAGTGAGTTTGAAGGTAATTCTCTTCTAGAGTAGTTTGATGTTGGACCAGTACTATGGTGTTTTTTTTCCCTAGAGGAAAACAAAGACGTGCTGTACAACTTCAGAGTTTAGCTTGTCTGTAGAGTGTAGGAAAATAAATATGCAAAAATTAGTATAAAGAGAAAAGGAACCCCAAGCATTTTTCATGTGCTGCCCTGATGATACCAAAGTCTGAGTGTCGATTTTCTGAGTCCATCACAAGTTGAAAACTTGTTGCTGTTCTTGTCAAACTTGTCCAGCGCCTTAAGAATTTGCATATCATTTTATATATTGCATCAATCCTGAATAACTTTGTATTGGATACAATACAACACCATTCACTGGCGCATCACCTGAACTAGCATCATTTTAGTTACCTTCGAGACCTTTGGTGCTTGCAAAAGTTCTTTTGCTTGTCCTGAAATTTGATATCTGCTTCTTCGATCCTGTCTAGAAGCTGAATTTTTAAAGCCCTCCTTCAGTGAACAAGAAATCACTTTCATTCCAGGCTGCTATCATATATATCTTCAGTCCTTCTGGAGCTTCACATTGCTACAGGCATTCATGGTGCCATGTTTACCTTTCCTTCAATAATTCCTCGCTACCAACTGATGAATAGATTGTGGCAATCTCAAGAGGGCACCACTTTCCCCAGGTGGTTCAGAAATACTACTCCATTCAGTGAGACGAGGTGAGCCTTCTGACACGAAGGGGGTGATCCCCTTCAATGTTCAGAAACCGAAGAACAACATTTATAATTGTAATTAAAAGAAGAACAACATCTATAATTGTAATTCCCTTCATTTTTCCGTAGTGAAACAAAATACAATCGGGCCCTCACCAACCATGGCAAGCCTTAAATCGTGCCATCTTAATATCTTATCCTTATGCATTCAATTTAGCAGCATTTGGACGAGAGGTAGTACCCCTCCAGGAACTCCACCCGCTGTCCTGGAAATAGTAACATTTCCAGTGACCAAAATCTTTCATCCAACAAAGACTGCAAAATGTAGGTGTCTTTGTGCTTTATTTTTTTAATTACACAGTACAACTCAGACACTTACAACAACTCAGACACTTACAACATTGCCTATCACTGAAAGCACAAAGCCGCTAAATTCTAGAAAATTCACTCCCACAAGGGAGTCAAACATAGGATCTAAGGTGCTACTAAGCCTCTTATAATCACTAGGCTACATACCCTTTCGCTTCATTGTACGTACCCTTGATCTTTATAAAGCTGTAAAAGCAGCTTCGATTACATCCATCTTTCATTTATGCTGCCACTCTACTGCTGGTTAATTTGATGCTTCAACTTTAAACTTCTGTTATCTGAATTTTTGGTAAAATTTGCCCTTTGTTCAGCTGTCGAATGATGGTTGATGGATGGCCTTTGGTCTGCCGACCCAGGTAAGGCTGTCTAAGAACTAATGGTACAGCTGCTATTTTTCAAAGGGTTAATTGGATCCATGTTGTTAGCGCCACGGGAACGGTGGTCCCCTCAGTCCTAGATAAATTAAGGACAAGTGGGTTAAAAGGTCCTTTTGGCCTATTTGCGGTAACGGGCTAAAATGAGGTGCCTTCTAGAGGATCCAAAACTGCGGGAGGCCAAGCACCTCCCCGGGAGGGGGCGGTTCCTTCGTGAGGAAGGGATCGCCTGACGGCGCATTTAATGCGCCCGCACACTACTGCAACCGGTCGCACCAAAGCCGACTCCGGTCGCTCGAAGCCGACTCCAGTCGCACGAAGCCGACTCCGGCCGCACCAAAGCCGACCCCGGTCGCACGAAACCGACTTTGGCCGCACCAAGTCCACTCCAATGGCACCGTTCCAGCAGAGGGATGACACCGGTCGCGCTATAAAGGGAATAGCATTCGAGGCGCCGTCCACCACAGGAGAAGATTGGCCCCACGCCTGATCCTTGGGTTTTTGATCAGACATAGGGCCGGGGGCTACTATCGGCGTAAAGGGAATGGGGGTCACCTGCGCAGATGATTTATGGAGACGCTCAACCACCACGACGAACGAAGGGAGTGGCCTACAAGATGGACCCACATAACCCCATGTCCCGGGGTGCAGCTCGGCACCCGGGAGGCGATAGTTTCCTTTGCTCCGAAGGAAAAGCTATAGCAGTTGTAGGAGCAGGCATTATTAAATAACCCCAGACTGATGGCTGATGGGGTGGTGCGTCGCATGGCAGGCTGGTAGAACCGTCCAACTCTCACAATAAAGATAGAAGGGCATGCAAGTCTACCATATGCTACCTTATCCTAACATGTATGCACGAATATCCCAAGACGAGGACCACTGGTCAACATCAATGGAGCAAGCATGCATGCGCATTAAAAAGCTATCTTCCCCTCTCTTTTGCCCACTTTATGCACGGACTCCAAGGTGAGATGGGGCTCCTGCCACACATAAGCACGCGTGAAGGGCGGTGCATGCATGCATGTGCTGCATGCAAGCATGTGGTAGATACATGCACATGCACGCATTAAGAGGAAGCCCATGCATAAATGGCACGTCACCCTAGAGAGGACACCTCACTTATTTTCTGTATACAGCCCGATGTGGAGATCCCTCTTGGATTATAAAAAAGGAGACCCAGGGCTGGGAGAGAGGGGCAGAGCTCAAGCACGAGCTTCCTCCCCATATATTCTCTGGTTCATGCACAACCACAGAATATACGGACAAGCAGGATGTAGGGCTATTATCCTTCGGGAGGCCTGAACCTGGGTAAAATCTTTGTACGCTCACCATCCACGCTGTCCAAGAAAATCAGCGTGTTCAGCCCCTGGCCGAATCTCTAAACGGGGGTTCCACGAATTGATGCTCGTGGTACTCACCCGCCGACATGTGCCATTACAAATTTGCAACTTCTAAATTATACCATTACAATTTGTGTATCCGGAATGATGCCATTACAGTTGGTTCGAATCATGATACATGACATTTTCTACGTCACATGTCGTCCCCTTTCTCCATCCTTTCTTCTCCTCTCCTCTGCTCTTCTTCATCCGGCGACCATGTCCACGCGCGCTGCCCGGATCTGCCACGGCGCTCGTTTCCATCCCCGGCGCACTGCCTTCAGCTCCTCCAACCGTCCGCTCCCGCTCCGCCTCCACCATCTCCACTGCCGGGGTAGCAGCGCCTCCTCCGCGCTCTCCGCCTCCGCTGCTTCTCCCTCCCGCCCTCTCATCCTCGTGCTCCTCCCCTTCCCCTCTAACCAATGCTAGGCACGCCACTCGCGGGCTCGTGCGTTGAGGCCATGCTGTAGGCCGCCATGGCGTGGCTCGACGCTGAAGACCTGCAGGCCGCCGGCTCATCTGAGGCGGACAGGAAGGTGGGGAGGCCAGGGCTCAAGTGAGCGATGAGCGCCTTCGACCGATGGCCAGGCGCCAACCTCTGCGCGCCTCCCCCACGAACGAGCGCGGCCTGAGCCCGCGCGACGAGAGGGGAGGGGTCTCACTGCTCGCCGTGTAGGACCTGCAGGCTGCCTCACCACCCGCTCCGTCTTCCTCACCGTTCACCCGAGCTCCTCCCTGGCCGAATCAGCCGAAATCGGCCCAGCCACCACCAGCTGCCATTGGAGCCGCCTCGAGGTCCGCCCTCGACGCTAACGAGCACCTCCGGTCATCCCTCGTCGCCTTTCGACCCCCAAAACGGATCCCCAGTGAGCTCCTCGACCCGTCCGGCCCTTCTCCCCCATCGATTGCTCACCACGCCGCCAGGGAACGGGGCGTCGCCACGTCGGCCAGGCTGCCGTTGAGGCGTGCTTGTCGCTGGCCGCCCCCGCGTGGCCCTGCGCCGTGCCACTGCGCGCTGCGGCTTCCCCCGGGCGCGCAGGCGGGTCCGCCTGGCCACGTCGCCGGTCGGCCTCGCCGCCGGCGGGAGCCGCGCGCCTCGAGCTCCGGGCCGAAGAGAGGGACGAACACGGCGGTGCCCGCTGGAGCTACACATGAGCATGGCGACGGCGCGCGGGGTAGGAGGTGAGCTGGGGGCCGGCCACCAGCGGTAGGGGCTTCGTCGAGCAGTCGATGCATGGTCGAGACCGACGGCTGCGTGGTAGAGGATGGCTGGAGGTGGAAGGGGAAGGTGACATGTGGGGGTCCACATGTCATCGAGTGGAGGAAGAGAGAAGCAGGGGTGTTTTGGTCCATACCGAAGATGCGTAATGGCCTGACAGTGGGCCTAGGCATCTAAAATACGTAGAAAATGGCAAGATTCATGTAGATAAAGAATTATAATAGCAAATTTCAGAATAGATAAACTGTACCGGTAGATCTCAGAACTTCGAAAATTGTAATGGTACGAATTCGATTAATTCCAAAGCTGTTTCGATTCAGCCTCTAGAACTTTTTTAGTAGTAGTAGCAGCAAAGCCCATCGGTTAGGAGGCCCAACAGAAAGCCCATATTTCTGTGTGATTTGGTTGGTCTGGGCCCGCCTTTATCTCCCTTCATTCTTCAGCATGTCGTCGCCGGCGGCGGCCGTGCTCGTCTGCAACGGCGCCGTCTCCCCGCGCGCTCCCCCTTCCGCCGCCTCCTTCCTCGAAGCTACCCTGGGGGCCTACACCACCGCCCGCGGCAGCCTCCTCTGGTGGCCCCGCCACCTCCGCCGCCTCGCCGAATCCGCCGCCCTCCTTGCCCGCTCCCACCCTCACCGCCTCGGCCTCCCTCGGCCGCGCTCCCTCGACTCGCTCTTCTCCGAAATGCCCATCCATGCTCTCGTCAACCCTTCCGTGCGGCTGGCCATTCATGAGATGCGGAGCAGGCTGCCGGTGATCAAGGAGGACAATTTGGCGCTCACGGCTCTGATCAGAGGAGGCGATTCGGTTTCCAGGGATGGCCTCGATGTCTTCGTCCACGTGGGGACGTATGCCCCGCCGGTGTTCGGAGATTTGGGGGCCAAGGTTGCTGTGGCCGGCATGGGGAGGGACGCCGCCGCCGCCAAGTACGCGTCCTGGGCCAGGTGGCTGCAGTTTTCGCTTTTTTTTTTTCACCTTATTATGTGTGCTGCAGAGCAGCAATTTTTCTGCAAGTTTTTTTATAAGGATTTTTCTTCAAGTTTTGGTTGGTGGTTGAAACAAAACTGAGCTAGTATTTGCTACCTCTGGATGCAGGATGCGGAAGAGTATGGAAAAGATGAGGCCTCCTGGGGTCACAGAGCTTCTGTTGACTAATGATGGGGATCACATTCTTGAAGGCGCTGTCACAAACTTCTTTGTTGTCTGCCAAAAGGTGAGCCCTGCGCATTGTCTATCAATGAAAGCTTGTGATATTTATGAATTAGCCTAAGAACAATCCTTGTGCGCTGACACTTAAATACTTGTACTGAGTGGCAATGATATAGAGTTCTTGGTACTCATCAGTTCACTAGTATCATGCTATTGTCCACCAGAGCAGTGAATGAAGTATATTAAACCATCCGTGCAGTGCAAACTTGCAATGCAAAGTGAAAGCCATATGCATTTCACAAAATTTCTTTTTATCATCTGCGGCTATTCCAACTGTACTCTCTATATCTGCAGTCTATGCCTCAGCTGTTGTGCTATCATCATATAAATGCACTGATTGGAGTTTAGGCTAAAAGGACAATCCTTGGTGTCTTCCTTTGCATTAATTTTGTTACCATGTTAGTATGTTTTAACTTTGATGTCTTAATAGCACCTGCAACATAGATATCGCTTGCATTTAGAAGTGCAATATTGATTATATTTCTACACATCTTTTCTGAGCCCAAACAAATGCATTATCATCTTGGCTTATAGTAGTAGTTCCTCTGTATAACTATTTTAACATGTGTATAGGAGGAACACAAGAGCAAAGGACCTTTCGCTGTTCAAACATTGGCAAACAAGTTTGAAGTGCAAACAGCTCCAATAAGTGATGGAGTTCTCCCTGGAATTATACGGCAGATAGTGATAGAGTAAATGTTCTTTAACTACTTTAAATTCCATGTCCGTTGCCTTTATCTTCTTATTCTTAAATGAATCAGCAGATGGTGAAGCAAATTTCAGGATGCTCAAAAAACTAGCGGGTATTAATCTAATGTCTAGTTGAGATTACCTTCTTCATCTTACAATTTTTGCACTCTGTTCTCCTGCACTAGGTCCAGTGGGCATATACTAGCCACTAGGCCTAATAATGGCATACTAAAGGAGTTGCATGAATGGGGACTTGCAAATTATTGTGCTGGGATCCTGACTGAGCTACTATGAGTTAGAGATATACCAAATGCTGAAGCCTTGTAACAGAAGTTCTATTTGCTTCAAACAGGGTGTGCCATGATATAGGAATCCCAGTACGAGAGATCTCTCCATCATGGTCCAAGCATGAACTCTGGCAAGAAGCTTTTGTTACAAGTAAGAATATTCCTTCTCAGATAAGATCACAGAAGCACCTGCTAGTACGTCATGACCTCGTTTTGAGCATCACCTGCTGCTGTATCATATACTGTGTACCTGTAACAGGTAGCTTAAGGCTTATCCAGCATGTGGAGTCAGTTCAAGTACCTTTATTGTGGGAGGACGTACAATCAAAAACCTGGAGCGATGTCTCTTGGGTGGTGAAACAATTTCAGGTATGCCGTACTTATTTCTCATATTTATTTATTTATGTGATATTTTTATAGCCTGTTTGTAACATTGCCAAAATTCAAAACTAGGGTCCTGGGTGCATTACTACACAGATTCAGGTTAGTTTGTCTTCCATGATTGTAATTTTCTTAAACTATGGCTAGCTGGCTCATGTGAACATCGTTTTCCAACCATCTATTTCCAAACCTGTGCCCTAAATTTATGATTCATGAAATCTTCTTTATTGCACCATGCAGACAGAAATATTGAAGAGAGCAAGATCAGAGGAATATGACATCAACAATCTCCTATGAGTTATGAACGTTGTCTTTGATTCATTTGAAGTATGTAGGCTTTATTTCTCCCCATCATCTATTATTCACAAAAAAGTAAGCTCTACAGTCATTTCATTTCATTTTATTGAGACATTGAAGATTGCATTCCTTTATGTGGAGAGTTCAGGCATTTTAGGTGTAAAGGTTTCAGAATGATTCATTGCTTTGTGTTTTTATATCTTCTCTAAGCAAAACAGGCCTAACCTCAAGGAAGAAGGACATGGAAGGCAAGTAGATACCTTTGGAGTCTAGATCTAGTTGGGGTATGGATAGTCTGATGGATACACTAAAGGGGGATTGAAAACCAAAGCTCCAGGAATAGTGTGGAAAAGAAAAGAGTTCAAATCCCATGTGGATCTATGTTCATTGTTTCCAGTTTCATCTAATTTATAGGGGCAGTTCTATTCTGATAAACTGACCCATGATTTGAGGACTTAATTGTCATCTCTGTACTATGAACAAATGATCCCAACTGCACTCAGTAGCACATAAAATAGCCCCATGTTAATTAATTGGAGGATGGATTTTGCTAGGAAGTCCTTTTGTGATTCCTGTAGGAACTGAACTATTTTTTATGTTCGATTTGATCATGTCCAACTCTAAATGTCAATTGTTGTTCAGCTATATATATTCTTGTTTTGTGTATTTCCTTTGATGAGCATTTTGGTCAAGAGGTCGAAACGGACATTTTGGAACGGCAACACCAAAGGTTTCCCTTCTTCTTCTTTTTCTGCTAAACTTTTAGGGCACTTCTACCCTGAGATGGTTTGCCTTTGTTTTAAAAGAAAAATTCTTAGAAACTCTAGAAACATTTGTTTTAAAAGAAATTTTTTTAGAAACTTTCTATAAAGAGGAGGAGACTGCTGGGGGACCATGTACCTTTTCTTTTAAAAAAATGAAAAGTCTAAAAATAGTTATTTTATTTTATAAGTTCGTAGAATGCATAAAAAATGTTAAAGTTATTTTTCCTTGTGCTAGGGTATCTACATCTTGTTTGTTATACTTCAAATAAAGTATAATTTGTCTACAGCTCAATAAATACTAAATAACATAATTTCTTGTGGGCTAATTAAGCCTTCTGAGCTGGGATTTTTAATACTCATATATGCATTTGATTCTTTTTACTGGGAGTTTAAAGCGTATAGTAATTTTCTAAATTGGGGTGTGATGTCACCAATTTGGTAAGTTATAAATGATTCTAAACATTTCAGAAAAAGTTTAGATTTTATTCTGAACCTAAACTAATTGGTATGAAGTTTAGTTTGAGTTTAGTATTATATAAAGGCCTTATTCTAGTTTTAAACATTTTTTATTTCATAGTCCTACTGTACTTTTATTTCACTTATGCAAGCTATTTAAATTATAAATACTCTTTAGTCTAAAAAGCCAGGATACTTTAAATTTCTAAAGCTATGAATTCTTAAAGTTCAAATATTGTTACTTGTTAGCCACATTGGCACGTCAAAACCATAATAAAGCACTCTAACTTGAGCAAAAGTTGAAAATTGAACTTTTCTTTTTAGGTTTAAAAGTGTTTTAGTTGGAAGTTAAAAAGTGAATTCAGCCTGCAGTTAAAGTTAAGAATCATGAAATGATTTTTTTTCTCGACAGGTTTACACCTGACACTAACCTGGCCCATCGCCGGCGGCGAGTGTCACCCTACCCGACAGCGCCGATGAAAAGGAAAACGAGGACGACAGACCTGCCTCTGCATTGGCTGTAGCAAAATTCCTTTTCCAAGTTCATCTTTTATTACCATTTTCCAGAAAAGGAAAATAAAAAGGGACGCAGAAAAAATCTCACCTAACGCACGACACGTGCCTGTCCCGTGCGGCCCGTTGCCGAGTTATATAGGACGCTCCGGATTCCTCCTCCTGTCTCCTCCTCTCTCTAAACCCTAACGCCTCGACCCGAGCAATCCCTAGGTCTCCGCGCGAGGTGAGCCGCCGCCGCCCCCTCCCGCCTCGTCTTAGCGGGTCTCGATTCGCGCAGGTTGGTGCGAGATTTCGTTTTTTCTGATGGGATTTGGTTTGCCGGGTTCCCGTGCAGGTGGTGGCGGCGGCCGGCGAGGGAATTTCGATTTGAGTTGACCCGGGATGGCGGAGGATAAGGTGGGACGGATCTTCGTGGGCGGGCTGTCGTGGGACACCACGGAAGGCACGCTCACGCGCACCTTCAGCCAGTACGGCAAGGTCATCGACGCGCAGGTATAGCGATGGCTCTGCCCTGCCGTGATACTTGTGATTTATGGGGATTGGAGGCTGATTAGTTGGGATTCCCCTGTTTCGGTGTGGTTTGATGGATAAATGGTTAGGCTGTAGTTGAACGAATAAGCGCGCCCAATTATAGAATTAGAATAATTCTTGATATTGTTACCGTGGTATATGGATCTGTTTCATTATCCCCTTTTGTATAATAGTGTGATGCATTAGTTGCAGAAATATTTCTTTTGGATACTATAATTTATCAATCAAGCAATTTCAATTAAGATACAGGAAGCACAAATAAAAAGATGTGGGGGAACCAGATAGTGAAACTGCCTGATGACTGTCACATATTAGTTTAGTTATTTAAGAACTGTAGAATTTTATTTTCAGTTGTCATCATTCTGGTTTCATGTTTTTCTTAACAACTATTTGGAACTGTTTCCGTGAATAAGTTTATACTGAAAAATCACATTCATCTTAAGTTCGAGACAATCCCATATAATAAAAGCATTGACTTTTATTTGTCTTGGGAGTGGTTGTTAAAAAAGTCTTTTGCCAGTTTAATAGATTTGGTTATAAATCTAACAGGTATCTTTTTGAATCATTAACTGGAGCATGTGGTGTTTCTTTTTTATACATGTTAGGGCTGTTTTGAACTTCACTCCTCCAATTCGAATCAAGCAATTACTGATTCGCAGAGACTGCGGTCACTTCCATTTCCATATGTTAGGATGTTAGCAAAGTTGCAGGAAAAAGAAACTCAGTAATCAAATGAGCTCACTGGTTAGCATTTTTTGGGGGTGATGGGTTCAGTGAATCAATTGGAGGCACCTGCACTGTTAGATTCGGTTTGATAGATGTGCTCTGTTTGTGGGCAGAACCAGACACCTTTCTTTGCCATGTTAGCACATAAGATAACTGTTGTCGGCTTTACATCACAGAAAATGATTTGTAACCGGCGTGGCTAATGAATACCACAGAAGTAAACTTGATTGCCAGTGTTGGATATGAACATACAGCAAAGTTTGGCCTTGTCATTCTTCCTAATCAGTGTGATAAAAAGCAGAGGAAGTGTGTCCTTTCAGTAGTGAGGCAGTATAGATGATGCTGAAGAGGGCCGGCCGAATGCTCATCTGTGCTTACATCTGCTTGGAAGAGCATTTTCTCGGTGACCATAGCGCCCTTCCTGTTGCAATGGAAATAATTAGTCCAGCATGCAATGGAATATCGAAGATTAGAAAAATTGCATTTAGACTTTCTGATTATGTTTTCCTGAAGTTTCTGGCATGGTAACTAAAATCTGACCTGTTCATGTTAGAAGTTTACTCATTAAATTATTGTAGTCCGCTTATACTGCTGGCCAAAAGTAATTGGTCTCAGTTCAGTTGGATTGGAGTTTACTGGTTACTGCAACACATGGGCCTCACACAGAAGTGTTCAGAATCATCAATGTCATTTGTGGTCACATGCTTGATGCTTCCAGTTCTGGCTTCTGACCTTTGGCTAGAGTAATCATTAGTATCCTGTACCAGTCACCAGTTAAAGCAGATTTTGATTCGCATACAACGTTTGTGCTGTGGTATAAGGATTGACTGTTACTCTTCTACAGTTGTGTGAGATGGTATCACTGGTTTGATAATGTGCATCAGCTGTTGTCATTTTCATATCACCCAAGTTGTATTTGCATGTCATTGCTAGAGATAGTATTTTCGGTTGCTCCTGTTATATTTAGTTTCTTTTCTCCATCAGTTCATTTTCATTATATGTATAGGTTGTAGTGGAAAGGGACACAGGCCGCTCCAGGGGATTTGGATTTGTCACATTTTCAGAACCTCGGGCTGTGGATGCTGCCATTCGGGGAATGCATAATGGAGAACTGGATGGTCGAAATATTTCTGTGAACAAAGCTCAACCTAGGAACTCTGATGATGGCTATGGCTATGGTGGTGGTGGTGGTGGTGGTTACTCATCTGGTGCTAGAGGTGGATATCGCAGTGGAGGTGATGCAGTTCCAGCTGCGAGTGATGATTGCTTCAAATGTGGCCGCCCTGGACATTGGGCTCGTGAATGCCCTTATTCAGATGGAGGTGGTAGAACTGGAAGGTACTCTCCAGCTTCAAGGTATGGTGGTGGCACTGGGGGACGTGGTGACCGCTTTGGAGGATCAGATCGTTTTGCTCACTATGATGATGATCGATATGATGGTGGGCGCTACATGGACAGCAGAGATACATATTATGGTGCTGGGCGTGATCGTTATGCTAGTGATCGCTATGCACCAGCAGCAGATCGCTATTCTGGTGACAGGTATAGTGGTGCAGATCGTTATGCATCAAGTGGCTTTGCCAGGGAAAGGAGCTATGAAAGAGATGGAGGGCGGTCCAGCGGAGGTTACTACCGTGATGATCCTAGGGGCACTGGTGGATATGGCAGAGGTGGTTCACGTGTCGGGGGTGGTGCTGGTGGGCCTGCACGCTTTGGTGCGAGTTACCGTGATAGACCTGCCCCCTATGACCGTCCTAGCAGGGGAGCTGGAGCCCGTACTTATGATGATCGCTACTGAAGAAGGTTACCTTGCAGCGGAACAGAGACATCTTAGTGTGTTTTCAGTTATCAGTCAGTATTTAGTATTTGCATTTGCTATATTGATGCTTCAACCCTGTGTTATTCAGTGGTGCAGTTTGTTTTATTAGTCGCTGAAGACAATCTTTCAGTACTTGAATTATTAGTTTGTTGGTACCATAATCTGTAGGCAGCATGATCCTGGTTCCTTCGCCATGCTTGTGTAATTACTTTGCAGTTTGCACTGAATAATTGTGTAGTCCTGTTGAACTCATTTGCAGTATGTGATCTTTGAATGTCTACTGTCCTGCTTGCTCGTCGACACTGCTGTGCTAGATTTTCCATCATGGATGAATTTTGCATCAGTGATGCTCAGAGCTGTACAGTGAGGCAACGTGCAGGTCTGGAATGGATATTTGCCCTTGTAGTTTTGCTGGCAGTCATCCAATTTGTTCAGCTCTAGCTTCTGCTGGGTTGTCAATCAGAAATCAGAACTGTGTAATGCAAGTCGGGGTTTTTTTGGAGTAAACTGAGAATGTGAAGCTGATAAAGATGTGGATTTATGCAGTCAGCTCGTGGTTGGTTGTGATGTTTTTCCTGCTGCAGATTTTGCATTTGATCTGTGCAAGTTTACTAGCAATAACTCGGGCAGATGCATCTGGATTTTTTTGACTTAGTTTTCTGGGTTACATCTGGGAAGAGTTCGGCAGGTTCTGGCTGAAGTTCCTGCTGTAGTTTGATAACTTTTGGAAGCTGTAAGCAACGTGTGTCGATTCAGAACTGCGTTTCAGATTCCACGATAAATCTGCAGCACATTGAAGTTTATGGTGGCTCCATTGCAGTTGCAAATTGCCCTGGAAAATAGTCCTCTTTTACCTCGCCGGTTCCTTTTTAAATTTTATTTAAACGGTTGTAATTTGCTGGAGATCATGACAGCATGTCTGACGCTAATCTAACTGGATGCCACTGATTATTCACCGAGTATGAACTAGTTGCACGCACGAGAGAGCGAGGTGTTCAGCATACGAGCAATGAGACCCTTTGCTTTTGTCTGAAACTGAACACGGCTGGAAGCTACTAATTGCAGCAAAATGAATGCTTTAATCTGAAACTGAACGCAGCTGGAAGTTATATATGTGGCCACAAAGTGCAGCATTAAGAGAAGTGTATGTGCCCACAAAGTGCAAGCTGTGGACTGGACTTGGTGCCTTCCTTGCTCGCAAAGTTGCTACTGGTACTGGGTTTTTGCTGGTACTGTGTTTTTTGCTAGAAATTCCTGCCAGGATGGAAAACGCTATAGTTACACAAATGAACTGTACTTCAAATGCCAAATAGTGGAGGAAAAAAATCAATGATTAATATATACATTTAATCACTTTAAACATAACATTACATAACAGGTTTGATGCCGTATAATAAAGTTGTTCAAATCAAGGAGACATACAACCCCCAGCTTCTAACTTCAGGGATTTGTTCATAACAGGAATTTTTTTCCTCGAACGGCGCAGGACTGTGCGTCGTTTCATTTAAGGTAGAAGGTTCATAAAGGAATTGAAAAAAAGGCTAATATTGCCACACTGCAAAAAAAAAAAATGCCACATTATTGATAGTTGCACATCTTATTCATTGTACACATTGATGTGCAATTGTGCCTGAACTTACTGGCAATTGACTTACGGGTTACGAGACTGATTTAGTTTGAGAAGACGCTCTGCTACATCTATCATTGATGGTCTTTGATCCATGTCGAGGTTAAGACACTCCACAACGATCTTTGCCAGACTATGAAGAAGCTCTAAATTGTTTCTGTGCAATTTCATTGTCAAACAACTTGGCCACCGTCTTCTCTTTGTGAGCTTCAAGAAAACTCCTTGCTAACCTATTATTATCTGAATATGTGGCCTTTTTCCTACTTATAAGTTCCAAGATCACAACTCCAAAGCTGTAGACATCATTTTTTTCCTGTTAGAAGTCTTGTTTGCACGTATACTGGATCGATGTAACTCCAATCATCAATGGCAATATTTGCGTCTTCTTTATCTCTTGCAATCAATCTCAATACGCCCAAGTTTGAGATCTTCGGCATGAAGTTGTCATCCAAGAGTATATTTGCTGGTCTAATATCACCATGTATGATTTTCTTGTTGGTTTTTGAGTGCATATAAGCTAAAGCGTCTGCTGATTGTCCAGCAATGCTCAAACGCACATCAATGTTGAGAGGTACTACCTTGTTGTTACTGTGAAGAATGTCTCTTCGAAGCTACCTTTCCAGAGGAACTCACAAACAAGCATCGGGATATTAACTTCAAGGCAACAGCCTATTAGCCTAACGATGTTCTCGTGGAAGACTTGAGATTGGATGATGACTTCATTTGCAAATTGTTTATTATTCTTTTGTGCACCACCACTTTTCGGCTTTTTACTGCAACTTATTTATTATCAAGAAGACCCTCGTAAACTTCACCAAAGCAACCTTTCGCAATTAAATTTTTCCTCTTTAAAATTTTCTTAAACTCTTTCTTTTTAAAAGCTTTATAATTTTTGTTTTCTCCTATAGGCCCGCCATTCTTTTCATAGAACTCCCTCATCTTCTTTTTCTCTTTGCGAAGAAGGATGAGGAATAACAGAGCCGCCAAGACAAAGAAACCACCAATTACACCTGCATATTATATTGTTAAGTTAGGTAGTAAAATAGAACTATATTTTTTTTTATCTAGACCACCTTCAATACGTCACAACTGCCCTTGCTAATCCAAAAATATCCTTCTGCAAAACATCCTATTAAACATCATCCTGCAATCACTAAATTTTTAGTTTAGTTCTTAAATACTTAGGAAAGAGCGCCTTAAGTTTTAATTCAGTTTAAGCTAACTATAAACACCATATGTGCTTAGGAGTGCTGCCATGTGTGCTAAAGAAATAAAACCTTAAAATACAATGTATACATATATATAGCAAAGCGAATGGCTGCAACTAAATAGTCTTGTTATGTAGGCTTAGCTTAGTGCTTACCTACAACCATCTTTGTTACCAGGGGGAATGCGTCTTTGCATGTTCCTATTTTCGTCCCGTCGCCTTCCATTCCGGGTTTGCATGGACAGTCATACCCTAAAAGCCTGTTCTTGCACATCCCGTCACTCGAGCAAGGATACAAATCAGGGTGCTTGCATTCGTCCACTACCGGACGCGGCTGATTTGCCGAGTGCCCCGAGCACTCGGCAAAGACGTAAAGGCACTCGGCAAATCCTTTGCCGAGACCACTCGGCAAAGGGCTCTCGGGGAAGCCGGGGTCGGCAAAGGATACTTTGCCGAGAGCTTTTCCTCGGGCTCTCGGCAAATTGTTTACCCAGAGCTAAAAGCGGCCCTCGGCAAAGAAAAGTGGCCGTCACGGCGCGCCACCGTGGACCGATCCTTTGCCGAGTGTCACCGTCAGGCTCTCGGCAAAGGACCGAGTCAACGGCCACCCTGGTCGCCTTCTTTGCCGAGAGCCCAGTCAAGAGCACTCGGCAAAGAGGGCATCCAGAGCTGCGCCGTTCTGCCTCTTTGCCGAGAGCCACTGGAGGCAGCACTCGGCAAATCTTATTTTTTTTAATAACCTCCCTATTTTCTCTTTGCTTGATTAGAAGTAAAAGTAATGAAAGAACGGGTGGAGACAAACATAGGATTATGCAGTAACAATCAGAACTGAGAGGGCCTGGCGGACTGTCCACCAGGACGCCTCAGTTCTGATTGTTCCCGCGAAAATAAGTGATGTCAAGAATTAATCCAATGGGGCTCAAACTTTGTAGGCACATTCGCTGTAGCCAAGTATATCACAAAGTACACAATGAACAATCAAAGTACATTCAGTCTAGCTAAGTCTCAAATGCAAATAACTCTATCATCTATGCCGAAGGTGGCCAGTTGTTCCGGTTGGTCTGATTTGGAGAAATATACGGATCATTGGAGGCCGCCGACTGATTCTGCAACATATAGATGAAATGTATGAGTGAAACGACAAAATAAACGACATATTGAACATTGCATACTCACTGAAGTAGAAAACGGATCGGTGGGTGGTCTAGGTGGGGTGACGAAGGGAGGTGGCGGAGGTAGACCCGTCGCGGCGCCAAGACTCTGAATGTACGCGAACATGCTCACCATCCTCTGTCGGTCAGCCTCCCGCTTGGCCTCCATCTCCGCCCTCATCCTTGCCTCCAACTCCATACGTTCTCTCCTCTCTTCTTCCAGCTGAGCCTGCAAAATTTTTACCCCAATATTACAATAATACAAAAGAGAAGTTACGTAATATAATAGATAAAAAACGTATGAATAAGCAACAACCTGGAGTGCCTGGAGACGGGTCGTCGAACTGTCAGGACGAGGTCGGATGCCTGCGCTCGAGCTCGTTTGCCGTGCTTTTATTTGAGATAGAGTCGGAGTAGAAGAGGAGTCGATCGCGCCATCGCAAATCCAGTACCGTCCATGCTTCTTTCCTCCTCCGGCCTTCATGACAATTTCAGCGTCAAGATCCTCCTGGGTCGGATCGTACTCTGGCCCGTGCACCTCCCTCGCCATCGATGTGTACTCATTGAGGCGAGTATAGATGCTCGGGTTGCTGTACGCCTCGGGCCCGTCCTCCGCGTTGTAGCTGACGCTGGATGTCGCTTTACCCTTGTGGGATAGAGCATACGCCATGAATTTGTTGCACTGCTGCCCTCCATGTGCCCGCCGACTGCGAGAAACAAGATGATGAGAAATCATGCATAGTTGAATAACCACAAAACAAGTAAAGTCGCGTACCCATGCTTGGGCGTACTCGGTCAGGTTACGGTTGCCTTGGTGGTGTGGCACACCGGCCATAGTCAGACGGTGCTCACGACGCTCCTGGTGCAAAGCGTTCCAGTCGTCGGATAACCACTTAGCAACTATCTGCTGCCAGCACTCAGGAAAGTGGGCACACCAATGAGGAACCATCTACATGACATCAAGTAGAAGACATATTAGTAGAGGACATTAAGCCAACTTAATGTTCAAAGAAATCAAATTTTGGTATTTACCTGCAAGTACTGCTCCTCAGTCAACGTCATAGTTCTTGCTTGCGTCTTGGTGACCTTCTGTCCAAGGATGACGGCGTGGTAGTTGATGATTTACTGGAGGCGCTGCTCGTAGAACATGTTGGTAACGAGCTTTTTGCAGCGATACTCGGCAACCACATCCGCCTGCGCGTCCATCCCGGCCTGTAGTCTGTAGAAATCCTGCAATAAACACGATATATATATTTCAATCATATTATCAAGGATGTGCAACGAATGCGATATATTGATCACTTACCCAAAGCTCGCCCTTCACTCGCTCAGCCAAGTTGGGCCACTGTCTGCCGGCAACATCCCGCATGTCGGGGACGGCCCGGTAGTGCTCCCACGTATAGGCCGGACACGGCTCTCCGGCCAACGTGACCAGGCCAGGGAAGTGATCCCTAACCAGAAGACCCAAGATGCCATTCACATGGTGTCTGTGAGCACCAACGGGCCTATCCACAACTATCCAGTTCCTGCACAGGTGATTGATAAAAATTATTAATTTGTACCACAAATTTGAAATTATAACGTAAACATGTACTGAAAACATGTAAATTTACTTACTTATCCCCTTGGGGAGCTATGATCGGGCGTTTTGCTTCAGGAATCGGTCGCTGGGGGAGACTCGCTGGACCTCGCTGGTAGACGGTTGACGAAGCAGAGGCCTCCGTGCCCTCCTCGTCCGCCTGCTCATCGTCCCCTGGCCCCTCCTGGTGGACCACCTCGTCCGCCTGCTCGTCCTCCCCTCCGGGAGCGCCTGCTCCTCCTCCTCCGGGAGCGCCTGCTCCTCCTCCTCCTCCGGCGGCACCTCCTCCTCCGGGAGGCACCTCCTCCTCCGGGAGCGCATGCTCCTCCTCCGGCGGCGCCTGTGTTGTCGCCCTCCTGCCACTCCCCCTCCTCCTCCTGTAAGATGGTCCCTCAGCCGCCTCGGACGTCGGCTCACTGCTCCCCCCCGAAAACCTCTTGTAAAGGGCCGCTACACTCTTCTTCATCCCGCGGCCCACCATCTCTGGTGAATCACCTGCAATTAAAAGAAAATTAATAAGTACAGATAAATATATAACACATACTTAGATAAATACATAAAGAAAATAGAACATAATTACATAATAATTATGTGGATGAAGAGAGATAGAGGAGCTTCATCCAAGATAAATACATAAAGAAAACCGAGTTGTGTTATGTGGATGAAGAGAGATAGAGGAGCTTCATCCAAGAGGTATAGGGGGTTTTGGACAGCCTCCCACGAACATAAGACGATGGGCCCACGAAGAGATACGTTGGATGAAAGAAAAAATGATCAGTTCTGCTGGCTGACCCCGAGCTGTCCTGGCGGACTGTCCGCAAGGACCTCTCAGCCAGCCAAAAAACCTTCTTTCCAAGGGATTGATCCAAACTTTTAGATATCTTAGAGGGATGATTGGATGTATATGAGACAAAGCAGAAGACAAATAAAACAGAATTTTCAAGCCAACATAAAAAAATTTTACCACTTTAGATCAACAACCATAATTACGTAATAAGTACAGATAAATATATAATACATACTTAGATAAATACATAAAGAAAATAGAATATAATTACGTAATAATATAGTCTTACATTGACTAAAAATATTCATCGTAGTCGGGATTAGCTGGATCATAGTCCTCATCATCACTATCAATCATGTCGTAGCCAACAAGATCAGAAGACTCGGTGTCTTCATTTGCATTGTCTACTTGTAGTCGTTCTAGCATGTGTAAATCCTTAACGCTCTGCACCTCTTCCTCCTCCCCCGCATCATCAACCGCTTCAACTTCCATTTCATTTGCCTCGGTTAATTCTATCTCGAATCGCCCTTGTAGCCCCTCTTCTTGAAAGAACTCTCCGTCATATATGTTTGGATCTAAGTTGTAATCATCATCGTTAGGGACAGGTACTCTACCGTGCGGTGATGTGTTGTACACAATATACCAACCCTTAAGATGCTCTTTGCTTTCACACGCATATGGGAGATAATAAACTTGTATAGCCTGTTGAGCAACAACATAGACATCATCTATGGTCATGACTGAATCCTGTCAAATTTCGACTAGCCCAACATTAGAATGCGTCCGTCTCATTGCTTAAGGGTCAAACCAATGACATTTGAATATCACGGGATTAAGTGGTTTCGAACCATAGTAGCTGAGTTCGTATATTTCTTCAATTCTTCCATAATACTCAATCCCATCAAGGCCGGGAGTAAACACCCCAGAATTTGTGGTCTTTCGATTGGGTCGACATTTCTCATGACTGTTTGTACAAAAACGATATCCATTCACGTCATAACCAGAATATGACTTGACCTTATATCCAAAGCCACCGGCCACCTGTCTCAACTGGGCACTCAAGGTCGCATCGCTAACGCCCTGCAAGTTCAAGTACGATTGGACAAACTAAGTAAAAACAACTTAGAGTGAAAAGCTAAGTACGGGCTAGATTGGACCGTACCTTCTGTTTGAACCAAGAAATAAAATTGGGGGATCCATTTCCTGCACCTTGTTTGAGCAGGGTATCTAATTCCTGCTCCGTGATATCCCTTGATTGACGCCAGAATTCTTGAATAAATTGTTGCATGTACGGTGTCACCTCATCAAGGTTGGTCAACACATACAGCATGATCTGACACCACTCTTGATGACTCAACTTCTTGGTGGTCGAACCACTTGCAGTTCCAAGCTGACCTTGAAAAAGGCTGAGTCTCGAGTTATTTTCGCTAGCATTGTAACGAGCCGGTGGATTATGCACACTAGGTAGGTTGTCACCATAGTATACTGATGTAAAGTTCGACACCTCCTCCAGAATGTATGCCTCGGCAATGGAACCCTCAATTTTGCTTTTATTTCCACATTTCTTTCGGATAACCTTTAGGCATCTCTCAATTGGATAGCACCACCGACCCTGCACGGGACCCCCCATTCGTGCCTCATACGGGAGATGCAATATCATATGCTCCATCGGATTAAAGAATCCGGGTGGAAAGATCTTCTCCAACTTACATAACAACACCGGTGCGATTCTTTCTAAGTCTGCAACTAAGGTCCGTGATAACTCCTTTGCACAAAGTGTGCGGAAGAAGTAGCTCAACTCTGCAAGTACCAGCCAGACATGCTCAGGGACATAACCTCGAACCATCGCTGGAAGAAGCCGCTCAATCCATATGTGGTAGTCATGACTCTTCATCCCTAAGACTCGCAAAGTAGACAAGTTGACTCCTCTACTCAGATTAGCTGCATAGCCATCAGGGAACATCAACGCCTTGATCCATTGTAGTACTTCTATCCTTTGGGCCTTGCTCAAGACATAATCGGCCTTAGGCCTTCTCCATGTCTTTCCTCGTGCAGGAGGCCTCATTTCTAAGTTTGGTCTGTCACACAATGTTGCTAGATCCAACCTAGCCTTAACATTGTCCTTTGTCTTCGTGGGAATATCCATGATTGTTGCCCAAAGTGCTTCAGCAACATTCTTTTCAGTGTGCATCATATCAATGTTGTGTGGAAGGAGCAGGTCGTCATAATACGGGAGCCGAGTCAAGCCCGACTTATGAGTCCACATATGTTGCTCACTATATCCCACAAAGCCACCCTCTGGATTGATCAAGAGACCATCTATCTGCTGACGAATCTCGGCACTAGTCCTCATCGGACTTGCGAGGTCTGTCACTGAAACACCTTTTGTAAAGTTTTTGATGTCTCGTCTGAATGGATGGTCAAGAGGTAGGAACTGTCGATGTTTGTCGAACGCAACATACTTACCACCCTTCTGCAACCAAAGGAACCTAAGACGTTCCTTGCATACCGGACATGGGAATTTGCCGTGAACACACCACCCGCAGAAGACCCCATACGCCAGAAAATCATGCAGAGAGTATTGATACCAAACATGCATCTTGAAGTTGGTCTTTGTGGCCCGATCATATGTCCATACCCCTTCCTCCCAAGCATGGACCAATTCATCAATCAGCGGCTCCATGAACACACCCATATTTTTCCCCGGGTGTCCAGGAATAATCAATGATAACAATACGTTCTGTTGTTGGAATGCTATGCCTGGGGGGAGATTGAGGGGAATCAGAAACATGGGCCAACACGTGTATGTGGCAACCATCGCTCCATACGGATTGAATCCATCAGTTGCCAGCGCAATACGAACATTACGAGCCTCACTGGCTTTGTCCCGATGAATGCTATCAAAGTAGGTCCATGCTTCACCATCTGATGCATGTACCATCTTGTGAGGATTGTATCGTTTCCCTTTCTTATGCCATGTCATCTGTTTCGCGGATTCCTCAGTCATGTACAGCCGTTGGATTCTCGGTATGGCCGGCAGGTGACGTAGGATTGTCACGGGGATGTCAAGCTGCCTCTTGTTGCCATCACCAGAGTCAACCTCCAAGAACCTAGAGGATTTACACTTCGGACAGTACTTTTCTTCCGCGTATTCTTTCCTGAACAGGACACATCCGTTCGGACAGGCATGTATCTTGTCATACGGCATCTTGAGTGCACGAAGAAGTTTCTGTGACTCGTACTTGCTCTTTGGCAGGATGTGACCCTCTCGAAGCAGGCTGCCAATAACTGTCAGTATACCATCAAAGGTGTCTCTGCTCAGGCTGTACCGCGACTTCAACGCCATTACTCGTCCAATGGCATCCAGCTGAGAAACTTTTGTATGTCCATGAAGGGGTTTCTGTGCTGAGGCAAACATATCGTAAAACGCCTTTGCGGACCCCTCAGGCTCCTCCTCTACAAGTTCTTCAGCATAGTGTGCCTCATGATAGTCATCTAACATGTCCACTACACTAGCCTCAGCATCACAATCCTCGACACGTGGTCTCACCACGTCCTCTCTCCTACGATGGCCTTCACCATGATGGATCCACCAGGTATAGTTTGGCGTAAATCCATTAAGGAAGAGATGTTCCCCCATGACATCCTGTGTTTGTCTTTTCCTATTAGCACACTTGCTGCATGGACAGAAAATTCTAGCCGCTCCTTTAGCATTCTCGCCCCACGCCTGTTCCAAGAATTCATAGGTGTTCTTAATCCACTCAGGGCTGACATCTCTCTTACTACGGTGATCAGTGTACATCCACCTACGGTCCTCCATCCTCTACTATACACAACGAAAACTAGTTAATATCAGTTCTGCTGGCTGACCCAGACATGTCCTGGCGGACTGTCTGCCAGTCCTGGCGGACAGTCCGCCAGGACCTCTCAGCCAGCCAAAAAACCTTCTTTCCAACAAAAAACCTCTCAGCCAGCCAAAAAACCTTCTTTCCAAAAAACCTTCTTTCCAGGACTTCTCAGCCAGCCAAAAAACCTTCTTTCCAAAAAACCACTTTAGATCAACAACCAAGAGAAATCAGGATTTTCACAAACAAAGCATGCATCATTTTGGAAATTCATTTTGCTTAAAAAAGAAATTCTCCACTAGGCAAGCAGGTGTGCAACATTTCATTCAACACTCCTAGAGTCAATAATGTTTAGCTCACTTCTTAACTCACAAACTCCGAAATCAATACTATAATTAAGCAATTGTTTCCTTTTAATATCCTTTTCAAATCTCCAATCCACAAGGGGTAGATCTATCGGGCATACGCGAACACATACTTCACAAGCATTGCAATCATCTTATCTACTAGCAAGGCGGGGGTCGTCACCTAGACTGGAGGCAACGTTGCCGGCGGCGGACGGACGGTCGGCGACAGCACCCGAGGAGCGCTCCCCGGCGAGACGACGGTGTTGGGAAGACTGCTGTGTGGGAGCAGCGGCGTCGGGGTGTGAGCAGCGGCGTCGGCGGCCTCGGGGCGCCGAGCCCGCGGCCTTGGAGCGGCGAGCCAGCGGCCTCGGGGCGGCGAGCCCGCGGCCTGGGCGGCGCAGGCGGCATGGGCGGCGCGGGCGGGCGTGGGCGGCGGCGGGCGGGCGGGGGCGTGGGCGGCGGCGGGCGGGCGTGGGCAGGCGGGGGTGTGGGCGGCGGCGGGCGGGCGTGGGCGGGCGGGGGCGGGGGCGCGGGCGGGAGGCGCGGGCGGTGGGCGTGGGCGGCGGGCGTGGGCGCCGGCGGGCGGGCGTGGGCGTGCGGGGGCGGCGGCGCGGGCGGGGGGCGGCGGGCGTGGGCGGCGGCGGGCGGGCGTGGGCGGGCGAGATAAACCCACTCGTTTGCCGAGTGCCCTAGATCTGGCGCTCGGCAAAGCCTCCTCTTTGCCGAGTGCCTTCCATCTGTGGCACTCGGCAAAGCCTCCCGCACGGCGCGCCATTACCCGCACGCGCTATCTTCGATTGAGCCCTTGCCCCCGCCCCCGGCCCCGCTGCCCCGCCGCCGCTCCCCCGGCCCGCGCCCCTGCCCGCGTTCCCGGCCGCCCGCGCCGCCCGCCGCCGCCACGCGCCCCCGCCCGCGCCCGCCCGCGCCCCCGCCGCCCGCGCCCGCGCCGCCCGCCGCCGGCATGCGCCCCAGCCCGCGCCGCCCGCGCCCGCCCGCCGCGCCGCGCCCCCGCCCGCGCCTGCCCGCGCCCCCGCCCGCGCCGCCCGCGCCCGCGCCCGCCCGCCGCGCCGCGCCCCCGGCCGGCCCGCGCCCCCGCCGCCCGCGCCCGCGCCCGCCCGCACCCTCGCCCGGTCCGCGCCCCCGCTGCCCGCGCATGCGCTCCCCCGCCC
Source organism: Panicum hallii (assembly GCF_002211085.1). Taxonomy (NCBI): domain Eukaryota; kingdom Viridiplantae; phylum Streptophyta; class Magnoliopsida; order Poales; family Poaceae; genus Panicum; species Panicum hallii. Next base: position 4,180,984 of record NC_038043.1, on the reverse strand, counting down.
CGCACCCCCGCCCCCTGCCCCGCCGCGCCGCCGCCGCTCCCCCGCCCCGCGGCCCCGGCTGGCGCCCGCGCCGCAGCCGCGCCCCCGCCCCCGGCCTGTGCTGAGAATGTCTGCCTCTGACTTTTCAATGTATTTGCACACAAGTCATTCATTTTAAAGATCTCGCTACTTGTTTCTCCATTACCACTCGCATCTCACCTTATGCATGTTGATTTCAGGTTGATTATCTAAAAAAGGCTGATCCAGCAAGTAGCTATATTCTTCAGTGACTGATTGGTAACCAAGGCATAGTCAAAACTGAAAAGTATGTTTTATTAACTCCAATGTGTGAATGAGTAGTTACTGCAAACAAATGTGCTCTAATCCAAGCCATGATATAGATGATCCACTTAGACTATCACATATTTAAATTTTGGTTTATAAGAGAAACTTGGAATCAGTTAGTGGATCTATCTGTGTGGCCTGGCTTCGTTTCATGTGTATTGGAAGTTGATTACTTTCTTTTTGCTGACTTCACTTCATACCATGTGAGTTTCTATAGATATGCTTTGCATTATCTGCAGATTATATTGGTGCATCTATAATTTCTGCACTCTGGTTTTTTACTATTGCAGTTCAAAGAGAATAAAAGCATATAGTATTCTAAATGTAAAAAAATTTAAGTTTTTACTCAAATACACATAAGCCATTCATATTCATTGGTATGGTTGCGCATGTTGTATCTGCTATCCCATAGTACTTATCTTGGCTTAGAACACGTGGTCACCTTGGAGCCTAACTATTTCTTTGTGCTGTGCAGATCTTGTTTTTTTAATAACCTCCCTATCTTCTCTTTGCTTGATTAGAAGTAATGAAAGAACGGGTGGAGACAAACACAGGATTATGCAGTAACAATCAGAACTGAGAGGGCCTGGCGGACTGTCCGCCAGGACGCCTCAGTTTTGACTGTCCGCTATTTCTTTGTGCTGTGCAGAGAGTGCTTGTTGTCTGTTACCTTTGGCTGTCATGTTGCTTTCACAATTCTCGTAACTTGTGAGACCGAAAGAAACTTACCATAGGCATGTCTTGGGGCTTTTAGTCAACAATTAACACCCCTTTCACACTTGTGATCTCATCTGAGTGCTCCTTGTGGCCAACTACATGATGACTTTCCAGAATTAACTAGGGTTGGCTTACACCTTGAGTAACTGGGAGAATAGAGCAATCTGGGACTATGATCTGTACTTGTTCAATATATAGGTATTGCTACTTGTATTTTTTTGGGGGGGCAAACAATTTTGAGCTGATAAGCTTTCATTCAGAATACTGATAAAATTTTCGACCATATGAGACCCTAAATCTGTGTTTTATCTCCCTTCTTGAAAGTGGATGATATCTCAATTCTTTAACTTGAAGGGGTTTAATAAGGTTCTCGGCTATGTATTTAGAAAATAAGACATCTCTTTTTTGTGCATTGATGCATAATGTATATGGATTTTATTTCCTTCTTGGCAGGATTTCGTTCCATCAGTTTCAACAAATAGCCATTGTATGTCTGATTCAGTGTCAACTGAGGAATCGTGTTCGACTGTACCGCCGCTCTCAGCTCGAAGGCCCAGTCTGTTTCAGGTTTGTTTTAGTTGACTTGAGGTGTTCCAAAGTTAATCGTTCCAGTTGGCTTGATTCATGGCGGGACTAAATCAAATATCCAACAAGTTTTTTGCATACAAATTTCCCAATGACTTATTGACTTATTCTTTCAGTTGAACACCCGGTCGAAAAGAATCTCACCTGCAAGGGTTAAGGTTTACACCCAGTCGGAATCATGTGGAAGCTCACCTGCAAGGTTTAGTTGTCCTTATAATTTGTATACGAAATTATTTGCACATTTCCAAAAAGTTCTGACGCAAGTTTTTTTAATATTATTAAGTGCATCGATTGAGCTGGAATATGAAATGTAAGTTTTCAGCATTGTGCAAATTTCTTTTTAACAGGAAAGTTAGAAGTAAGCTGGATTATAAATTGTAAGTTTCCAACTGACCCGATGGACACGCGAAGAAGAATCCTTCTTGCTTTGCATAACATAAAGTTTGCGGATCGTAAGGATCAGTGGAGAGCTACTGATACTGATGTATTGGAAAGAGTTGAACAAACTCTACGTACTGTGAATTGCATCATGCCTATCGATGATATAAAAGAACATATTACTGCATTGGAAAATGATGTCAAACTCCATTTGGTAAGCATTGCAATCCATATCATAATCCGAAACTTAGCTTAATGTTAAAACCCTTCAAATCCACAAGTTTTTTTTTTGGTTTATGCAGGCGGGTGATCACCGTATTTCAGAGGATTGGCTCACAATGATTGCAGTGTTCGACTATGTTTCGCCTGACTATATCCAAGACACTAATAATGTAGCCAACGAGCCTAATCCCAGAAAGAAGATGAAGATGAAATGCAACGCAGAGTCCACCAGCAGTGGCAAGTCAGATTCAAGCATTGGTGAACGTTTTTCAAACCTAATGGAAGATAAAGAAATTGCCGCAGAACTCTTCAAGGGTCCAATGAGTATGAAAAATTGTTGTCACAAAGCTATGAGGTGTGGTTTCAAAGGCAAAGAACTTCGTAGTGTTATAAATTTATGCAGGATAAATTGGGAGCAGGATAAATTGGGAGCAGCGCCAGATATTCATGACACTTGAAGATTCTGAAGCAAAGGACTATGCCTTAGAAGCTATTTACGGGTTTGTCCCGCCGCCACAGCCTCCGCTGCCGACCGAGTGAGTTGTATGAACGTTTCCGAACTTGTATGGACTGTATATGTTCATTTATGCTGGCTCAGGACATTTGAACTTGTATGAATTTGTATGGACTTGTATGAGTATTGTCATATATGAAATGTGTGTAATGTGTATTGTCATATATATATATATATAAACTGCATGTGATGTCCGTTGTGATATATATATATATATATTTGGACCATATACGAGAAAAAAATAGTCATAACTTTGTCACGTGAGCATCCAATTGGCAAGCAAGTAGCACAACACAACATCACACTCTCTATCCAGGCAATGAATAAAGTTTGTCCGTGTCACTGGTGAATTTCACACAGTTCTGTTACTAGGAGCGATGGAAGAGGATGCATTGTTATTCGGGAAATATTGTGATAATAAAGCCATAAAGGGAGCAGCCCTTTATCCAAAAGCTCCCACGCACAGAAAGCATCTAGCTAACGCGACGTCGATGGAAAAACATGAGCATCTTGGTCGCTGCGGCAGTTCCTGCTGCACGCGTGCGCGGGGTGCCTGGGCCTTGAGATGCCCCAGAGAGGTGAATCTCTTGGGAAGAACTTGAATCTTGCTTGGATCTTACTCAAACCCAACCCTAGACCAAGGATTTGGAGTGGGGAAGCTAGGGTTTCACTTTGGGGAGCTTTGGAGTGCTTAGAATGTGCTTGAGGCTCAGCTTATGCAGTTTGGCAGGGTGGTTTTCCCGATGGGGTCGAAGGGGTATATATAGAGCCTCACGGAAAACTAGCCGTTAGGCTGTTTTTTAGTGTCCTGGCGGACTGTCCGCCAGTAATGGCGGACTGTCCGCCAGGACCACTCGGGTTTGCATTTTTCTGTTCAAGGCATGGGTTCCGGATTTGGTTTATTTGTGTTCTACCACACACTTTCCACATCCCCCTTGATAGTACGGTATACCTAGACTCAAGAAAATGTAAAACAAAGAATTATCTTCGCTTGAACCATATTTCTTGAACCGGTACCGTTCTCCAATTTTAACGAATCGTCGGAATTGGTTCTTCTTCTTTTCTCCTTTAGATACACATTTAGATTGTTATTAATCACCAAAATAGGTCATTAGGCCTAGATGCACTTTCAATCTCCCCCTTTTGGTGATTGATGACAACCCAAATGAATCAATAAAAACAATAAATTCAATAGAGCTTGAGGAAATAAATATGTGATGAGCTCCCCCTAAATCCATGCATCCACAAGATATTCATGAACTTCATTTCATAATGAGCAAACCAAATAAAGTCAAAGCATCATGATGAGATAAAATCAAGATAATAGAATATCACATGATTTCACAAACATAGAAAAGCAATAAGATCACAACCAAGCAAAGCATCATCCATAAAAAGAAATTAGAAATTACAAGCCAACTTAGTTCAAATACGATACAAGCCAAGTCTCACATACATCCAAAGTCTCACAACGACTCTAAATGATGGAAAGATAAGAATGCTAGGAATGCTAGGATACAATCTTCTCCCTCTTTTGGCATCAAACACCAAAAAGAGAAAAGACGAATGGAAGCTTGGAGCAGTAATCACTCATCATCATCATCATCATCATCATCATCATCATCATCATTATCACCTACATCATAATACTCCCACGCAGCTGGAAAGTCCCTAGGAGGAGAAGGTGGAAATGCGGGCCAATCCGTCTCCTCAATGCCAAGGTGGCGCTCAATCCTGTTGATACTCTGCTGATTTGCCCGAGCGTGAGCACGAACTACATCGTTGGTGTTGCGGCATACTTTGAAGAGAGCTTTCAAGCCAGAAATAAAGGCATTGCCTTTCTTGCGAGGACGAGTCCTAGAAGAGGAAGGCATCGCCGAGGTGGAGGGTATATCCATAGTGGGCTGGGGTGGAGAGTGAGCTGATGGGGGAGACTCGCCCTCTGGTGGAAACTCTTGCTCCTTGGGAGGCTGTAGGCAATATGGGGCATGGACCGCATCATATCCAAACTCCATTCCAGTCACGGCATTAATCATCCTTTGAATGTATGGAGCATAGATAACTGGATTACTGCCATGATGGAGCATGTACCTCAACTCCGTCCAGAAAAAGTGAAAGACACTAAAGGGCGGGTGATCAAAGTCCATAGCTAAAAGAAGCAACTTGACCGTACCATGAATCTTGGTGCGATCACCCCTCTTGGGAGTCAAGGTCTCCCGGAATATCCTGTTCATGATCTCCATATATGGACGTAGTCCATGAGTCGTCGCTAAATCCGGATCCTCATCCCGATAGAGAGTCATAAGAGCTTCATCCGTTGGATTGATGTCATCGTGAATTTCCATCTCATCTAGAGTGTCATCAAGCTTAAGAATAGTAGCAAATTGCTTGTATGAAACCCAGAAGGCGCGCCCTTGAAGATTGAAGTGAATAAAGGAATTCTTGCCCTCACCTTCAAACCAAGCAGTGGAGCAAAATTGAGCAACCAACTCATTGTTCCAATTTTGATTGAGGGCCAAGAATTCATAGAGGTGTTTCTTCTCACATTCACTTATGACCAAGTCAAAGGTTGGATTATTTTTCTCACTCATTTCAACCCAATTGATGTACTTGGAGACGGTGATAGCATTCTTCTTCTCAATAAAGACGGATATGTACCAATCAGCTTGAAATTTGCTCCAAAACCTCCTATCCGTGATGTACTTCTCATAATCATAAGGATTTTCCCTTCTTTCCTTAAATGCAGCACCTTTTTGCTTTGTCGTGTAATCCACTCGCTTCACTCCAGGGTCACCGAAGTTGATCCTTGTGTACTCCGGTTTGTGCATGATATACTTCCGGTAGGGTTGGAGTGGAGGGTAATCATCAAAGATAGGAACTGACTCTTGAGGCACATCTTCTTGTGGTTGAGCAGCTCTTTGGTAGCTACACCTGGGTGCCGCATGGCTAGGACCGCCCATTTGGCCAGCTCGACTCATTGAAATTTTGGGCGTTGGCTTCCTTGTGCGCTTAGGTGGAGGAACGACTTCAATTTCATCGGAATCGGAGTTGGAGACGGGATCATGCAAGAACTTGGTCCTCCTCTCATGCACCATCTGTACATGTATAGGAAGTATACTGCTTGATTAGAAGTAATGAAAGAACGGGTGGAGACAAACAAAGGATTATGCAGTAACAATCAGAACTGAGAGGTCCTGGCGGACTGTCCGCCAGGACTGGTGGACTGTCCGCCAGGACGCCTCAGTTTTGAATGTTCCCGCGAAAACATGTGATATCAAGAATTAATCCAATGGGGCTCAAACTTTGTAGGCACATTCTAGATGATAATGGAAGCCTAGAATTAAATTTTGAACAACATTGGGTGGATAGATTGGGAGATCGACTTGAATCAAGGTTTAGGTTATGAAATGAACATGAACATAAACATGTGAACTAAAGATTTAGCCATCCATTCTTCAAGATTTTCAAGGAATAGCATGCTCTACCTAGCAGGAAACAATAGCTAAAAGCATTCCTCAAGATATGCATCGCGTAGAGAGATTGATGGAGGATTGTATATACCTTGTTCTTGCCCTAGGATGAATGGAAGTGCTTCCAAAGGATTGGAAACAAGGGGAGAAGGTTCTTGCAGCCTGTGGAGGGGCTCCTTCGCCGTGGACCTTGCGGAGGAACCGAATCCTTGGCTCCACGGACAATGGGGGGGTGTTGTCCGTGGGGAAGGAAGAGAGAGTGAGAGGATGGAGTTGTGTTATGTGGATGAAGAGAGATAGAGGAGCTTCATCCAAGAGGTATAGGGGGTTTTGGACAGCCTCCCACGGACACAAGACGATGAGCCCACAAAGAGATACGTTGGATGAAACAAAAATGCTGGCTGACCCCGAGATGTCCTGGCGGACTATCCGCCAGGACCTCTCAGCCAGCAAAATAATATTTGATTTGCCGAGTGGCGGTCAGCTGACACTCGGCAAATACACCCTTTGCCGAGTGTCAGACATCAAACACTCGGCAAATACACCCTTTGCCGAGTGTCAGACATCAAACACTCGGCAAAGCTAACGGCGTTAGTTCCCGTTCACTGCTGACGGATCATTTGCCGAGTGTATCTGTGTGCCGAGTGTCAGGCTCTCGGCAAAATATATTATTCTGAGTGTTTTTCTTTGCCAAGAGCGACACTCGGCAAAGAATGTGTTTGCCGAGTGCCCGAAATATAGCACTCGGCAAACCTATTAACCCTCGGCAAAGCTGGTCTCTCCGGTAGTGGTCTATGTCTGGACGCAAAGATGTAGTGGAATTAGAACAGGAGAAGTGTATCCATGTATTCCCTGGAGTCAACAAACTGATACATTATTACCTTGGCATCCATTAGGGATGCAGGGGTCGCCCTTGTAGTGTTCCTGGCACTTGCAAACGTAACCATTGGTCACGTCGGCACAAGAGCTGTTGCTGCTGACACAAACGTAGTTGAGAGGTGGCTGCCGCCCTTTTGCCGGGCATTTGGCGTTCCTGACGGCGAAATCGATCACGTAGGGAACGCCCCGTGGGAACCTGTTGCTGGTGTTGCCGTACAGGTCCGCCGTGGAGAAGTTGTACCATGAATCCTCCACCACCATGGCGAAGGAGCACGGGTTGGTTAGCCACAGTGAGTTGTTCAGGGTCTTGGGGAGCATCGCAACCGAAACACCGGCGAGCGGCATGGCCTCCGGCAGGGAGGCTTGGCAGCAGCCCACCCCGGAGCACGACCCGTTGGACACGAGCTGCAGGCTAGGTTCCCCATGAGGGTCGAGTGGCAGTCGACGAGGTAGTCGTCCCCTCCGGCACCAGGCGCGGTGTTGAACCTGTACGCCGAAGGCTGGACCTCCACGCCCACGCCGACGAGGACGTTGCGCGCCAGCGACACGAGGAACGGGCCGTTGGGCCCGTCGATCAGGAACGCCAGGATGGTGAACGTCATCCTCAGGAGCCCGTTGGTGGCGTTCGTGTTGCAGACGGACGCCACCGCGCCGTACGCCCATGCCTCGTTCTTGGCGACGGAGATGTCGACGAGCTCGACCGGCAAGACGTCCGCCTTGTGCCGGTCTACAATCGAGTAATTGCCCGGCTTGGAGACCGAGTAGGAGAAGAGGGTCGTCGTCTGGGCTGATCCGACGACGACCGCAGCAAGGAAGGCACGAGGAGGCTGGAAGGAGTCGTCACAGGTGACCTCGAAGCCCTCTCGGAACGAGGTTGTTCCGAGAGGGCTTCGAGGTCACCTGTGACCACTCCTTCCGAGAGGGCTTGTGCCAAACTCTAAAATGAGACCAGCACTCCGGGCCGGCAAAATCCGGGGCCCTGTGCCAAACTCTAAAATGAGACAAACACTCTAAAATAGCAGTTCATTGGTAGTGTTTGGTAGTGCTTGCTGTCTTGCTGCAGCTGCAGCCACAACTGCAACAAGCACTAGCCGAACGGGCCAGACACTAGAGATTCGAGTTTATACAAAGGACTTGATAGATAATAGATAAGTGCACTAGAGATAGTTAAATTACTTCTCTAGCATGCCTGAGTGGTTTTCCAGCAGGCAGCGGACGCTAGGTTGAACTGAAACCAGGACTGAAAGTCTGAAATTAGATCTCAGATCAAGTCGCTGGTCAGATTCCAGAAACATCAAATAATCAAATTTATCTAGCATGTCACCTTGCGTCCCAGTCCGAGTCATCTGTAGACCGTGGCAGATTAGCAGCAATACGATCGGTCGATCATCCATGACGGCCGCCGCGCCGGGCGCCCACATGCCTAGTCTTGACGTTGGGCAGTTATCGTGATGCACCAGCAAGACAGTCAGCTACCACTGAGCAAGATCGATCGGGACAACAAGCAACAAAGCCGTAATCGAAGAGACGCGCATGGATAGGCAGATAGTGATTCGTGTTCAGCGCACACAGAAAGAATAGTAGGCACATGGACTTTACTAGAAGTTGGGCCCCCTCGAAATTGGGGGCCCTGTTCCGTCGAACGGGCTGCACGCCCCTCCGCCCGGCCTTGCCGAACGGGAAGGGGATGCTCATGTCGCCGCACTTGTCCGGACAGCCCGGACGTGTGATTGGTAGCGGCGGCTCATGTTGTGCAGCAATGGCGGCAGCCTGGATCAAGAGAGCTCCTGCTGCAAGGAGGATGTGCAGCAGCTGTGTCAGGGTCATGGCGCTGTTCTTGCTGCTACCGCTAGCTAACTGGACAGAATTAAAGCTTGCATCTGCATGATAAATATATCTAGACAGAGCATATATAGAGCTAATTGCACTTTTATTTCGTTGTGATTTTCACTCAAACCCAGTTGAAATATTTCGGGGGAGGGGGTTGACCGGAATTGGTTGAAAATATTGGAGTTATGTGCAATGGACAGGTTTTGGCGCTAGATTCAAAATGATGCTGGGTTTTCATCTTTATCTCTACTATTTCTAAAGCAAATAATGATTTCTTAGTCCGTCGATCGGAATCCTAACGGAATCCGGACAAATCAACCGGAATCCTAATTGGAACCCTAACAAATCAATCGGAATCCCAATCGGAACCCGGATAATCAATGCCTTACGTGGCCACGGCACGGCCTGTACATGGAGTGAAAGAGCACAAAATTGATGATCTTATGTACGTTTGGGTAAAATTTGTAATACCCGTAGCAACACACGGGCACTGTGCTAGTAAAGGGTAAAAGGTGGTCGGCACTATGTAGAATAAAACAGCTAAGTTATTTTTTTATGTAGAATAAAACGTGGTCGGCACTAGGTTTTGGCACTAAGTTAGCTTCAAATAAAATAAAAGAAGGACTTGGTGGAGTGGCAGGATGAACATATAGAGAAATTGCAGATGTGATGCCCTTTGTAGTACAGCAATCGCTCAGGTGAAAATGTTTATACATGTATACTTTTTTTTTTTGCGAGGAGTTACTATAGTGTATACATTATAGCAAAGTTTTTAAATTTGAAAATGCAAATTGCAGTAGACATCAAATTATTACACGCCATGTTATACATGTTCTCGACTGATTAGTTGGCCCTTACCCTTACCGGTCTCCCCAAGGGACATATCATGTATGTGCCAAGCACGATATACATTTAGAATTTTAGCCTAGGTCCTGTTGATCTAATGAAGACAAAGGTAAATCATTTAGAATTTTAGGCTAGGTCTAAGATGTAGATAGTTTGCTACAAACAAACATCATGAGAAAGATTCATATAATTCTAATTTTGAAGGTCGTTGACATGTGAGTACGTCCTGCTCGTATATACATCGCTGATCCATACTATGAGCATCATTGCAGCTGGTAAGAGACCTTGGTGATTAGGCAAATAATATTAGCTGGTGATGAATGTAGCTATGAAGCTTTGGCACGAAGGAAGCTCTAAAAGATGTGGCATTATTTTTTTGCCGTTTATGTCCCTATCCATTTAAACTAATTGTCCACGGGCCAAAAACCGATGAAAGCCTGAATCAAAGCTGGCGCGACAGAGGGCTTAAAAATGATACTGTTTCTCGTTTGCATCTTACTTAACCACTTGCCATTTCATTTCGTCTAATATGGAAGTTATGCTGCCAGTGGGGCTTAAAGATGGTTCCGTTTGCAGATTAGTGCATTCAGATTGTAGAAGCGATGCCGGCACGATGGTGTGGCGCACTTCAAAACCGGGAAAGAAATTGTCTTGCCTCTTAATCTATTTAACCACTTGTCATTTTTTGATAAAAAGAGAGGAATTTTTCCAAAGAGAAGTGGTTCTCCGTACTTATTTCAGCTGCGCCTCTCAACGTGTGATCTTGTAACCTGCTCGTGCCATTAGATCAGTAACCACAGCATACCTCTCGATAGTCCCATGATAACCATGTTCTCATCAACTATTCACTTTGTCAAGCATCAAGCAGCTCTGTTCAGCTACGGGGTCCTAACCTGTGAGTGGCGAAAGCAGCGGGGTTTGCGATAAGTGGAAATGGATGTTTGGACCTTGTATTTCTCTGCTGGTAGAATTTGTTCAGCTCTTGCTTCTGCACGGTTTCCAATCAGAAATCAGAACAGCATTATGCAGTGTGGGTTTGGAGTAAACTGAGAATGTGAAGCTGAGAAAGATGGGGTTTTATCCAGCCATGTGGTGGTTGTTCTGTTGTTTTTCTTGTAGCAGATAAATACAGTTGAGCTGTGCAAGTTTACTAGCCATGTTTGAGGCATCTGGCTTATTTGCTCTGTTTTCTGGTTTACATCTGCTTCTCGTGGTGAAAAGTCCAGCAAATTCTAGCTGAGCTTCCCGCTGTAGTTTGATGAAACTGTTGTAAGTTTGTAAGCAACATGTGGTAGATGCCTAATCGTGTTCCAGATTCCAAGATAATAAATATATAACGTATTCAAGTTTATGCTGGTTCCACTGCAATTGTGAATTGCACTGGAAATAGTACTCTTTTACTTCGCTGGTTCCTTTTTTTAATTTTTTTGAACGGTTGTTATTTGTTGGAGATTATGAAGCATGTCCAATGTTTATCTAATTGGATGCCAGGAGAATTGCATGTGCCTAGAAAGCACAATCTGTGGATCCGATTCGGTGCCATCCTCGCTCGCAAACTTGCTCCTGGGTACTGGGTTTTTTGCTAGATCACAAGAGGGCCGGGCGTGCATAGGAAATCCTTACACCAGAGTGGGGCCACACTATAGTTATATAAATATATACATTGTACTTCAAATGTCAAATCATGGAGAAAATTTAATTAATACATACGTTTAATTCCTTTGAACGTAACGTTACATAATAAGTTGGATGAAATATAGTAAAGTTAATCGAATCAAGGGAGACGGACAACCCTCTGCTTCTAACTTTAGGGGTTCTGTTTGCAACAGCAATTTGAAATAGAACAAATATTGCCACGCTGATAGCTATCTATCTTATTTGATGGTTCACACTGATATATAATTGGCAACCAACTTACAGGTTACTAGACCGGTTTAGTAGGATAAGGCTCTGTGCTACCTCTATCATTGATGGTCTTTGATCCACATCGATGTTAAGACATTCCACTGCAATCCTTGCCAGACTATGAAGAACCTCTAAATTACTTGTCAGTGCAATTTCACTATCAAACAACTCGGCTACCCTCTTCTCTTTGTGAGCTTCAAGAAAATTCCTTACTAAGCTATTATTGTCAGAATATGAGGCCTTTTCCCTACATATGAGTTCCAAGATCACAACTCCAAAACTGTAGACATCACTTTTTTCTGTTAGAAGTCCTGTTTGCTTATATACTGGATCCATATAACTCATATCGCCAATGACTTCATCTGTGTGTTGCTTATCTCTTGCAATCAATCTGGATATGCCAAAGTCTGAGATTTTTGGCATGAAGTTGTCATCCAAGAGTATATTAGCTGGCTTCACATCACCATGTAGGATTTTATTAGTGGTTTTCGAGTGCATATAAGCTAGACCATCTGCTGATTGCGCAGCAATACTCAAGCGCACATCCATGTTGAGAGGCACTACATTCTTGTTGCTGTGAAGAATATCTTCGAGGTTACCTTTGGGGAGGAACTCATAAACAAGCATTGGGATATTAACTTCTAGGCAACAACCTATCAGCCTAACAATGTTCTTGTGGATGACTTGAGATTGGATGATGACTTCATTTACAAATTGTTCATTATTCTCCTGTGCAGCACCACTTATCGGTTTTTTTACTGCAACCAGCTTGTTATCAAGAAGGCCCTTGTAAACTTCACCAAAGAAACCTTTTCCAATTAAATTTTTACTCTTCAAAATTTCCTTCAGCTCTGCCTTTTTGAAAAGCTTTATAATTTTTGCTTTCTCCAATATAGGCCCACCATTCTTTTCATAGAACTCCCTCATCTTCCTTTTCTCGTTGTGAAGAAGAATGAGGAATAGCAGAGCCACTATGACAACGAATCCACCTATTACACCTGCATGGGAAGGAAAAAAGTTACTATTGTTGGGCGACTGACAGCAATACCAAACAACTAGGAGTGGATTGGAAGAGATAACTAATCAGCCATGCATATGGAAAATGCCATTATGATGTTGTGCAGTAATGATTTCGATCTGATGTATTTTGTAGCTTTTATTTTTATTTTGATCTTTTTTTGATAGAAAGATGGTAAGGGATATATTATAAATGTGAGCATAAGGACTTTAGCTCTGTTGGGTGGGATCATGCCCCCACAACTCCACCTTGATTTGATCAACATGGTGGCAGAAAACCGAAAGAGATGCCTTTTGTTTTATGGTACAACAAATTTTCTTTCTTATTTTCAGTATGCAAGATGAAATATGATTTGAGTCTTTATATTGTTTGTTTTCATGTAGACAAGACCACCTTCAAGGCATGACAAGTGGCATTGCTAATCCAAAAATACCCTTCTCCTATTAACCATCCTATTAAGCACCATTCCGCATCATTAAATTTTTAATTTGTTGGGAAAGATCACCTTAGGATTAGTAATGGGGATGGCCAATCTACTCTCCGTGCCCAAGTTTTCCTCTTTTTATTTCTTTCTCAAGCTTGAAATTTTTTTTGTTCTCTTCTTCCCTTGTTTTCCAGCAAGTATTGATTGTCACAAGTAGCAATAAGCATTGTCACATGTTTGATAATGTAGATGTGGATGCTTTCCATCACTACAAATGATTCACTTTCTCAATAAGACAATTGGAAACTAACACAGTATTCTTTCGGTTCCAATTTTGTCCCTAGCAACTATGCTAGTGTTGCGAACTAACACAGTATTCCCTCTAAAGAATAAGTTAATAAACGAAAATAAGAGGGTATTAGTTGAATGATTATGTTTATTACATTTAGTGAGGGTCTAGCTTTTGTAATTATTTTCTGAAAAAAAAGGAACAGTAGCAGATACAGTTTTTCTCATCGTTGTTTACTTTGTGTTTTATAGCAAGTTCTGTTGAGCTTAGCTTAGTGCTTACCTACAACTATCTTTGCCACTCGGGAGAATATGGGTTGGCATGTTCCTGTTTTGCCATCGCCTTTCATTCCAGGTTTGCATGGACAGTCATACCCTAAAAGTCTGTTCTTGCATATCCCATCACTTGAGCAAGGATACAAACCAGGGAACTTGCATTCGTCGATGTCTGGACAAAAATTAGAGCAGAGGTTATATAGTTACAGAAGCCCAAGCTTGCATATACATTCTCTGCAGCCAACAAATTCGTACCTTGGCATCCATTAGAGATGTAAGGGTTGCCCTCATAGTGCTCCGAGCACTTGCAGACGTAACCATTGGTCACGTCAGCACAAGAGCTGTTGCCGCTAACGCACGCGTAGTCAAGAGGTGGCTGCTGGCCTTCCGCCGGGCATCTAGCGTTCCTGATGGCGAAGTCGATCACGAAGGGCACGCCCCTGGGGAACTTGCCGGTGGTGTCGCCGTACAGGTCCGCCGCGGAGAAGTTGTACCATGGGTGCTCCACCAGCATGGCGAAGGTGCACGGGCTGGTCCTCCACATAGTGTTGTTCAGGGTGTTGGGAGGCGTGGCAACCGAGACACCGGTGAGCCGGCGCCCTTCCGGCAGGGAGGCCTGGCAGCAGCCGTGCCCAGTGCACGACCCGTTGGACGGGAGCTGCAGGTTTCCGAGGACGGACGAGCTGCAGGAGACGAGGTAGTCAGCCTCTCCGTCCCCGGGTGAGGTGTTGAAGTGGAACCTTGACACCGAAGGCGCACTTTCAAGGCCGACGCCGATGAGGACGTTGCGCGCCAGCGACACGAGGAACGGACCCTGCGCCTCGTCCATGCCGCGCGCCAACAAGGTGGTGATCGTCATCTTCAAGATCCCAGCAGTGGCGTTCCTGCTGCAGGCGGAAGCCACTGCGCCGTATACCCGAGCCTCACTCTTGGCGATTGATACGTCGATGAGCTCGATCGGCTTGACACGCAGGTTATTCTCTGGGTATTGGATCGAATAATTACCCTTCTTGGACGCTGAGAAGAAGGAGTAGAGGGTCCATATCCGGGCTGATCTTCCGCCATCTTTAGCAGCAAGGAAGGCGCGAGGGGGCTGGAAAGAGTGGTCGCAGGTGACCTGGAAGCCCTCCCGGAAGCAGCCGGGCGTCATGCCGAACGGGAAGGGGATGCTGATGTTGCCACACTTGTCCGGGCAATCCGGACGTGTGATCGCCAGCTCATGTTGCTCAGCAATGGCGGCAGCCTGGATCAGTAGAGCCCCTGCTGCTGCTGCTGCTGCAAGGAGGGCTAGGATGTGCAGCAGCAGCTGGGGTTGCGAGGGCGTGGTCATGGCGCTGTACATTCTTGCTGCTACCATTACTTAACTGGGATGGAAATTAAGCTTGCACCTATATATACTACTAATATAGAGCACCTAGAGCTAATTGCACCTTGCACAACACCCTAGGATCCCAGGCTTCGGAACCTGCATATGTTTCGTTTCATTGCGGATTTTTTTTCCGCTTAAACCCAGTTCAAGTATTTCCGGAGATGGGGTTGACTGTAATTCATTGTGAATTTAGGAGTTCTGTGCAATGGACAGGTTGTTAGCTACATTCAAAATCATACCCTAAGAGTATGAAGAGATGTTTCTTTTTTGAGGGGGGCAGATCTCATTCTTATAAGTTAGCTTCAAATAAATGCTAAAAACAATAAAAGAAGACATGAGGCAGTGGCAGCATGCATGTACATAAATAGTAGTCTCCCCCTGGGAAATTACAGGTGTTATGGCCTTTGTAGTACAAAATACAGTATCTACGTTTGCTTCAGATTTGTTCTCCGCTCAAGTGATCTTTTTTCTTATGCAAATTCTTTTAATTTGGAAATGCAAATTGCAATAGACGTCAAATACGTACACACTAGTTATGTTCTTGAAAAGGATAATATTCAACAGGAAAGTCTAGTTTGTGCAACATTTATAAACTTATTTGGCGATGTCCATCCAGGCTGGCATTATATGGGATTTAGGAAAGCTG
This sequence comes from Panicum hallii, assembly GCF_002211085.1. NCBI lineage: Eukaryota > Viridiplantae > Streptophyta > Magnoliopsida > Poales > Poaceae > Panicum > Panicum hallii. The sequence continues at coordinate 4,165,293 of NC_038043.1, read as the reverse complement.
GTGGTTTCATTATAAACCCAGTTGAAGTATTTCCGAAGATGGGGGGTTGACTGGAATTCATTGTGAACTTGTGAGTTATGTGCAACTAGTGATTGGCGCACACCTTGGCGCGAAGGAAACAACGGCAATTGAAGTGCATCATAACTGTGGCTGTACATATGTTTAGAGTACATGATGGCATACATTAAGATGTATACACAATGGGGTACAGTAGTAAGCTAGCAAGCAGGTATTTACAAAAATTGTGGAGAGGAAGACAGCGATAGAGATCCAGGCAGCACTCTTTTCTTTAAAAAAAATTGCACCGGCATTAGTAAGCATGAGACCGATAAAAAAGAAATATTGTAGCCCTGGCCAAACAGTTTGGCTACACCAAAGCGAACTACCATTGTAGGATCCCTATAGAACCCCAGATTCTTAGTTACGCGACCAAAAAGAAAGAAACAAATAGGATGTGCGTAGATGCTACCAAAAGTTGTTCATCATTTTAGCATTTTTAAGCTATTCACTATGCAATTTACCATTTTTAGGCAGCAAACAATCATTTAAATTGAAACAGGTGCGGAGACATGCAATCTTTGATTTTAAGCTATATATCTAGCAAATACTTGAGCTGAGAAATCAAATAAATCTAGCATTTTTAGCCCTATCGATTGGCCTCGCCGGCGGTGCCCTGCGCTCATCGTACTACATGTATCTCTTTATCTTATTTTTGTGAAAATTAAAATAATTATAAATATAGTGGTTCGCTACATTCGGGTGGCCACGAGGATCGCTGAGAACCGAGCTAAAAGATGAAATGTTTTGAAGGTTGTAGGGGTTTGAATGTAATTAGTATTTGAGACACGTGTGGACTACAGGTTAATTTTTATAAAGTTTGAGGTTTTTTTGCAAAAATCGACAGGCTCAAACATAAACTGCGGGTTGGTTCTTACAAAAGTGGGTTTTTTTTTTGCAAAGTATCCGGGACATGCTCTTCGAGCCGTTGGATCAGGTGATTGGATGGCCGGGGATTTTTGGCCGACGTGGCTAGCCTCGTTGGCCGGGCAGGCCGCCGCGTTTCATAGTTTTTAATTAATAATAATAAACATCATGCAAAAGATTTAGTAATGCTTTTTTGGAGCTGGTAGACGTGTGACTACGTCCGGCTCATTATATAGGTGCATCATTGCAGCTGATAAGATATTGGTGATTACAGATCAGGCAAAGAATATTAGCTGGTGTGAAGCTGTGGCACGAAGGATGCTAATGTGGTATTATTTGCGGTTTATGCATAATTCATTTAACCACTTGTCCACCGGGATTTTTTAAAAAAAGATGGAAGTCTATAAAGCAAGCTGGCACGACGCATGATAGAGGGCTTAAATATGATACTATTTTCTGTTTGCATCTTATATGTACTTTTAGAAGTAAAGCTGGCATGCTTCAAAAATGGCATTGTTTGTCGGTTCGCATCTACTTAACCACTTGTCATTTCAGTTCGTCTAAAGAAATTAATTAAGCTGTTGGGAAGATTGTACCGTTTGCATATTACTTTCATATTTTATAAGCAAAGCTGGCACAATTGTGAGCTGCACTTCAACACTTGGGAAAAGGAAACTGTCTGTTGCATCTTAATCTATTTAACCACTTGTCATGTTGACAAAATTAAAGAGAAGACTTGAGGGTTGGTGTATGTCAATGCCGCGGTTCTCTAGACCTATTTCAGCTGCCTCTAGGCGGTGAAGTTGAGGGCTTGCGATCTTGTAACATACTGCTACCATCAGATCACTAATGAACCACAGCATGCCTCCCAGAGTCCCATGATAACCATCCATGTTGGCATCAACTATCCACTTTGCCTCTGCTCCAGGGGGCAGGCTCTAGCCCTTCTACCCGTGTCGGTGTCGCACAATGGAGTGCTCAGCCCCCTACCCATGCATGCATATTGGAGCGTTTCCTCCTCCCCCCCCAAACCACCATTAGAAACTACCCTGTAGCTTGTAGTAAGTACACAGGCTGAAAGCATCTGTACATCGGCATGTTAAGGTACTTCTTTGATGCGATTTCATAAACGTGTGAAAATGTCACCATATTAGACACGCTTATAACGTTATTATTCTTATAAAGACACTTCTCACATGTTATTTAAATCGTCTCAGAATCACGGAGTTAGACATGCTTTTAAATGTCATTAACCTCTTGACACATTACAAAGCATATAAGACAATTGTCTATCGCCACATAAAGACACTTTTTGACATGATTCTAAAAAGGTATAAAAATGATACAAATATAGGCATGCTTTCAACCGTTAATAGCATGTAGGTTCGTTGTACAGCGTATCAAATAATCGTTCATAGGCATGCAAAGATGATTTATGATGTGCTGAAAATATATCTAAATGGCACACTCATTCAGAAGGAGACGACGAGAAAGATACATGACCGATGGTGGCAACTCGGATGGTCGTCGTTGATACATGTCATGTAGGTGCCTATCGGAAAAGGAGGACGAGAAAGATACATGACCTATGATGGCAACTCGAATGATGGATGCTGATACAAGTGATGTAGGTGCTCATTCCGGAGACCGACAATGCAAAGATAACTTTTACGTAGATGCATGTCTGTTAGAGGTGAAAATATATGTCTTCCACCAACATATAACCTTATATGCTTATGTCACCTAAGATTTGTAACTATTAGGATGAAATTATATATTAGAATTGCTATTGCAGGCTGGAAAATATCAAACTTTTTTAAAAAACAGCGATGGCAATTTTTCACAGTCCACTTGAAGTGCTTACATGGTTGGCCCCAGTCCATATGCAAGGTAGTACCCCGAGTGTAAATCTTCTTCCGTTCTGATGTGCGTCTAGTGATGACTCACATGCATCTCAGTTGAAAATTATAGAAATATAATTATTATAGCTAGTGTAGCCTACCAGTTTCCCTTCGTATTGCACGACTGCAAAATATTGTTGTAGCCCATTATTTGGTCCACTATGTGCATGGCTGCATTGATGAGATAACTATTGGAACATTAGGAGAACTGTATGCGCCCGTAATGCACAAGATGTGGACCGGATTCGGTGCCTTCCTCGCTTGCAAAGTTTCAACTGGCTATTAGGTTTATTTTTGCTAGACCGCCGGAGGGCCAGGCATGCGGATGGAAGGAAATTACTACCAGAGTGGGGCACACTATAGTTATAACATGAACTGTACTTCAAATGTCAAATAATAGAAATTTTTTTATCAAGTGATACATATGCATCATCACTTTAAACATAACATTGCACAATAAGTTTGATGCAATATAGTAAAGTTGTTCGAATCAAGGGAGGTAGACAACCTCTTGCTCCTAGCTTTAGGGCTTCTGTTCGCAATCGAAAATTGAAACAAAATAAATATTAAGCAACTTATGGTTACAACTTACAAGTCTGGTTTAGTAGCAGAAGGCGCTCTGCTACCTCTATCATTGATGGTCTTTGATCTACATCGAGGTTAAGACATTCCATAATGATCCTTGCCATACTATGGAGAATCTCTAAATTGCTTGTCAGTGCAATTTCGTTATCAAACAACTCAGTTACCCTTTTCCCTTCTTTGTGAACTTCAAGAAAATTCCTTACCAAACTATTATTGTCAGAATATGTTGCCTTTTTTCTAGTAATAAGTTCCAATATCATAACTCCAAAACTGTAGACATCGCTTTTTTCTGTTAGGAGTCCTGTTTGCATATATACCGGATCCATGTAACTCATATCACCAATGACTTCATCTGTGTGTTGTGTATCTCTTGCAATCAATCTAGATATGCCAAAGTCTGAGATCTTTGGCATGAAGTTTTCATCCAAGAGTATATTTGCTGGCTTAACATCACCATGTAGGATTTTATTACTTGTTTTTGAGTGCATGTAAGCTAGACCGTCCGCCGACTGTGCAGCAATAATCAAACGGACATCAATGTTGAGGGGAATTGCCTTGTTGCTGTGAAGAATATCTTCGAGGCTACCTTTGGGGATGAACTCATAAACAAGCATCGGGGTATCAACTTCAAGGCAACAACCTATTAGCCTAACGATGTTCTTATGAATGATTTGAGATTGGATGATGACTTCATTTGCAAACTGTTCATTCTCCAGCATGCTACCACTGATTGGCTTCTTTACTGCAACCAGTTTATTATCTAGAAGGCCCTTGTAAACTTCACCAAAGTAACCTTTCCCAATTAAATTTTTACTCTTTAGAATTTCCTTAAGCTCTTCCTTTTTGAAAAGCTTTATAATTTTTGCTTTCTCCAATATAGGCCCTCCGTTCTTTTCATAGAACTCCCTCATCTTCCTTCTTTCTTTGCGAAGTAGAATAAGGAATAAGAGAGCCGCCACAACAAAGAACCCACCTATTACACCTGCATGGGAAGCAAAATTTTACTACACAATGGCATAAAACCAAAATAGTATGCCTTTGTTTGATGATACAAGAATTTCTTTTTCTCAATCTTTGGTAGTATTAAGTTTTCAATATGCAAGACGAGATATGATTTGTCTTTAACCCTTTATGTTGTTTGTTTATTACTCTTATTCTGCTCATCCAAATAATATCAGTTAAAGCACATGCCAGCTCTTTGACAGCTGATAATTCGTCGGAGTACTGTCAGTGACCAACTATGCTGAGGGTTAGTCATCGAGCATAATAAATTCTCCTAGTTATCCTGGGCACAAAGTAAAATCATGGAACATATTTCTTTATCGTGAGACAAGAATTGTATTCCTCCTTAGGTACTATTAGAAATGAAAACCAACAGAAGTTGTTTCATATATATGACACTGTCTAAATGTTCATCTAGGTCACGGCCTTCAACACATGACAAGTGGCATTGCTAATCCAAATATACCCTTCTACTAACGATCCTATTAAAAATCATCCACAATCATTAAGTTTTTAGTTCTTAAATAGTTGGGAAAGGGTGCCTTAAATTTTTAAAATTCATTAAGAACAAATTAGCCTGTCCTAAAACTCCAATATTTAGAAATGGGGAAGTATATTTAATTCCCCAATCAAACTTATGATTGCTGACATGTGTGTCCAAAGAAATAAACCTTAAAACACTTTGTATATATAGCAAATGTCTGCAATTATATGCATAGTTTTTTTACGGTTAGCTTAGTGCTTACCTACGGCCATCTTTGCTGCCAGGGAGAATATGGGTTGGCATGTTCCTTCTTTCCCGTCGCCTTTCATTCCGGGTTTACATGGACAGTCATACCCTAAAAGCCTGTTCTTGCATATCCCATCACTCGAGCAAGGATACAAATCAGGGCGCTTGCATTCGTCGATGTCTGGACACAAAACAAAGGTGCTTATAGCTAGGTTAATCCAAGCCCAAGCTTGAGTTGCATTGCGTATATATTCGGTGGAGTCAACAAATTGGCTGGTGTAAGGGTTATTACCTTGGCATCCATTTTGGATGTAAGGGTTGCCCTCGTAGTGCTCCAAGCACTTGCAGACGTAGCCATTGGTCACGTCGGCGCAAGAGCTGTTGCCGCTGGCGCACGCGTAGTCGGGAGGTGGCTGCTGGCCTCTCGCCGGGCAACTAGCGTTCGTGATGGCGAAATTGATCGCGAAGGGCACGCCTCTGGGGAACTTGTTGGTGGTGTTGCCGTACAGGTCCGCCGTGGAGAAGTTGTACCACGAGCGCTCCACCACCATGCCGAAGGTGCACGGGCTGGTCCTCCACATAGTGTTGTTCAGGGAAGTGGGGTGCGTCGAAACCGAGAAGCCGGTGAGCGGCATCGCCTCCGGCAGGGAGGCCTGGCAGCAGCCGTGCCCGGAGCACGACCCGTTGGACGCGAGCTGCAGGTTTCCATTGATGGACGAGGTGCAGGAGACGAGGTAGTCGTCCTCTCCGCCCCTGGGTGCGGTGTTGAACCTGTACGCCACGGCCACGATCTCCAGGCCGACGCCGACGAGGACGTTGCGCGCCAGCGACACGAGGAACGGGCCCTTGCCTTTCGCCAGCAAGCTGGTGAACGCCATCATCGAGAACCCGGAGGTGGAGTTCTTGTTGCAGGCGGGCACCACGACGCCGTACGCCCGTGCCTCGCTCTCGGCGACAGAGATGTCGATGAGCTCCACCGGCGAGACATGCAGGTTAGAGTTGTTCTTCTGGTATTCGACCGAATAATTACCTGTCTTGGACATGGAGAAGTAGGTGTAGACGGTCGACGTCTTGGGTGATGTTCGGTCGCCTTCGCCAAGGAAGGCGCGAGGGGGCTGGAAGGAGTGGTTGCAGGTGACCTGGAAGCCCTCTCGGAAGCAGCCGGGCTTCATGCCGAACGGGAAGGGAATGCTGATGTCGCCGCACTTGTCCGGACAGCCCGGAAGTGTGATCGGCGGTGGCGGCGGCTCATGTTGGTCGGCAATGGCGGCGGCGGCCTGGATCAAGAGAGCCCCTGCGGCTGAGGGGAGGACTAGCAGGAGGATGCGCAGCAGCAGCTGGGCCTGCGAGGGCGTGGTCATGGTGTGATTTGCTGCTATGGCTAGCTGCTAACAGGACGGAAATAAGCTTGCATCTAGAGCTAATTGCATCTTGCCCAAAATATTTATTTGTAAAATGCAAAACACGAACCCCACTGGTTTCACAACCTGCATATGTTTAGCTTCGTTGCAGTTTTCACTTAAACCCCGTCGAAGTATTTCCGGAGACAGGGTTTTGACCGCAATAATGGAAAGGTTGTTGGCTAAATTAAAAAATGGTGCTTGGTTGTCATAAAGAATAACGTGGACTGCACTATATACAAGTTAGAGAACCCTAAAAACAATAAAAGAATGACTTGGGTGAGTGGTAGGATGGAGATTATATAGGTATATTCTGCCCTTTGTCGTACTACATACCATCTCTACATTTGCTTCAGATTTGTTCTTCTCCGCTAGTGTGAAATATTTATATAGTGTGTACAAAGTCTTTTAATTTGAAAATGCAAATTGCACTAGTTAGACATCAAATTATATTACACGCCCACTACCAAACATATAGTTAGTTGTTCTCTTACAAAACCTTAAACAAGTCGCACCACACTACTAGTATAATAGTCTTCGGAAGGGACATGTCAAATATGCGCCAGCCACAATATATATTGTTTTTCTACATTTAGAATTCTAGCCTTAGACCCTGATCTAACGAAGAAAATGGCAAACCATATATATCTAGCAAAAAGGCAAAAATGGTAAACCACAATAAGGTCTAAAACAATTTAGATAAATTGGTAGAAATAAACACCATGCAAAAGGCTTAGATAATGCGTAGGTGTTTTAGTTTTGTCTAAGTTAAACTTCTCAAATTTTGACCAAATTCACATAAAAATATATTAACATCTACAATATTAATTAAAAAATACACTAACAAAGCACATTTTATGGTGGATTTAACAAGAATGATTTGATAGACGTTGATGTATTTTTATATGAACTTGTTAAGTTAAATAAGTTTGGCTTAGGATAAAACTAAAATAACCCACATTCAAAATGGAGAAAATACTTTTAAGCTCGAAGCTCATAGACGTGTAGCTACGTCCAGCTCATAGATATAGCTGATCCATATGTGGATTGTTACATGTTAAGACCTTGGTGGTTAGGCAAAGAATATTAGCTGGTGATGGATGCAAGTGTGAAGCTGTTTGAATAAAAAAGAGTGTGAAGCTGTTGCACGAAGGATGCTCCAAAAGATCTAGTATATATTATTTGCCATTTGTATCCTAATCCATTTAACCACTTGTCCGCTGGGACTGAAAGATGATTACAGCCTAAAGCAGGCTGCTGGCACGATAGAGGGCATGAAAGTGGTACTATTTTTTGAAGAAATAAGGTACTATTTCACGTTCGTGTCTTGATACATTTAGAAGCACAGCTGGCACGACGGTGGCGTGCTTAATTCATGGCGTTGTTTGTCTCTAACCCCTTGTCATTTCAGTTTGTCTAAAGAAGCTAAGCTGGCAAGACTGGGCTTAGTTACATTTGCAACTAATGCATTTAGATTATTGGAGCAATTAATGCCTGCACGATGGTGTGGCGTGCATCAGAACTGGCCAAAAAGAATGTCTCGTGTTACTTAATATATTTAACCACTTAATTACTGCATACGCTCTCTATGACGTTTAGAACAAGCAAATTAGTTCATTTTTGAACTAGATCGATCAGTTGTCCTAAATGACGTATAGTTAAGAAAGGAAGTAGTGTCACATTTCGATATAGGGTCAAAGAGAAGTTGTGGGCTTACCATCGTGTAACCCAATGGTACCATCATATCAGTAAACACAGCATGCTTCCCATAGTCCCACGAATCCATGATAACCATATATATATAGACTATTCACGTTGTCTTGCTCAATTCACTCAAGCAGTTCTGCTCAGCCACAAGCTCAGTGAGGTACAGACTTACTGGGTCCTAAGTTGTAGCGGGGTTTGACATAAACCAATTAGTTTCATAAGTTAGGGGAAAACATATTAATTTGCAAGTAACATGTTCTCCCCAAACTTAGGTTCACAATAGAGGATTAATTGCAGCAAATGAACCTTCTGCTATCTCCAATTAGCAACCGTCAATAAGTTCAGTGTGATGCATTACTCTCCGTAGCTATGGGAGGTGCTGGAACAGGGAGTTTAGGGAGATCGTACCTGGTATGGGTGTGGACAAGTCATATCCTCCGAATGGCAATTCATTAAAAAAATTATTCTGAGCCAACACGCATTGCATACTATATTGCACGACCGCAAAACACTACCGTACGTGGCTCGTGTTATGATTTGGTCATTTTTGTGCAGTGTGTGTGCGCCGTTGCACCGATGAGATGACCATTAGAGCATTAGCAGAAGTGTCTGTGTCCAAAAAGCGCAAGCTGTGGACCTGACCTTCCTTGCCCGCAAAGTTGCTACTGGATTGCAAGGATATTTGCTAGACCACCAGACTGACCAGAGGGCTGGGGATGCAGAGGAAATTCCTACCAGAATGGGGCCCAAACTCTAGTTGTACAAATGAATCATACTTCAAATGCCAAATAACCGAGAAAATTTGATTAATTAATACATCCGGTTAATCACTTTAAACATAGCACTACACAATAAGTTAGATGCAGTACAATAAAGCTGTTCCAATATAATCAAGCGAGAAAGACAGGCTTCGAACTTTAAGGATTTTGTTAACAGCAACAGCAAGTTGGAATAAACAAATATTTCCACACTGATAGTTGCCTATCTTATTCAATGGCACACACCCATGCGCCATTGTGCTTGAACTTACTTACAAACAACTAAGGGTTACGAGACCGGTTTAGTTTGAGAAGGCGCTCTGCTACATCTATCATTGATGGTCTTTGATCCGCGTCGAGGTTAAGACATTCGACAGCAATCTTCGCAAGACTATGAAGAAGCTCTAAATTGCTTGTCTGTGCAATTTCATTGTCAAACAACTCATCCACCCTCTTCTCTTTGTGAGCTTCAAGAAAATTCCTTGCTAAGCTATTATTGTTAGAACATGTGGCCTTTTCCCTACTTATAAGTTCCAAGATCACAACTCCAAAGCTGTAGACATCACTTTTCTCTGTTAAAAGTCCTGTTTGCATGTATACTGGATCCACGTAACTCCAATAATCAATGGCATTATCTGCGTGTTCTTTATCTCTTGCAATCAATCTCAATACGCCTAAGTTTGAGATCTTCGGCATGAAGTTGTCATCCAAGAGTATATTTGCTGGCTTAACATCACCATGTATAATTTTGTTGTTGGCTTTTGAGTGTATGTAAGCTAGACCGTCCGCTGATTGTGCAGCAATGCTCAAACGCACATCTATGTTGAGAGGTACTACCTTGTTGTTACCGTGAAGAATATCTTCGAGGCTACCTTTCGGGAGGTACTCATAAACAAGGATCGGGATATCAACTTCGAGGCAACAGCCTATCAGCCTTACGATGTTCTTGTGGATGACTTGAGATTGGATGATGACTTCATTTGCAAACTGTTCATTATTCTTTTGGGCACCACCACTTTTCAGCTTTTTTACTGCAACTTGTTTATTATCAAGAAGACCCTTGTAAACTTCACCAAAGCAACCTTTTCCTCCAACTAAATTTTTACTCTTTAAAATTTCCTTAAGCTCTTCCTTTTTGAAAAGCTTTATAGCTTTTGCTTTCTCCAATATAGGGCCACCATTCTTTTCATAGAACTCCCTCATCTTCTTTTTCTCTTTGCGAAGAAGAACGATGAATAACAGAGCCACCAAAACAAAGAAACCACCAATTATGCCTGCATATAGGAAGCAGAAAACTTTACTTTGTTTCGTGAGGTAGTAAAATAGAACTATATTTAATTCTTCAATCTGACTTACAGTGCGGCGTGTGCACGTAAAGAAATAAAACCTTAAAATACATTCTATATACACCATATTGTTGTAATTATATAGTCTTGTTAGGTTTAGCTTAATGCTTACCTACAACCATCTTTGCTACTAGGGGGAATATGGGCCGGCACGTTCCCGTCTTCCCATCACCTTTCATTCCATGTCTACATGGGCAGTCATACCCTAAAAGCCTGTTCTTGCATATCCCATCCCTCGAGCAAGGATACAAATGAGGGTGCCTACATTCATCGATGTCTGAACACAAAGCAGAGGAGGTTATAAAGCAATAATGGAAGCACTAAATAAAGCTTGTGTTTATATGATTAGTTTATTCCCTGGAGTCAACTAATTGTATGGTGCAGAACAGGAGCACTGGAGAAGTGTATAGCATATTAGTATATTGGTCTATTACCTTGGCATCCATTAGGAATATAAGGGTTGCCCTCGTAGTGCTCTAGGCACTTGCAGACGTAGCCATTGGTCACGTCGGCACAAGAGCTGTTGCCGCTGACACACGCGTAGTCGGGAGGTGGCTGCTGGCCTTTCGCGGGACATTTGGCGTTCCTGATGGCGAAATCAATCACGTAGGGAACGCCCCGTGGGAACCTGTTGCTGGTGTTGCCGTACAGGTCCGCCGTGGAGAAGTTGTACCATGAATCCTCCACCACCATGGCGAAGGAGCACGGGTTGGTTGCCCACATCGTGTCGTTCACGCTCATGGGCCCCATGCTAACCCAGACACCATTGAGCGGCTGCGCTTGCGGCAGGGAGGCCTGGCAGCAGCCCCGGCCGGAGCAGGACCCGTTGGACGCGAGCTGCAGGTTCCCCATGAGCGCCGAGCGGCAGGAGACGAGGTAGTCCTTCTCTTGGTCCACAGGTGTCCTGTCGAACCTGGACACCAGAGGCAGGGCTTGCAGGCCGACGCCAACGAGGACGTTGCGCGCCAGCGACAAGAGGAACGGGCCCTTGGGCCCGTCGATCTCGAACGCCAGGGTGGTGAACGCAGACCTCACGAACCCGGCGGTGGCGTTCGTGCTGCAGACGGACGCCACTCCGCCGTATGCCCGTGCCGCGCTCTCGGCGAGTGATATGTCCATGAGCTCCACCGGTAGGACTAAGGGAGGACCATCCGTGCTGCTATTTTTCTGGTCTACGATCGAATGGTTACCTGGAGTCCTCGAGTAGGAGGAGACGATCGTCACCTGGGCTGATCTGTTGTAGGCAAGGAAGGCGCGAGGCGGCTGGAAGGTGTTGTTGCAGGTGACCTGGAAGCCCTCGAGGAAGCAGCCGGGCTTCATGCCGAACGGGAAGGAGATGCTGATGTTGCCACACTTGTCCGGACAGCCTGGACGCGTGATTGGCGGTGGCGGCGGCTCATGTTGTTCAGTAATGGCGGTAGCCTGGACCAAGAGAGCCCCTGCTGCTGCAACTGCAAGGAGGACTGCTAGGATGTGGTGCAGCAGCAGCAGCTGGGATTGCGAGGGCGCGCTCATGGTCCGGTGCTGCCTTTGCTGCTACCGCTACCTAACTGGAAACGGAAAGCTTGGATCTGCAGGGTTAACATATAAAGGAGCATCCAAAGCTAATTGCACATTGCCCCCCGGATATTTATTTGCATGTGTGCGTTTCAAACAAACACCCCGGGTTTCACAACCTGCACATATGTTTTGCATACTTTGGCCCCGTCAGGCAGGAAACTTTGGATTCTATTTCTCGGTCAGAAATATGTGAATCCATGCCGAATGGTGTTTCTAGCAAGTGGAGCGAGGAAGAAACTAGAAAATAGGATCAAGCAAAAGGATGTTCCTAGTGATTCTGATCAACTCTTCAGAATAATAAGAAACTAGCCAGCGAGAGCTAATAAACGATTTCCCAAAGTAATTTTGATTCAGAGAGAAATGTTTCCATGTAGAAATTGTTCTATAGAATCCGGAACTCTGACAAACGCGGGGGCATAAACCTAGTTGAAGCATTTTCGGTCTCCCTGACGGGGATGGGGTCGACTGGAATCCGTTGCAAAAACAGGAATTATGTGCAATTGACAGGTGTTACTAGATTTAAAATATATGATGATGCTTAGTTTTCACAAGGAGTAACGTGGACTGCACTATGTAGAATGAAGTTAGCTTCAAATCCTAAAAACAACAAATTAAAAGAATGACTTGGGTGACTGGCAGGATGTACATGTATATATAGTCTTCCAAGGGAAATTATAGGTGTGTTATCCTTTGTAGTACAACCAGTATTCTAAATAGCAGGCTATAGCGGCGCTATAGCGCCTGAAGAGGGTCGCCACAACGGGATTTAGCGGCATTTAGCGCGCTATAGTGGGATTTAGTGGAATTTTGGATTGCTTCCTCTAAATCCTATAGCCTGCTATTTAGAATCTTGAGTACAACCGTATCTTCGTTTGCTTCTGATTCTTATTCCCTGCTTAGGTCAAATATTTATCTAGTCTATACAAAGTCTTTAATTTGAAAATGCAAATTGCACTAGCTAGACCTCAAATTAAACTCCATTTTATGTTCTCCAAAAGGTTAACATTAAACTGATCAAGTTTACTTCGTGCAATATTTATATATAAACGTATTCCAGCGATGCATAGGGCCATTGTATGGATACTAGAAAGGCTTGTGGTGCGGGATCAAGAGTTTCCCTTAAGAGCATCACAAATGCATATTTCGTTTGGTGTACCCAAGGTGGGATGCCTACGTTTCATGATCCATTTACAATTTGTTGTTTCCATTCACCGTAACCAAACCATTTTTTAAAATAGGTTCTCTCTCTCACACACACACATGCATGCATCATGCATGCAGAGCAGCATTTGAAAAGATAGTACCCCCTCCATCCTAAAATATAACTATTTTAGCATTCAAATTTTATCTCATAATATAGATACTTATAAGTTTCCAAGTGAGTTTTTTGTATGTGAGGCCTAAAATGGCCTCCTTGCATGCAAGTATGCAAGCTAATGAAGGGTATTATAGACTTTTAGTCCTCACTCTTAATCTGCCTGGAAAACTTTAGAAGTAGCTATATTATGGTACGGACAGAGTAGTTACCTATGGGAACCGGGTATAGGAGGAGCGTGCTCTTATTATGCTCCCTATTGTTCACACAATGCAGATGGTCTTAGCACAGTAAGGAGTGGAGGATGCTCTTATTATTTGCCGTTTATGTCCTAATCCATTTAACCACTTGTCCACTGGGACCAAAAAACGATGGAAGTCTAGGGCAAGCTGCTGGCACGATAGAAGGCGTAAAGATGGTACTATATTTGGTACTATTTTTCGTTTGCATCTTGATACATTTAGAAGCAAAGCTGGCACGATGGTGGAGCGCAACGATCCGCAGGTAATTAAGTCCAACATTGATTCCTTCGTACGTGTCAATCAAGAATGGCATTGTTTGTCATTTAATTTGCATCTTAAACTACTTAACCAGTTGTCATACATTACAGTTCGTCTAAAGAAATAATTGAGCTGCCTGCAAGATTGGGGCTTAAAAATAGTCCCGTTCAGAATTTAGAAATGAAGCGGCAAGATGGTGGTGCGCTTCAAAACTGGCGAAAACAATGTCTTTTGCATCCTTAATCTATTTAACCACTTGTCACTTTGACAAAAGGAGAAGACTTGGCATATGCCAATGCCGTGCTTCTCCAGACCTTACTGCTTCAGGTGATTTACTGTAGTCAATTTTCTCTGCTTTCATTAGACCCAAACCATGCTCAGCACTGATGCTTCCTCTTTGTGCTGAATTAGTCCTGCTCATAGACAAATGGTTCAATTTGTGCAAGAGTCTAAAATTCCATTGGAGAAACAGAATAAGAAGGTTATCCGTAAACCATTCCGAGACACTGATCATTCTTTGTGGATGAATTGCATATATACGAACACGAGAACGAGGTGTTCAGCATACAGAAGAGAGATGCCCTTGAGCCCCAGAGATGAACGTCGCAGGAGCTTAGCATAATTCAGGATAACATGTCTGACAATAGAGAATTCATTGCACCGAATCAACCTTCTGCTATCTCCAATGAGCAAGCGTCAATATGTTCAGCGTGATGCATTCCTCCGTAGCTATGGCAATTATATATTTAAAAAGAATATTCTGAGAGCCAACGTATTGCATGTTATATTGCACGACTGCAAATAAAACACTGCCACGGCTCGTAATCATGTTCAAATGCCAAATAACCGAGAAAATTTGATAATTAACACATATGTTTAATCACTTTCAACATAACAATACATAACAAGTGAGATGCACTACAATAAAGTTGTTCAAATCAAGGGAGACAGGCAGGCTTCTAACTTTAAGTATTCTGTTCACCACAGCAAGTTGGAATAAAACAAATATTTCCACACTGATAGTTGCCTATCTTATTCAATGGTATACACCAATGTGCAATTGTGCTTGAACTTACTGACAAACAACTTAAGGGTTACGAGACTGGTATAGTTTGAGAAGGCGCTCTGCTACATCTATCATTGATGGTCTTTGATCCACATCAAGATTAAGGCATTCCATGGCAATCCTTGCCAAACTATTGAGAAGCTCTAAATTGCTTGTCATTGCAATTTCACTGTCAAACAACTCGGCTACCCTCTTCTCATTATGAGCTTCAAGAAAATTCCTTACCAAGCTATTATTGTCACAATATGTGGCCTTTTTCCTACATATGAGTTCCAAGATCACAACTCCAAAACTGTAGACATCACTTTTTTCTGTTAGAAGTCCTGTTTGCCTATATACTGGATCCATATAACTCATATCACCAATGACTTCATCTGCATGTTCTTTATCTCTTGCAATCAATCTCGATATGCCAAAGTCTGAGATCTTTGGCATGAAGTTGTCATCCAAGAGTATATTTGCTGGCTTAACATCACCATGTAGGATTTTATTACTTGTTTTTGAGTGCATATAAGATAGGCCATCTGCGGACTGTGCTGCAATACTCAAACGCACATCAATGTTGACAGGAACTAGCTTGTTACTGTGAAGAAGATCTTCAAGGCTACCATTCAGGATGAACTCATAAACAAGCATCGGGATATCAACTTCGAGGCAACAACCTATCAGCCTAACAATGTTCTTGTGGATGACTTGAGATTGGATGATGACTTCATTTGCAAATTGTTCGTTATTTTTTGGCTCACCGTCACTTCTTGGCTTCTTTACTGCAACTAGTTTATTATTAAGAAGGCCCTTGTAAACTTCACCAAACTGACCTTTTCCAATTGAATTTTTACTCTTTAAAATTTCCTTAAGCTCTTCCTTTTTGAAAATCTTTATAGCTTTTGCTTTCTCCAGTATAGACCCGCCATTCTTTTCATATAACTCCCTCATCTTCTTTTTCTCTTTGCGGAGAAGAATGAGGAATAACAGAGCCGCCATGACAAAGAAACCACCAATTACACCTGCATATGGGAACCAATGAATTTTACATTGTCGCGTGAGCTAGTAAAATAGAACTATATTTTTCATCTAGACCACCTTAAACAGATGGCAAGTGACATTACTGATCCAAAAATACCCTTCTACTAACCATCCTATTAAACAGCATACGGCAATCATCAAATTATAATCCTTAATAGATGGGAAAGAGTGCCTTAAATTCTTAATTCATTTTAAACTAACTATAAATGTTGTATATTTAGAAAATATGGGAGTGTCTTTAATTTGTCAATCGGACTTACAATGGTGCGCCAAATAAATAAAAGCATAAAATATGTTCTAGATGTAGTATATGGCTGTAACTATAGTCTTGTTACGCGTAGCTTAGTGCTTACCTACAAGCATCTTTGCTACAACGGGGAATATGTGTTGGCACGTTCCCATCTTCCCATCGCCTTTCATTCCGGGTTTGCATGGACAGTCATACCCTAAAAGCCTGTTCTTGCATATCCCGTCACTCGAGCAAGGATACAAACCTGGGTGCTTGCATTCATCGATGTCTGGACACAGAACAGAGGTGGTTATAGAGTAATCGAAGCCCAAGCTTATGTGTGTGTGTATGTATATGTATATGTATATGTATATGTATATGTATATGTATGTCTATGTATATATATATTGCTATTTTGTGCCTATGCTCATTGTAGTTCACATTTGCGCTACCTCCAGTTGCAATATTAGAAACAGTTCAGTTACAACTCTAAATACATGGAGTTGCAACTGTGCTATAGATAAATAAACCTCTTAGTGATTATTTTATCCGACGATTTCCAATAAGATATGTCTATGATCGTAACAATATATATATATATTAGCTATGGAATTAGAACGGGAGAAGTGCATATTATTACCTTGGCATCCATTTGTGATGTAGGGGTTGCCCTCGTAGTGCTCCAAGCACTTGCAGATGTAGCCATTGGTCACGTCGGCACAAGAGCTGTTGCCGCTGACGCACGCGTAGCCCAGAGGTGGCTGCTCACCCTTCTCCGGACATCTAGCGTTCCTGATGGCGAAATCGATCACGTAGGGCACGCCCCTGGGGAACTTGTTGCTGGTGTCGCCATACAGGTCCGCCGTGAAGAAGTTGTACCAAGAATCCTCCACCACCATAGCGAAGGAGCATGGATTTGTCACCCACAGAGAGTTGTTGAGGGTCTGGGTGGGCATGATAACCGAGACGCCGGAGAGCGGCAGCTCCTTGGGCAGGGAGGCCTGGCAGCAGCCCCGCCCAGAGCACGACCCGTTGGACGCGAGCTCCAGGTTCCCCATGAGCGTCGAGCGGCAGGAGACGAGGGGCTCGTCCCTTTCGGCACCAGGCGCGGTGTTGAACGTGAACGCCAGAGGCTGGACTTTCAGGCCGACGCCGACGAGGACGTTGCGCGCCACCGAAACGAGGAACGGGCCCTGAGCCGCGTCCATGCCGAACGCCAGGGTGGTGAACGTAAGCCTCAAGAATCCGCCGGTGGCATTCGTGTTGCAGACGGACGCCACTGCACCGTAGGCCCGTGCAGCGCTCTCGGCGACTGATATGTCGATGAGCTCGACCGGGAAGACAGGGGAGTCTTTCCGGTCTACGAGGGAATAGTTACCTGTGGTCATGTTGACGGAGTAGGAGGAGAGGAATGTCGACTGGGATGCTCCTGATCCGGCGCCTTTAGCGAGGAAGGCGCGAGGAGGCTGGAAGGAGTGGTCGCAGGTGACCTGGAAGCCCTGCCGGAAGCAGCCGGGCTTCATGCCGAACGGGAAGGGGATGCTGATGTTGCCACACTTGTCCGGACAGCCCGGACGTGTGATTGGCAGCGGCGGCTCATGTTGTTCAGCAATGGTGGTAGCCTGGATCGAGAGAGCCCCGGCTGCAAGGAGGACGAGAATGTACAGCAGCAGCTGGTGTTGCGAGGGCGCGATCATGGTGTGCTCTTTATGCTGCTACCGCTACGGCGCTACCTAACTGGATACGGAAACCTTGGATCTGCAGGGTTAATGTATATATACTCCGCCTGCAGGACAGCAAGAGTAGACAGCATCCAGATCCAATCGCACCTTGCCCCAGAGATTTATTTGTACATCATGCCACACACCTAAGCCATTCTTTTATTGATTTTAGGTGAATATTTATGCTTCTGATTTGTGCTTCTCCTCTTAGGTGAAATATTTATATGACATGTACAAAAAGTCTTTTAGATGATTTACAAAAGCATATTGTTAGTTGTACAAAGGCTATATTTCACCCAGCAAAGAAAGCATGACTTCAACCCATCAATAATACAAAAAAAAGAAAGGGACTTCGAAAATTGTCAGAAGTCGTCGAGATTAGTTGGCCCTTACCAAACATATAGTTAGTTGTTCGCCTACGAAAACTTAAAAAGTCAGCACCACACTACTGGTATAAATGTCTTCTTTAGGGACATGTCATGTATGTGCCAAGCACAATATACACTGTTTTTCTAAATTTAGAATTTTGGCCTTAGATCCTGATCCAATGAAGAAAAAAGGTAAAGAATATATTTTACACAAGGACAAAAGGTGTTGGATTGAGATCTGTTGCCGCCAAAAAATCGCTCGGCTGATAATGATCCTCGCGCGCAACACTCTGGCCTGGAAGATATACTTAGCTACAGTGCAGATCCTAAATCTTGAGATTTGTGACGTGCCAATCAATTTGATCCTGCAATTGACAAGATAGATAGAAAGAGTCAACCGCCGATAGGCCGATGTAGCGATATCAGCCGATGTCGATAGGATTTTAAATGATTGGCTATATATCTGATGCAGATCCTGACCAATCGTCCGATATGTTGAATAGAAATTCAGGTTCGATGATTACAGTATACATCAGCTGTGAATCCGATGTAAAAATAACTTATCGGCTAGTTTCTGATAAAAGCCAGCGGCTAGCAGCCCGATGAGGATAGAGCGATTACTGAACATCCACCTTGTCGCAAAGAACCACCAAACCAACAACAATTAATCTATCATCACCACCAATCGGATCGGACCTAACCGAGACAACGTTGCCAGCAGGGCGGTAAACTAAAGGCTACAAACTGGTGAATCTAGTTACTACAAGATACACCTGCAGTAAACGCTCAAATAAGGCCAAGATAAGAAACTATCGGCTAATGAGAATTAATTTGATGCTTTTATTAATGAAATCAATCTTTTCCTAGCAGCTAAGCAATAGATTCAACATATATAAGCCGATAGATCTAAGCAAAACTAAGATAATTATGATTCTATCAGATCTAGCAAGAAGTCGAACGATGCAGCCTTACAAGATTTGATAGAAATCGATAACTAGTAGGTAAAATATATCAACCGAACGAGAGCAATCCAAGAGATCGAAACGATGCAATCTTAGACAACACCAATGTAGCTGATACAAGTGCCTGGGTCTGTGGAACTTAGGACTTACCCCTTCGCCGGAAATCAAAGCGATGCAGCCCCGCGTCAGGTGCCAAGTTCCGCCGGTGATGAAAACCTCGGAAAAAAGGGTGGCGATGTGCCGAAATCTGTATATTGATCGAGAGATCATTTACAATGACCATCATCCCTTTATATTTATAGGGGCGGCTTGGACCTCACGTGGACTCGTACAAAACTTGTCTAACAAGAAAAATCTAAACTGAAAGGAAATATCAAGATACACGAACTCCAATTTCCCTTTTGCAGAGTTCTTATCAGCTTCTTTCCATATACTTCATCGGCCATAAAATTACCAAATTTTGGTGCGAACAAGATCCTAATAAGGTCTAAACTAATTTAGATGAATTTAAAAACAAACAATATGCAAAAGGTTAGATAATACTATTGCCTTCGTTAAAAAATTATACATTATTTTATCCTAAAACTTTTCTAGTTTTGACCAAGTTTATGAAATCTACAATATAAAAAAGGCACTAACAAAACCGATTTGATTTTCTGAGATGTTGGTGCATTTTTTTTACAAGTTTGTTAAAAGTTTAACAAGTTTGATTCAGGATAAAACTAAATGGCCTACATCAAAAATGGAGGAAGTCATTTTGAAGCACGTGGACATGTAACTACATCCGGCTCTCATAGATATTGCT
Organism: Panicum hallii; assembly: GCF_002211085.1. Classification (NCBI taxonomy): domain Eukaryota; kingdom Viridiplantae; phylum Streptophyta; class Magnoliopsida; order Poales; family Poaceae; genus Panicum; species Panicum hallii. Next base: position 4,145,388 of record NC_038043.1, on the reverse strand, counting down.
GACCTATTACAATTGGTGCATATGTGCATCGTTACAATTGGTAAGACCTTGCTGTTGGTTAAGGCAACAAATAACATTAGCTGGTGATGGGTGCAAGTGTGAAGCTGTTGCACGAAGGATGCTCCAAAAGATATGATATTATTTGCCGTTATGTCCTAGTCCACTTAACCACTTGTCCACTGGGACCAAAAAACGATGGCAGTCTAAAACAAGAAGCTGCCACGACAGAGTGCTTAAAAATGGTGTTATTTTCCGTTCGCATCTTGGTACATTTAGAAGCAAAGCTGGCACGATGGTGGCGCGCTTCAAGCTTTCAAGGATGGCATTGTTTGTCGTTTGCATCTTAATCTACTTAAACCACTTGTCATTTCAGTTCGTCTAAAGAAATAATTTAGCTGCCTGCAAGATTGAGGCTTAAAAATAATTCCGTTTGCATATTAGTGCATTCAGACTTTAGAAGCGAAGTTGGCACGATGACAAGGCGCGCTTCAAAACTGGCAAAAGAAAGTCCTTTGCATCTTTAACCTCTTTATTAACCACTTGTCACTTTGACAAAAGAAGAAGACTTGGCACATCTCAATGCCGTGCTTCTCCAGACCTTTTTCTTTTTGGATAAAGTTCTCCAGACTTATTTCAGCTGCCTCTCAACGCGGTGAAGTCGAGGGCTGAGATCTGTTAACCTACTGGTACCATCAGAACAGAAACCACCGCATGCTTTCCATAATCCCATGATACTATGATAACCATGTTCGCATCAACTATTCACTTTGCCTCCTCTCAGCTCAGTCAAGCATCATGCAGCGCTGCTCAACTCAGTCAAAGCATCAAGCAGCTCTGCTCAGCTACAAGCTCAGCTCTGTGGGTGGCGGAAGTAGCAGGGTTTGATATAAACCAATTAGTTTCACAAGTTAGGGGAGAAAATATTAGTTTGGAAGTAACCCGGTTTCTGTCAACTACAAGATAACAGAGTACCCTTAGCTACAGTACAGACTGCGGCAGAACCTTGTAGGGGTTCAGGATTGAATTGGGGTCCAGCAACTTCTTGATGGAGGCCATTAGTTGCACCTGATAAAATCAGAACATTAGTTGGGCAAGGCAACTTGAATGATCCTAGACAACTAGACTGCTCTTAAAATAAAACTTCGTGTTAGCTCATTACTTATTAAAATATCAACACAGTTAAACAGTTCTGATCCATGCGACGTGTACGTGTGAAAGGCAGGACCAATAGGTTAATCTAAGCAGGAAGGATTCCCACTTCCTAGGCTGTACCAAATAACCTAAGCATCTCTCACGAGAGCGCATTGTACTTGTTTTATGTCATGTCAAAATAGTGCAAGAATGTTTTTCAAAAAAATAGTGCAAGAAAAAGGTGGTGCGTACAACCTTTGCCTAGCTATTAAGGTTTGCCAAGCAAGCAGGTAGCTTGAATGCACGTGCAAAGTAGCAACTCAATCGATCAAGTCTACCACTACGTATAATTGTCATTTTCCTTAACTCATATGGAAACACTATGGCCTCTTTACTGTATAATATGGAAATACTTATTACGGCTTCTGGTGATTTGCTGTAGTGAATCTTCTCTGCTTTCATTAGCCCCAAACCATGCTCTGCACTGATGCTTCCTCTTTGTGCTGAAGTCCACTCGTAGACAAATGGTTCAATTTGTCCAAGAGTCTAAAATTCCATTGGAGAAACAAAATAAGAAGGTTATTAGTAAACCGTCCCGAGACACTGAAGCATAAGATTAGTAAACAATCTACTTCCAAGTTGACATAAAAGACATACACTGTCATCGTATTTGCTTGATACGATGTTTAAATGCAGAGTCCCATCTCCAAGGTGGCCATAGCCCAATACCTCTGCATTATCACCTAGAAAACCAGAATACCAAGTTAATTGAAAACCCATAGATTCTTAGTAGATCGAATTTAGTAATTACCAAGACGACAGCGCATTTCTTCAACAATATCATAGAGCTTCTCTACAGGTATGGACAAGTCATATTTGTACACAGCCCCAACTTTGACAGACGCCTCTGATATACCCTGTCAGAACAATAACAACTACTCCTTAGTTCATCTTATTTTTACAAGTCAGACATTGAATCATGCTGTAACTGAAAGCCTGTAAGCATGACCATCTGCCTTGGATGCAAGTTATTACATGCTAGTGCAGAACTATTACTAACCACATGAACAGTTCGACATTGATAGTATACAAGTTTCAGCACAGACCTAACACTCATCCATCATCATTAAGGTATAAAGGTTAAAGGATAACCGTAGTATCGATTACAGGATGACAACCTCACGGATACGCCAGAAGTTTGATGCTTGGCTGATATCCTGCGCTATGACTCCATCAGAAACCAGACCATCTTCCATTGAACGCAACAAAAAAGCTTCCAGTTTTGTTCTACAATAGAAAGCCAAAAACAAAAGGCAAGATGAGGAACTAGAATTATTTTAAGCACTAGGTGTGCAGATGAACAATAATCCTAATCTTAGTAAATGCAAGCTGGCATGATAATTGGTCTCAAACAAAGCTATTGTCAATTTTCTATCAAATACTCCCTCCGTCCCATAACATAGCTACTTATAGCATTCAAATTTTGTCTCACAGTATAGCTACTTTAAGTTCCCAAGTGAGTTTTTTTTATGCAAGGTCTAAAATGCCCCTCCTTGCATCCAATTAATTATGACATGCATATCTGCATGCCAGCTAAGTAGAAAAGTTATAATTACTCTTAATGAGTGCATGGTGACTAAAGAAGGGTAATATAGACTTTTACTCTCCATCCTTAATCGGTCTGAAAAACATTAGAAGTAGCTATATTATGGGACAAAGAGAGTATATCTCAATATGGTACTGTTAATTGTCAGGTCATCATAACACTTGCTATGTTCAAACCGAAACATATTCTGTTTCTACAATAACTTACTTGTCATACGATTCATCACTCCCTGTTGTCTCAATTAGAACATAAAAGTTGTACTCTGATGCAGGTAAAGGATTTTGAACTCCTTCCAAATGTCGCATAGCCTCCAAAACAAAATAATCTATCAAAAACCAATCTAAATATGCAAACCAGACAACATAAAGAAATGTTTCATTATATATAGGACTAGGAGCAGCTTAGAAAATCAAGATATGTTCAGGGGATTATTGAATGTATAAGAATATCAAGGCATACTTCATCCCATCAAACTGATCAACCTGGCAAGGAATTTAAAATTTTGTTCTCTGTTTCTAAATGCCAGTTAGTGGCCTAAAGTTGGGTCTAATGGGGGCAAACTTGGCCTAAAGTTGCTAATTGCCTGGAAAAGTGTAAATGTTCTCTTGTACTTCTCTGGTTCCTTTTTTTAGTTACTTTGAACGGTCGTTATTCGTTGGAGATCATGTCAGAATGTAATGGTAATCTAATTGGATGCCATTGATTATTCTTTTGTGGATGAATTGCACACGAACAAGAGAACGAGGTGTAGAACTTAGAAGAGATGAGCCCTCTTGATTTTAGCAGAAGCTGATCGTGGCTGGAAGTTAGCATGATTTAGGGTAACATGTTCAAAAGAGGGAATTAATTGCAGCAATAAACCTTGCTCGTGAGGATAACATCTGCTAGCTTCAATTAGCAAGCGTCCACAAGTTCAGCGTGATTCATTCTCTGTAGCTAACACCTTGTATATTGCAAGACTGCAAAACATGGAACTAGAATGATGGCAACTGAAAATAACACACTCTGTGCCTCTTGAGTGTGCGGCTGCACTGATGAGATAAACTGCTGGAGCATTAGGAGAATTGTATTTCGGTATGTGCCCGCATGATGCAAGCTGTGGACTGGACTCGGTGCCTTACTCGGTCGCAAAGTTGCTCCTGGGTATTGAATTTTTACTAGACCACCAGACGGCTGGGCATTCAGGATTTATGAAATTCCTACCGGAATGGGGCCACACTATAGTTATACAATCGCCTAGACTTCAAATGCCAAATATTAATACAGAAAATTTGATTAATTATGCATACATTTAATCACTTCAAACATTACATTGCATAACAAGTCAGATGCGGATTACTCAAATCAATCAAAGGGATACAACCCATGTTTCTAACTTTAGGGATTCTATTCACATTTCACAACAACTCGACATAAAACAAAAAATATTGCCACACTGATAGTTGCCTACCTTATTTGATCGTTCACACTGATGTGCAACTGTGCATGAACTTACAAACAACTTAGAGGTTACGAGACCGGTTTAATTTGAGAAGGTGCTCTGCTACATCCAGCATTGATGGTCTCTGATCCACGTCAAGGTTAAGGCAATCCACAGCAATACTTGCCAGACTATGAAGAAGCTCTAAATTACTTGGTAGTGCAATTTCATTGTCAAACAGCTGTGTTACCCTCTTATGTTTGTGAGCTTCGAGAAAATTATTTATGAAGCTATTATTTTCAGAGTATGTGGCCTTTTTCCTGCTTATAAGTTCCAATATCACAACTCCAAAACTATAGACATCACTTTTTTCCGTTAGAAGTCCTGTTTCCTTATATACTGGATCCATATAACTCAGATCACCAATGACATCTTCTGTGTGTTTTTTATCTCTTGCAATCAATCTAGATATGCCAAAGTCTGAGATTTTTGGCATGAAGTTGTCATCCAAAATTATATTTGCTGGCTTAACATCACCATGTAGGATTTTATTACTTGTTTTTTAGTGCATATAAGCTAGACCATCTGCCGGCTGCGCAGCAATATTCAAACGCAAATCAATGTTGAGAGGCACAGCCTTGTCGTTACTGTGAAGAATATCTTCGAGGCTGCCTTTGGGGAGGAACTCATAAACAAGCATTGGGATATCAACTTCGAGGCAACAACCTATCAGCCTAACAATATTCTTGTGGATGACTTGAGATTGGATGATGACTTCATTTGCAATTTGTTCATTATTCTCCAGCGCAGCACCACTTTTTGGCTTCTTTACTGCAACCAGCTTATTATCAAGAAGGCCCTTGTAAACTTCACCGAAGAAGCCTTTACCAATTAAATTTTTACTCTTCAGAATTTCCTTAAGCTCTTCCTTTTTGAAAAGCTTTATAATTTTTGCTTTCTCCAATATAGGCCCACCATTCTTTTCATAGAACTCTCTCATCTTCTTTTTCTCTTTGCGAAGAAGAATGATGAACAACAAAGCCGCCAAGATAAAGAAACCACCAATTACACCTGCATGGGAAGCAAAAATTTTACATTGTTCAGTGAGGTAGTAAAATAGAACTATATTTTTCATCTAGACCACCATCAACACATGACAAGTTGCATTGCTAATAAAAAAATATCCTTCTACTAACCATCCTATTAAACATGATCCCTCAGTCATTAATTTATTAATTCTTAAATATGGGAAAGAGTGGCTTAAATTTTTATTTCATTTTAAACTAACTATAAAAAATCATATAGTTAGAAATGATGGGATGTGTGCCAAAGAAATAAAACCTTAAAATACATACTATATATAGCAACTGTAATTATATAGCCTTGTTATGCTTCACTACTACAAAAAGTATTTTTAGAAGCGGGTAAAAATATATTTTTAGGGGCAGGTAGCGCACCCGTTACTAGTTTTCGCAGCTAAAAATATCTGTTTGCAAGGGCGGGTGCATTACCCGCCCCTGAAAATTCATTTCCAGGTGCGGGTCATCCCCTCGCCTGCCCCTGGAAATGAATTTGCACCCCCCCCCTAGCCGCCCCTACAAATAGATTTACAAGGACGGCTCGATTGCTACAGTACCCGTGCCCCATTTTAAGAACGGGTGACATTTTGGTCCGCCCCTAGAAAAATTCGGGTGCTGCTACAAATCGTTTTTGTAGTAGTGCTTAGCTTAATTATATTAGTGCTTACCTACAATCATCTTTGCTACTAGGGGGAATACAGGTTGGCACGTTCCCTTCTTGCCGTCGCCTTTCATTCCGGGTTTGCATGGACAGTCATACCCTAAAAGCCTATTCTTACATATCCCATCACTTGAACAAGGATACAAATCAGGGTGCTTGCATTCGTTGATGTCTGGACATAAAACAGAGGATGTTAGTTATAAAGAATAATGGAAGCCCAAACTAAAGCTTGAGATGCTTATATATTTAATTTAGTCAACAAATTAGTTGGTGCAATTAGAACAGAAGAAGTGCGTGTATATATATTATTACCTTGGCATCCATTAGGGATGTAAGGGTTGCCCTCGTAGTGCTCCAAGCACTTGCAGATGTAGCCATTAGCCACATCGGCACAAGAGCTGTTGCTGCTGACGCACGCGTAGTCGAGAGGCGGCTGCTGGCCTTCTGCCGGGCATCTATCGTTCCTGATGGCAAAATCGATCACATAGGGCACGCCCCTAGGGAACTTGTCAGTAGTGGTGTTGCCATACAGGTCCGCCGAGGAGAAGTTGTACCACGAATCCTCCACCACCATGGCGGAGGAGCACGGGTTGGTTAACCACAAAGAGCTCCTGGCTGGCAAGGGAGATAGTGAAAAACCAGAGAGCGGGAGCTCCACCGGGAAGGAGGCCTTGCAGCAGCCCCACCTAGAGCACGACCCATTGGACGCGAGCTGCAGGTTTCCCATGAGGGTCGAACGGCAGTAGACAAGGTAGTCCTGGTCCCTCGGGCCCACGGTCTTGAAATTGCCCACCGAAGGTTGGAATTCCACGCCGACGCCGACGAGGACGTTGCGCGACGGCGACAAGAGGAACGGGCTCTTGGGCCCGTCCACGTGGAACGCCAGGGTGGTGAACGTACTCCTCATGAATCCGCCGGTGGCGTTCGTGTTTCAGGCGGACGCCACGGCGCCGTACACCCGTGCCTCGCTCTTGCCGACTGATACCTCGATGAGCTCGACCGGCCGGATATCCATGTTAGACTTATCGCTGTGGTCTACGATGGAATAGTTACCTGTCTTGGTGATCGAGTAGGAGGAGAGGAACGTCGACTGGGCTGCTCCTGATCCGGCGCCTTTAGCGAGGAAGGCGCGAGGAGGCTTGGAGGAGTTGTCGCAGGTGACCTGGAAGCCCTGCCGGAAGCAGCCGGGCTTCATGCCGAACGGGTAGGGGATGCTGATGTCGCCGCACTTGTCCGGACAGCCCAGCTCATGCTGTTCAGCAATTGCGGCGGCGGCCTGGATCAAGAGAGCTCCCGCTGCTGCAGCTGCAAGGAGGAGGACCAGTGTCGGAGGATTTCTCCAGCCGGGTGGCGGAGTGCACCCGTCTAATCTTAGTTTTGGATGTGTCTAGGGCTAGTCATGATCTAGAGGCGTACGAACACGAGTAGCACACACGGGTTTAGAGTTGTTCAGGCTGCCGGAACGTAATACGCTACGTCCACTGTGTGTTGTATTGCTTGTGAGTTTGTGAAATTTGTAAGAGTCTGTGAAAACTTGTGTTCTAATGTGCACGCTCTCCTTTTTATAGGCTCAAGGGGAGCACGTACACTGAGCGGGGTCCCGACATATGGATCCGGTGATATATTAAATAACGTACATATTGGAGCCTTAAATGCCTCAGATCCGGAGATCTTCCTCATCAGTCTCCGTCTGGATATGGTCTTGTGCCGTCTTGCTGGCATAGGGTCTGCTGCCGCTGACATGCGTAGAGGGAGTCGTGCTGTCGCTGTAGAGTCAGCTCTCGCTGATAGGCGAAGAGGCTATACTGACCTGCCATGCTGTAGCCTTTGCGCAGTGTAGCAGTGCACGCTGTGGCCTTCCTGCAGCAGGTCATAATAACTCTTTACCCACGCGTGCGGCGCTGTGATGTGACCATATATCCCTCGCCCACGCACGCGGCGATGTGATGTGACGCGCCGTCTCGGTAACTGGCGGGCTTACCGTGATATCACCCATACCTGCCCAACGTGTCAGAGGGCAGCTCATGCTCTGTCTCGGGCACGCGCACCCCAACCACTCGTATTTAATGCGCTAGCTGGGCTGATTTCTCGCAGAAGGCTGGAATCCACCGGACACGTAGCGGTGCTGGTTTAGCGGCCACTTCTCTAGGGTCACGTGGCGGCACCGGACCTCCTCCCCGGTGGGATGGGAGGTCCGGGCCCCCTGGCTGGCCCAGGCGCTCAGGCCCCCTGGGTTCCGGCTTCTACACGTGGGGGTCCAAGACCATCCCGCAGTGGTCCGGGTCCGTGGCAGCTGTTCCTGAGCACTTCGTTGTTGCGGGCACGTGGAGGCGCCGGACCTGCTAGCGCGTGCGGGGAGGTCCGAAGACCGTGCCCCCAGTTATCAGGCCCGGACCGTACGCCCTGTCGCCCAGAAGCTCAGTGCGAGATTACGGATAACCTCGCGTCCCTCAGACTGGACACATTAGCAGGAGATATCTCTGTCTGTATATATCGACAAATGGCATGTGCTGCCGCAGCTGGGATTGCGAGGGCGTGGTCATGGTGTGCTGTTCTTGCTGCTACCGCTAGCTAACTGTATATGGCCGGAAAGCTTGCATATATCATATATGCATCTACAATTCTACATGGTTAATATATAGAAAACAGTACATCCAGATCGAGCTAATTGCACATTGCACCTTGGCCTAGATATATAATTGTAAATGTGTTGCACAGCCCAGCAGCCACCCAGGTTTCTCGACCAGCATATGTTTTGTTCCATTGGGCGATTTTCACTTAAACCCTGTTGGAGTTATGAGCAGTAGACAGGTGTGTTAACTAGCAATGAAGGAGTTAAGCCTAACCCAGGATCGGATATGAAGCTAAATTGTACTACATACTTAGCTACATATATTAAATCCTAGTCTTCCAAAGGAAAATTATGTGTGCAATGTCGTTTGAAGTACAACAGTATCAACCATGCATTATCTGAAGAAAAGGTCAACAAGAATCGGCTAAGATCAACAAAAGTGACAGCATTGGGCTTGTCACCTAGGCGTCATTAAAAGGTAACGCAAATGGCCGTCACTTTTCACAAATAGAAGTAAAGTAGTGCGATAATATATTGCCCATCGTCATAACCTACATATATTTTTGTTCCGTTCCAATTTTCACTAAAATCCAGTGGTTGAGTTGACTGGAAATCGTTGAAAATATAGGAGTTATGTGCAATGGACAAGTATTAACTAGATTTCAAAATGATGCTGGGTTTTCATAAAGGGTAACGTGGACGGCACTATGCACAGAGTTAGCTTTAATAAAAGAATGACTTGGGTGGGTGGATGTAGTCTCCCAGTGGAAACAATATGTGTGTTTTGCTGTCCTTTGTAGTACAACAATATGTGACTGAATTATGAATACAGACACGCACACGCAGATCGAGTTGAGGACTCAAACTCAGATGGTAGGTTCCACCACAAGGAACCTTACCAGCCGCTACGCTCAATTCGCTGTTGTTTGCTTGTTAATATACTTAACCACTTGTCATTTCAGTTCATCTAAAGAAATTAAAGCTGGCAAGATTGGGGCTTTAAAATGGTTCCATTTGCACAATAATGCATTCAGATTGTAGAAGCAATGCCGGCACGATGGTGTGGCGCGCTTCAAAACTGGCAAAAAGAAAAATCTTTTGCATCTTAATCTATTAAACCACCTTTAGAGGGAAGACTCTGCGTATATGTCAATGCTGTGCTTACGTTCGCTAGCGTAAAGTCGAATGTGTTGCAGATTTATATCGAGTCTGAAAAGCAATTCGGCATCGACACACGTTATTCCTTACAAACTTCCAACAGTTTCAGTATACTACAACAGGAACTTCAGCCAAGAACTTGCTGAAAACTTTTCACCACGAGATGCAGAGTTAAACCAAGTTGACAAGCCAGTTGCATCTGCCCAGCCATCGCTAGTAAACTTGCACAGATCAAATGCATTTATCTGCAGCAGAAAAAATATGACAACTAACCACCACCGGCCTGCATAAAACCACATCTTTCAAAGCTTCACTTTCAGCGGATTACCCGAAACCAAGACTGCATACAGGATTACGCTGTTCTGATTTCAAATTGGATGACTGGCAGCCAAGAAATACTGGGGCAAACATCCATTTCCCAACCGGCACACACGTTGCCTCGCTGTACAGCTCTGAGCATCATTGATGCAAAATTTATCCATGATGGAAAATGTGGCACAGCAGTTGTAGACGAGTAAGCAGGACAGCAGAAATTCAAAGATCACATCCATGTTGACAATTTGTGTCTTTTATATGAATTGGTAAGTATGTTGTGTACTTATGTTATGCTTAAGTAGTTCAGTGTCTTGGGATGGTTTGCGGATAACCTTCTTATTTGTTTGTCCAACGGAATTTTAGACTCTTCCTGACTTCCTGTCTTCCACGAAGTGTGAACCATTTTTCTATGAGTGGACTTCAGCACAAAGAGGAGGCATAAGTGCATAGTATGGTTTTGGGGCTTGGGCTAATGAAAGCGGAGAAGATTTACTACAGTAAATCAGCTGATGCAGAAGTGTTTCCATGTTGTACAGTAAAGAGGCCACAGTGTGTCCATATGAGTTAAGGAAAATGACCGATTATACTTAGTGGTAGACTTTATCAATTGTGCTACCTGTTTGCTTGGCAAACCTAATTGCTAGGCAGGTGCAGGTCATGTGAAAAGATTGAACATGCCAAAGCTTGTATGCACCACCTTTTTTTCTTGCACTATTTTGACATAGCATAAAACAAGTACAATGCGCTTTTAATCTATTTAACCACTTGTCACTTCGACAAAAAAAAAAGAGAAGACTTATTTCAGCTCTGTCAACGCGGTGAAGTTGAGGGCTTGCAATCTTGTAACCTACTGGTACCATCAGATCAGAAACCGCAGCATGCCTCCCATAATCCCATGACATGAGGGCAGTTCTGGTTCTCTCTTGTTGGCGGTCTGGTCTCTCCCCGCTGGCCCCTCAGTCTCAGGATGCTTCCTTTGACAACTGGTGGGAGAAAGTGGAAGCTTCGGTCTTGGGCGACATACAGAAAAGGACTAAACTCTCTCGTTATTCTCGGTGCCTGGAGCCTTTGGAGGCACCGGAATGATTGCGTCTTCAATGGGACTGTCCCAAGTGTCGCCACTGCTCTATCCTTGGCCATGGAAGAAGCACAGTTGTGGAGCTTAGCAGGAGCTAGGGGCCTTACCCTGCTCTCTGTGCAGGGAGGGAGTTAGTTTACTGGCTCCAGTGTTGGCCGCTGTACCTAGTGTAACGGGTGAGTAGTTCTTAAGTTTTTCAAGGGTGTGTGTGGGGTGTGTGTTCAGGTCTATGTATAACTCTTTTCTTCTTCTATTAATACAATGATACGCAGCTCTCCTGCATGTTCAAGAAAAAAAAAGACATGATGATAACCATGTTCGCATCAACTATTAACTTTTCCTCCGCTCAGCTCACTCAAGCATCAAGCAGCTCTGCTCAGCCACAAGCTCAGTGAGTTACAGGTTCATAACCTGTGGATGGCGGAAGCATAGGGGTTTGAAATAAGCTGATTAGTTTCATAAGGGAAGAAAGTATCGGTTTGCAAATAACTCAATTCCATTCCATTTTTTTAATGATCCACTACAGAACAACAGAGTACCTTCAGCTACAGTACAGACTGCGGCAGAACCTTGTAGGGATTCAGGATTGAATTGGGGTCCATCAACTTCTTGATGGAGGCCATTAGTTGCACCTGATGAAATCAGAACATTAGTCGGGCAATGCCAACTTGAATGATCCTACTCCCTCATATATAAAAGGAAGTAGGGAGTACATAACAGTTACAGGTGAACCATTAGAAACTTTGACCAATCGATACAAACAAGTAGAGTGTTCTTAAAATAAAACTTTGTATTAGCTCATTACTTGCTAAGCTACCAGCACAGTTAAAAACAGTTCAGTTATGAGCTATGCGATGTGTGAAAGGACCAATAGGCTAATCCAAGAAGGAAGGGTTCCCAATTTCCAGGTTGTAAAATAACCTAAGCATATCCATGAAAGCACACTGTACTTGTTTTATGTCAAAATAGTGCAAGAAAAAGGTGGTGCGTACAAGATTTGCCTAGCTATTAAGGTTTGCCAAGAAAAAAGGTAGCTTGAATGCACGTGCAAAGTAGCAACTCAATCGATAAATTTTACCACTGAGTATAATTATCATATTCCTTACTGTATAATTTAGAAACACTTACTGCTTCAGGTGATTTGCTGTAGTGAATCTTCTCAATCGATAAATTTTACCACTGAGTATAATTATCATATTCCTTACTGTATAATTTAGAAACACTTACTGCTTCAGGTGATTTGCTGTAGTGAATCTTCTCTGCTTTCATTAGCCCCAAACCATGCTCTGCACTGATGCTTCCTCTTTGTGCTGAAGTCCACTCATAGACAAATGGTTCGATTTGTGCAAGAGTCTAATATTTCAACGGTGAAACAAAATAAAAAGGTTATCTGTAAACTGTCCAGAGACACTGAAGCATAACATTAGTAAACAATCCACTTCCAAGTTGATATAAAAGACATACATTGTCGTCGTATTTGCTTGATAGGATGTTCAAATGCAGATTCCCATCTCCAAGGTGGCCATAGCCCAATACCTCTGCATTATCACCTAGAAAACCAAAATACCAAGTTAACTGAAGGCCCATAGATTCTTGGCAGATCGAATTTGATATTACCAAGACGGCAGCGCATTTTCTCAACAATATCATAGAGCTTCTCTACAGGTATGGATAAGTCATATTTGTACACAGCCCCAACTTTGACAGATGCCTCTGATATACCCTGCCAGAACAATGACAACTCCTTAGTTCATCTTATTTTTTACAAATAAGACATTTAATCATGCTGTAACTGAAAGCCCGTAAGCATGAGCATCTGTCAGATGCAAGTTATTACATGCCAGTACAGAACTATCACAAACCACATGAACAGTTTGATATCGATAGTACACAAATTTCAGCACAGATATAACATTCATCCATCATCATTAAGGTATAAAGGACAATCATAGTATCGGTTTCAGGATGACAACCTCGCGGATCCGCCAAAAGTTTGATGCTTGGCTGATGTCCTGTGCTATGACTCCATCAGCTACCAGACCATCTTCCATTGAACGCAACAAAAAGGATTCCAGTTTTGTTCTACAAAACAAAGACAAAAACAAAAGATAAGGATGAAAAACTAGAATTATTTTAAGCACGAGATGTGTAGATTAACAATAAGCCTAATCTCAGTAAATGCAAGCTGGCATGGTAATCAACAAAACTATTGTCAATTTTATTTTCTCTCAAATATATGTTAATATGATAATGTCAATTGTCAGGTCATAACACTTGCTATGTTCAAACCAAAAGATGTTCTGTTTCTACAATAACTTACTTGTCATACGATTCATCACTCCCTGTTGTCTCAATCAGAACATAAAATTTGTACTGTGATGCAGGTAAAGGATTTTGAACTCCCTCCAAATGTCGCATAGCCTCCAAAATAAAATAATCTATCAAAAACCAATCTAAATATGCAAGCCAGACAAAATAAAGAAATTTTTTATTATATACAGGACTAGGTGCACCTTAGAAAATCAAGTTCTTTTCAGGGATTATTGAACATTTAGGAATATCAAGGCATACTTCATTCCATCAAACTGATCAACCTGCAAGGGATTTACAGTTCTGTCCTTTGTTCTCTAAATGCCAGCTTGGGGCCTAAAGCTGGGACTAATGGGGGGCAAACTAAAAGGAGGACAATAACATATTTTTAGGTCTTAATTCTTTCTCAATGTAAAATTCAAAAAAAAATCTTATGTACATACCAGATCAATACAGTGATGATCCATGAATTCAAATGCAGACAGAATCTCACCCAAGTTCCTCCTAGCTGCAAGCAGTAATTTCTGGGAACACAGCCAGTAAGCAGTAATCACTATCTTGAAGACTTCATACATACACTTCACAAAAGCCTGGCTTTTTTCCAGAGAGAGAGAGAGAGAGAGAGACTGTCTCGAGGAAAATGAACCTGGCAGCTTGTGTAGTCATTGCAGGAAAGAAATGCAACATTAGTTGAAGGTAGCTTTGCAGGTGTAAGTACTGAAATTTTGGTGACCACTCCTAGCGAACCTTCACTTCCTGAATATGTTGTTGTGTTTACTGTCTAGTGTTGAAAAAAATGCATTGCTTGAACAGTGGTCAAGGAATAGTTAGCATGCACAGTACGTACCAATAAATAAGTGCTTCAGATCGTACCCAGTATTGTCTTTCCGTAAGGTAGTAAGCATATCAAGGATAGTCCCATCAGCCAGGACAACTTCAAGACCTGTATGGGAGGAAGCATAATTTAATAGGGAAACAACATATACCATGAGAGTTCAAATCGATGCAGATTTTTTTTGCATTAATTAAATTTATAAGCTCAATACTTGTGCCTACCAAGTACATTTCCATGAAGTGAACCGTAGCGTATGAAACGCAGGCCACCAGCATTAGTTGAAATGTTTCCACCAATGTGGCAACTACCTTTTGCTCCCAAGTCAAGTGGCATAATAAACCTGAGAAACAGACCAAGGTCAATCAGCAATGTTTTCAATAGCAGGCTATGACATGACACTTAGCGGAGGACTCTGCTCAGCGGCTATAGCCCAATATTTAGTATAACGCGGTTGTGGCGGCAGCTAGCGTCAACCGCTATAACCTGCTATTTAGAACACTGCCAATCAGGCGTCTAGCATGGAAAATCAAAGAACTGGTGCTCTAAAAGGATAGCTCACGTTTGTAAATTCTTTTGTTCAGAAGAAGGACGTAACAAATTTGGCTAACAGTTTCTGTATGCATCAACCACAGTAAGTTACAGGCTTTTTGTTGGCTTATTGGGTAGTAAAAAAGGATCATACAAGAACTGAACTAAAAGGAAGCACTTGGACATGGCACAATCATCAGTGATTCCACAAACAAGTATGAGACCTTTACGAGATGACTCATTTCAATGCCTAACACGCTATCTGTGAATAAAGCATTGTAGCATACCCTGCGCAAGTTTATGGAATAGGAATCAAAACTAAACAGCTAGGAGAAGTGCTAAATATAACTTTACCCTTCATTTTCCACGAAGGTACTTAAATTCTCCAACACGCAACCAGCTTCACAAGTAAGAATACCATTTACCTAGCAACATCATAACAAGCAGACTTAGAATTTGGCACCTTCTATCTGAAATTATTCAAGGATTTCCCAAGATCCTTAGATGCATTTGAAGAAGCGACTTATGAGAAATATTACAAAATGCAAGGTCAGACAAAAGATATTGGACGATGTTGGCCTCACCTTATCAAAGGAAATGATTTTGTCCATGCCTGCGAGACTGACAATCACCTGCAGACAACGGTGGTAAAACACAAGTGATCACTGACCTTGGACCTCAACATTAGGAACAGTACAAAACTGCAAAATGCAGAACCACTGCATACAAACAAAATCAATTTGGCACATCTAAAGCATAAGAATAGGAAACATAAAACTAGATATTTTTAAAAAAATATTAAAGATAACTTTATCAATAAGGTCTATGTGATCTTTTCCTATATCTCATAGTTGATCTGATCAGTACATGTAAACATACAATCTACCTTTTTGCAGTGAAATATTTGAGCTTTTACTAATTACGAGCAGAGACAGGTTTTCATGATTTGCATCAAATGAAATTTAAGAAAAACAATATGTTGAATTACAGCAAACAATAAATATTGTTCAGACATTTCATTCCTGATATAAAGATTTAAAAAACTAGAATTATGATTACCTCATCATAAACAGGCACACTGCCACCTACAAGGCCTGTGTTGCCACCCTGTGGAACCACAGCCAATCGTCTGGTGTTGCAATATGAAAGAATCTTAGAAACCTGGAAAGAGAACCTCTGAATAAAGAATTTGCACACTAATTTTTTTGTGTGTCAAAAGACTAGATAAAAAATAATTATATAAATAAACTCTTCATGACAAACAAAATGTGGACTACTGGAAAAAAAAAGTCCAGCACAGCATATCTCAATCCCACGGATTCAATAACATCCTCATATTTGCAGAAGAGGAATTTCAGATGTTTGGAAAATTAATGGTCAACTAGGCGATTGCCCATATTATGTAAAAGCTGAACCACAGTACCAGTAAGTTATGTTTAAAATGATGGTAGCTACTTGGCCAAGTCTTACACGACTGTCAGGAAACAGAATTGCAGCTAGACAATGTTCATGAAATTAAACTTTCACTTAATTGGCTAATGAAAATACCTCTATAGTACTTTTTGGTAAAAGCAGTAGCTGACTTGCACCCTTGTATTTACCCATCCAGTCTACGTTTGCAACTGCAATTCTGTCTTCATCCTCAACTACACCATCACCCAATATGCTCCTGAAGTAAGAAACATCATCAGAGTTCAGCTCTGAGTAGGCTGGATTCCTCTGAATGTGTGTTGCTGCAGAACCAAATGTGCGCTTCTGAACTTCACGAGGCTGGTTAGCACTGCGTTGGCCTTCATATGTTTCCACGTTAGTTCTAGGTCCACAGGGAGCACGCTGCAGACTGGGAATGCTATGGAATCTTCTACAAGAATTCACAGTGCCATTGGCAAATTCATATTGAGGATGAGGCATTCCTGAAAAGCATAGTTATCATCAGATTTTAATCAAAACTTGTTGACTTCTACAGGGATTATCTGAGATATCTAATTACCAGTATATATACTGTAGAAAATAATGTATAGGTGACGAGTCTCATTTGGATTTAATCATTGGTTTTGTACTGGCTAAAAAACACTGCTACCACTATAATACTTTACTTCGAACTATGCTCATGCTGTAAAGCTTGGTGGTATACTTAGTTTGTTGTCTAAAATAAGTCGACGTACTTCAGTGGATAAAAGACACAACAGTATGCAAGCATTGGCAAATCAATCCACATAAACTCAGATCTGGGTTACAACTCTAATGGACAGCATGGGTTGTCTTGGCATATTATTGGGCTATCAAACTAGTCCAAAAATTTCGCAAACGTGGCATATTCTTCATCTTTCAAACCAACCAAACAAGCACTTAAAGCTTATGCCAACACATTTAAGTAACCACATAAAAGACCATCCACTACCAGCTCTTCAATCAACATGGAACTACGCATTGTGCAAACTTGCCCCAAACGAAAAAATAAATAAAATCAATTTCTATTCTAAGTTGCATTCTACTTACAGTCTGATACATATGTAGCTGAATCGCTAGCCACCATAGCAACACAGTTACACAGCCTACATCAAACACATATACCACCTAGAATACGGTTCACCATTTTGCTAAAAAGGCAAACAATTGCTGCACGAGTTTGCAAATTAATTAACAGAGTCGACCCGAACGAAACATCTGCAACTTAGAAGCTTGGTTCTCCAACTATCGAAGTCCCCGTTGACTAGGGACCATGCCTCAAACAGAAGCAACGAATTATGAGCGCGCGATCGCAACGGAACCGTGCACGATCACCAACGCTGAATTTGATTCCACTCCAACGTGGAACGCAGCTAATTTCTCTCTACGCACCATCGACGAAAGCCTAGGCCCCCAGCAAGCAACCGCCACCCGGTCAGGCACAAACACATACACCTCCCGAACCAACCAACCAGCAACGAACAGGGCGCGGCCCCCAAATCAAATCAAACCAAACCAAATCACCTCGCATCGGCGGCTCGGCGGCGAGCGGGCCCAGGCGGCGGAGAAGCCTCGCCGCCGCTGCCGCGCGCCGCGCCATGCCGTCCTCCGGTCCCGCCTCGGAGCTGGCGCCGTATCGATGGAGAGGGAGGGAAGGGAGGGAGCGGAGGGGCGCGTGTGACTGCGGTGGAGTGCTACTGCTACCAACCGTTTCGGCAGGTAGGCAGGCAGATGAGCTTGCCACTTGCGTCTCCGATGAACTGATGCTATGACGTGGCAGGCTTATCAGAGGGGGTCTCGACGAAAAAATTACCCATGGGCCCCGCGTCCGTGTGTGTGCGGTGTGCCCGTGGGCTACTGCTATCCGTGGATTGTGGAGCCCCTCCGGTGGCGGGCCCTGCCGTCCTGCTGCCGTCGCCGCCCGCCGGAGCGGCGTCTCTGCCTCAGCTCCTCCACCGCCAAGCGTCGAGACCAAGAGGGACCTGTTTGCAAATAATCGCAAATATTTACAAATAACCCCCTCATCTGGGTCGCGACTATGGATCGCGATCCGATTTAGGGGTTAAATGTCAAATATTAGGGGTGTTTTTGTAAATATTCGGATCGCGATTATTAGTCGCGATCCGAATTAGGGGGTTATCTGCAAAACACCTGCGGCGGCGGCGGCCGCAGCCGGCGACGTCCTCCTCCCGTCCACGGCCACGTCGTATATTCCCTCTCCGGCGTCGGCTTCACCGTGCTTCGAGGCCCCGACTCCTCGCCACCCGCCGCCGGCACGCCCCGCCTCCGCACTGTCCCCAAATCTGAAGAAGGTTTGAGACGGGGGGAGAGATAGGCTTCGTCTTCGTTACAGATTCACCCAAACCTGAATGCCATCACCGGACTGGACGGATGCAGAGCTTGCTACGCTGCTGCTGTCAAAAGCAATTCAACTTCGATTCCATAAGCAACGGCACCCATTAGGGAACCACCCAGCAAAAAAGTGTCCATCTCGTACCATCGTAGTAGCAGCGGTAAAGATTAAGGTGGCCTAGATTCTGAAACATCGCACAGAGCAATGGGTCTTCCCCCGGAGCCCAGAAAAGCAAAGCCTTAAACTTTTCAGTTTGGGAAAGTGACCAAATACAGGAGAAATTTCTGTTCTGTCCAGCTTGCAACTCAACATGGGCTTCTCCAGGTACGGTAAAGGTTTCAGGTCTGACAGATCAAGATCATCTCTGTTGCAGTTAGCTTCAATCACAGACAAGGAAATGGAAATCAGAGCTTTCATCTTGTTGATTGATGTTCACAGATCTGTGTTGTAGGATTCTAGCACCTTCATGATGCCGAGGGTTCTCATCCTAGTCAAGCATCCAAGATTTCTAACCACGCAGCTATTGGCTTCTATGCTCTTCAGAGTCTGCAGATGTTCCAGGCGACATAGTTTGCTACTTGCTGAACTTTCAAACCCTCCAACATCTATAATTGGGTAACGAAGCTTTGTTAACATAGTCACGTCATTTGGCAGCTCCATTACAGAACCCTTGTGAGATACAGCGTTTGCAGATTTCTAAGCTTCCCGATAGATTTTGGTATCTCCTTCAGTTTTGTGTATCCCAAGTCAAGGTAATGCAAGTTAAACAAATTAGAAAGGTTGTCTGGTATTTTCTGAATATGGCGGTGTCTAGGGCTAGGGGACAAGACCCTCAACAACCTAAAGCTTGGGTAACACTCCTTGAACCAAGATTGTGATACTTCCTCCACAAACAAGATGGCAGACCTGAGCTCTGCTGAATTACCATCCTTCTGCATAGAAAGTCGACGAGATCCATCAGAACTGCAGTCTGAGTTAGGATGGTCCCATGTTTCGTTTAAGGATATTGTTAGAGATAAGTCGTCATTTATACCTTCATTCATGTTCGAGAGAGAAAAAAAAAGAATGTATTATGCTCTGATGTTCAAGTATACCTTCAACTTCTTTTACACTGTGTACATATTATCTTTTTATAGTGAGAACAGAGAAGTCCACTGGAAAGGTAAAACCTAGGATATATTGTTCTTGCAATACCACCATGTGTGGATATACCACTGTGCATGTCGATTATTCCATTCAGAGCATAGTATGAAGCTTGACAATGTTCTGAAGAAATCTTCTCTATTCTAAAGGTACTTGTCAAGGAAACAATTTAGGAGTCTGCAGGGGAAAATGTTCCCAATGTACTTCAGGTTGATACCAGTGTGTTCAGAGATATCTGTGAACTGTGGCAGCATTCGCATATCTGCACCCCTTGAAGACGGCATCAACCATTAAGCGCTACCAGCTTGGATTCCTTCTTTCGGTCCTTGGTCGTCAAACGACCTTCTGGTCTTCAGACCTATGATTGTTGAGGTAAAATGCTCTGTTCATGGCCTTCAGCTTTTTATGTACCTCTAGTTTTGCATTTGCCAAATGCTAATTACACAGAATATCAGAGAACTATAGTTTGAGTATGTTGATTGCTGAAATAGATGATGACAACGTAATTCTGTCATCTGAGTAGGACAGGGATTACACACAAAAAAAAATGTGCCTTATTCTTTGGTTGGTTGAGCATTACTCTTTGTACCGTCATTCTCTTGCGGCTATTGAATTGCTCTCCTTGCGCAGATGATGATGAAGAGTACAAAATGGAGGACCTCAGCATTGGCAGCGAGATCGGACACTCCAAGAGGACGGAGATGGCGAAGAGGAGCCCCGCCCTGGGGGCGATAAGCCGGAAGTTTGGGATGGTCCACGGGCTCTCGTCCCTAGGCAGCATGGTCTCCTTCGGCAGCCTGGACCCCTGGTCATCCACTCCTGTCCAGCAAGCTCGACCTGTGAGGCTGTGACTGTCTGACTGAGGGCTTTGCCATGCTTTGAAGGTGCTGTTGTTAGCTGATGACAACGAACTCTGAAGTTAGCCAAGGTTTCTACGGAGAAAAAGTAGTCATGCACTCCTTGGGAGGATTGTGATTGCCTTGGTGCTTCCGTCTCTACAAAGGTAGAGAGATACATATGTATTTAGTTAGAAAAGGTACCGGATTACTGAAAATTGTTGGAATGATTGCAAGCGATTAAACTGTAAGAAATACAGAAGAATGTATTTTATTCCTCACTGTGAATGTGTCAATATTTTCTTATTCTCAAGACTTGTGCTCTTCCAAGGAGTGCAAGCAGGTGGAAATGTCTAACAAATTCCTGAGATTTTACAAGCCAAGATTCAAGAAAGGCAGTTAAAAATGGCCATCTCAGCTCATGTCGTGAATCGTGATCTGAGCTTGAGTCTGAAGAAATGACAAGAGCCCCTGCAACTCGCAGGCTTCCTGCTGCCTGAAAAATGTCCAAATCCGTCCTCCGCGAGGCGAGCCGCGATGGGGTGGCCGGCGCGGTTCCTGACGCGTTGCCGTTCCTCGCAGCGGGGTTCCTCTTCGCGCCCGACGCGCTGCACCTCGGCGGCTCCGGCAACGGCAGCTCCGCTGCAGCGGCGGCCAAGAGGCTGGTCCACCTCCTCGCCTTTGCCACCGCATGCGGCGCCGGGCTCTGGACCACCTTCATCGGCGGCATTGTCATGTTCAAGTAAGCAAGCGACACCGCCGCTTCATTTGTCACGTTGGCCTTGATTCCACCGCTAGCTTCATTCGTGGAGGAAGCAGGGCGTCCCTCTAGCGGCAGGGCCTGTCGTCCTGCTGCCTCTGGCGTCGCCTGGACCCGCCGGAGCCTCGTCTCTGCCTCAGCCCCTCCGCCGCCAAGCGTCGAGACCCGACGAGGGGCCTGTTTGCAAATAATCGCAAATATTTACATATAAACCCCTCATTCGGATCGCGACTATTAATCGCGGTCCAATTTAGGGGGTTAATGTAAAATATAAGGGGTGGTTTTGTAAATGTTTGGATCGCGATTATTAGTCGCGATCCGATTTAGGGGGTTATCTGCAAACGCACCTCCGCAGCGGCGGCGGCGGTTTTGTGCCAACCGGCGACGTGCTCCCCCCGTCGACGACACGTCGTACACTATCTCCCTCTCCCGCGTCGGCTTCACCGTGCTCAAAGGCCCCGACTCCTCGCCACCGCCGCCCGCGAGCGCAGCGCCCGCATTGTCCCCAAATCAAACCAAATCACCTCGCATCGGCAGCGCGGCGGCGAGCGGGCCCAGGCGGCGTAGAAGCCTCGCCGCCGCTGCCGCGCGCCGCGCCATGCCGTCCTCCCCTTCCATCTCGGAGCTGCCACCCTGCTGGATGGAGAGGGAGGGGCGCGTGTGACTGCGGTGGAGTGCCCTCCCATGGGGTCTCGATCAGCGAAGAATTTGTGTAGTTCCTGCAGGATTGATTCTGTTTCGGCACTGAAAAAAAATCCAGCGAAATTCTCACAGATCATGTTATTTCTTTGCTATAAATCTATCAGCTTTACTGCACTGATCTATCAGCTTGGTGCCATTTTTTTAGAGAGAACTCATGGTTCCTTTGCTCGAGTTGCTCGTGCCATCTTAGGCAGACATGCTCTCGAAAAAGTTTATGCTATATTCGTTCAAAAAAAAAGTTTATGCTATAAATCTACCGAAACCAAGGCAAATTTATTTTGGAGTTTTTGTCGTACAACCGAATTTTTCTGAAAAGCAGGGCGTCAAGCGATAGCACTGTCATTTGAAGAACAGTTTTGCTTATTGAAGCATGAAACAGCACATACATTAGCTGGCACTTTGGAATGACAAGATACAACAGGTTACAGCAAGAAGTCTCATAAAATGAAACAAGAAAAAAAATCACACAACTATCAGGAATCGTGTACGGTATCAGCCGATGCGCGGATGCAACTACGCACTCAATATAATCACGATCTACTTTGAGTGGTACAAGACACATGATGCTTTACTATTTTACAAGACATATGATGTTTACACCAGAATAGCTTCTTGAATCTTGATCATGGATCTCCAATGTAGGGGATGTGTTCAACAATCCATCGATCGCGTCCTACTAACCTTCTTTTGAACTCATCAGGCATCATCGAGCCGATGCACAGCTGCTGGAGTGCTTTAAGGTGCACAAAGCCCTCAGGCACGGACGTCAAGCTTTTCAGGCCCCACAGCTCTAGCCGATGTAAGCTTCTTATGGCGCCGTCCTCAATGTCGACCTCCTTCAGCTCACCCATGGAGCTCAAGTACAAATGCTTGAGCATAGGGAACCACCCAGCACGAAATGTCAGTCTCGTACCATCGTAGCAGCGGTAAAGATTGAGGTGGCCTAGATTCTGAAACATGGCGGAGAGCAAAGAAAGTGGATCTTCACGGAGCCCAGAAAAGCAAAGCCTTAAACTTTTCACTTTGGGGAAGTGGCCAAATACAGGAGGAATTGCTCCTTTGTCCAGCTTGCCACTTAACATAAGCTTCTCCAGGTATGGTAAAGGTTTCAAGTCTGACATATCAAGAACATCTCTGTCACGGTCAGCTGCGATCACAGACAAGGAAGTCAAAGCTGTCATCCTGCTGACTGAGGTCCACAGATCTGTGTTGTAGGATTCTAGCACCTTCCTAATGCCAAGGCTTCTCATCCTAGTCAAGCATCCAAGATTTCTAACCATGCAGCTATTGGCCTCTATGTTCTTCAGAGCCTGCAGATGTTCCAGGCGACATATTTTGTTACTTGCTGAACTTCCAAACCTTCCAACATCTATAATTAGGTGCTGAAGCTTTGTTAACAGAGTCACGTCATTTGGCAACTCCATTACAGAACCCTTGAGATACAGAGTTTGCAGATTGCCAAGCTTCCCGATAGATCTTGGTATCTCCTTCAGTTTTGTGTATCCCAAGTCAAGGTAATGCAAGTTAAACAAATTAGAAAGGTTGTCTGGTATTTTCTGAATATGGCAGTGCCTAAGGGACAAGACCCTCAACAACCTAAAGTTTGGGTAACAGTCCTTGAACCAAGATGGCGAGACTTCCTCCACAAACACGATGACAGACCTGAGCTGTGCTGAATTTGTTACTGTTTGCGTTAAATTACCATCCTTCTGCAAGGAAAGTCGACGAGATCTGTCAGAATTGCAGTCTGAGTTAGGATGGTCCCACGTAGTAGCAAACTTTTCCTTCTTGGATATTGTTAGAGATAACTCCCTCACAAGGTCATGCATCTGGAACCTCTTTGGCCTTCCATATTCATTCTTGTCAACAACTTGAAGCAATGAACGATCAGCAAGCTCCTTCAGGTAACATGCAGCTACGTCTGACAATGTTGTCTCGGGTCCTCTATCCTCAATGAATCCTTCAGCAATCCAGAGTCTGATTAGCCGCTTCCGTTCTATATGATAGTCTTCAGGAAACATGCCACAGTAGAGAAAACAATTCTTCAGGTAACTAGGGAGATCATTGTAACTAAGGTTCAGAACGCTAGCAACCCAGCTCAGCTCTGGGTTATTACTCAGCTGCCACCTAAGTTGGCAATAGAACAACTCCCACCCATGCTCATCCATTTCTTTGTAGGATAGAAGACTCCCTAAAGCAACAAGAGCCAGTGGCAAACCTTGGCACTTATCCACAATTCTTTCTGAACAGGCCTTAAGATTGGGGGGGCAACTTCTGTCATCTAATCTTGCGAAGGCTTTTTGACAGAAAAGGGTCCACGCTTCCTCCTTTGGTAATAAACTAAGTTTCATTTCTCGGTTTCCATCCGCTAGGGATGCCACTGCTTGGATTCGAGTTGTGATAACTATTCGGCTCCCAATGTTATTCTTGACAAATGCACTATCTAGTAAAGGCCAAGAGTCCCTACTCCATACATCATCCAGCACAATTAAATATCTCCTGTCCTTCAGATATCTTTGAAGCAGTTCGACCAGATTCACGCAGTCCATGGTATCAATACCATCTGGAATATTCTCCTTCTTTGACATGAGTTGCAGTAGGATTCTTTTGAGGAGATCTTTGACCCTGTAACTTTGAGAGACAGATATCCATGCACGGCAGATAAACATTCTTTTAATTTCTTCTTTCTTGTAGATGCTACTAGCAATAGTTGTTTTACCCAGCCCTCCCATTCCATATACTGAGATTACAGTACGATCTTTCCTCACATCAGATAACCATTCTGTTAGGCGCTTCACCTCTTCTGCATTCCCTACAAAATCGTCATCATCATTCAAATACGAATGTTCAGACAGATGTTGCAGTCTACAAGAATAACTCGACGCATTATCTTTCCTACTATCTGTTGCTGATACATCAAACCTCTTTTTCATCTCTGTAATCTTTTGAAGACAATCCTCCACGAATTTAGCCTGTGCTGCAAGCTTGCGCCATTTTTTAACATCTGCTGCTTGGTTCAATGCTCTCTTTAGAAAACTGTCCGTTCCTTCCATTTGGCCAACAAGATAAATGAACTCATCAACAACGTCCTCGGCTTCATGGGCTGCTTGTCTGACCTGTTCCAGCCATGCCTCCAGTACCTTGTCAGTGGACCTGTGAACGTCTACTTGACTTATGAATGCTTGCATCATCAAGAAATCGCTATGGAGTAGCCTCATTGTGTTGGTAACTTCTTGTACGTCTGGTAGCTGCTTCTGTAGCTTAGAACCAATAATTTTCAATCCCTCTTCTCCAAGTGCAGAGGTAATCTTTTGGAGAACCACTATGACCAGAGCTTCTGCCATGTTCACCTTTTGATTCCAGAAACAGTTCCTACTTCCTAGTGATTCAACATTTGTGAGGTACTTTCTTGTGGGCTCAATCCTGCAGGTAGGGAAAAAAACCAGATACATGCATAAATGTAGTAGGAAAAAAGAATAACATCGCTGAATACAATGAAAACACCCGCACCATTATTTTCTAGCAAAATCCATAGCTTAACCCTTGAACTACTTTAAATTTTGCATTATCATATTAAAGATATATCTGACAATTTTTTTCTCCAATCTATTTCAGGCAGCCCCTATTGAGATTGAATCTAATGTATAATCAAAGTCAGATAAGTACAAGGAAACAGAACTACAGAAGATCAGGAGAGTAAATGTTTCACATTTATCAGCACACGAATATATCTTGGTCATGCTAGTTGCTATTCGAGTCTTCATACAGATGCATCTACTTATAGTGACTACACAAAAGTTATTTCATGTGGGATCTACTAGGCTCCAAGAATATTTGAGATTTAGCCAGATTCAGGCTAAATCCTAGGGATTTTGATCCCCAAAACTCCCAATCCAACAGTTTCTAACTAACTAGCAGCAATACGCAAGACCTAACTTTCTTTTTCAGGTGGACACGTACCCTCGAAATCTGACGCCTGTTTCTCCCAGAATGGCAGGGGAAACGAAGCAGAAGTTGAACAAGAGCAACCGGGAACAGGAATTTTTTGCCTTTTTGAAAGATCATCGGGGAACAAGAATGACGGGGGAACACACCTTTTCTCTGCAGGCTGCAGTTCGGTTGCTTGAACAGCTGCGCAAGCTCCGCAGCCACGGCGACTACGAAGTGGGAACTGAGGGGTCTTGTTGGAGAATGCGGCTGTAGACGTTAGCTCTGACTAAAGGCCCTGTTTGGGACAGCTGGAACTTGTTCAGAAGCCAGCTGGTAGCCAGCTGGCCAGAGAAGCAGCTGGTTGAAGAAGCAGCTGGTCAGAAGCTAGATGTTTGGCAGACTGCTTATTAAATGGGCTGAAATAAGTGGGAAATGACTGAAATACTCTCCCTATTGTCTGAATACATGGAAGCTAGATGTTTGGCAGACTGCTTATTAAATGGGCTGAAATAAGTGGGAAATGACTGAAATACTCTCCCTATTGTCTGAATACATGTATTTAGTATGTATAGATGTATATTTATGCATTTATAATAACAAACTAATAATAAAATAATTAACAACACAAATTAAATAAGCAGTGGCGCGGGGGCGGGGGGGGCGCGATGGCGCGGCGCGGCGCGGGGGGCCCGGCGCGGGGGAGCGGCGCGGCGCGGCGGGCCGGCGGCGCGGGGAGGCCCGGCGCGGGGGGAGGGGGCGGCGCGGGGAGGCCGGCCGGCGCGGGGGCGGCGCGGGGAGGCCCGGCGCGGGGAGGAGGGGCGGCTCGGGGAGGCCGGCCGGCGCGGGGGCGGCGCGGAGGAGGGGGCGGCGCGGGGAGGCCCAGCGCGGGGGGAGGGGGCGGCGCGGGGAGGCCCGGCGCGGGGGGAGGCCGGCCGGCGCGGGGAGTGCCGGCGCGGGGGGCGGCGCAAGGGAGGCCCGGCGCGGGGAGGAGGGGCGGCTCGGGGAGGCCGGCCGGCGCGGGGGGCGGCGCGGAGGAGGGGGCGGCGCGGGGAGGCCCAGCGCGGGGGGAGGGGGCGGCGCGGGGAGGCCTGGCGCGGGGAGGCCCGGCGCGGGGGAGGCCGGCCGGCGCGGGGAGTGCCGGCGCGGGGGGCGGCGCGGGGAGGCCCGGCGCGGGGAGGAGGGGGCGGCGCGGGGAGGCCCGGCGCGGGGAGGAGGGGGCGGCGCGGGGAGGCCCGGCGCGGGGGGAGGGGGCGGCGCGGGGAGGCCGGCCGGCGCGGGGGGAGGGGGCGGCGCGGGGAGGCCGGCCGGCGCGGGGGGCGGCGCGGGGAGGAGGGGGCGGCGCGGGGAGGCCGGCCGGCGCGGGGGAGGGGGCGGCGCGGGGAGGCCCAGCGCGGGGAAGACACGGGAGCTCGGGAGGATTGGAGAAGCTGGTCCGCTGCAGCTGCTGGAGGAAGCGCGTTTTGTGAGACCGTCCGCAAGCGCTGCTGGAGCAAGCTGGACTAGAAGCAGTGCGTTTGGCAGCCTTACCGCTTAAAATTGCTGTGAAGCTGGGCTAGAAGCGGTGCCAAACAGGCCCTTTAGGAGTTGGGAGCTTCTTCGTTGGGAAAACATTAAAAAAAGGAAAATCAGAAAATCCAAGAAAAAAACTTTGGCGTTTCACTAAAAAATGAGATACTGTGCATAATAACCTTTACAAATAAAATTTCAATTTTAGCTTGTAATGTTCTACTACCTTGTATCCTAAATGTAAGTCCATTCGGTTTTGTCATAAGACAATTTTGGTTTTGATCATCAACACCTAAAATCTCACATAAATTGAAACATACGTTTATGTTAATAAATTCATCTTGAAACACATTTCATAGTAATATATACTCACTATAATCATAAATATAACTCCATCTTGATTTGTCTTGAGTTAAACTTTTGCAATTTTTATCGCTAGTATCTCACATAATTGACAACACAGGATTAATGCTACTAGAGTCATTATGATTATGAGAAAAGCCTTCAGGACATATAACTCTTTCTTATACATATTATATATATATATATAGTTAGTCAAAGATATTGCATCAATATCATATCCATGTTCTGGTTGATGAAATTTTTTTTGTGTGTCATTTAGCTTACTGATAATTTTCTTTTCCACTTTTTTGCCAGCAAATACCAAGACGAAACATATCTACATGCCTACGTGCTCCTAACTCATTTCATTGATCATCATGGCTAGCCGGAGGAGACCAGTATGGATTTGTTGAGTACAAGACATTTGTGCCTTTCTTAATACTCATTCATTAGTCTAAAAGAATACTAACAGGGAAAAAAGAGGAAGAATATTTGCAACTTTGACTTCATGTTATTCAGACCAGTGGTCCTTCAGTGGCACCCGCCACCACTGCTATCAAGCCGCTATTTTGGACTCCTAGTCCTAGCATGGAACCACACTTCTTTCTACAACAAGCGATATGCCTAATCCCCTCGAAGTCGCAGCGATAAAGTGTGTTTGGTCTGTCATCAAGAGCCTGATTGGTTTGGTTTTAAAATTTACCTTGCCAAAGTTTTAGCAACTATAAATTTTAGCACTCATTTGGTTGGAATCTAGCCCAGCTCACAAAGTACTTGTCAAAATTTTGACAAAAAGTTCTTATCAATATTTTGACCTACCCTAATTTTGGCAAGATAAAGTTTAGAATCAAACTAACCAGGCTCCAAATCTGCCAAGGTATCGTCGTTAAAATTTGACACATTTGCCCACCAAGGCACCAATTTATTAAACCATGACCTTGTCAAACATTGACTCAAAATTTAATTAGAATTTCAAGTAGAGGCAACCCCTGCAAAGAACTACTCCCTCCGTCTCAAACTATCAGTCGTTTTAATTTTTCTAAATTTATATACTTTGCTATGCATCTAAATATAAATATATTTATAGATTAGAAAAGTCATAACAACTAATAATTAGGGACGGAGGGAGCAGTTGAAAAGACAATTGTTACCAAGGAAGAAATTTCGAGACCACGTTTGTCTAATGCACTAGGATTCAGGTGTCTTGAACTGACAATTTTTCTAGGTGATTAATATAAAATTTTGTAAATAAATACACTTGACAGAGTGATGTAGATTTTCTTCTCAAATACCGTTTTGTAAATAAATACACTTGACAGAGTGGTAGTGGACATGAGACGGCTGTCGGGGTAAGGAACCTGACAACCTGCGCGCGTGGAGAATGACACTAAGAGCATCTCCAATAGTGCCTAAAATGCATTACGAAAAATCAATTTTGGAACCTAACACAAAAACATTAGCTCCAACAGGTGCCAAAAACGGTGTCCAATATTCTTGCGCGCCCAATAGTAGCGGCCAACCGAGCCATTTTTACGCCGCTAGCTTGCGCTCCCAATTGGCCGATTCCGTCGGTTTTTCTCCCGTCTGCGACTCTGCTTGATGTCTTCCCTACACGCCATTTTCCCTTCTCCCCTTCCGTGCTCCTTCTGCAGGCACGCAAGGCTCTAGGGGCGACACCGGCAAAAGAGCCATCCGTACTCCACGGGCAATGCTGGCGTCGCGTTGCTCAGGCCGCCATGGCTTGCAGGTGGAGGACGACTGGTGCGGAAGAGAGATCGTCTTGACTTGCTCTTCGGCTGGCTGGCTGCCTGCTTTGCTCATGCAGAGAGAAGGGATAAAAGATGTGGCGCAGGGTGCTCGGTCTGGAAGATGCGGCTTGACTTCCGATCTAAAACCACAGATTGATTTGGTGTATAGAAGAATAGAGGGAGGGAGGAGCGCGAGCTGCTTTGGTTGGAAGTAATCCAAGACGAGGGAGATGGCGTGGGTGGTTTTTTAGTGCTTGGCTAGCTGCTTTGATTTGGAAGCAGTGCAAAGAGGAACAGAGATCGATGAGGAGCATGCATGCTGGGCTCTTGTATCTGTGGAGCTTGGATTAGAAAGGAAGAGGAGAGCTGTTAGCTGCCGATTGGGTGCTTCGATTGAGAGAAAGAAGTACGGTGATATTTGGCCAAACTCGGAGGACAGAAAGATGGAACTGTTGCTGATTTGCTTGATGAAAAACAAAGAACAGAGGAGAGAGAACAGCACCGTGCTAGGAATAGAGAGGGGGAAAGGCGAGGGAGAGTCATAAGAAAAATATAAATGATGGGCCCACGGATGGATGATGTGGCAGCAACTAAATTTTTTTTAGGAACTGTTAGTGGATGAGTTATTTTTTTCTTCCAATAGTTTTTGGCAAGATTCCAAAATCAGCATTTTAGGACTCTAATTTTTAGCCAATTCTTAGGCACTCTTGAAGATACTCTAAGAGCGAAGTATATGATCAATAGATGACGTCCATTTCCGATCGTTTGGCTGAAGATGTTAGGCAGTGTTTGGATCCAAAGTGTAAAAAGGCAAAAATTTTGCCATTTGCCAAAAGTGGTAAAAGTTTTGCTATTAGGGGTGTTTGGATCCAAATGGCAAAAGTTTTGACAAAAGCTCATGTAAACCTCTTTTCTTCTTTTTGCCATAGGGTGTTTAGGTCCAAATGGAAAAAAAAGAGCAAATTTTTTGCTGTTTCCTTTTGCTATCTATTTTTGCTGTTTCCTTTTTGCCATATGGTGTTTGGGTCCAAATGAAAAAAAAAGAGTAAATTTTTAGCTATTTACCCTTTTCGCAAAGGATCCAAACAGGCCCTTAAAATGAAGAAATCAGGCACATGGGGCAACCCCTTCCTTATTACTGTTCCTCCAACAGAATTTTACGCAAAACATGCAACCAGACAACGGACCAGGTGGTTCCCAATTCCACAATTCCAAGCAACAATTTTGCAGGTACCACACCGAGATGCTTTGCATTACATGGAGAATTTCAGAGTTCACATGACGGTACGAAGTTTTCCCAAGAACGAACACGATGACTGGCCAGGCCCAGCTGTGTGGCAGTATTATTGCTGGATGATGCAGGAGTCCTAAAATGCCCAGAGAAGTTTGATCACCTGATGCTGGCATTGTATAACTGCCATACATACCCTACACATACTCTGATAGTCCGACGCTATGCAAATCCTAGTATGCTCTCTAATACAACAATCTGATCAGGTTGCAAGCTACTATGTACAGCGTGTGCCTGACATTTGGGGGACCCCGGAGCCACAAACTGCGACAACAAATAGCATTACAGACCTCAGATGGCTTTTGTACAACCGCGCAGAATTTTCATAGACAGCAGGGCCATCACCTTCTCCGTCTTTTTGACTCCACTGGCTGAAGAGATCATTTCAAGTTATATATTATTCAACAAATTCCCATTTGCATTGTAACTTTAAAATAACAAAAACAAATTTGCATCAATGATAAGCAGCAATCCCATCACAAAACGTTTACCTTTTCTTCTGACTGCGCTGTAGCTTCATGGGAATTCTCTGCCATCTTCCCGTTTTCGGCCGTACAAGTCTGGCAGAAAAAATGTTCAAGTTTCTTTGCTTCTTTGATAGTCATCCCAATGCAAGCAGGGTGAAACCTGGAAAATAGAAGTAACAGTTACAGCACGTGTACTTATATAGCACAAAGTGCTGGTTAACTCGCGCGCGCGCGCAGACAGATATGTGAATGGATCGGTGTCCAGAAAAAGTTTTAAGTTGACCTTAAGTCTTAATGGGGACAATTTCTACTGAGATATGCATGTGAAACGCATGAAAGCAAAAATGACAACCTGCCTAAGAATTTGAGAACAGAACTCAGTATAGGTGAATAGCGCACTTCATTTTAGCAATGAACATGTCATTTTTATTTTGTTTTGTCATACTTGATCCTCAGTGGAGGAAGTGCAGCGATTATCATATTGCATTATATTACAAACCATACAAAAGTACCAAAGCAAAGTAACTCAGTTTTGGCCAATTTGGTACAGTTCAGGTTAGTTACTTTTGCATTACCCAATGGTTTCCTACCAGCAAATTCGTATCTTTTACCTAATCGCAAACATATAAACCAAATCTACCTATTCACAGACCAACAAAACAATCTGTTGACATTAAAAATGCACCAGAAGAAAATAAGTATTATCATGTTGTATCAACAAAACTTTTACCAAGACTGAGAAACCAGTTTCTGTTTGATCTTCATCAATATACTCACCAATCAGAACATTCCTCGCATTGGATCATAAGATCATCAGGGTTGTATGGCATCTCACACTTGCAAAACCTGGCACATGTGTTACAAAAGCGATGAGAGACAAACAAAAATTATCATTCAGATTCAAGAACTATGCATAAATCAGACCTGCAAATAGGTAAGGTAGCCTAAGGCTAGCAATAACAGGGATTTTTTTATAATAACAATGGGAGTAAAATAAATGTTGTTAGTTCATCTATGACTTCCAAAATCATCACAATATCAGATATGTTGTACTGTCGTCAGCTCGAACCCAAGAAGCAGCCAGAATAAGAGGGAAAGGCAGACAAGTAGCAGCCCACATTCCATACACAGAGTAGCACAGGAGGAAGATTGGGAGGAGTCATTAAGTTTTGAGT
Organism: Panicum hallii; assembly: GCF_002211085.1. Taxonomy (NCBI): domain Eukaryota; kingdom Viridiplantae; phylum Streptophyta; class Magnoliopsida; order Poales; family Poaceae; genus Panicum; species Panicum hallii. The sequence continues at coordinate 4,112,993 of NC_038043.1, read as the reverse complement.
TTGGTTAGCACTAGTAATAGGGCTGAAGTTGAATCTGACCTTGACGCCTAGGCAACACCTTAAGAACCTTGAGGTGGAGGATCACAAGAGAGTCCAGGAGGAACTCAGTTCAGCTAGGAATAATAGGACCGGAGTTGATGAGCTTAGGTTAATAGTAGCTGCAGGTAATTAGGAAATAGAGTCACAGGAGAATTAGGAAACTGGGTCCTGTTACGAAAAGTTGAGGATCTGCATCCACAATTCAAGGAGGCCATGTGTCTATTTCAAAACCAAGCAAGAAATATCCTCGCTTCTAACTGTGATCCCCAAACTCTAATTTCTCTATCTACCCCATTACCCCCTTGTAATTGTCGGTAGCTAACTCCATGGGTCACCTTCGTAATCAAACAAAGAGGATGATTTAATGTAACAACATACTGCAGGGGCATTGTTTGGAATATCGCTTCCACAAGGAACAAGGAACCAATACCCAATAGAAGGCCTAAACAAACATTTTTCTAAACAGCATGAACCTTTCTGTGCCTCTTTTATTTTCCTCAATGGTAATGGTAACCAATACCAGTTACTGGAGAAGATGATTGGATTTCCATCATTCCATGTCATTTGCATATTAGATATTGATAGCACCTCTTTAAGAAAAACATGGAAATGAATAAATCCTATTCAGTACATGCAGGTGCATGCCAATGCAAGATCATATATGAACTTTATCAAAATTATGGCCTTAAACAGAAAACAACTACCCCTTCTAAAAGAAAAGCATGTGTGGAATCCCTGGAGCAACTTGTGAAAATCATCTACAAAGGACATGATACCAAAATAAGGACAAGTATCATCTACACTGCAATTCAAGATACTCATGATTTTGACCCTATGACCCTATCCACACAATACAAGGGAAAAATACACATATGGTTTATAAATGTTTCTACTACTAGTAATTTTATAACTGATATAACTCCAATACCAATAAGCAAACCAATAGAGGAGAGTGTAGGGTGAAATGCTACTTTGGAAAACTAAAGCTAACTATCTGAAGCATAATCTATTTCAGACTAGAGGCAGTAAGAGAAAAACACTTGCAAATTTAATATAGAACTTGCAACAGCTTGCAAATTTAAAATGATGTAATCGCAAAAAAAATTTAACTGAATTCTTACACAGCAATCCGGTCGGGCACGAAGCTGCCTGTAGCTGATTTATACTCAAAGCGGCAAAAGAAATCCTCAGCGTTGACAGAATCAAGCTTTGTATAAGTACGGAAGCTGTGGACATTGCACTTCCCCTCAATCGTGTCAGCGCTTTGTACATCATAGTGATCAGAAAGGAAGACCTCCTTGGAACCGTGAAAAGGCCGCCTCCCACCGATGGACTCCTCAGGCCTATAATACCATCGCACCCGTACTCTCACATTTGTGCCACGAGATCCTGCTGCCTCAATTGCCTCGACTCTTGCCACATAGGGTGGCTTTGATGTATCATATGCTCTCATTAGCACACAATCGCCAGCTGGAAGAAACTAGAGAATCAATCAAATGCAAAAGGAGCGTTGTTCATCAAAGCAATGAGAAATATTAACATAAACAAAACTACTCCTACTGTTCTAATGCAGCATGATCGAACTACTGTAGCAAAAACAGTGTTCATGTGCCGGATTTCAAGCTGTAATGCGAATGCTGAGGCAAGAAGATACTAGTGAGCTGGGGATAATCTAATCCAAGAGCACTTAAGTCATAAAAGAAAGTGTATCAACCACCCTAAGTAAAAATAGAGCTTGTTCTTACACACATGCCAAGGCGCAATAGGCACATCCACAAATACTGAATCCGGAACTTTCCAACAAACTTAATTCGCCGCTAACAGAAGAATTGCAAAAGGAAGTTTGCAGCGACCAGAGCAGAGCTCTGTTAAACTGGCACTGTGATGCTAATCCCCCTCGAAGAATGCGCCTTCACGGTGCCAATTGATCTCAAACCACAATTAGGAATCGAGTTCTGCGCAGTGACCAGAGCACCGAACAACCGAAATAACCACGGTAGAAGCACAACCGCGTAAATACCATTCCCAACCCGAAACATAGCGATCGAAATGGCCCGATTGACAGGACCATTTCCGGCGCCATCAATCCACCCCGAGGCAAACACCCCGCGAGTCCCAGGGCCCGGAAATCGAGTCCCCCCACCCCGCATACCTCGCGAACAAGCCTCGCCACCAGAAATCTCCAAAAAAACCCCGCGAATTCCGGATCAGAAGAAGGGGAGGGCCTCACGCTTGATGACTTTGTCGGATCCCTTGATGGTGTAGGACTCGAGGATCCGCTTGGGCGGCCGCGACTTCGCCATGGGCGCGCGGCGGCGGCGGCGGCGGCGGCGAGGTGGGGACCGGGGCGGCGCGGCGCTAGGGTTTGGAAGGAGACCGCGAGAAGCCGGTGGATTTTTTTTTTTTATTTCTCTCGATCTCTCCCTGTTCTCCTTTCCCCCTTTCCGTTCGAAACGCGGAGGCGCTCGCGGCTTGCTGTTTCTTTTTTTACCGCCGCCCCCGCCGCGCGCTTTTCGCGTGCGCGGCTTTGATGGGAGCAGTAAAAGTTGGCGAGCTGGCGCGGTGAATGAGGGGCGGGGCCGGATGGGCCGTCGGATGGAATGAGGGGGTGGATCTCGGCCGTCCGTCGGGCGTGGAGGCGACTGGGCTTCTGGATGGTTCGGAACGGGGCTGGAAGTGGGTGATTCTGCCCCGTACGGACGGTGGGGGCGGAGCGAGGGATAGGAGGACAGTTGGGCACTCGAGTGCCTGCCATTCAATGAGTGGGCAGCACACTGGCACCTGGCACTTTCAAATGTGGCGCTTTAATGATAGAATCTCGTGCAAAAAAAATCCTTGAACGCGAATTTAAGGATGCTAATTGTAAAATGAACATTATAATCAGAGAGTTTGATTTATTCAAATCAAAGTATGCCCTGCATCGATGGATTACTAATAACAATATTTATGCAAGTTAAACATAGTGTGACACGGATGCTCGTATTTTAAAATTGGTTCTCATGATGGAATCTATACATTCAGGTTGAAGCCATGGACTTAGTTTCGATTCTCTTTTTTTATTTATTTTAAAAATAAGGGATGCTATTTTTCTACTGCTAAGTGGCCTATATAAAGATTTGTCGGTCCATCTTTTCAAGGTGTTTATAGAAGTACGTGGTGCGTGCGTGTATATATGTGAGGATTTATATTTATATATATTTTAGAATGGCTCTTATAGTGGTAGGCAACATGTGACTGACAACAAGGTGTGTTGTGATGACTTCTCATCTCCAAATGCTTACCTAATATATCGGAAGTGGTCACATGAACAAAGTGTGCATGTATGTATGTATGTCTGCGCAGCGGCGGACGCAGGAACAAAATTGAGGGGTGCTAGTGGACAAAAATTAAGTTCATTTAAAATGGTATATATAGTGGCAAACAATGGAAAAACACAATATACCTATGTTTCACTAAGTTGCTATCATTAAGTAGTAGTAATACGAGTAGTGGACAATGCCATTCTCCTTTTATTCATGGCTTGAAAGCGTTCCATTATCATCCGATCATCAAGGCTTCGAAGTACTTCTGACTTGCCGTCTTACCGCTCGTGAGCCCGCCGATCTGCAGCCGTAGCCCGTAGGGTTCTCTCCTGATCCTGCCGCCAGGCGCCGCGCCGCCGCTAGAGTACTGAACCGATCAATCGTGCGTTGTGGGGGAGACGGAGAGTCATGCGATCGTGGCTAAATACGGATCGAATACGCTTATATGCGGCTGGGCGCTGGGCTGATCGTGGCCAGTGCCTTTTGGGGCTTGGCCTGTGGGCTGTGGCCCAACAAGCAATAATACAATTTTTATGACCCAACAAACAAAGCAGCAGGAGCTGTACGAGTCTCCAGGGCAAATACACGTTCCAGCGGGAGGTGGTGCGACGGGAGGTACCCGTGGACTTTCCGCGCGTAGGGGGTGCGCTCACCCCGGCTGCCCCCCTGCTGCGTCCGCCCATGTGTATGCGATAGTTTTGTGTTTCAGAAAAGAAAATCAAACATACAAAATATGATTTTTTTTAAATTAAAAAATATGCATTTTGAATTTCAAGATATGTACTCCATTACAAAAATAACTCTTAAATTGAACAGATTGTGTATTCGTGTATTCCTAAGCAAGCTCTGTTTCGCCTTTTCCCTTCGTAAGCACAAAATCGTATAACTTTACAGCTAGGCCGAGTCAGGGCCTGTTTAGATTCCAAATTTTTATAACTTTTGGTACTGTAGCGCTTTCGTTTGTATTTGATAGATTTTATCTAATCATAGACTAACCCTAGGCTTAAAAGATTCGTCTCGTGATGTACAATTAAACTATGCAATTAGTTATTTTTTTACATACATTTACTGCTCCATGCATGTGTCCTAAAATTGATGTGATGGAGAGAGCGTAAAAAGTTGGAATTTTGATAGGATATAAACAAGACCTCGGTTTGAAAAGCTCGCACTATATATGGAAGATTCTAGAGAGAGGTCGCTCCCTCACCGGCGATCGCCACGTCGGTCAACGCACAAGCGAGGCAGCAGCCAGCAGCCCAGCAGACCGCTGCCGTGACGTCACACACAATGGGGCCCGGCCGGTGGTGGCGGGACAAACAGCGATCATGGTCTCATGGATACATGTGACGTTCTAGAATGACTAGTTTGCAGGTCTATACTCGAGTATACTAGTACTAGTAGGTGATATGTCAAACGAGAAAGACGGGCAACCACATGGGCTATAAATGCGGTGTACACATGGGCTATGAATTCGGTCTATTCCGTCGGTATCAAAATATTTATCGCTCTTAATTTTTTTATAACTTTAATCATTCATTTTATTCAAAAATTTATTTAAAAATTTATGTAAATAATATCTACTTTGTTTGTGATATATTTTACTATTAAAGGTATTTTAAGCATGATTTAATTTTTTATATATTTACAATAAATTTTTGAATAAGACGAATAGTTAAAGTTGTAAGAAAAAGTCAATAGTGAAAAATATTTTGATTAGGGGAGGAGTAGATGTTTAACTGGAGTCAGCAATAGTAGATGCTAACAAAGTCTTTCAATAATTTTATTTGTAGAACGTTTGAATTGTAGATGTTGATGTTTACTCCTATATTCACAAACAAGGGGTATTTGAATATCAATATAATCTACTACTAAACGTAACTTTGACAAGTTAAATACTGTTTGTAGAAATCCTTCTAACAAAAAGTACAGCCTTTAAGTAAAAAAGATTCATGAACATCAGCTTATTTGCCAAATATAATCTTATTGAAGTATTTAGCCTTTAGTGAAAGTTAACAAAGTACAACCTTTTAAAAATGACCAACTGAGGGATGTAGATGTACTAATATTTAGGTTAGATGGCAAAGCAACCTAAATTCCGATCTTGCTGTTTTGTGATGATGAGTCAATAATAGATGTTAGCGAAGTCTTCATCGTCAAGAAAACAATACAGATCAGTCTTCGTCATTAACGATGTGAGCATGTGGAATTGTGGTGTAGATTGCCACGAATTGCTTTTGGAGGCAACGACTTGCTGTAGAAATAGAAATGGTTCTGGTGGGTACAGGTGGGATCACGCTCGACGCCGGTACTAAATAAAAAATTGTAAAAAATGGCTTTGAATTCTTTTTTGCTTTTATCTTTTGCGAAATTGACTTCACATTGTTATTATTTGCAAGGAAAAGAAATGCATGCTTCCCTTTCTTAGCTGCCAAGTAAGCTCATGTATTTTGCAGTAAGAAAATTCTTTTATATTTGAGAAAAAACATCCACAGCTTTTGATAAAATTGGATAACATGAATAAGATCAGTTTGGCCGAGCTCAGGGGCTCTGGCTCCTCCCTCTAACATGGCACTGTAGCGCGTAGTACTCATATGGAGCCGGAGCCGGAAGAGCCACAATTTGTGACTCCACCGGCTACTCCTTTATCTGTGAGAGGGAGGATGTTAGAGAAAATAGGCTCCGATGAACAGTGCTGCGTCAAGTTGATATTTGAAAAAGTCGCAGCTGCTAGAAGCTGCACCAAATACGCCCTAAATTTTATCTACCTTGTGCGGTTTTATCCCACTTATGGCTAGAAAAGCGTCCATGTTCACTAAGAATCTTTTGCTTCTCTTGGACCTCCCCTACAAATGGCACTAAACGGTTACAGATGCTTCGGCAGATTCGAGCCTATCCCCCTCGTGAGGAACTAGTGGCAACCGAACAAATTATAAACGCTAACGCGGAATGAAATCACAAATGGCTACGCTTCCAAAATTCCCTCTTCCACTTCTGGAGCCACTTTTTACACGATTCGGAACCGAATATGGTGTTGCAACAACGATGACATGAATTTGACTGATTTGTACAGGTCTTTTCTTGCATCGATGTACACGGACCAATGCGGCTTGTTCTGTCTAGCACTTTGACGTACGGTGCCTTTGCTCTTTGTGCTTTCTTTCTTTTTTTCTTCCAAATTTAGGATTCGATCAAGACATTCTGTGTTGATTTGATGCGCACTCGTTCAATTAAATGCAGCAAGAAACGTCTAGCCCGTTACTCCCAATACATCTCAAATGTCTAGCCCATTACTCCCGGTACATCTCAAATGCCATCGCACGCCTGAACTTTTCATACTTCTCTTTACAATATATTCCGCTCCGCCATTTTTATCGCCATCGAGTTATATTGCTATAGTTGGTACTCAGTTTCTTCTTAAACATATATCCTGTGCTATTGTTCTTGATATATAACGTCATATATTGAAGCATGAATTTCAAACTTGCTGTTGCGATATTTTGCTTCGGCTAATAAATTATCTTAATAGCCAGAAGCTTTTCACCACCGGCGGCCACCCGCCGGCGATCACGCCCTCCGAACCTTCTCGAAGACAGACGTGCACCGCGGTCGGTCCGACCGCGCGAGACGCCGCCGACGAGCGCGGTGACGTGCGCTCTGCCGCCCTCGGTCGGTCGGCCCCCCGGGCCGGAAACGCGTGGAAGACCCGCAAGGGCGTTCCCGTCATTTCATCTCCCCTCCCCCCGGTAGCCCCGCCGCTATAAATGCCCCGGCTCGCGCTCCGGATGAGGCCACGGAACGCGATCTTGCAATCCAGCCCCCGAAAGAAACCTCAAGTCGCCACCAGGCTTTCGATCGCACCGAGGGAGGAGGAAGAATGGCGGCCGAGGAGGGAGTCGTGATCGCGTGCCACACCAAGGAGGAGTTCGACAGCCAGTTGAGCAAGGCCAAGGAGGTCGGCAAGCTGGTACGCGCCCCACCGGCCTGGCCCCCGTTCCCCCATCTCTCTCCCTCTCTGGGATTACTGATTACCCCGTAATTTTGGGAAGATGTCAGGGGGAATCGTCGAGCTAGGTTTTCCTGGATCCGTCGTGGTTACCTTGCGCGGTCGGTCCCTGTTGTCCAATCCGTTCTAGGTTGCATCGGAATTGCTCGGGTTTGGGCGATTAGGGCTTCGCGCGTGTTAACTGGGGAAATATGCTGTTGCCGATTTCGGCGAGTAGAATCCAGAAGACGTTGATTGATGTAGCCTGGGACGTTTTGATGTCTGCGGTGCGCACAGATTTGTTGGTGGAGCCTAAGTTGGTGACGCGTGGGGATGTGGCTGGATGCAACGAACTTATTGCACATGCGTTTCGATCCGTAGTGTATATGCTTTGATGAATATGTAGTAGTTAGGCATGATTTGAGTTCTCTGTCTAGGGTTGATTCATTTGGCTTTTAGTTCGAATTTGGCATGATTTGTATGTGCAACCGAAAATATGGTATTATCTACTCCCCCGTCCAAATTATTACAATTTGTTTTGACTTTTTTTAGATACTTAATTTTTGTTATGCTTCGGAGAAGTACAAGTACTCTGTACACTGACTGGTTAATTGGGGAAGTAGATGAATAAGGGCCTGTTCGGATCCAACCCCAAAAGGGCAAAAGGGAAAATAGTTGCTGTTTTTTTTCCATTTGCACCCAAACACCATCTGTTGAAAGGGAAAGAGCGAGACGAGGTAGCAAAATAGTAAATTCCGACGCTGCCGCCCGACCCCGCGCCTCCGCCTCCGGCCCCGCCGCCCGACCCCGCGCCTCGGCCTCCCCCCCCCTCCCCCCGCCGCCCGCCGCCCGACCCCGCCCCTCCCGTCTCATCCCTTCCCCCCCACCGCCCCCGTCTTCCACCATTGCCCCTCGGCTCGCCTTCCCCCAATTTCTTTGCAGCCCATCTTCCTCTCTTTGCCCTCCGCGCTGCTGCCACCCTGCCCCTGCGCGGCCTTCAAATTCGCCCGCTGTTTCCTTGCCCTCCCCCTTCGCGCGCAGCTCCCTGCCTCGCTGCGCCGGCCGTTAGGTGGGTGGGTCTCGCTTCCTGGATCTCGCGGTCTTAGGGGCCTGCCTGGCTCGTCGGTAGGTCTTGAGGAAGAGCCTGCGCAGGACGTGGAGCAGGCCCGAGACGAGCAGCACCACGGCGAGCACCACCGTGACGAAGAGCACCGCGGGCGTGATCCTCGCCGCCACCGCCGCGGCGGCCGGGGGCGCCTCCCTCCCCGCCGTCGCTGGAGCGTCCACCGCCGGTGCCGGCGCCTCCTCCAGAACGCGCGAAAATCCAGCGCCGCCGGCACCGAAGAAGTACCCATTGGCGCCGCCGGTCTGGGCCTCCCGCGCGCGAAACCGGCCGCCCGCCCGCCTCATCACCGCTGGATTTAGGGCCTGTTTGGCAAAAGGGCAAAATTTTTGCCATTTGGATCCAAACACCTCTAATGGCAAAACTTTTGCCACTTTTGGCAAATGGCAAAAATGTTGCCCTTTTGCTCTTTTGCTGGTTGGATCCAAACAGCACCTAAACCTTGCTAGTATTTCAAGAAGCAATTTATAATTTGGGGACACAATTCAGGAGTTACAGATGACCTCTGTTAGATTGTCGTGTTGGGATTGAATTGAACCCAAGGGAAGTAATTTGAAACTGGGGGAAAATCCAAAGGTTGCAGATGAGATCTGCTGGGAAGTCATGTGGATACTGGATAGAATTCAGGGCTATAGACAGGCATTATACTTCTTTCTTGATGTAACTGGTTTGTTTTCTTCTGTTGTGATTTTGAGACATGGATGATGTTTTTTTTGAAAGATGATGTTGGTACTATAGTATCCGTGATATGCTGCCTATTCAACTATAATTGGATTCTTGCTCTTGTCATTTTCTTCTATTGACACAGTTGTCCTGTTCGGCACCTATGACAATTGTACTGCCTCTAACACTGGGCTTTGTCAACTTGTTTCACCCCTCAGGTGATCATTGACTTCACTGCCTCCTGGTGTGGTCCTTGCCGCGTCATCGCCCCCGTGTTTGTTGAATATGCCAAAAAGTTCCCTGGCGCTGTCTTCCTGAAGGTTGATGTTGACGAGCTGAAGGTGAGGATGGTGCCCCAATAGCTCATCAAATCACAACCACATGGCCTCTGGGGTGGTGGGTGTGCTAATGTTGTTTCCTTGTTCGCCAGGATGTTGCTGCGGAGTACAATATCGAGGCGATGCCGACCTTCCTCTTCCTTAAGGACGGTCAGAAGATCGACACTGTCGTCGGTGCCAGGAAGGACACGCTCCAGGAAAGCATCGAGAAGCATGTGGCCGCCGCTTCTGCCTCCGCCTAAGGAGACAGCGCCACCAGTCATCAATAAGGGCCAGCACACGGCGTGGTAGCAGGAGGCGTCGTAATTTTCAGTTTGGTTTGGGTGAATTGTGAGCTACTATGTCCAACTCTGGAGTCAGGATGTGTTTGGCTCCCGTGCTGGACCTGTTGTCGTCCTGAATGCCTGTGTTGATATGGATGCTTTGTGACTGAAGTTTGAATCCGGGTTGTCTTCGGACTTCACTTCTGTTTTGAGCTTCCGAGTATGGCTGAATGTAACACACGATGCTGGCAACGCTGTGCTTGTTTATTCGTGGCCCAAGCTGCGGCTATTCTTTGATTCTGAAGTTACTGATGCGGGGGGCTAACTTTTTAAAGAGTTTCAGGGATGGCCCCCTGTGCCGATTACTGTCGGTCGCCATCCCTGCAACTAAACAAACTACCACCCTGATTAAAACGGCAGCCATTGGCTTCAATTTTCATCAGTTCACCAGCTGGTAGTTCCATCCATCTGCTCTTCAGCCAAGCATCGGGAAGCATCCGGTTCTTGCTTCCTTTGTACGACAGATAGTACCCAATGCACCCTGTTGCAAGAAAGTGTTCTGAATCTAAGGTACTGTCATAGTTACGAAAATAACACGATGAATCTAATCATCGTGTGGATCTACACGACTTTTTATAAATCCAATTATAATAAGTGGTCAAATCTAGAAATATTTGTTATACCCGCAAAAAAACTAAAAATATTTCTTTTGAGCCAATAAATCCTAAAACGTCCTGCATATTATTGGATCCAACCACACTTGGGCCTTGCAAGCGATCCGGCGGACGTGGTTTACCCAGATATGCATGCACCTTCAATCTGTGATGGTACTATTGTTCTGATAATAATTGCTCATATCGTTCCTGAAAAAACTGTCCAGATGATCATGGCTCCCTTATTATTCGATGGCGTTGCCCAATGTTATTACACTGTGCTAGCAGGCCTGGCTGCACTCAGAAACAGGCCTGGCTGCACTCAGACTGTGTCGCAAAACATTTCCCCGCACTGCGGCCATTGATGCAGCACCAGCACTTGTGATCCCTGCATGGACGAAGCTCTCCATAGGCACATCGTGCTCGTGAATCGTCATCTTCTGGTCGAGCGGAAACTGGAGCGCCTGCTTCGCCGACGCCTTGGCCTATTTGTAAGAGGCAAAGAATAAGCATTTCACAGGGCAGATGGCTAGGGGCTAACCGTACGCATAATCAATATTTTTTTTAATGGTTTTCACTTACCCTGCGCATGAGCCGCGAAGTACCCAAGAAGAAGGAGCGACAAAAACACCAGGGCGTTCTTTGTGTGCTTCTCCATGTTGGAAGGAAACTGAAGGAATTCTTTGTGATCGTGGCTAGAAGGGTTTGTGTTCTTGTGTATGCAGTGTGCTTGCTCCCTTGGCATGTGCCGTGTAGGTTTATATAGAGATAGGGGCAACCAGCAACCTGGTCATCGATGAGTACGTATTGATCACAAGATAGGCTCGTCGCTCCATAATTGGTAGTGATTTATTTTTTTTGCTAATTTTTGTGAAAAGTTTTTATTCTTTCAGTTTCAGCAAAATTTTTATAACTTTACGCCATCACTGACAGGCTGGTATATAAAATCGTTCTATACTAAGTACTTATATATTGTTTCGAGATATGCATGTGTCTATGTGACAAGATTCTTCCCAATGACATCCAGCTATTTTTGAGGCAGGCTAGTCACTCCATAATTAGTAGTGATTTTATTTCCTGCTAAACTTTTGACAATGTTTAATTCTTGCATCTTAAGCAAAATTATAAACTATAAACACCATTGACAGGCTGGTCATGCATAAAAACCCTTCTATTGTTGGTACTTATTAATTTGGAGATATGCGTATGACAGGATTCCAAATGCTATGTTGCTATTTTAAGGGTAGGGTAGGCAGCTAGCCACCCAGAGCCCAGAGGTAGCAGTGATTTATTTCCTGCCACTCTTATGATAAGTAACCCCTTTCATTTTAAGCAAAATTATAAGCAGGTTACAGGTCATATGCATGATCCCTGTGTGGTTATTAGTGGTGAATTATATGCAGTTTCTGCTAATTTCGTGTCAAGTTTGAATGCTTCCATTTTTGAGCAAATTAGAAACTATACACCACTGACAAGTTGGTCGCGTATAAAATCCTTGTGTGTGTGGTTACCAATACCTCCTCCCTCCACGTAACGCTGGTCGCTGGATGATGATGGATCGAGAAAGGGCTGGACTCCGAGGCTTGGCTGGGCCTGGAGGCCTCGAGAGCCCAGCCCCACCCAGAACCGTATTAGCTTAACGGGCCGAGATGGGCCGTTCTCGAAATGGGACCGGACGGGCTGGTCGCGTAACGCGCCGCCGGGCGGCGACGGAGGAGCAGCATTCGTTCCATCCTTGGCCGCGTGCGGTCGTCAGAGCCTCAGGGGTCGGTAGATCCACGCCCGCTACCAGTGGATGGATGCTGCTGCACGCAGTGGCGGATTCAGGATGTAAAATTTGAGAGGTTATTTTTCTCTTATTCTTTCTTCCTCCTCTCTTTTTTTTTTCTTCCTCCTTTTCTTTTTCCTCTTCTTCGTTCATGGTTAAAAATTGTTGGACTACATGGGGTAGGGGGGCTCCAGCCCCTTGCCTCCATGCTAGATCCGTCCCTGGCTGCACGGTAGCATCATGTTGCTTCCTGTCATGTAAAAAACTAGCATCGTGTGGAATGCCTCTCGGCTTCTTCAGGAAACGGGGAAGGATAGCGCGCCAAATTAGCAGACCCAAAATGTGCCGGGACAAATAGCTTGCATTCGGATGGGAGAGAGAGAGAGAGAGAGAGAGAGAGAGAGAGAGAGAGAGAGAGAGAGAGATGAGATGATTAGCAAAGGCTCCCGGGCCTGGAATATAATCAACCAATCAACTAATGAATGATTCAGATAATGGACGGACGGATGGAGTCGACAGATAATGGGGGAGGAATTAATTGGACAGAAATGAAGGGGTAAACAAAAGCAGTAGGGGGAACCTTCTGTTCTGTCTCTCGAGTTTGTTTCGGTCCGTTCTAGGTAGTGACGTGATAGGGTCCTGACGGAGACTCTCGTCCATCAGTTTGAGTTCGTCGCCGGCTCCCATCTTAAGAGAAGAGGGGCAGCGCGGACGAGGAGAGGAGAGGGATGAGGCGGCGTGCGGCGAGGAGAGGAGAGGGGGCGCTTCCGGGGGTAACGCGCATGACTGCTTGCTCCTCCGTCCCAGAAGGAAATCTGGCCAAGCCTGCCCCACCTGCCGAAACAAGTAGAACGTATGTGCTTTAGTTAAACACTAATTGCATCTTGTAAGAGTGGAACAAAATTGAAAATTGTTCCGAAAACAATGTTGTAACAAAATTATTGTAAATAAAAATACAGATATTTTAGTGAAAATAGAAATTATTTTGAGAATAAACAAAATTTTCTAAAATAATTGTTCTAGAACAAATATACTGGAATAAAATAAAATTGTTTCGGAAATAAAATTTCTCTAAATATAGTCAAATGTAGTCTAGTTTTGAAGATCTTGTTATAATCGTTATAAGGACTTTGAATTTGATTTGGATTATTGGTTTGCAAATTGTTGCTTTTTTTATTTGAATCTACGTTTGCATTAATTCCTCCTAGAAACTGGCAGCTATCGTTTGCAAACTGTTGCATTATCGTCTCCATTAATTCCTCCTCCTCTCTCGCTCGCTTCCATGGAAAAGAATGGCGACCAGTGTCGGCTTGTATGGTTGTATCTAGAAACTGGCAGCAGCGCACACGTCAAACCTTCTAGGCAGCGGCAAATAGCGCTAGCTCCACCACCGTTCTTAATACAGCCAAAATCCGAAATAGGCACCCTAATAAACCGCTCCTTGATACTGTCTGAAACGTCCAGAATTTTCAAACCAGATGGAGCACTGTGGAGATCTAGTTTTCCAATGATTGTAAGAGTGTTCATTTGTACAGAAAGTGAGCTTGCTGTTTAAAAATTCTTGCATTATTTGCGGTCATTGTTTGTACTTCTTTGTGTTCAAAATCAGAGGTTAGGATTTATATGTACAGGAACGAGAAAATAGTCTCACGTCCCGCGCTACCAGTGCAGCTGCCACAAGCTCACACTCGCGCTGCCTCGCCAAGTTTAGGTGACCAGTACAGCCTGTCGGCATTAATTCTTCTGTACGAAATTAGCGCCGCACGCCACCTCCTCTTTCACGGCGCCGTGGTAGCATGCCACTAAATCCAGCGTGTGGTCCATCATCTGCAGTCCTTCACAATGGCTTCTGCTACCAGTGCAGCTACCACAAGCTCACACTCGCGCTGCCTCGCCAAGTTTAAAGCTAGCGCTCAGCTGGACAATCCACTTGGCCTTAGGGCCGTTCATGATCCGGTTCCCCGGTTTAGCAGCAAAAACCAGGCCAAACCGCGATGAGCCAAGAGTTAAACGGTTTCGGTGCTGCGGGTTTCGACGGTTTTGAGATGGTAAACTGACATCTCTGCCTTCTCCGTGTAGATTTGATTTGTTGCCATTATAAACACGATGTTTGGTGTCAAACCATGTCATGATGTGAAGCAAATCCTAACTAAATAGTTGTTGCGATCTGCACCACACTACACTAGCGTGCTGTGAGCTTGTGCTGTCACTGAATTTCAGAATACCAGATGGAGCAGCCACCAGTCTCACAAGGAAAAGCACAGGACAGACAACAACTAGCAATCCCATTTCCAGTTCGGCTGACTTGTTTCTTTTATTCCACCTTTTTCTGAATTGATAAAACAAATGAAGGGATGAGTTGGTACAATACCGGCTCCTACCCACCATGACGAGGTTTGGCTCTTGCCTTAAATTTCATCTCAAAATAGGCACCCTAATAAATCAGCACGTGATACAACAATGTGTAAAACATCTAGATTTTTGAAACAGAGGGAGCACTTTGCAGTAGATCCAATTTTTCAATGATTGTAGGACTGTTCATTTGTATGGAAAGTGAGCTGGTGTTTTAAAGTTATTGAATTATTCGTGGTCACTATTTATGTTTCTTTCTATTCAAAAACAAGAAAAATGGTCCCTCATCGTCCCGTCTCATTAATGTGTGTCGGAGCTAGCAGCTGAGCCTGGACCGGATTCATAATTTGTGCTGCTGTATGCTGTATGTCTGTGAGGGAGCCATGTGCAAAGCTCTGGGTGCTCCAGCTGGAAGGAGTGCGTCCACCGTCCCGTACACATAATAGCAGCTCCTGGTACATATTGATTTCTACCTTCTGAAACCCATACCCATCATTGCCTAGCTTCACTCTCTCCATACCAAGCACCTGCGTTTCCTTGTGTTGCTTGTGTTTCGGAGCTCCAAGCGTAGCCATGGCTGAGGTACTGGCCACCATGGTGGTCGGGCCGCTGGTGTCCATGGTGAAGGAGAAGGCCTCCAGCTACCTCCTGGACCAGTACAAGGTGATGGAGGGCATGGAGGAGCAGCACGAGATTCTCAAGCGCAAGTTGTTGCACATCCTGGACGTCATCACCGACGCCGAGGAGCAGGCAGCAGCAAAGAGAGAAGGGGCGAAAGCTTGGCTGGAGAAGGTCAGGAAGGTGACCTACCAAGCGAATGATGTCCTCGACGAGTTCAAGTACGAGGCGCTGCGCCGCAAAGCCAAGAAGGAGGGCCACAACAAGGACCTCGGCATAGATGTAATAAAGCTCTTCCCTACTCACAACCGTATTGTTTTCCGTCACAGGATGGCAAACAAGCTCCGTATGATCTTGCAAGAAATTGATGACCTCATCAAAGAGATGAATGACTTTAGGTTCATGTTCAAACCAGGGTCACCAGAGCCCATAAATTACTTGAGGCAGAATAATTCTGATATCGTCGACCCTGTGAACATTGCCAAAGAATCAAGAGCCCGAGAGAAGAAGGATGTTGTTGATAGATTATTCGCCCAAGCTAGCAGCTCGGATCTCACGGTCCTTCCCATCGTCGGAATGGGAGGGTTGGGCAAGACCACCTTAGCGCAGCTCATTTACAATGACCCTGAAATCAAGAAGCATTTCCAGTTGCGGCTTTGGGTATGTGTCTCTGATAACTTTGAGGTGGATTCCCTGGCTGATAGAATACTGAAAGAGAATGATTGTAAAGAAAATGGAAGTTCACCACTGGGTAGGCTTCAAAATGAAGTGAGTGGGAGGAGGTACCTCCTCGTATTGGATGATGTCTGGAACCGTGATGAGCACAAGTGGGAAAGGCTTAAGTCCTACCTTCAGCATGGTGGCAGCGGTAGCTCAGTGCTGACAACAACTCGTGATAAAGCAGTTGCTAAACTAATGATGGGCAAAACTGAAGGAGCCTATAAACTTGAAAGCTTGGGTGCATACTTCATAGAGAAAATTATCAAGACAAGAGCATTCAGTTCAAAAGAAGAGGAGTGGCCTGGTGAACTAGTTAAAATGGTCGGACAAGTTGCCAAGAGATGTGCTGGCTCTCCTTTGGCTGCTACAGCATTGGGCTCTTTACTGCGTACCAAGACCACCGAGGAAGAATGGAAGTCTGTATTAAGAAGAAGCTCGATTTGTGATGAGGAAAATAAAATTTTACCAGTACTCAAGCTCAGTTACAATGGCTTGCCATCACATATGAGGCAGTGCTTTGCTTTCTGTGCTATGTTTCCAAAGGATTATGAGATTGATGTGGAAATGCTGATCCAATTGTGGATGGCTAATGGTTTTATCCTAGAGAAACAAGGAGAACGCCCTGAAATTACTGGTAAAAATATTTTCGTTGAGTTGGCAGCAAGATCTTTTTTTCAAGATGTGAAGGGAATCCCATTTCAGTTCAATCATACCGAGGTCTCAAGAATTACTTGTAAGATCCATGACCTTATGCATGATGTTGCAATGGATTCTATGGGAAACGAATGTGCTAATATAGGTAAAAAACTGAGTAAATTTGAGGATTTTCCATATTCTGCTCGTCATTTATTAATGTCAGTTCATGAAGCAGAAACTATTCTGAATGCTTCCCTAGAGAAAGGATCTCCAGCTTTCCAAACATTGATATGTGATGGATATGTAAAAGAAGATTTGAAGATCTTATCAAAATACAACTCTATCAGAGCTTTAAAGATCCATGGACATTCATTCCTAAGGCCGAAATATCTTCATCACCTGAGGTATCTTGATCTCTCAGAAAGTAACATTAAAGCACTCCCTGAAGACATTAGCATCCTATATCATCTGCAAACACTGGACCTTTCTTATTGTTATTATCTTCAGCGACTTCCAAAGGAACTGAATTATTTGACTTCCCTCCGTCACCTCTACACTCACGGATGTAGAGAGTTGAAAAGCATGCCCCGAGGGCTCGGACACCTCACTTCCCTGCAGACACTTACATGCTTTGTAGCAGGTACCGACTCCGGTTGCAGTAATGTGGGAGAGCTGCAGGATTTGGACCTCGGTGGTAGGCTAGAGCTAAGACAGCTCGAAAATGTCATTGGAGCAAATGGTGCGCAAGCAGCAGGTCTTGGAAACAAGAAAAAATTGACTGAACTGAAGTTAAGATGGACTGATGGTGATCAGGAAGCACAAAATAATAATCACGAAGAGGTGGTGGAAGGTCTCAAACCTCATGATGGGCTGAAGGTCCTGAGGATATATTCCTGTGGGAGCAGTACTTTTCCAACGTGGATGGATATGTTGAATGGCATGGTGGAGCTTGAGTTATCTGGTTGCAAAAAGCTCGAGAAGCTTCCTGCACTCTGGCAGTTACCAGCTCTGGAAATTCTTCGTCTAGAAGGATTGGAAAGTTTACATTGTTTGTGCAGCGGCGCTGCTACAGCCGTCACATTTCAGAAACTGAAGGTGCTTACCTTGGTTGAGATGCCAAAATTTGAGGCATGGCTGGACACAGATGTGGTACAAGGAGAAGAGACGATATTTCCCAAGGTTGAGGAGCTGGAGATCCGCGAGTGTGGAAGTTTGACTGCACTACCAAAAGCAGCATCAGTGATTACGGAATCGTCTGGCGGAGTTGACACTAAGTGCCGCTCCGCATTTCCAGCATTGAGGAACATGACGTTAAGATCTTTGAATATGTTTGATAGATGGGAGGCAGTCGAAGGAACTCCAGGAGACGGGGTAACATTTCCTCGGCTCGAGGAACTGTACATCTGGTCTTGTGCAAGCCTGGCTACACTACCGAAAGGGTCATTAATGGTTGAACAATCATTTGGCGGAGCTGAAACTGTGTGCCGCCGCTCTGCATTTCCAGCACTACGGAAACTAGAGTTACGTGGGTTGTCGGCCCTTGAGAAATGGGGGGCAGCCGAAGGAACTCCAGGAGAAGAGGTAACATTTCCTCAGCTGGAGGACATGACAATTGATGAATGCCCAAAGTTGACTTATCTACCTGAAGCACCTAAGCTAAGTGGATTAGCCATAAAAGGAGAAGGTCAACAACAAATATCCCTGCAGGCAGCTAGCAGATGCATTCCTTCGCTGTCCAGTCTGCGTCTGGATGTGTCACCCGATGACACGGAAACAACATTGCTGCATGTCAAGCAGAAATGGGATCATGAACTCCCCCTGGCAGATATGTCGCTAGGTAGGTGCGACCTTTTGTTCTCCTCCCACCCAGGTGCACTAGCGTTGTGGACATGTTTTGCACGGCTTGTAGATTTGGCAATTTTGAATTGCGACGCTCTTGTCTACTGGCCAGTAAACGTGTTCCAGGTCCTGGTATCCCTAAGGAGGTTATGGATTTTGAGATGCAGCAAACTGACAGGACACACACAAGCTTCTGACGGGCAATCTGCTCCAGAACAGGGTGGACTTCTGCCACGTCTGGAATCTCTACAGATAGGTTATTGCACATCTTTGGTGGAGGTCCCCAACCTGCCGGCATCTCTCAAGGAATTAGTTATTGGTATCTGCAGTGATAATATCAAGTCCATCATATTCAGTCAGCATGAGTATGTGATGCCGGTGGGTGGAGAAGGTTTCGTACAGCCGGATACGTCATCATTAATTCCAGGGTCCAGCGGTAGTGAGGCCACGGCGTCTACAGCTGTACTGAAGCTGTCATCAGCAGCCAACCATCGCTCCCTTCCATGCCTAGAATCTCTAACTATAGCGATGTGCCATCGTTTGTCAGAGGTTGCCAATCTTCCTCCGTCTATCAAGATCTTGAAAATTTTGGACTGCGACAACCTTCAATCCCTATCAGGAAAGCTACATGTCGTCCAAAAATTATCTATTGCGTGCTGCGATAGGTTGGAGTCACTGGAATCTTGCGTAGGAGAGCTGCGGTCGCTGGAAGAACTCAGTCTTCTTCATTGCAGACGCCTGGTGTCCTTACCGGATGGGCCTCAAGCATACTCATCTCTTAGACTTCTTGAGATTCGTGGTTGTCATGGTATAAAGTTGCTTCCGCGGAGCCTACGGAGCCGTTTGGATTGCCTCGAGGAGAAAAATCTAGATGCCCGTTACGAAGGTAATCTCCAGTTTCCAGCTTGTTTCTTTTAACAAAATGATCAGGAGCTCAATTGGTGTTGTATAAAACATAACTCTCCACTTAAAAGATTCTGTTAGTTATTACAAGATGTGGTATGATTTAGTGGTAAAAACTTTGTGAGCGTGGTGTTTAGAACCTCTAGCCAACCGTTGATGATATATACATTGTATCGAGAACAATGCACAACTAATTCCTATATTTATTTGCACTTTCTTCTGTAGATGTACTTTCTAATTTCTTGTTGATTTGAATGCATAAATTCTAACATCATCTATATGATCACGGCCTGATCCGCCAGAAACGACTTGGAAACGTGCAATCAGGACGCTGGCGTGCTCGAAATAGCAGATTGAGGACCTAATAAAGAAAGTTACCATCAAGTTTTTTTTGTGAGGGGATATCACCAAGGTTTGTAATATTAGTGTTCTTGATGATTGATTTCAAATGATTGTATCTCCTAATAATGCTGACTCCCTATGAGGTGTGACTTCCTTGTAGGATCGTTATTACCAGACCTGTGACCGTGGTAGAATGTATAACATACACTTACTGAAGATAATCTCCAGTGAACTCCATCGGAAGTCCAAGATTTTAAGCAGCAAACAAATCCCAGAACGCAAGCTGAAGAATTTAGCACATGGAGCTCCATGCTTGAGTCCTTTATCCTTCTTCAAACTGAAGTCCTTTATTGAACAGGAACGAGATAATGGAGGAGGAATTAATTGGACAGAAATGAAGGGGTAAACAAAAGCAGTAGGGGGAACCTTCTGTTCTGTCTCTCGAGTTTGTTTCGGTCCGTTCTAGGTAGTGACGTGATAGCGTCCTGACGGCGACCGAGGAACACCAGAAACTCTCGTCCATCGGTTTGAGTTCGTCGCCGGCTCCCATCTTAAGAGAAGAGGGGCGGCACGGATGAGGAGAGGAGAGGGATGAGGCGGCGTGCGGCGAGGAGAGGAGAGGGGGCGCTTCCGGGGGTAGCGCCTGACTGCTTGCTCCTCCGTCGCAAAAGGAAATCTGCCCAAGCCTGCCCCACCTGCCGAAACAAGTAGCACGTATGTGCTTTAGTTAAACACTAATTGCATCTTGTAAGAGTGGAACAAAATTGAAAATTGTTCTGAAAACAATGTTGCAACAAAATTATTGTAAATAAAAATACAAATATTTTAGTGAAAATAGAAATTATTTTGAGAATAAACAAAATTTTCTAAAATAATTGTTCTAGAACAAATATACTGGAATAAAATAAAATTGTTCCAGAAATAAAATTTCTCTAAATATAGTCAAATGTAGTCTAGTTTTGAAGATCTCGTTATAATCGTTATAAGAACTTTGAATTTGATTTGGATTATTGGTTTGCAAACTGTTGCTTTTTTATTTGAATCTATGTTTGCACGAAATTCAATGGGTGTCTGCATGTGCGTCAGGCTGCAACACGATGAATTCTTGCATGTACATCGGCCTTCTGTGATGCAATGACACCCAGTAGCGCGCGTGACTCCTATTATTTTCGAGGAGAGGCGCGGGCACGAGCGGCGGGACGCAGGAGGCTCGGGGCATGCGGCAGCTGGTGGGCTGGGGGTTGGTTTAGGCTTTTAGGGCCTGTTTGGTTTGGCGCCTACGGCGCCGCGACGTGCCTAAGGTGCGGCGGCCGATTCGGCCGCCACACTTGCGGCGCGGAAAGTGCGGCGCGGTGTGGCGCCGTAGGCGCCAAACCAAACACGCCTTTAGTATTTCCAGTTGGGCTATCATAGGCTGAATTTCAATGGAGCATATGTTATTTCAGATCCCCATGGACCTTCACGGGGTAAAATTCGCTGCCACCCCGCCCCGTCACAATTTCGGGGCGCCGCCCCGAGTCCCCCACGGAGCAAAATGTTGCCCCGTCCCCACCGTTAACGGGGCGGGTCCCCGCGGAGCCCGTTACCGCGGGGAATTTTGCCACTCTAATATAGTCTGGCGAACTCGCATTGTATGTATCATGTTAGGGTACTGTAATAGGTTAAAAAATAACACGATGAATCTATTAATCGCGTAGATCTACACAAAATTTTATAAATCCAATTATAATAAACGGTCAAATCTAGAAATATTTGTTAGCTGCAAAAAAAACTAAAAAATATTTGGGCCAATAAATCCTAAAACGGCCTGCATATTTGACCGGTGGAGCCAATAAGAAGAGAGAGACCCTTCTTCTTGAGGCTTAAGAGCCCAAATATGAACGAGAGACCACATTTGGGCTTGTATAGATCGTGTTCATGGTCACCACCAGCTCACAACTCACCATGCTTGCAGCAACTTGCAAGCGATCCGGCGTCCGATCAATATACGATGCGGTTCACCCAGATGTGCACGCACCTTCAATTTGCAATGGTACTATTGTTCCGATTCGGCTTTGACACATAATTGTTCATATCGTTCCTAAAAGAAATTTGTCCAGATGATCATGGTTCCCTTATTATTCGATGACATTGCCCAGTGTCATTGCACTGTGCTAACAGGTCATTCTGCACCAATCCAGTGTCGGATAACATGTCCCCGCATTAGCGGCTGTTGGTGCAGCACCAATGGTGATTAAGCTTTCCAGGAACACATCGTGGTTTTGGACGTTAATCATCATCTTCTGGTTGAGCTGAAACTGGAGCGCCTGCTTCGCCGACGCCTTGGCCTATTTGTGAAGAGGTAAAGAATAAGCATTTCACTGGGCAAATGCCAGGGGGGTAATCGTAAAATGGCTAATCCACCACTTAATCAATATTTTTTTTATGGTTTCCACTTACCCTGCGCATGAGCTGCACAGTACCCAAGAAGAAGCAGCGACAAAAACACCAGTGCATTCTTTGTGTACTTCCCCATGTTGGAAGAAATTTGAAGGGATCCTTTGTGATCGTAGCTAGAATGGTTTGTGTTCTGGCACGAACCTAGTATAACTATACATCATCACTGACAGGCTGGTACGAAAATTCGTTCTATAGTTGGTACTTATTAATTTTGAGCTATGTATGTGACAAGATTCCCAACGATATCCAGCTATTTTTGAGGCAGGCTAGTAATTCCATATATGATTAGTAATGATTTATTTCCTGCTAAACTTTTGACAATGTTAATTCCTTGCATTTTAAGAAAAGATATGAACCCTTCTATAGTTAGTACTTATTAATTTGGAGCTATATAATGACAGGATTCGAAATGATACGGTGCTATTTTAAGGGCAGGCTGGCCACACCAGACTCCGAGGCTTGGCTGGGCCTGGACGAGTCGGGAGCCCCCCAGTCCCACCCAGAAACGTGCTAGCTTAATGGGCCGAATTCGTAACGGGACCGGATGGGCCGGCCGGCCGCGTAACGCGCCAGGCGGCAACGGACAACGTGGGGCAGCAGCGAGCGTTCGATCCGATCCTTGGCGCGTGGTGGATGCTGTTGCACCTGCACGGCAGCATCAGGTTGCTTCCTTCTTCTCCTCTAAAAAGCATGGCGTCCCGTGGCATGCCTCTAGGCTTCTTCAGGAGATGGAGAAGGGTAGCGCTCCGAATCAGCAGACCGAAAATGTGCCGGGACAACCAGCTAGCACTCGGATTCAGATCATGGATGGACGGGATCGGCAGATAACGGAGGAGGAATGGGACAGAAATGAAGGGACAAACAAAAGCCGCACCAGAATCCCGGCTAGTTTCGGTGCGTTCTAGGTAGCGACGACGTGACGGCGTCCCGGCGGCACCAGAATCTCTGGTCGCCGGCTCGTATTAAGATGTTTTAAGAAAAAAAACCGACTGACAACGCGATTAGTACCAGCGTCTGTACGAGCGAGCACAGGCGACCAAGGAAAAGGTCAGACGAGACGCTCACAAGTGGTGCGTCGCGTTCCGCGCACCAGGAGGCAATTTGGCGGTGGGTGGGCTTGGACGGGGGGCAGCGGCCACCGGCCACCAACCGTCGGCCGCGGGGAGCGCGGCGCGACACGTCGGCGCCGCGGGTGCGAACGGAACCCCGGCGATGTTAGGACCTGTTTTGGATGAATAAGAAAGAGAAAGAGAAAGTGCAAAATTTTTTGCTCTTTTGTATTTTTGGATCCAAACATCCTAAAGTGCAAAAGGGCAAATACTACCGTAATTTTGCTAATTATGGATTAATTAGGCTTAATAGATTCGTCTCGTCATTTAGTCCTCATCTATGTAATTAGTTTTTTAATTAAACTATATTTAATACTTCTAATTAGCGTTCAAACATCTGATATGATAGGAGTAAAAATTTTACCATTTACCCTTTTGCCATTTGGAGGTGGATCCAAACAGACCTTTATTTTTTCCCCTATCGCCTGGTATATTCTGGTGGGCCGGCCCGGGCGCGCCGGGCGCCGTTCAAAAACGCAAGGTCAGGTCGTCCCGGTTGTGCTAGTAGCGAGAATCAAAATCTTAAACTTTGACCAACACTATCTTTAAAAATAAACTATTTTAAATAGAAAAAATTGGTTTCATCTATTAACATAATTTTTATTTATTAGCTTTCATAATTATTTTGCTATTTGTAGTTAAAACTAAAAAAATTTATTTTTTAAAAAAATCTAAACATAGCTGTATTCTAAACATAGCCGATGCCCGCCCCATGATTAGATTAACAACATGATTAGTGCCAGCGTTTGTACCAGCACATCAGCCAAAGTCGTCTTCCAAGTCCAATAATATTTTTTTCGCCAAAAGAAAAAGTCTAGTAATGTTTGGATGGCGCGTTGCACTCTGCGCGTCGGGCAATTTGCTTGGTGGACGGAGGAGGGCACCGGGCAGCGGCCCAGACGACGAGCGGCCAGGAGGGGAAGCCCCGGAGGCCCGCCGCCGCGGCCGCCACCAGCCGCAGGGGCAGGGGAGGACGGCGCGGCGCGTGTGAACGGAATCCCGGCGATATTTCTCCTGTTACACGTCAGCGCCGCGGGAGGAGTACTCCTGGTGGAGCGAGCGACGCGGGCTCCGTTCAGAAACGCAAGGTCAGGGGAGCTAGCAGCAGCAGCAGCAGCGCAGGCAGGCTTCATCTGGGCGAGGCTGCAGCTGGCCAGGAGGCTACAGGACGGGGGCTGCTGCTTTCCTTGTACGGGAGACGAGAGCACGCTGCACGCGAGCCGTGAGGAAACCTCCAAGCAACAGGGAGGGGTGCATGGGAGGGACGCTTGGTGGCTTGCCCCCCTCAAAAAAAAGAGAAAAAAAAAACTCTCTCAAGGAGTGGTACGTTGCTCAGTCGGCCGCTCTCGCTCACTCGGAGTAGTTGCCGCTTGCTACTGCGTTGGACCGGAGAAACGTCTCTACGAGCGAGTCGTAGAGAGGAGCCATCGTTTCCCATTAAGCCATGTCAAGATAGCTGACAGTACGCCATGTCACATTAGCGCGGCTTGCAGTCACGGCCGCTGGCAATAAGCCATGTCATCCTAGCTTGGCTTATTATCAAGATGCCAACAAAAAACATAGTGCAATCACAGTAGTTCGACTTGTAGGCACGTCTGCTGACAATAAACCATGTCATGTTAGTTTGGCTTACAGTCAAGACGCCAACGAAATGAAACGAAGTGTGTACCAGTCTAGACGTTGTTTCTTCTGTCCGATTCGTTTCAAAATAAAAAAATTTGAAATGATGAGTACCTCGACGCCCGTCTCGATGAGCAAAGCCCGCCACCATTTTACCATCGAGTACTTGCACCACATAGCAAAGTAGACAAAACGGAACAAATGAACATTGTCTTCCATTCTTTCCTTGGCCAAAGGAATTCGAGAAAAGAAAAGGACTAACAAAAACAAGACAAACATGAGAGGGAGTAGTTCATCCACGCGGCGTCTACGTCATCACGCGTTAGCGCAAACCAAGCTGCCGCCAACCCACACCCAGCGCCGATCGGAGGAGGGAAAAAAAGAAAAAAAAAACTCCAGCCCGAGAAGTTAATCCCTCTCCGCACCCACCCCTACCTAGTAGCAGCAGTAGTAGTATAAAGGGGCCCCTCCCCCCCTCTCCTTCCTCCCAGGCATGAGCAACCCCGTCCTCCGCCCTCCCATGGCCGCGCCCTGCTCCTGGGACACCTCCTTCCACGAAAAGCACCACCAGCTCTAGCCTAACCTGGCTCCAATCCGCCATTGACATAGCTTCCCCTCCCGACCTTCTTGCTCGAGAACCGCGGAGATTTTTTTCCAAGAAGAAGGGAGGAGAAGAGACAAGAGCCAAGAGAGATTTGAAGAGAGGTTGAGGATGGGCAAGTACGTGGAGCTGCTGGACATGGGGGTGCGCATCGCGGCGCGGTTCCACTCCCACTGCCCGCAGACCGCGCGCCTCTACTACCACCCGCCCGCCGGCGCGCCGGTCCCCGGCAGCGACGGCCGCAAGGGCGAGTGCGCGGCCGCGAAGATGCAGCAGGGGCTCGAGCCCGCGGAGATCATCCTCTACACCGTCGTCTAGGCCACGATTTGTCCCCGGCCCGGACTAGATGCCATGTGGTTGCTTCATGAGAGGGAGAGATGTGTGATGCTATCCTCTTTTTTTTTCTTCTTCTTCTTCCCCTTCCCCTTTCCGTTTGTGTTGGATTGATGGGCTGAAAAACTTGCAAAGCTGCAAGATGACAGCTGATTGACTTACCATGAGTTCTATTCGTTCATTTCGGGGTGTCTAATTGCTTGAAATGAATTTGGAAATCAGAGCCCTCTGTTTCAGTTTTCGAGCATCTTGAAATGAATGGGGACGGGTTTCTTCTCTATTTTGTTTTCAAGAACAAAAAAAAAATGGGAGCGATGTCCCGGTTCCAAACAATCCCGGCACTGAGCCGTGTTCAAAGATCGCCCGACGCCGTCGTTGGATTTGAAGAGACCAGAAACGAATTTGAATTTATTCGAAGAAAGGGAACTGAATTTGATTATATATTTCAGAAGAGGTGGGTTGCTCCCGTGCCGCGACGCGAAGCCGAGCGATGGAATCCGAGGTTGCGTCGCTCGGTGGGGGAAGGGGAACGAGAGGCCCCGAAGCGTCGGCGGCGGCGTGGCCTGCCCCAGTCGCCACCCGGACATCGCGGAACTACCGAGGGCGAGCCGTCGCCGTCCGCCATGCGTTTTCCCGGCGCGAGCACGGACGGCGACCTCCCCTCCCTGCTCTTGCCCGCATCTAGTTTTGGTCTCCGAGCGAACGCGTTTCTCGTGCTGGTTCGGTGCGGCGTGTTTGGTTTGGTTTGGACGAGGAAATGAAATATCGCGCACCGCGCCCGTTGGGGCCGGCCGGCCGGCCATGAATTTCCGGGGCAGGGCGAGCTTTTGTTTTGTGGGGAAAAATGTCATGGTTAGAGAGTAATCAAGCACTCCACCACTTGAGGTTGACGACGAGCGGAGCGGAGACGGCGTTGTCGGCGTCGCTTCGTTCTCTCTCCCCACCCCCCCCCCTTCCTTCTGGAAAGGAGAGAGACGGATCAGGAGAGGGGGTCTCAGTCTGGGGGTGAGTGAACTTGGGCGGAGGACCGAGGAGGAAGAGAGAGAGGCGCGCCCCCCGAGCTGACCGTTGCCGAGAGAGAGGATCCTAGCGGGGTGTTTAGATTGCAAGTTTATATAACATTTGGAACTTTTTGATACTGTAGCACTTTCGTTTGTATTTGATAAATTTTATCTAATTATGGACTAACTAGGCTTAAAAGATTCGTCTCGTGATGTACAATTAAACTGTGCAATTAGTTATTTTTTTATATATATTTACTGCTCCATGCATGTATCCTAAAATTGATGTGATGGAGAGAGAGTGTAAAAATTTGGAATTTGGAAGCGATCTAAACGGGGCCTAGGTTGCTTTCTTCTTTGCTCACCGGAGCCAAAGGGAAGGAAAGGAGAGGCCCCGGTGCGACGGCGCGCCTCGCACGCAAGACGCGAGCGTATCTTCGACGGCGTCGGGTCGGGTTTCTGCGTAAAGCTAAAAATTCCAAAAAAGCAGGCAGGCACGTCCCCATCCCGATCCCCTCCGCACCCAAATATCGCGGAGCAGGGAGCCGCGTCTCCATCCGCATCGCTTTTTTTGCCGTGGTTGCGATCTCCCTCCGTGCCGGTGCTGGCTGCGTTCTTCTTTCGCCGAACCTTCCTGCTTTCAACGCCTGTGTCTAGTAGTTCTGGAGCAGCAACGAGCAATTTCTTCCAAAAAAAAAAAACACACCATAGCGAGCATTTGCTTGGTATCTTTCCGAGCAAAAGGAGCACAGCACTGTAGGAGCACTACTGTTGTGCCCGTGAACGGACCCAGCATGGGGGGGTTCGATCGGAGTCCAGATGAAGGGCATCATCATCCTTTTTGCTTGTGGCTTGTGGCCGGCATGGTGCGCTGCATTTTTCCTGCTGCAGCTACTCGTTGTTTGGCAGCGAGTCCAGTCCACGACAAGGCCAGAAAACAAAACAAAAGGAAAGAGCAGCAAGGCGTGGCTCGACAGCATATTCCTCTGCTCACCTTTGGTTACCGCAACTTCTCTCCACTAGATAGTAGCACTAAAAATCATCCCACTTTTGACCGGAGACCCATCCGTGCTCCGCCCTGGTCGCCGTTCCTTCCCTTCCAGTAGTCCAAGCAAGGAAAGAGGCGGCGAAGCTTTGTTTGGTTGGACGGCGGAGAGTCCCCGCGCCCGCGTGTGGAGAGAGGAAGAGAGAGCACGCTGACCGTCGTGGGTGCATCTGGTCCCCCCCCCCTCCCTGCCTGCTACGGCGTTTACCGTTGCTCCACCCACCACCCACCGCTCCGTCCCATCTTTACAGCGCCGGCTCCATCCATTATCTACTGCTCTGCCTCGCTGCAGGCTGTGGCAGCAGCGGCGGCATGGGCCGGTGCTGGCACACGGGTGGTGGACGTGGTCCCTGCTCGATTTTACCCTTCTTTTTCACCCGGCGGTACACCGGTAGCAGTACAGTATTACTAGTATTCCTCCAGCTTCGTTGCCATCACCGGCCAAGTTGTTGCCCCATAGGATCTCGTCCGCTCCAACAGGATTGCCCAATTTCCAAGCCTGGTGGCACCGGCAGCACAACCTCATCCGCCTGGTACATCATCGACAGCCACAGAACCTCGTCAACCAAGTTTACAACCATTACAAAGATTTGCACCATCCGGTAGGTACTGCTCCAATTGCTAATGCAGAGACCAGGCCATCTCTACCCGATCAGTACAGCTTTACCAGTTGTGCTTTGACCTCGCCTACAGGCTCAATAACATACACCAGCACGCGACTACTTCGTTTGGACACAACCTTACAAATTTTAGGCATACCAACCACCTGTCTTGGCTAAAGCCTAGCTGGTGGTTCATGTCCAAAATATGTCAGGTTCTCTCTAAACGAACTAGTCTTCTGATGATATACTACTTCCATTTGAACAATCTCTAAACAAAAACAATACAATGAAGCATTCCTACCAGTATTATCCTAGCCGCCGGCGCCTATTTGTTGCAGTATTAACTGAAATCTTTTAGGCTGCATCGACTCTGCCTACCATAGCCAACACTCACCAAACACAAACTTCTTGGACCATTCATGCTGTGATGATTCAGGTCGCGTCTCATTCTGGACCATTTTGTATACACAGACGAGCAATAAGTAATACTACTGCATATTCTATACCGTCCGTTCAAATTGATCAAGGTGACTCACCTGAGCAAGAGATCCCAGAAATGGTTCATTTTTTGTGCTGAACCGTTTTTTTCTTTTTTTTGCCATCTGCCTGAAGCCCCCCAACGCTTTGCTGCACAAAATTAGCATTTTTTTTTCATTTTTTTCCTTTTAGATTCAACAGTGAAGATATTGTCAAAGAAATAATAAAGTATTTCTATTTTTTTAAACACAAGGGATTAAATCATGACCAAAGAATGAATGTACATCAAGTGCAGAAGGAATCTACTCAGAAGGCAGAGAGAACCCTGTGCCCCTTGAGCTCTTCAGTCAAGGATAAACATTTCTTTCTTTTTACAATAACCTGGTAATTTCGGACAGGTATGGCTTGGTAGACGGGACAAAAATGCTGCACAACCGAGAACTTTGAGGTATGATTAAGGCTACATATGCTACTCTTACCAAACATCAACATTGCTGTCAGTAGAAACTCTCCATTCCTGCTCACAGCGAGGAGTTAGCACCTGCAGTATTTACTACACTGCGAGCTATGGCAACGGATGGGCTCAAAGAGACAAAGAGGGGTTAGTGACCTAATATGATACAATGGCTGCATATGTGAGATTGCCAGAATCAATAGCCTGTTCTCTTCTTCATGTTCCTCCACTTGACTCTCAAATCAGATGGGAGGCGCGTCCTGTGGAACACATCCCTACCGTATTCTAGTATGTGAACCCATGGAATTGGCGTGTCATCCTGTGGGGTGAATTTTGCCATTGCTTCCTGGATCAACAACAGTGAAAAATATAAATATCCGCAATTATTACGCATCTAACCAGAGAACTCCCAGCTCAGAAGATGATGCGAGGATTCAGCAGCGGAAATTTACAGCCATGTATGATTACCTTCAGAGCTTCTTCTTCTTCTTCTGTCCAACAGAGCTTTGAGCGCCTTCCACTTGGTGCAACAGGATTGGAACTGCGAATAGATGTGTTCAGTTCTTGGAATAGCAAAGGTTGACACCATAAAATGGTAATTTTTCCATAAATGAAATGTCCCACAAGGCCACAATAATAGAGCATCTGAATATATGAAAAAGAAAGACACTGGTCTCTAAAGAAAGCTGACACAAATTTTACAATTCAGGCTCCTTTCTCTGTTCTCAAACCAAAGCTGGTACATAATATTTTATCATGGCTATCATCACACAAGGGTGTGAAACCGTGTGATCATTCAACACTGTGTTAAATACCTATTAAAACAGTATGTATTGCAACATAACAGAATGACCATGGATAAACAAAACTCCATCTGAATTTACATTCATGCTGAAAAATGAGGTCCACTTTCCATCATACATCAGCATGCCATAGTCAATGTTCTCTTCAAAAACTTAAGATATTTAAAGTTCAAACTCAAGCTAATGGGCACCATATTATCCATGATATTGAGCTTAGAAAATAGTGGAAAAAGTTTGAGCAAGAACACAATAACATTACCATAAGAAAAAAGAAAAAACAAGAGAGCATCTGGACTCAACATATGACAGCACACTGGCATCTGCAGTAGAAGATATTACATATTTAACCCACATTCTCAATATGATTCTAACAGACCTCAGTAATGTTTAGGTAATCCAAAGAACAACTAAATAATTTAGGCTTTTGGCTATATGAAAAAGCAAGTAAGAATTAAGTCAGAGAAAGAAATGGTAGTGATGACACTTACTAACGCTTCTGTTGATAAGCATAATTTCTTTGTCTCGATGAAGAAGGCATGTGCTGATCCTTCTGTGCAGTTTTTCTAGAGCTACTTGATGCCATTGTCTCCTTCACATGTAATCTTGCTTTGCTGTGTCTCATGTTATGCCAAGGGGGGGATGATCTATTGCCAGAGTCATTTGAAGATGTGGCTTCTAATTTATCAGTATCATCAGGTTGGTGAGAATTTGCAAGATCATCCTCCCTGTCAGCCTCAACTTCCTCATTTGCAGGACCACATTTTTGCTGAGACAAACTTCTTGTTTCATGGGAGGAATTATCATTGCCAGCTTCTTTGCGAGCTTCTTTGTTTTCCACCTGTTGCCATTTCTCTGCACCCTGGACTCTCTTGCTACTATTATTCTTGAGAATGGTATGTTTATTCACGGGTGCAACATCAAAACTCGGAAAAGGAACCTTCTCAGTGACTACCTGTTCAGGATAACAATTACTTGTAGCATTTATTTTCTGCTTCTTCCTCTTTTGATTAGGCTCTTCATCCTGATGAGTAAGGTTATCTGCTTCATTTTGATCGATATTTTTCCTTTTTGGTGAGTCACACCCATTTGAATGTCCCTGTCTGTTGGCAGCTCCTGGCAGAGCTCCAGTTGGTTGCTCATCATGTTGCCTGACCAAATGTGTTGTGCCAAGGAAAGCAGCTAGGCTTTTCCTAGCTTCACAATATGTTTTCTTTGCTTTTTTATATGCTTCAGTGGCTTTTGTATAGAAGCATACTGGGCAGTAGAATAGTCCAGTATCTTCAAATGTTGCTGATGAACCAAAACAGCTATCATGAGCAGTTAACAAACAGCTGCTGCATTTCAGCAACTGACCATCTTTGCCACATTTTATGCACAAATCTAGTTGTGACAAGTCCCCAAGAGAATCATTAATGTCTTGATCCTTGGTACAGAAAGGCATTTTGTCAGTCATTGCCAGAAGACCAGCAGCAGCAGTGCCATGTAAACTATAATCTGAGCAAGGGACAGATACTTCTACAGAGGTATCCCCAAAACTTTCCCTGTTCAATATCTTCGTTGCACCTTTTCCGTCTCCATCCTGAGCAGAGCTTGGAACAGACGCACTGCAACCACATTTCAGAACATCAGTTCTGTTCTTTCCAGTATTCTCCTCAGATAAATAATCAGCTTCCGAAATTTTATCATGCAAGGTTACATTGCAGGTTTGTGACCTTGGAGCAATCTGTGCATTAGGCCCACCATTAGCCACATTATTTTCCTGGATGCTGCCATCATGTAGTGCTTGATTAAGCTTGTTGGAACTACTGATTTCTAGATGTGACCTGTCAACATTCTGTTGTTCACACACCATAGTATGCTCTGCAGTATTCCCTGACTGATGATTGGTTTCAGATTTCCCTCCTTGAATATCACCATTGCAGCTTATAGAAGGTAAAGCACTAGCAGCTTGCAGAGTCAGCTCCTCATAAACATGGTCCTTTTCCACTGGCTCAATACTTGCACTGACATCATCTAGATGTTGGTTTACTCTCTCACCACTTAAGTTCTGCAGAGTACTCAGATGAGTTCCGCTGCTGTGAGGTTGTGAAATCATGGTTGTATCCTGTGTAGTAACAAACTCAGGTTTAGATGCATTTGTTGGTAAAGCATCACTGCTTCTGTCAATATCTGGATTTACTGTGGTATGCACGGATAACTCTTCATGCCTGGGATCCTTCGATGGCAGATCGCTGGTGCTATCATCATATGGTCTCTCTCCATCGATATAGTGTGGTGGACTTGGAGATGTTTCTCTATTAGGTTGTCTTTGAACCATGGTAGTATGATACTTCATAACATGCTTGGACAATGGTCCAGTAATGCTTCCCTGCAGAGCTGCATCACAGCTAGCCGAAGCAGGCACGGTTTCAACAGAAATTTTCCCCTCCACAATAGGACTCCTCTCTTGAGACCTGGGACCCAAACTAGCAGCACCT
Source organism: Panicum hallii (assembly GCF_002211085.1). Classification (NCBI taxonomy): domain Eukaryota; kingdom Viridiplantae; phylum Streptophyta; class Magnoliopsida; order Poales; family Poaceae; genus Panicum; species Panicum hallii. Next base: position 4,080,491 of record NC_038043.1, on the reverse strand, counting down.
ATAGCATCTTCTTGCAGAGGATAGCAACACTTGCTGTCGGATGTGCATGGTTGGTGAAGAACAGAAGTTGGTGCGACTGAATCCTTTTCAATACTTCTTGAGTCTGATTCATCCACTAAATTTACCAGGGCCTCTTGCTGAAGCTCCCCATTGTCTGTAGGGAGTCTAGGCTTCTCTATATTTACATGATCATTGCTGCTGCACGGGGACTGATCATTGTGAAGTTGGGTGGTGCCATTCTGCTCCAGTTGGGATGATGGGGCCATAGACTTGATGTCCGGGTCAACTTCTCTTAGCTGAACAGAAAAACAAAGATGTTTAACATAAACTTATTCTATTTCTAGTTTTAACATTAGCTATTTAATTAACTTACCAACTCAAAGGAAGTTTGCGGTAATGTAGGTTTCTTGATGCGAATAATATTCTGGATGTCTTGACTGAAAGGTGGAAGCAAATCCTTCTCCAAGTTTCCAGAATTTCTAACCTGCAAATTTTACTCGTGTATTACAACATGCCTTATTTGCAACAAGAAAAAAGATAAACCTAAAAGCTCATGATCTTTCACAATGTGAAAAGCCAAGTCACACTATCACAAAGTGGAAGCGATAAACACAAGGCTCCACACGGGACGGGACTAGGAGCTTTCTACATTTGATGCACATGGACACTTATGCGATAAATGATAGGCAAGATGGCAATTGACACCATTACATTTTTGCAATAGACTAGAGCATTGGCACAGTCCAGCGATGCGGTAATCTTTCTGAACTTCACAATCATATATGCAATGGAGCAGTAGCAGAATATGTCACAGCAATCAACGTTTACAGAATAATTGGTGCTAAGGTACCACACAATTGGTATATCTTAACAGGAGGAAGTAGCTAAGTTTTTTTATATGAATTAGGTAAGGGCAATATACTGAAGCATGTCACTAGAATACATCAACTTGGTTAATAACAGGGTCCAGCCTAGAAATATTGTAAAATTACAATAGGATCAGTGATTAGGGCGGAAGCAGTAAAGCTACACAGAAAGAACAGAGTAGTTACAATGCAACAAATCCGACTCTATCATTGAATGAAAATCCTATAACATTAACCCCACTATGTCTTCATTTTTTTTTCTTTCAACAAGTAATGATAATGACATTGCCTAGCAAGATAAGTTTGCAATGAGACACGGTGTCCAGATTTATATCAATCCTTAAAACCCACAATTGTGTTTCAGGATACATTCCTTGCTCCGTCACCTGTGACTCAATCACTACCGCTCTACCAAAGGCCAACTAATGTGAAAAAAGCGGCAATGCCGAGTTAGGAATAAGGAGGCTAACAGTAACTATCCACGACCCGTTGGACGAAATGTCCCCAAACATGAACAGAAACAAATGCAAGCACTCCACACAGCTTCTGCACTATCCGACGAAATCGGAAGGGGAATGCGAACCGCGAGAACGCACATGGGTGCATAGTAACAACTCACCTCTCCGATAAGCTGAAGCAGCAAATCCTCACATGAGCGGGCGTCATCAACCCTAAGCACCTTCTCCGTCGCCGCGGCATCGCCCCCAGCAGCTATCACGGCCGACACCTCCTCCAGGCACCGGATCGCGACCCGCTTCCGCGTGGCCTCCGGGGCGCCCGAGAGGGACTCCGGCGAGGCGCCCACGAGCGCTGCGGAACCGCCAGCAAGCCAAAAACCACCCCACAGGTGAGAGACCGAAGCTGTCGAGGCCAACGGAGGAGGAGGTTAGAGGTTTGGAGCCTCACCCTTGAGGACGGAGAACTCGAGGGTCTCGTCTCCGGCGAGGGCGTCGGCTACCCAGTGGGCGGCGAAGCGGGTGGCGGTGGCGGAGGCGGAGAGGGGCTGCATTGCGGGAGGCGGAGGCGTTTGAGGGGGCGAAGTGCGAAAAGGCATTTTCCCGGGGCTCCGTGTCGGGGAAGATTCAAAATCCGAGGTGGACTTAAAGAACATTCTAAAATGTTGGTGAAATGTGCACTAGATATATTTTGGAGATATACATTTAGTGAAAACCGGGAAACAATTCTGGGAAGTGGGAACTCAGTTCAGCATTTGGAAAAGTTGGTAAAAGAAAACCTCAAATCCTAGCTCAATAATCCACGCCGTTTCTATTTCTCGCCTCTCTCTTCCTCCAGAGCTCCGAGATCCAGCCGGCGGCGCACCCTCTCCCATCCCCCAGGCAACTGCTCCTCCTTCCTCCGGCGCGGACGCATCCCCTCCCCAGCGGCTGGTGGCTCCGCGCGTCCACTCCCCGACGGATCCAAGGCGGCGCGCGGATCCAGAGCAGGCGGCCCGAGCTCCTTGCGGTGTTTCGGCTTCCTCTCCGACCCTGCTCGGCTGCGCGGACTCCCGCAGGAGGCAGGCGGTCTCAGCTCCGGCTGCGCGGGATCCCGACCGAGGCAGGCGATCTCGGCTCCCGGCGGCTTCTCCCGTGTGGCGGACCGAGCGCGTGCGGCGGCGGCGGCGGCTCACGTCCTTCTCGGGCGGGGCGCAGACCATGGCGTGAGTTTCCCGGCGGCTGCGGAGACGGCTCTTCCTCCCCAGGCAGCTCCATCCCCTGTGCGGGCTTCTTCCCCGGGGAGCCGAGCAGGGTGGGTGGCGATGGAGGCGGGACGAGAGCTTCTACCTCCGATTCGACGATGAATGTGTCAAGAACAGGGGCAACTCAGTGCATTTATCCCGGCAATTCTTCAAAATTCATATGCGCAACTCAATACATTTTATTTTAGGCAATAATGCGTTAAGAACTGGTAGATACAAACTCTATCTTCTATAGGTGGTGGTTAGGGATATTCATAGGATACGGGAGCTATGCCTTCCTTGTTTATCTCTAGGTCCCTAACTGTTGGAGCTAGGAATTCTATTCTTATACCATGTCATATCTAGATCACCATGGCGCTATGAGGGTCATTGAGTTTTCCCGATCAACATGTATCACAGCTAAGTCTTTAATCGATCCATGAGTGAATTGACTTCCTCCTCCCCTCTCACCACAACCTCTATCAACGCCCCTGCGCTCGTCATGGCTGCCCTCCCTCTCCACCACGCCGTGACCATCAAGCTTACGAAGGCTAATTACCTTCTCTGGCGAGCACAACTGCTTCCGTACCTCTGGAGTTCCAATCTCTTCGGGTACCTTGATGGCTCTACGGTGGCTCCTGCCCAGATGATCTCGGCGTTAACGACAGACAGGACGCAGCTCGTCCTCAACCCAGCATACACGGTGTGGTACCTCGCCGATCAGCAGCTTCTCAGCGGCCTTCTCTCCTCCATGTCTGAGGAGATCCTGCGAGACGTTATCGACGCAACGACGTCAAGGGAGGTCTGGGACTCCCTCCAGAAGAAGTTCTCTTCATCTACTCGTGCTCGCACTGTTCAACTACAAGTTGAACTCGCCACCGCGCAGAAGCGCGACCTCTCGGCGGCAGATTACTTTGGAAAGATCAAGAACCTAGCGTCCGAGATGGCAGCTGCAGATGCTGCCCCACGTGATGATGAAGTTCTGTCATATCTTCTTACAGGGTTGCCCTCTGAATATGATTCATATGTCACCGCGATGACAATCATGGCATCTGTCACGCTGGATGATGCATATGTGCACCTCGTCGCTTTTGAAGCCCGGCAATTAAAACATCAGGCGGCTCTTCAGCTGAATGTTGGTTCTTCTGCAAACTATGCGGGGCGTGGCAACAATAATCAGAATCGCGGGCGTAGCAACAACCAGAATCGAGGACGTGGATCCAATCAAAATCGTGGACGTGGTGGTGCTCCGCCTCGTGCCAATTCTTATCGTCGCAGCACTCCGTCCTCAAAACCCATCTGCCAGATCTGTGGCAAGGTGGGTCATACTGCGATACACTGCTGGTACATGATGGATGAAGCCTACAACAAGGATCCTCCCTCAGCTGCCTTTTGCATCTACATCCTCAAAGGTCGACACCGATTGGTACACCGATACCGGGGCCACCGACCACATCACCAGTGACCTCGACCGTCTGGCTGTCCGTGAATGTTATCACGGCAATGATCAAGTCCAAGTTGGTAATGGCACAGGTTTGCCTATTAAACATACTGGTCATTGTTCAATTCATACTGCTGCACGTCCTCTTGCATTACGTAAAGTGTTGCATGTTCCTCAAATTGCCAAGAATCTTCTTTCTGTTCATAAATTTTCTAGAGATAATGATGTGTTTTTTGAATATCATCCTTGGCATTTTTCTATTAAGGATCGCCAGTCGAGGAGAAGTCTGCTGGAAGGACGATGTGAATCGGGGCTTTATCCTATCAAGGCGACGGATGTTCCTCCCCTCAAGCGTGCTCTTGCTACTCGTACCATTAGTTCCTCGCAATGGCATGCTCGGCTCGAACACCCCTCCCCTCAAGGAGTGAGATCTATTTTAGTTTTGAATAAACTTCCATGCTCTAGGGATCCGACTCCCTCTATTTGTGATGCTTGTCAGCTTGCTAAAAGTCATCAATTACCATATAGTTCTTCAGTCCATCATTCTTCATCCCCTTTGGATCTTATTTTTTTTGATGTGTGGGGCCCTGCGCCTACTTCAGTTGGTGGATATAAATACTATATCAGTTTTATTGATGACTTTTCTAAGTTCTCCTGGATATATTTGATGCATGATCGATCTGAGCCACCACACATTTTTATGCAATTTAAAACTCACATTGAGGGTCTCCTTGATACTACTATAAAGCATGTTTAATCTGATTGGGGAGGGGAATACAGAAAAATGCACAATACCTTCTTTAGTACCCTTGGCATTTCTCATCATGTTTCTTGTCCACACACACATCAACAGAATGGATCTGCCGAATGCAAGCACCACCACATAGTTGAGACTGGTCTTGCTCTCTTAGCCCATGCTCATGTTCCTCTTAAGTTTTGGGATGATGCTTTCCTTACTGCCACATATCTTATAAATCGCATGCCTACAAGGGTCATTGATAATTCCAGTCCTCTTGAGCGTCTTTTTCACACTAAACCCAATTACTCCTTGCTACGTGTGTTCGGCTGTGCTTGTTGGCCTCATTTGCGAGCTTATAACAAAAATAAACTCGCTTTTCGCTCAATGGAGTGTGTTTTTCTTGGCTACAGTTCCTTGCATAAAGGGTACAAGTGTCTTGATCGATCCTCTGGCCGTGTATATGTATCTAGGGATGTTGTCTTTGATGAACATGTCTTCCCTTTTTACCGAGATTCTACAAATCCTGCATCATCTCTAAGTAGTTTGCATTTGGACAACAGCAGTGTTAATTTGAACTTTGATCGTATGTGTACTCCTATGTCTGCTAACCCCCTGCATGCAGCAGATCCGGTGCAATCTCCCTCGAACTCTGTGGAGCCCTCTGCAGGTACCCTACCGAGCGAATCTGTCTTGCCTACCGTGCCAATCATTGCCGGGGCCGGTCCGATCACCTCTGCGCCCGCCTTGGTGTCTTCCGGTGTCACGCTCCCGCCCGATGATTTGGGGCTGTCAGGATCGGCATCAAACGTGGCGTCCTCTGATTTGGCACCACCACTCTCCGTGCCTCCTACGGCTGATGATCGCGCCACTGCTTCGTCTACCCCGGCTCTTGCACCAGCCTCTCTCGGTACTAAGCCAATGGCGGATGTTACAGTGCTTGCTCATCCATATGGCACTCGCCTGCGCCACAATATACGACAACCAAAGAAGCGGACAGATGGTACAGTAACATACTCAGTGGTAGTTCATCTCCTCAAGAACCCACTTCTCACAAGTTGCACTTCAAGATCCTTTATGGCGCCAAGCTATGTCTGATGAATTTGATGCTCTGCTGAGAAATAAGACGTGGCATCTTGTTCCTTCTCGACCGGGCCTCAATATAATCGATTGTAAGTGGGTCTCCAAAATTAAGCAAAAGCCGGATGGTTCTGTTGATCGTTACAAGGCCTGTCTGGTTGCGAAGGGATTTAAACAGCAGTATGGGTTGATTATGATGCCATGTTCAGTCCTGCGGTTAAGCCTACTACCATACGTCTTCTGTTGTCTCTGGCTGTCTCACGAGGATGGGTGATCCGCCAAATTGATATCCAAAACGCATTCTTGCATGGCTTTCTTGATGAAGAGGTCTACATGAAGCAGCCTCCTGGTTTTGAGGATTCCGTTCATTCGGATCATATTTGCAAGCTTGACAAATCGCTTTATGGATTAAAGCAGGCCCCTAGAGCGTGGTTTGCTCGTCTCAGCACCAAATTGGTCCAATTAGGGTTCTCGGCATCTAAGGCTGATATTTCGCTCTACCTTTTCAATAAGGCTGGCCTTCAGATTTATTTTCTTATATATATCGACGACATCATAATCATTAGCTCCTCCACTGCTGCCACTGATCGGTTGCTTGGTTAGCTAAGGTCTGAATTTGCAGTTAAAGATTTGGGGCCCCTGAGCTACTTCTTGGGAATTGAGGTACGCCGTGATTCTGATGGCCTCACTCTTATGCAGCCAAAGTATATTCATGACCTCTTGGAACACACAAATATGCTCTCTGCGAGTGGTGTTCCTACCCCCATGCTTCCGGTTGACAAGCTTGGTCATAATGAAGGTGAATGTTTATCGCCATATGGTGCTACCAAATATCGGAGTATAGTCGGTGCTCTCCAGTACTTGTCGTTGACGCGTCCTGATATTTCCTTCTCCGTTAATAAGGTGTGCCAATACATGTCTGCTCCGACTACGGCCCATTGGAGTGCGGTTAAGCGAATTTTACATTACCTTCGGCAGACTATACATCTTGGTCTTCGGTTCACCAAGTCTGGCCCCATGTTTCTCAGTGCGTTTTCAGACGTTGACTGGGCCGGTAATATGGATGACCGGCGAAGCACAGGAGGGTATGCCATATTCTTTGGTGGTAATCTTATTGCCTGGAGTGCTCAGAAACAAGCTACCGTCTCACGTTCTAGTACAGAAGCGGAGTACAAAGCCCTTGTTGATGCAACCGCGGAGATCATCTGGATTCAAGTGCTGCTTCGTGAACTTGGGATTTCTTTGCATAAACCTCCAAGTCTTTGGTGTGACAACATTGGTGCCACGTATCTTACTGCAAATCCTATCTTCCATCGGCGCATGAAGCATGTGGAGGATGATTATCATTTTGTCCGTGAACGCGTTGCCATGAAGCAGCTTGATGTTTGAATTATTTCCTCCAAGGACCAGTTGGCAGATATCATGACTAAAGCACTTCCAGCTCCGGCCTTCACATTTCTACGAAGAAATCTGAACTTGGTTGACCGGCGTCCAGATTGAGGGGGGGTGTTAGATACAAACTCTATCTCCTATAGTTGGTTAGGGATATTCATAGGATACGGGAGCTGGGCCTCCCTTGTTTATCTCTAAGTCCCTGACGGTTGGAGCTAGGACTCCTATTCTTGTACGATGTCATATCTGTATAAATAGATCACCATGGCGCTATGAGGGTCATTGAGTTTTCCCGATCAACAAGAACAAGGTAACTCAGTGCATATATCTGGGTATTTCTTCTGATTTTCATATAGCAACTCAATACATATATTCAGGCAATAATGTGTTAATAACAAGGCAAAAATGTGTTAATAACAAGGCAAAAATATGTTAATAATAAGGTAGAATAATTCAAGTCCTTAGGCAATTATCTGTCACCCTTCACTGTTTTTCACTGAACTGCAGGTATCCAGCAGGAAAGGAAGGAACTGGGGGAGAGAAAAACTGCCTGTGAACTATGGATATGAATGTGGATATCCGAAATATCCGATATCCGTATTTATTTAAATATCAATATGGATATCCGTATCCGTATTTGAATTTAATCCGTATTTGAATTTAATGCGGTAGTAAAGTTGATACATTCGAATCCGATTTTTATTGTTTTTCTCTATCCGATTTCACATACATATTCGATAATATCCGGCACTATCCATATCCTTTTTAGTAGAACTATTTAAAAAATCATATTTACTTTTCATAATCAATACTATTAATTTTTATAATAAAATTATAATTAAGTTTACTCATACATATTCTTGTTTTATGTATTTATGGGTGAAATTACTTTTATAATTTTTATTATATATTAATTAAAAATGTTTATATATTTATTGAAAATGCATTTTTATTTCTAGTTTTATTTTTTAAATATTTATTTCTTAAAATATTTTTTGATAAATAAGCTATTTTTAACTGGCTATCTTTGTTATATTATCATATTTTAGTTTGTACATATATAATAAGTTTATATTCTAAAACTTAAATATTATTCTATATATCAAGTAAATATCCGAATTTAAATCCGAATCCGAGGCATCCGTTTTGCATTCGTATTTAAGAACATCCGAATTCGTATCCGTATTCAAGTTAAAATATGGTAAAAAATACTATCCGAATTTTGATTCCATGCATATCGGATCCGTTTCCATCCTTACTGTGTGAACAAAGCTACCGCGTGGGATTAATTTACTAAAAATTGAAAGCTAATATATTTGCTTTCCCAAAACGGTGCGGCCGTACGGACGGACCAATTTAGCCGCATCCAACAAAGTATGCCATTGATTTATGAGACATAGCTTTTTATATAAAAAATTACTTCGGTAGTCGCGTGGAAGTGAGTCTTCGCGAAAAGTGTATAGTAATATATGGAAACGATGAAAAATGTGATTATGAATAGAAAAATATAGTCTCTCAATCCTAAAAATAATATCTTAATAAGATTCAAATGTTTTCGAGGAAATATTGAGTCCGTATCAGTCTTATTAGGAAATCAAATAAACAGAAAGAACAATAAGCAACTTGGATTATCAGTGGCCCTAAAAGTTATCCACGGACTTCTAGCACTTGTGTCTCTAAAGGGAGCACATGTTAACGAACTAACTTATTGCTTGTGCTGATCTTTTGTTGAGAGTTACTTGTGAATGATTTTCTTTGTTGCCATTTTCACCACTTGGAAATATTCAACTTACTACTCTATCCAACAAAGAATGCAAATTGGAACGGAGGGAGTAGTGTAGAAAACTTCCGACCCGATTTCCGTAGAGATACAATAACCATGTGTTGCCATAATCTTTTGGATGGTGATGGATACAATATGCACCTCTTTTGTTGCGAGTTGGAACGAACTTAGAGAGTTAGAGTCATCAGTTGCACCATCCTCTAGACCATTGTGGATTAAATAATCAGTCGGTTCATTATTGATATAGCTAAGAGCTGACACAAGCTTTAATTTGGACGAATTGTTGACCTCCACCGATAAGTTTGACGGGAGAAGTGGTACAGCTCACACCTGCAGTACCCCATCGAAGCATGACAGTTCACACCATCGGATCCGAGCATTTATCATCAAACTTAATTAATCAGCACAGTATGCTTGAATGAGGATCTGTAATCTGTTTGATCCACCAGTTGAAACTATGCAGCTGATATTAGCTCCGACTGATTCAAACGTGCATAGCTAACTTCCAGCTAACAACTCTAAGTTAAAGTCTATTTGGGAGGGTTAATTTCGATACTGGCTCGACTGTTCCGTGCAAATCGAGGAATTTTAGGATTTTTAAGCTTAGGCTAATATAAGTTATAAGCCAAGTGAAGTCAGATTTTTTAGTTTTTTGTTAGTGAAGCCACTTTAAAAAGAAATCCTTAGGCTGTCTCCAGCGATATCCTCCAAATCCCATCCTCTACATCCTTCATTTACAGAATTCTCTACAAGATTCTCTCCTCTATATCTCATTTCTCTCCAACAACGTTCTCTAAATCTCGTTCTCTATACATTAAACCCTATATTAGAAACATATTTTATTCCAAATTTTTGTACGTACGTATTTATCATACCTCAAACGCTATGGATATATTTTATTTTTATTTAATTCAGTGTTTGAAACGTAAAGAAAAAATAGAGAAGAGGAGAGAGAATCTCTATATATAGAGGAAACCTGTAGCGTTCTCTATTTTAGAGGACCATTTAGAGAACGCTGCTGGAGCAATAGAGAACGGAATCTTCCTCTATATATAGAGTACAGGACGCTTTAGAGGCGTCCGCTGGAGACAGCCTTACAAGCGGCCATTTAGCCAGATAATAACTATCCAGCTAATAGGCCTAACACAGCTAATCCGGACTAATCATTAACTCCAGTGATCCAAAGACACATGATCCACTCGACCCACGCGAGCATCTCGGAGCACGCGACGTGCGCGCATCAATTAGAAAAGCATATCATATTTACAGGATCGATTTGTTTAATTCTTGCTCGTCGGAACGGCTTCTACAAGATTTCAGCTGCGGACTACCAATCCAACCTAATTAAACTGCTACTGCATCCATCCCCGTCCAAGCACCCACAAAAATTCCAGCAATCAGCGAGCGCTCCGTGCTGCAACCTGCGAGCTCGACCGGCGCCATGGCGGCGCTCGCGGTGAGCGCGGCGACGGGAGCCCTGAAGCCTCTGCTCGAGAAGCTTGCCACCGAGCTGTGCAGGGAGTTGAAGCGTTTCAATGGGGTTCCTGACGAGGTCAGATCCCTCACCAAAGAGCTGGGCGCCATGGAAGCCTACCTTCAGGAGATGTCCGAGCTGGAGGATCCCGATGCGCAGGACAGAGACTGCATGAAGGAGGTGCGGGAGCTGTCCTACGACATGGAGGACAGCGTCGACGAGTTCCTCCTCCGCGTCGCCGGCGGCGGCGAAGAAGCTGCCGACGGCCCGGGCGGCCCCATCGCCAGGCTGAAGAACGCCCTCGTCGACAAGCCCAGGACGCGCCACAAGATCGCCAGGGTGATCGAAGGTCTCAAGGCCCAGGTCAGGGAGATGGGGGAGAGGAACGCGAGGTACAGGGCGCACGAGACGGTGTCCAAGGCGAGCAACGCTGGAGTGGATGGGAGGGCTCTCGCCATGTTTGAGGAGGCTTCAAGGCTTATCGGTTTGGATGGGCCAAGAAACGAGCTAGTCGAGGTCTCGGGGAAGACGAAGAAGAGCGGATCAGCTCCATCGCTGCCGGCGAAGGTGCTCTCCATCGTCGGGTGTGGAGGTTCGGGGAAGACGACTCTTGCGAACCAAGTTTATCGAGTGCTCAAGGGAGAATTCGAGTGCCATGCCTTTGTGTCGGTGTCACGGAATCCGATCATGGAGCATGTTTTGCAGAATATTCTGTGTCAAGTAGACGATACACCTCATCACAACATACAAGCATGGAACATGCAAACACTTATCATACAAATCAATGGCTTCCTCAAGGACAAAAGGTACGAACAGCTCATTATATTTTTTTTCCCATTAGTGATATTTTTACTGCAATGTTTATATAAGATTTATAAGATCTTCCCATAAAAAAAATTCTCATCATAAAAGATTTATAAGATCAGGGACGCTATTTACGTTAGGAAGTAGTAACAGTTACTGAAGTATAGCTGTAAACTGCACTTGTGTCCAAATTACATAGTTATGTCAATTGCATTATCACGTTATAGTTGTGAGTAACTTAGGAAATTACAAACTTCGCATATAACACTACTTCCATTTTAATAGATTATGTTTAGAACATGCTAATTAGTCAATACTAGCCTGTCAACCTGTGCTCTAATTAGAATTAATATAAAAATAAGACTTATAGGTAATAATTATAACTATCTATCTCACACCCTCTTTCACCTATTAAATATTCTAACACAAACTCTAAAATACATATTTATCATTATCTAGTTGCAATAGATTTCATTTTGCATCACACTTCCATGTGTGTTTGGTATATATTTAGTTGAACTATTTATTTGTGAATTGGTATTCTTATCTCTTCAATCATACATGAATACATGGTGACACATATCGTGGGTAGTATTTTTATTATATAAATTAACAATAATATAAATAATATATTAATAATGATATAAATAGTAATTTAGAATTTTATATTGGTTTACTTTAATATTTTGTTGTAATTATATAATTTCATTCAGATTTAGCGGTTACTTTAACTTTTAATATTGATACAATTGGATAATCTATATGTAAATTTAGGGGGTTATTTATATTATTTTTATAACGGTATAGGTGGGTAATTTACACGATGATTAGAGTGTTACTTTAGATATTTTTATAATGGCAGAGATGGGTAATTTAGATACATATTTAGTCTATTTTTATAATGGCAGAGGTGAGCAATTTATTAGAAAAGATAACAGATCCAATGACCATTATAATTAGAGTTGTCGGATTAATGGCTGGATGTTTCTGATTTTTATGAGAATTTTTAGAATTTCTCTATTTTTTAGTGTCCATCTAGAATTCTAGGTGGCTTAACGCGGAGGCTCCAATTAGTAATGGTAAAATTTGAACTATTTAGTTTCCGAAGCTAATTAGTTTATTGTTGAACTAATTAGCTTGTCATAACATCACTCGAGTGCATGGTTCCTACAGCGTTTTTCTTTGCCTCCTGATTTCAAATGATAGTGTATGGTTTGTACCTTTTTTTAAAAAAATTCATATGACAGGTACCTCATTGTGATCGATGATATATGGACCAAAGACGCATGGAAAACAATTAACTGTGCACTGTACAAGAATGACCAAGACAACAGAATAATCACAACAACACGCAAGTACGATGTAGCTGAAGCATGCTGCTCTTCAGACGGCGATTTCGTCTACGAAATGAAGCCGCTTGGTCCTGCAGACTCCAGAAGGTTGTTTCTGGAAAGATTATTTGGCTCAGAAGATAAGTTCCCCACAAACCTAACAAGAATAGCTAATAAGATACTGGAAAAATGTGATGGTTTACCTCTGGCTATCATTTCCATAGCTGGTCTACTTTCCAGCAAAGCACCCACAGAGGATGAATGGGTTGAGGTTCAGAGTTACATTGGCCGTGGGATAGCAAAGGATCCAGGTGTTAAAACCATGATGCAGATATTGTCACTTAGTTACTTTGACCTTCCTCATCATCTGAAGACCTGTTTATTGTATCTAAGCATGTTTCCGGAGGATCATATCATCGATAAGAAGCATTTAGTGAGGAGATGGATTGCTGAGGGATTCATCCCGAGAGAACCAGGACAGACCCTGTACGAACTAGGGGAGAGGTGCTTCAACGAGCTCATCAACAGAAGCTTGATCCAAGCACGGAACATGGACATGTACGGCGAGGTTAGAGCTTGCCAGGTCCACGACACAGTTCTTGACTTCATTGTGTCGAGATCTGAAGAAGAGAATTTCGTCACTGTGTTTCGTGATGATGGTCATATGCCCGGTCCAGATAGCAAGGTCCGTCGCTTGTCTCTCCATGCTTGCAGCAAAGCGAAAGCTTCCACTCTGACAGAGCTGAATCTGGCTCATGTTCGGTCAGTTACAGTGTTTGCTTTTGAGGAACTGCCATCGTGGTCAAAGTTCAGGTTTCTGCGTGTCTTGGACTTGCAGGGCTGCAAGCAGGTGGAAGGTGGTCATCTTGCAGGTATAGGGAATTTGTTTCAGTTGAAGTACCTGAGCCTCCGTGAAACTGGAGTGTCTGAGCTCCCAGAACAGATTTGGAAACTGAAGAGTCTGGAGACACTAGACCTGAAGAAGTCAAAGGTGAAAAGATTACCTGCCGGTATTTCTCTGCTCACAAGATTGGTCTATTTGGTTGTGGACAAGGGGGTTAAGCTTCCTGATGGGACAGAAAGAATGAAAGCATTGGAGGATTTAGGTTGCGTAGATGTCTTCAAGCAGTCAGTCGACTTTCCACGAGAGTTTGGGCAGCTGGAAAATCTTAGGAATGTCCGGTTGTTTCTGAGCTCTGGTAAACGCAGTACTCCAGCAGAAGGAACTCGTTACAAGGAGTACCTGAGCAACATGGCCTCTTCACTCTGTAAGCTCGGCCGCCTTCGCTCTTTGTCAGTCAAAGTGGACCCTGAAAGTTCAGAAGACTTCTCCCTGGATTCTGCTGGTGATGTCCCAGCCAGCCTCCGGAGGTTTCAGGTCACGGGTCATTTCCTCTCCAAGGTTCCAAACTGGGCGCCATCCCTTGTGAATCTCCAATGTCTGACGCTTCACGTTAAGGCATTCGAGGCGCAAGATCTCATGGCACTTGGCCGCCTGCCGATCCTGGTGTTTCTCCGGCTGGTGGCTCACGAGTCTTTCCAAGGAACAACAAGCAGGGTGACGATCAGTGGCGCCGATGGCTTTCCCAAGCTGCGCCGGTTCGACTATGGATGCGCCACGCCGGTCAGATTCGAGGCCGGAGCGATGCCGGAGATCAAGAAGCTCATCCTCCTGTTCAGCTACTTCAAGGCCAGCTGGGCAGTGAGAAACACAGACTTTTTCCTTTACCCTGTCGGCATCCAACACCTGACCAGCCTTGACAGTGTCTGCTGCCTGCTCTACTGCAAGGTCCAAGAAGTTGTCGACTGGATCGCCGAGAAGAGAACCCTGATGGCCGACATGAGCTGCAAGCAGGTGAAGGCGACTGTTGGTGAGATGGGCGCCACGGCGGAGCAGATGTTCATGAAGTCTGAAAGTCTCATGGAAACAGCAGCTCGCGCCCATCTCAAGTGCTCTGAACTTACGATCAGAATAACGACGCAGTGGGGGATGAGGAACGAGGGCAGCAGGTTCAAGTCGCCCTTCACGGACCGGCTCGTTTCCATGCTCAGAACCAGCGAGGCAAGCCTCATGTTAGCGCGGCAAGTTAGAGAGATGATGAGCAATTGCCCGCTCAAGGTAATTTTGCACCATGCTGTGAGTACATTTACCGTTGCTTGATTCTTTTTACCGTCTGAAAAACAGTGTCTTTTTTTTGCCTCCTTGCAGGGCAAAGGTAACTGCCAATGTCAAGGTGTTCCCGAGGCAATTGAGCAGGCAATGAAGCAGCTGACCACCCTCGTCCTTCGCCGTTTCACTGGAATAAAATTACGTGAGAGACGGCCGCACAACGCCTTCGTGCGGACGTAGTCCCGATGCTCGACGCGTGGGCGTGGAGACCATCGGACGCACAACGCCTCCACGCACTGTAGGAGACATTAGAGCCCCTCTTGACAGTTGTGGGGTCTTCAGATGTGGTGTGGTTGGAAATCAATGAAAGTTTTTTTTCCTTAATAATCCAATGGATTAATTATTGTGAAAGAAGAAAATAAAAAACAAAAGAAAAGATGAGATGGGCTTGTTTGGTAGCCTAATTCGGCCCATCAACTTGGCAGCCTTAGCAGCTTATTATCTCCTTCCTTCGTCCACGCTGGCAGCAGCAAACAGGTGTAACTGAGTGGAAGTATCACAATAACTAGTTAACTGAGTGGAAGTTCCCAAAATATTTCTACATATATAGCACATTTTTGGAAGATACTCGAAGTAGTAGTGCATGGACCCCGTGTTCTCAATTCAATTTCTTACGCGTCTTTATTTGCCTTTAGTAAGAAGTGATGATCCACGTGGCTCCTCAGATTGATATCCTTTCACAAATAATTGAGATGCAATTTCGTGATCTGGATCTTTAATTGTTAGAAACTTCTCAAGCTCTTCTGCCAAGTCTTGATTAATGAATCTACAAAATCCCTCAAGTTGGGTAATATTGTGCAATAGTGATGTTGAAGCTTCTTGCAATGACTCAAAATTTAAAGATGTTAATTATCTGCAAAAAATATTCCTTTCAGTTTGGCTACTTCTCAAATTTTTGAAGCGCGGCATGGAGGAGTTGGAAAGGAAGGCAAACACGATGGTCATCAACTCAATAATACTACAATAACTTTGATGCAGCGTAAAGAATTATTTGCCAATAATGCCTATCTAAAATTTTGACCAACTTAAGAAGAACCAGAGGTAACTGTACATCATAAATAAGAAAAAAAAGACATCTAAATTCAACTCAACAAGGAATGTACGAGGGCATATCTCAGTTTGGTTTTAACTGAGAAAAGGGATTACTTCGAAACACCGGGCACCAAATTGTGCGCTCAACAAGGATGTGCCTCATCAATCATCATATCTCAAACGATTACGGTGGATGTAACAAACACCGGTCCAATATTTTTAGAGAATGGAAAAGTTTCCGGCAATACCGCCATCTCGATGTTGTGGCGTAGTCGTGATTGTAATATGGTTACTTAGTACCACATTGGAAGTTTTGAGAGGAGGCACCTTGTAATCCTCATCCCTCCAAATGTAACACACCTTCGAGATAATCTTTTTACACGGAATAACGAGGATGAAAATGTAAGAGAGATTATGCAAAGGGGGTGCTCGGTTTAAGAAATGTGGTGATCTATCATCATCTCATTCATCAGTTGCTTGCCCATTGCCATCTCATCCCCACAAAGTAAATCTATAGGATTGGCTTATGATGGACCACCTCAACAAGTGATTGGAGACATGCTGCTAGAGGCGTATTCGCCGTTAATTCTTGCTACTGTGGTCGGAAAACTCTATACTCAATGGCCTTTCCAAATTCAGTCTGAAAGCTAAGTCTCCTATATCAACTAAAATGGTTATTCGATTTGATGGTACCCACATCCTATCATATTTGATATTGAAATGGCGGCAAGGCTCCAAAATAAGTCAATGTTGTGATGAAGCAAGTTAGCCACACAACATGTTTCTTTATGACTTCTGGCACGTTTGAGTTTGCTTGCAAGGATTTCTCGTCTCAACAACAGGGAGTGCTGGACTGCTGGTTGATGTGTGACAACTAGCTATATCATGTGATGTGGACGAATAATCTTAAACTTCATAACAAGAGTTCTAATAATGAGACAATTCTCCAGTTTTAGTTTTTTTTTAAAAAAATAAGATCCCTCATCTCATTCTCAGCAATAGTGGGCGCTTGTTGGAGTGATAGCTGTCCTGTGGATGTGACCAATACGCAAGTATGCATGCTTGACTTAGGGGACTAAAACTCAAGCAACCAGCGGGTCGCCCATCTCAAGTATGGATCCCATCTATCTTGAAGCTCCTCTGGCATAGTTTGTTGAGGAGATTCAAAACGACGAGCTTCACATGAAGCTGCGTCAAAAGGGTATTTTCCAACAGCTTCATCTATGAAGCACCTGATAGAGCTGTTTTCGGCTTACACTGGGGAGGAGAAATCGGAAATCGTGGCTTCGCCCAGCTTCTCCCGCAGGTCCACGTTTCGCCAAACGATTTTGAAAATAGTTTCAGCTTTATCAGAGAAGCTGCTTCAGAAACCGTTTTAGGAGAAGCTAAAGCTATGCCAAACGGAACCTTAATAACGACGGCAACAATGTCACGCCGTGTTGCTCCACTTGACAACTATGGCTGGCGGCCAATAAGCAGCATGCCATGCATACCCATGTGTGGAACGTGACGAGCTCATAATTGTCTACCATGGCAGTGATGGCATAAGTTCTTCAGCCCACCGTGTCCATGTGGTGGTCCTGCCAGGGAAGAACCCGCACGCGATGTCGCGGGGTAGCGCCATGCACGATGGAATGGTGGAGGGGTGGCATTCCCGACGACAACGACGAGATGTCTATTGATGCACATGGACACTTATGCGATAAATGATAGGCAAGATGGCAATTGACACCATTACATTTTTGCAATAGATTAGAGCATTGGCACAGTCCAGCGATGCGGTAATCTTTCTGAACTTCACAATCATATATGCAATGGAGCAGTAGCAGAATATGTCACAGCAATCAACGTTTATAGAATAATTGGTACTAAGGTACCACACAATTGGTATATCTTAACAGGAGGACGAAGTAGCTAAGTTTTTTTATATGAATTAGGTAAGGGCAGTATACTGAAGCATGTCACTAGAATACATCAACTTGGTTAATAACAGGGTCCAGCCTAGAAATATTGTAAAATTACAATAGGATCAGTGATTAGGGCGGAAGCAGTAAAGCTACACAGAAAGAACAGAGTAGTTACAATGCAACAAATCCCTGACTCTATCATTGAATGAAAATCCTATAACATTAAACCCACTATGTCTTCATTTTTTTTTCTTTCAACAAGTAATGATAATGACATTGCCTAGCAAGATAAGTTTGCAATGAGACACGGTGTCCAGATTTATATCAATCCTTGAAACCCACAATTGTGTTTCAGGATACATTCCTTGCTCCGTCACCTGTGACTCGATCACTACCGCTCTACCAAAGGCCAACTAATGTGAAAAAAGCGGCTATGCCGAGTTAGGAATAAGGAGGCTAACAGTAACTATCCACGACCCGTTGGACGAAATGTCCCCAAACATGAACAGAAACAAATGCAAGCACTACACACAGCTTCTGCACTATCCGACGAAATCGGAAGGGGAATGCGAACCGCGAGAACGCACATGGGTGCATAGTAACAACTCACCTCTCCGATAAGCTGAAGCAGCAAATCCTCACATGACCGGGCGTCATCAACCCTATGCACCTTCTCCGTCGCCGCGGCATCGCCCCCAGCAGCTATCACGGTCGACACCTCCTCCAGGCACCGGATCACGACCCGCTTCCGCGTGGCCTCCGGGGCGCCCGAGAGGGACTCCGGCGAGGTGCCCACAAGCGCTGCGGAACCGCCAGCAAGCCAAAAACCACCCCACAGGTGAGAGACCGAAGCTGTCGAGGCCAACGGATATTCGTATTCGTTTAAATATTAATATGGATATCTATATCTGTACGGTAGTAATGTGGATACATCCGAATCTGATTTTTATTTTTCTCTATCCGATTTCACATCCATATTCAACAATGTCCGACACTATCCGTATCCGTTTTTAGTAAAAATATTAAAAACTATATTTACTTTTCATAACTAATACTATTAATTTTTATAATTTATAATAAAATTATAGGAAGATTAATTTTACTCGTACATATTCTTAAAATGTTTATATTAATTAAAAATGTTTATATATTTATTGAAAATGCATTTTTATTTCTAGTTTTATTTTTTAAATATTTATTTCTTAAAATATTTTTTGATAAATAAGCTATTTTTAACTGGCTATATTTGTTATATTATCATATTTTAGTTTGTACATATATAATAATTTTATATTCTAAAACTTAAATATTATTCTATGTATCAAGTAAATATCTGAATTTAAATCCGAATTCGAGACATCCGTTTTGCATTCGTATTCGAGAACATCTGAATTTGTATCCGTATTCGAATTAAAATATGGTAAAAAATGCTATCCGAATCTAATTCCATGCGTATGGATCCGTTTCCATCTTTACTGTGAACAGAGCTACCGTGTAGGATTAATTTACTAAAAATGGAAAGCTAATGTATTTGCTTTCCCAAAACGGTGCGGCCGTACGGATGGACTAATTTAGCCGCATCCAACAAAGTATGCCATTGGTTTATGAGACGTAGTTTTTTCTTATAAAAAAATTACTTGCAGTAGTTGTGTGGAAGTGAGTCTTCGCGGAGAGTGTACAGTAATATATGGAAATAACGAAAAATATGATTATGAATAGAAAAATATAGTCTCTCAATCCTAAAAATAATATCTTAATAAGATTCAAATGTTTTCGAGAAAATATTGAATCTGTAACAGTCTTATTAGGAAATCAAATGAACAGAAAGAATAATTCAAGTCCTTAGGCAATTATCTGTCACCCTTCACTGTTTTTCACTGAACTGCAGGTATCCAGCAGGAAAGGAAGGAACTGGGGGAGAGAAAAACCGCCAGTGAACTATGGATGGGAATATGAATGCGGATATCCGAATATCCGATATCTGTATTTATTTAAACATCAATATGGATATCCATATTGGAATGCAAATCTAATGCGGTAGTAAAGTGGATACATTCGAATCCAATTTTTATTATTTTTTTCCTATCCGATTTCACATCCTTATTCGACAATATCCGACACTATTCGTATCCATTTTCAGTAGAACTATTTAAAAAATTATATTTACTTTTCATAACCAATACTATTAATTTTTATAAAAAATTATAAAGATATTAAATTTACTCGTACATATTCTTGTTTTATCTATTTATGGGTGAAATTACTTTTATAATTTTTTATTATATATTAATTAAAAATATTTATATATTTATTGGAAATATATTTTTATTTTTTATATATTTATTTCTTAAAATATTTGTTAATAAATAAGCTATTTTTAACTAGTTATCTTTGTTATATTTTTATACTTTAGTTTTTTACATATATAATAATTTGTATTCTAAAACTATCAATAAAAAAATAGTTAAATATTATCCTATATATCGAGTAAATATCCAAATTTGAATCCGAATCCGAGGCATTCGTTTTGCATTTGTAATCGAGAAGATCCGAATTTGTATCCGTATTCGAATTAAAATATGGGAAAAATACTATCCAAATCCGATTACATGCGTGTCCGATCCAATTCCATCCTTAATGTGAACAGAGCTACCGCGTGGGATTAATTTACTAAAAATGGAAAGTTAATGTATTTGCTTTCCCAAAATGGTGCGGCCGTACGGATGGACTAATTTAGCCGCATCCAACAAAGTATGCCATTGGTTTATGAGACGTAGCTTTTTTATATAAAAAAAATACTTGCGGTAGTTGTGTGGAAGTGAGTCTTCGCGGAGAGTGTATAGTAATATATGAAAACGACGAAAAATGTGATTATGAATAGAAAAATATAGCCTCTCAATCCTAAAAATAATATCTTAATAAGATTCAAATGTTTTCGAGAAATATTGAATCTGTATCAGTCTCATTAGGAAATTAAATGAACAGAAAGAACAATAAGCAACTTGGATTATCAGTGGCCCTAAAAGTTATCCATGGACTTCTAGCACTTGTGTCTCTAAAGGGAGCACATGTTAACGAACTATTTTATTGCTTGTGCTGATCTTTTGTTGAGAATTACTTGTGAATGATTTTCTTTGTTGCCATTTTCACCACTTGAAAATATTCAACTTACTACTCTATCCAACAAAGAATGCAAATTGGAACGGAGGGAGTAGTGTAGAAAACTTCCGACCCGATTCCCGTAGAGATACAATAACCATGTGTTGCCATAATCTTTTGGATGGTGATGGATACAATATGCACCTCTTTTGTTGCGAGTTGGAACGAACTTAGAGAGTTAGAGTCATCAGTTGCACCATCCTCTAGACCATTGTGGATTAAATAATCAGTCGGTTCATTATTGATATAGCTAAGAGCTGACACAAGCTTTAATTTGGACGAATTGTTGACCTCCACCGATAAGTTTGACGGGAGAAGTGGTACAGCTCACACCTGCAGTACCACATCGAAGCATGACAGTTCACACCATCGGATCCGAGCATTTATCATCAAACTTAATTAATCAGCACAGTATGCTTGAATGAGGATCTGTAATCTGTTTGATCCACCAGTTGAAACTATGCAGCTGATATTAGCTCCGACTGATTCAAACGTGCATAGCTAACTTCCAGCTAACAACTCTAAGTTAAAGTCTATTTGGGAGGGTTAATTTCGATACTGGCTCGACTGTTCTGCGCAAATCGAGGAATTTTAGGATTTTTAAGCTTAGGCTAATATAAGTTATAAGCCAAGTGAAGTTAGATTTTTTAGTTTTTTGTTAGTGAAGCCACTTTAAAAAGAAATCCTTACAAGCGGCCATTTAGCCAGATAATAACTATCCAGCTAATAGGCCTAACACAGCTAATCCGGACTAATCATTAACTCCAGTGATCCAAAGACACATGATCCACTCGACCCACGCGAGCATCTCGGAGCACGCGACGTGCGCGCATCAATTAGAAAAGCATATCATATTTACAGGATCGATTTGTTTAATTCTTGCTCGTCGGAACGGCTTCTACAAGATTTCAGCTGCGGACTACCAATCCAACCTAATTAAACTGCTACTGCATCCATCCCCGTCCAAGCACCCACAAAAATTCCAGCAATCAGCGAGCGCTCCGTGCTGCAACCTGCGAGCTCGACCGGCGCCATGGCGGCGCTCGCGGTGAGCGCGGCGACGGGAGCCCTGAAGCCTCTGCTCGAGAAGCTTGCCACCGAGCTGTGCAGGGAGTTCAAGCGTTTCAATGAGGTTCCTGACGAGGTCAGATCCCTCACCAAAGAGCTGGGCGCCATGGAAGCCTACCTTCAGAAGATGTCCGAGCTGGAGGATCCCGATGCGCAGGACAGAGACTGCATGAAGGAGGTGCGGGAGCTGTCCTACGACATGGAGGACAGCGTCGACGAGTTCCTCCTCCGCGTCGCCGGCGGCGGCGAAGAAGCTGCCGACGGCCCGGGCGGCCTCATCGCCAGGCTGAAGAACGCCCTCGTCGCCAACTCCAAGCCCAGGACGCGCCGCAAGATCGCCAGGGTGATCGAAGGTCTCAAGGCCCAGGTCAGGGAGATGGGGGAGAGGAACGCGAGGTACAGGGCGCACGAGACGGTGTCCAAGGCGAGCAACGCTGGAGTGGATGGGAGGGCTCTCGCCATGTTTGAGGAGGCTTCAAGGCTTATCGGTTTGGATGGGCCAAGAAACGAGCTAGTCGAGGTCTCGGGGAAGACGAAGAAGAGCGGATCAGCTCCATCGCTGCCGGCGAAGGTGCTCTCCATCGTCGGGTGTGGAGGTTCGGGGAAGACGACTCTTGCGAACCAAGTTTATCGAGTGCTCAAGGGAGAATTCGAGTGCCATGCCTTTGTGTCGGTGTCACGGAATCCGATCATGGAGCATGTTTTGCAGAATATTCTGTGTCAAGTAGACGATACACCTCATCACAACATACAAGCATGGAACATGCAAACACTTATCATACAAATCAATGGCTTCCTCAAGGACAAAAGGTACGAACAGCTCATTATATTTTTTTTCCCATTAGTGATATTTTTACTGCAATGTTTATATAAGATTTATAAGATCTTCCCATAAAAAAATTCTCATCATAAAAGATTTATAAGATCAGGGACGCTATTTACGTTAGGAAGTAGTAACAGTTACTGAAGTATAGCTGTAAACTGCACTTGTGTCCAAATTACATAGTTATGTCAATTGCATTATCACGTTATAGTTGTGAGTAACTTAGGAAATTACAAACTTCGCATATAACACTACTTCCATTTTAATAGATTATGTTTAGAACATGCTAATTAGTCAATACTAGCCTATCAACCTGTGCTCTAATTAGAATTAATATAAAAATAAGACTTATAGGTAATAATTATAATTATCTATCTCACACCCTCTTTCACCTATTAAATATTCTAACACATACTCTAAAATACATATTTATCATTATCTAGTTGCAATAGATTTCATTTTGCATCACACTTCCACGTGTGTTTGGTATATATTTAGTTGAACTATTTATTTGTGAATTGGCATTCTTATCTCTTCAATCATACATGAATACATGGTGACACATATCGTGGGTAGTATTTTTATTATATAAATTAACAATAACATAAATAATATATTAATAATGATATAAATAGTAATTTAGAATTTTATATTGGTTTACTTTAATATTTTGTTGTAATTATATAATTTAATTCAGATTTAGCGGTTACTTTAACTTTTAATAAGGACACAATTGGATAATCTATATGCAAATTTAGGGGGTTATTTATATTATTTTTATAATGGTATAGGTGGGTAATTTACACGAGTGTTACTTTAGATATTTTTATAATAGCAGAGATGGGTAATTTAGATACATGTTTAGTCTATTTTTATAATGGCAGAGGTGAGCAATTTATTAAAAAAAGATAACAGATCCAATGACCATTATGATTAGAGTTGTCGGATTAATGGCCGGATGTTTCTGATTTTTATGAGAATTTTTAGAATTTCTCTATTTTTTAGTGTCCATCTAGAATTCTAGGTGGCTTAACGCGGAGGCTCCAATTAGTAATGGTAAAATTTGAACTATTTAGTTTCCGAAGCTAATTAGTTTATTGTTGAACTAATTAGCTTGTCATAACATCACTCGAGTGCATGGTTCCTGCAGCGTTTTTCTTTGCCTCCTGATTTCAAATGATAGTGTATGGTTTGTACCTTTTTTAAAAAAAATTCATATGACAGGTACCTCATTGTGATCGATGATATATGGACCAAAGACGCATGGAAAACAATTAACTGTGCACTGTACAAGAATGACCAAGACAACAGAATAATCACAACAACACGCAAGTATGATGTAGCTGAAGCATGCTGCTCTTCAGACGGCGATTTCGTCTACGAAATGAAGCCGCTTGGTCCTGCAGACTCCAGAAGGTTGTTTCTGGAAAGATTATTTGGCTCAGAAGATAAGTTCCCCACAAACCTAACAAGAATAGCTAATAAGATACTGGAAAAATGTGATGGTTTACCTCTGGCTATCATTTCCATAGCTGGTCTACTTTCCAGCAAAGCACCCACAGAGGATGAATGGGTTCAGGTTCAGAGTTACATTGGCCGTGGGATAGCAAAGGATCCAGGTGTTAAGACCATGATGCAGATATTGTCACTTAGTTACTTTGACCTTCCTCATCATCTGAAGACCTGTTTATTGTATCTAAGCATGTTTCCGGAGGATCATATCATCGATAAGAAGCATTTAGTGAGGAGATGGATTGCTGAGGGATTCATCCCGAGAGAACCAGGACAGACCCTGTACGAACTAGGGGAGAGGTGCTTCAACGAGCTCATCAACAGAAGCTTGATCCAAGCACGGAACATGAACATGTACGGCGAGGTTAGAGCTTGCCAGGTCCACGACACAGTTCTTGACTTCATTGTGTCGAGATCTGAAGAAGAGAATTTCGTCACTGTGTTTCGTGATGATGGTCATATGCCCGGTCCAGATAGCAAGGTCCGTCGCTTGTCTCTCCATGCTTGCAGCAAAGCGAAAGCTTCCACTCTGACAGAGCTGAATCTGGCTCATGTTCGGTCAGTTACAGTGTTTGCTTTTGAGGAACTGCCATCGTGTTCAAAGTTCAGGTTTGTGCGTGTCTTGGACTTGCAGGGCTGCAAGCAGGTGGAAGGTGGTCATCTTGCAGGTATATGGAATTTGTTTCAGTTGAAGTACCTGAGCCTCCGTGAAACTGGAGTGTCTGAGCTCCCAGAACAGATTTGGAAACTGAAGAGTCTGGAGACACTAGACCTGAAGAAGTCAAAGGTGAAAAGATTACCTGCCGGTATTTCTCTGCTCACAAGATTGGTCTATTTGGTTGTGGACAAGGGGGTTAAGCTTCCTGATGGGACAGAAAGAATGAAAGCATTGGAGGATTTAGGTTGCGTAGATGTCTTCAAGCAGTCAGTCGACTTTCCACGAGAGTTTGGGCAGCTGGAAAATCTTAGGAATGTCCGGTTGTTTCTGAGCTCTGGTAATCGCAGTACTCCAGCAGAAGGAACTCGTTACAAGGAGTACCTGAGCAACATGGCCTCTTCACTCTGTAAGCTCGGCCGCCTTCGCTCTTTGTCAGTCGAAGTGGACCCTGAAAGTTCAGAAGACTTCTCCCTGGATTCTGCTGGTGATGTCCCAGCCAGCCTCCGGAGGTTTCAGGTCACGGGTCATTTCCTCTCCAAGGTTCCAAACTGGGCGCCATCCATTGTGAATCTCCAATGTCTGACGCTTCACGTTAAGGCATTCGAGGCGCAAGATCTCATGGCACTTGGCCGCCTGCCGATCCTGGTGTTTCTCCGGCTGGTGGCTCACGAGTCTTTCCAAGGAACAACAAGCAGGGTGACGATCAGTGGCGCCGATGGCTTTCCCAAGCTGCGCCGGTTCGACTATGGATGCGCCACGCCGGTCAGATTCGAGGCCGGAGCGATGCCGGAGATCAAGAAGCTCATCCTCCTGTTCAGCTACTTCAAGGCCAGCTGGGCAGTGAGAAACACAGACTTTTTCCTTTACCCTGTCGGCATCCAACACCTGACCAGCCTTGACAGTGTCTGCTGCCTGCTCTACTGCAAGGTCCAAGAAGTTGTCGACTGGATCGCCGAGAAGAGAACCCTGATGGCCGACATGAGCTGCGAGCAGGTGAAGGCGACTGTTGGTGAGATGGGCGCCACGGCGCAGCAGATGTTCAAGTCTGAAATTCTCATGGAAACAGCAGCTCGCGCCCATCTCAAGTGCTCTGAACTTACGATCAGAATAACGACGCAGTGGAAGATGAGGAACGAGGGCAGCAGGTTCAAGTCGTTCTTCATGTACCGGTTCGCTTCCATGCTCGGAGCCAGCGAGGCAAGCCTCATGTTAGCGAGGCAAGTTAGAGAGATGATGAGCAATTGCCCGCTCAAGGTAATTTTGCACCATGCTGTGAGTACATTTACCGTTGCTTGATTCTTTTTACCGTCTGAAAAACAGTGCTTTTTTTTTTGCAGGGCAAAGGTAACTGCCAATGTCAAGGTCTTCCCGAGGCAATTGAGCAGGCAATGGAGCAGCTGACCACCCTCGTCCTTCGCCGTATCACTCGTGCGGACCTAGTCAGGCTCGACGCGTGGACGTGGAGACCATCGGACGCACAACGCCTCCACGTACTATAGGAGACATTAGAGCCCCTCTTGACAGTTGTGGGGTCGTCAGATGTGGTGTGGTTGGAAATCAATGAAAGTTTTTTTCCTTAATAATCCAATGGATTAATTATTGTGAAAGAAGAAAATAAAAAACAAAAGAAAAGATGAGATGGGCTTGTTTGGTAGCCTAATTCGGCCCATCAACTTGGCAGCCTTAGGCTGTCTCCAACGGAACACTCTAAACCGTTCTCTACCCTATATATAGAAGATTCCGTTCTCTATGTGCTCCAGCAGCGTTCTCTAAATGGTCCTCTAAAATAGAGAACGCTACAGGTTTCCTCTCTATATATAGATTCTCTCTCCTCTTCTCTATTTTTTTTACGTTTTAAACACTGGATTAAATAAAAATAAAATATGTCCATAGCATTTCAGGTATGATAAATATGTACGTACAAAAATTTGGAACAAAATACGTTTCTAATATAGGGTTTAATGTATAGAGAACGAGATTTAGAGAACGTTGTTGGAGAGAAATAGAGGAGAGAATCTTGTAGAGAAGTCTGTAAATGACGGATATAAAGAAGGATATAGAGAACGACGGTTGGAGATAGCCTTAGCAGCTTATTATCTCCTTCCTTCGTCCACGCTGGCAGCAGCAAACAGGTGTAACTGAGTGGAAGTATCACAATAACTAGTTAACTGAGTGGAAGTTCCCAAAATATTTCTACATATATAGCACATTTTTGGAAGATACTCGAAGTAGTAGTGCATGGACCCCGTGTTCTCAATTCAATTTCTTACGCGTCTTTATTTGCCTTTAGTAAGAAGTGATGATCCACGTGGCTCCTCAGATTGATATCCTTTCACAAATAATTGAGATGCAATTTCGTGATCTGGATCTTTAATTGTTAGAAACTTCTCAAGTTCTTCTGCCAAGTCTTGATTAATAAATCTACAAAATCCCTCAAATTGGGTAACATTGTGCAATAGTGATGTTGAAGCTTCTTGCAATGACTCAAAATTTAAAGATGTTAATTGTCTGCGAAAAATATTCCTTTCAGTTTGGCTACTTCTCAAATTTTTGAAGCGCGGCATGGAGGAGGTGGAAAGGAAGGCAAACACGATGGTCATCAACTCAACAATACTACAATAACTTTGATGCAGCGTAAAGAATTATTTGCCAATAATGCCTATCTAAAATTTTGACCAACTTAAGAAGAACCAGAGGTAACTGTACATCATAAATAAGAAAAAAAAAGACATCTAAATTCAACTCAACAAGGAATGTACGAGGGCATATCTCAGTTTGGTTTTAACTCAGAAAAGGGATTACTTCGAAACACCGGGCACCAAATTGTGTGCTCAACAAGGATGTGCCTCATCAATCATCATATCTCAAACGATTATGGTGGATGTAACAAACACCGGTCCAACTTTTTTAGAGAATGGAAAAGTTTCCGGCAATACTGTCATCTCGATGTTGTGGCGTAGTCGTGATTGTAATATGGTTATTTAGTACCACATTGGAAGTTTTGAGAGGAGGCACCTTGTTATCCTCATCCCTCCAAATATAATACACCTTCGAGTTAATTTTTTTACACGGAATAACGAGGATGAAAGTGTAAGAGAGATTATGCAAAGGGGTGCTCGGTTTAAGAAATGTGGTGATCTATCATCATCTCATTCATCAGTTGCTTGCCCATTGCCATCTCATCCCTCACAAAGTAAATCTATAGGATTGGCTTATGATGGACCACCTCAACAAGTGATTTGAGACATGCCGCTAGAGGCGCATTCGCCGTCAATTCTTGCTACTGTGGTCGGAAAACTCTATACTCAATGGCCTTTCCAAATTCAGTCTGAAAGCTAAGTCTCCTATATCAACTAAAATGGTTATTCGATTTGATGGTACCCACATCCTATCATATTTGATATTGAAATGGCGGCAAGGCTGCAAACACTACAAGAAAATATCTTAATTTCGTCGGCTAGAAATCATCAAAAATAGCCCGAAAGCCGTCGAAAATATGTATTTTCGTCGGTCGGCCGACGAAAATAGGCCGACGGAATAAAATAGACGAAAATGAACACATTTTCGTCGGCAATCGATGAAAGTAAATATATTTTCGTCCGCCTCCTCGGCCGACGAAAATGGACACTATATTTTCGTCGACCAACTCAGCCGATGAAAATAATGTAATTATTTTTGTCGGCTTCCGTGGCCGACAAAAATACTAGATAGGCTCGGGAACAGAAGAGTTCTCGCTGAGAGGCTGCTGCTTGTTCAGGGAATTCGAGCTCCTTAGGATGCGCTTCTCCTTCTCGCTCATCGCTTCCTCCCTAGAAAATGGCGGCAACTTTGCCTCTCGAGGAGTAGCAATGACAGAGTCCAGTGTCGTGTTTGTTTCCTGCACTTTGGTCTTGCTTTCAAGATCTCTCAGCTGAAATATGGAAAGGTCAAGCTTGGCGTTGCTTTCCCCATGCTCACATAAATGCAATATTGGGTACAATCTAGCAGTTTTGAGAAAGAATTGTGGCATTACCTTAATCTGAAGCATTGCCTCGGTTCCAGAAAGCTGGCGCTGCTGTTTCTCCGATGTAATTTGAGAATGTGCCTTGGAATTTAACTGCCCTTCAAGCTCTTTTACCTAATTTATGTTTCAAAAGCTGTCAGGTACAAGTGAAAGACAATAGCCAAGAAAGAAAAGAAGAGTTTTTGCCTCATCAATATACCTTTTCTTGCAAGTTTTTGCAAAGTTGCTCTTTCCCTTTAGCTTTGGTCTCCAAATTCTGTAAGTTTTCTTCAAGCTTTCTCAAAGAATCATCCTTAAATCTGCCTTCTTGATTAGCTCTTTCAAGCTAACATTCATCCAGCAGGAAAAATGTAAATTATATATCATTAAGCCAGCTTCAAGCAGGTTGCTAGCACTGTGCACAAGTTCATCATGCAAGCTAACTTACGAAGACGACAACTAAAACTCACCATCTGTTTGGTCTTTTGAAGTTCAACAGTATCAACTTGCTTCTTTGCTGGGGCGGGGCGGCGGCGCGCAGGGGCCGCGGGGCGGCAGCGAGGGGCCGCAGGGGGCGGCAGAGGGCCGCGCGGGGGGGGGGGGGGGGGGACCGCGCGGGGCGGCGGCGGGGTGCCGTGGGGCCGGCGGCGAGGGGGACGCGCGGGGCGGCGCCGGGGCGCTGGGGTGGGGGCGGGGCGCTGATGGCTGGCGGCTCGTGTAAACAAGAAAATCGAATCGTGGGGAGGCAGGTACTTAGGGCACCGCTATTTTCGTCGGCCAGATTTGAGCCAACAAAATTAGATGTATTTTCGTCGGCCTCAGCTAGGTCGAGGAAATATAGATTTTTTTTCGTCGGCCCGTGCCAGGACGATGAAAATACTTCTAATTTCATCGGCTTACACAAACCGATAAAATAATTTAGTAATTTTCGTCGGCTTGTATTTGGCCGACGAAATTAGATGTGGTTCACGAAATTGAGCTGCTTTGGTGTAGCGAAAATAAATCAATGTTGTGATGAAGCAAGTTAGCGACACAGCATGCTTCTTTATGACTTGTGGCACGTTCGAGTTTGCTTGCAAGGATTTCTAGTCTCAACAACAGGGATTGCTGGACTGCTGGTTGATGTGTGACAAGTAGCTATATCATGTGATGTGGATGAATGATCTTAAACTTCATAACAAGAGTTCTAATAATGAGACAACTTTCCAGTTTTAGTTTTTTAAAAAAAAATTAAGATAATGTTTGACTGCCTCTGCTCAGCCAGAGCCTTTGCGTCTCATCCTCTGCAAACTCAAACCGCACTCTTCGTGCACGTAAGCTGAGTCACCACGCCCACCCGCAAGTGACAAAAACACATCGCAGATGCCAAACTGAGAGCCATCACTGAAGACTGTTGCGCGAAGCCACTAGCAGACCCGTGAGTGACAAAAACACCACTAGATGCTGTCCTGTCTAATAATGAGACAATTTTCCAGTTTTAGTTTTTTAAAAAAATTAAGATCCCTCATCTCATTCTCAGCAATAGTAGGCGCTTGTTGGAGTGATAGCTGTCCTGTGGATGTGACCAATACGCAAGTATGGATGCTTGGCTTAGGGGACTAAAACTCAAGGAACCAGCGGGTCGCCCATCTCAAGTATGGATCCCATCTATCTTAAAGCTCCTCTGGCATTGTTTGTTGAGGAGCTTCAGAACGATTAGCTTTATGCGTCAAAAGGGTATTTTTTTAGCAGCTTTATTCATAAAGCACCTGATAGAGCTGTTTTCAGCTTATACTGGGAAGGAAAAACCGGAAATCATAACTTCATCTAGTTTCTCCCGCAGGTCCACGTTTCGCCAAACGATTTTAAAATAGCTTCAGCTTCATCTTCATCAGAGAAGCTGTTTCAGAAACCGTTTTAAGAGAAGCTGAAGCTATGACAAACGGATATCACGGCCGTGTTGCTCCACTTGACAACTATGGCTGGCGGCCAATAAGCAGCATGCAATGCATACCCACGTGGAACGTGACGAGCTCATAATTGTCTACCATGGCAGTGATGGCATAAGTTCTTCAGCCCACCATGTCCATGTGGTGGTCCTGCCAGGGAAGAACCCGCACGCGATGTCGCGGGGTAGCGCCATGCACAATGGAATGGTGAAGGGGTGGCATTCCCGACGACAACGACGAGATGTCGTTATCGAGACATACTTTAATTAAAATACGAGTCGTATAAAATTATATCAGAGCATTTCTGTGTCGATAACATGTTGTAAAATCACGTTACTGCACAAATAGCATACTAATTTTTTTTTTGCGGTGCACAAATAACATACTGAGAAAAGCACAATGACAATTAGCCTAATATATCCTTATATACAGCTTGAAAAATGAAAACCCTTCCCCTCGTTAATTATATACTGTAGTGTGGGGACCCTTTTATATAAATAAATAATATGGGATTAAACGTTCCGCCCCTTTATATGAATATATATCCCGTTATAAATTTCAATTTAGAACAACGCCCTAGGGATGACTCGGGCGCCACCGCCTCCCTTCCCTCTCGCCTCAGCCTCCTCCTCCTCTTGCCGTGCCGCCACAGGAGCTCGCCATCGAAAGCCCGCGTGGCGCAATGAAGGCGGCAACTTGTTTATCTTCCCTGAATTCCCTGTCCCCCATCCGCTCTCCCGTTTTTCCTTCTGATAGCTGGCGGCCGACGACGGCGTGGCTTCCTCCGGTCTGGCAAAGCCCAGATCCGGCATCGGCAGGCCCGGATCTGGCGCCCTACATTCCCTCCTAGCGTCGGGCGGTCGCCACCGCTCCATCCCACCATCGCTTCCTCGCCGCCACTCCCCTCCTAGCGTCGAGCAGCCGTGCGACCGCTACGCGGTGGCAGCGTGCCTGCAGGCCCCTGCCCGGGGGCGCCGGCGTGGGTGGGCCGGGGGTGGATTCGGCCTCGCCCGATGGCTCGCTGGTGGAGCTCAAGATGGAGGCCCAACCCTAGGGACAACGATGGCGACAATGCACTGTGGGTGCACAAGCAAAGCGCTGCCGCGCAGGCCGAAGATGGAGGCTGGCCCTTGGGATGTTGCCACGCAGGCCTATTTGAGAGGGAGGCCATTGTCGCTCCAGCTTCACAGGTCTGCCCGGGTGGCTTGGGCTCGCGTGGACGCTACCGCGGCCACTGGTTCCGGTCCAGTATGGCCACTGAGGTCGCTATTCCCCTCGACTCTGATTGCGGCATCTCTCGTGGGGCGGTGGAACCGCCGGTAGGCTTTCCGGGCGAAAGCACTTCCAGACATGACGCTTTTAGGCGTCATTTCGCGGGTGAGGGTTGCCGTGGTGCCGTCTGTAAATATTGATGGATCTCCGGGTGAAAATCTAATTCTGGCTTGCTGAATCAGGTGACGACGGTGTTTTTGATATCTTTTCTTCTTGAAGTATAGTCTTGGAGGTCCTTCGATTTGAGTTAGTTACCTCAGCGGCATCAGACGGTTCGGACATCAAATTTGATGGTTCGGTGCTGCGTAAAGATTTTGCAAGGATGGAACGTGGATGAAGAAAAGGATTGAAATTTAATCTTCTTGATTTCTTTCTTTGTTCTAGAGTTTTCTTTCTTGTATTTTTAGATTCTCGTTTGAGGTTTATAGTCTAAAAATTCTCATAAGGATTGGCTATAGACATTCACATTAAGGATTGGCTATAGACATTCACATGTAAATGTTCAAAGCCGGGATTTTTCTTTATTAAAAAGGGAAAGAATAAGGCAAGGACTGAGTGGGTTCTGATCAAGTAAAGGTGACATTCTAGACACCATAAATAACTTGGTTCTTACGTATTTGCTTGTTTCCATGATTATAGGTAATACTCCTTCCGTTTGTAAAATACTTATTACGACTTTAGCTTTATCTAAATCAAATATTTCTAACTTTGATCAGGTTTATAGATAAAATTACAAACATCTACACCATCAATATTATTAATTTATTATGACAATTAGTATTTTTTCTATACACTCGGTCAAAGTTAGAGAGGTTTGATTAGAATAAAATTATATTGATAAGTAATTTGGAACGGATTGAAGCATATGACAATTGGATAAAGTTCTCGCGAGACAACACGTGCAAGTAGTCTGGCTGCCTAGGCCGTCCTCTCGTTCACTTGCATTGGCAAGCCACCTTTCATCCGTAGCGTCAGGGAAAGCACCAGGCCAGGCTGCCCCTCGCCGCCGGCGAACCGCAGGGTGAACCTCTCGAACACGCAGGCGACAATGGACTTCATCTGCACGTAGGCCATCTCCCTGCCGAGGCACGTCCTCGGCCCAGCGTGGAAGACCGGGTACTTGAACGGGCTCTCCGGCCGGAACTCCTCGCAGTCCCCGCCCCACACGGTCCGCCACCCGCGCCATGGCTTACGCGGAGTAGCTCACCTGCCACCCTCTCCCCGCGAACGTGCCGTCGGGCAGGAACTCGTCGCGCCCGCAGCGGCGCGTGTTGACGGCCACCGGCGGGTACAGCCGCATGGACTCCGAGATGGCCGCGTGGAGGTAGTGCATGCCGCGCAGCTCGTCGAGGCTGAACGGCGGCGCCGCGCCGGCGCCGCCTGGCGACGACGCGCGCACCGCGCGGATCTCGCGCACGATCCTGCCCTCCACGTCGGGGCGGCAGGAGACAGCCCAGAAGAACCAGGTCAGCGCCGACGACGTCGTGTCGCGGCCGGCGAGGAGGAAGTTGGTGACCACGTCCCGGAGGCCCTCGTCGCTGTGCTCGCCGCGCGCGGCGAAGCGCGACAGGAGGTCGTCCCCGCGCGCCCGCCCGGCCACCGCCCTCTCCCTGCGCTCGCGGACGATCCTGCCGGCGTAGGCGCGGATCTTGCCGCGCGCATCCGCCTCTCGGGCTCCGTGTTGAGCAGCCTCCTGACCCTCCACAGTGACCTGGGCCGCGTCATCAACCGGGCCACGACGGCGCTCTGCGCGTCGTCGAAGGCGCGCATGAACTCCGCGGCGGAGCCGCTCCGATCGCCCTCTCCGCCCCCGGCGAGGCACGCCGGGTCCTCGTCGAAGGCGACGCTGCAGATGTTGTCGAACGCGAAGCGCTCGAGCACGTCCTGCAGGTCCAGCGTGCGCCCGTCGCGCGCCGCCCGGGCCAGCAGCGGCAGCAGCCGCTCGACGGCCTCGAACCGGACGGCGTCGGCGACGAAGGCCCTGAGCGAGCTTGTGCTGAACTCGTGGCTGGCGGCCTTGCGCTGCCACAGCCAGCGGTCGCCGTCGGAGTTGAAGATGCCGCCGCCGAGCAGGTCCTCGACCATGGACACCCTGAGCTCGCCCTTGGGGTAGTTGCCGAAGTTGGTCTTGAGAATGTGCTCGACGTTGGCCGGGTTGGCGGTGATGACGCCGCCGCCGAAGCCGACGGCCTTGAAGGACATGGTGTGCGTGGGGCTGCGCTGCAGGACGCCGGTCGACCACTCGAGGAAGCGGTGCCGGTTCTTGATCTGATCAGGTGCGGGAGCGTGCCGAGGAGGGGATACACCTTGAGGCCATTAGCGCGAGGCTGCTTCCTGGGGTCGCGGCGGCGCAGGTAGCGGAGCAGCTGGAGAAGGAGAGCGAGGAGCAGGACGGCGGCGAGGAGAGGAGGTGAGGTGAGGGAGAGCTCCATGGAGATTTGATTTTTGGCGCGAGTGGGCCTGAGTCACTATGATTGGGACCCGAGACGCTAGTATTTGTAGCGGGCGAGCTGAGCTGGAGTTGCTAGGCTCATATCCTAATTTCCAGAGTACAATTTGGAGACGCATAACGCCCATAATCCAAACGCTCATGTCACGTCCAACTACTGTAGAAAAAAGAACAGTAAAATCCGATCCAATTTTTCTGTAATCGATTAGTTATGGTGGTTAATCGTATCATGAAAGATGGAAAAAAAATCAATGGCTTATGAAATTCTCTATCCAGCTGTGAAGAATTCAACAAAAGACATAGATGACCATAGCTTTAAATCCTAATCCGGTAGCCATAGATGACCCCCCCCCCCCCCCCCCCCCCCTCTCCTCCTCCAAACCCCAAAATTCTAACCCCAACCCTAAAACCTAACTCGATTCATAGCTCGCCGGAGAAGATGAGGTGCTCGCCGAAGGTGTCTCCATTGTTACTTCCTTGCTTTGATATGTTATTTTCTTTTTTTTCCTTTTCTGTCTTCGAGCATCTTCGTCCCCTTCCTCCGAAAGGCCCAATCAGGAGGGCTCTGGCGATAAGTCTTAATCAAGATCCTCCTTGATTTAGTTAGATTTTGGATTCTCATAATCCAAGGCCTCGCCTCAAGTCATTTCCTTGGTGAAAAAAAAAATCATGCGAAGTATATTTTCCCTTACAATAAATGAAATCTAACTGCCACGAGAACCAGCGTCGTTAGAAACAGATCAACTGAAAAATACCTAGGAATGAGTGTGCACATTATGTGGCTGTGCCTACTGTAAAAGAAGCGAGACAGTATTGCTACTTACCAATGGCAATGGTGGCAATATCTGGGACCGGGAGTGGATTGGGTGCTTTCATAACCAATAGGGGCAAAATGGGATACATGAATGCATCTGAGTAGAGATGAATTCAGCAAGAGATGATTTGATTTTGTACAACTCAGCAATGCTCCAGACAACTGTTGATTTTTTGCCTAAAGATACATGCTGCACGACAAATTTACAATGTCAACACCCGTTGTTTCAGTTCCAAGGTGCACCATACTTCATATTCTTAAGTTCCTCCAGCTGCAAAATGATAGAGATTAACAGATCAATGCCAGTTTCATCTATGGCAAAATCATTTGTAAATCTTGCTTTGGCTTCAAAACAAAATTGTGAAATCATAAAAGAAACAGTCCAGATGAACGCCAACATGTGCTCAGAAAATAAAATCTTTTTTCTTTTTCTTTTTTTTTGCGAAAGAAAATCTTTTTTCTTTTGAAAGCATAGAACTTTGCAAGTTCAAGATGCTAACTTTCATATGACGAAATGGCACGAATAAGGTAACTACAGCTCACAAATGCATAGAATAAACCAGGTTCAGGACTACCACCTAGCTTAATTACCAACTCCTTGTCATGCACCTTACCTATCTGTCAGTCTAACGAAAATTTGATGCAAAAGAAGAAAGGACACAAGCATGAGGAGAGAAACATGACCCCATACATGTTTTTGCAGAATCATAGCGATGAAATGGAAAGTTTTTTTCACAAAAGGGGAAAGTTTTCATGTATATTGGTGTTTCTACATCCAAACTCATCCAGTTGGATACAACTGAACATTATGCAGGCTGGTAGAATTCAGAACGTTTCCATTTTCCAGTACTCATGTTCAAGACAAAAGTTTTGCAATCAGTTCTTCGTTGAAATGCAAGCATTTCAACAAGTGGGATCACTTCAAACAAGCAGTAATCTTAATAGAAAAACAATGAAAACTTCTTAATCATACATGACATTTATGTGGGGCTCTATATTTGCATAGAAAAAAATATGTACATGAATGTTGTGACACCAAATGCTACTGAACATTGGAAAATTGGTATGCCTTGTAAACTGATAGAGTAGTATGCATTGCCAACATAGTAACATAGTATACCTGTCTGCATGTATCCTTGTGGGTATCTAGAAGCTCATTATACTTCAATTGCAAATCCAACTTCTCTGCCTTGAGCTTCTCATAGTCAGAAATTGATGGGCCGCCCAGCTTCTGCTGAACAAACCTATGATACACAAGCATGTTAGAAACTCCAGGACAAATGTTAAGGATCATCGAACCAAGATTGCCATCTCATGAATGAAATAAGCAAAGGTCATCCGGCAGTCACAAGTAAATTATACATGATATCAGTTTGACTTACTCAACCGCAGACGAAGGCTTATCATTCTCCTCATACAACGCAACAAGAACTGCAAGGCGACAAGAAGATATAACTAGCAAGTCATGTAACCGGTGATTTACATATGTACAAAGCGGATGGGGATGCAAACCTTTCGTGAGGGTATCGAGCACACCACTGGACTCAAGATACTTCCTGAACGCTTCTTTCTTGGCTTCCCTATCCTGTAACGGAAAGCCAGAAACATCATGTTGGAAGGAAATGCAGCATAAAGCATTATGCAGAGCCGTGGGTCAGGTTCTCCTTTATTTACAGCTTACATACAAACAAGTAAATGGAAGCTATCTGTCGTTTCAATGGCTACTCCTTTGCAGTGGAAATGAAAGCTTTGTTTATCCTGGGTCTAAAATTCAGGGTGGAACTACTGCAGTCTAGAGGAAATCAAACTGCAAGCAGAACAATTGATGGCAGGTAGCCAATCCATCCTCCCTCCCACATTGCGTACACTACACATTCAGATAAATTCAAGCTACCTCTCCCTTCAAAGGCTACTGCTCCGCTGTGGGAACAAAAAGCTCACCACGGAATCAAAGTGCTTGTCCATCCAAGGGACCGATTCAACGCAAGCAACACGCGGAAACCCTGAATCTGGCATGATTTTCTCAGCAGCAAAAAGCATAAGCTGCCTGCTGGTCCAAGAACAGCAGCAAGCAAATGCAGGGAGGGAGCAGAGTGGGGACACAAGAAGAGAGAGGCGGTACCATGCTGAGCGCAGATCCGGTTGAGGCCGGGGCGGGAACTTGCAGGCGGCCTCGACGTTGCCGGGCAAGGAAGGAAGGAAGAGGGGATGGCGAGCTTGGCGACGAAGTGTCGGCCGGATCTGACCCCTGCTGTACTGCCACGAAGCCGAGCCGTAGTGGTGGCCGGTGGGGAGCGGGAGGCCAGGTCTTTGCGTAAAGCGGTTGTACCGTGGACCGACGGCTCGTGTCCTGATCTGGTTCCCATCAGACTTGGTGTTTTATTTTATTTTATTTTATATAACCTGCCCTGATATGTGTCCCAAACAGTTCTTGATCTTCAGTCAGTTGCTATACAAGTATACAGTATCCTGATGATACTCCTAGGTAGTAATTTGCTTCCAAAATTCAATTTTAGAGTTATCTGACATCGGTTTTTATTGCTTTTGTTTCGAAACCAGGCTGCAGAAGCGAAACACGTGCGCTTCAAACAGCAGAAGAAGGAAGCGTAACTCAATAAAATTTGTTTGGATTCGAACTAAATCTGATTTCTCAAACAGACTGCTGTGTCTCCCACTACTCTCTTTCCCCATATATGGCTGTAAACAGGAACAGTACTTCACAAGGAAAACTGGTGGCACTACAAAATTTCTCAAAGTAAGGAAAATAAAAAATAAATGCGACTGTGCCTTTAAGAGAGATATCTGCAGACATTGAGAAAGAGTGACCGCGGAGGTTAAATAAATAGTAATAATGCCGCGCAGAGCATACACAATGTCTTCTTGTTTTCCATAAAACTCTGCTGCGTGTGTTATTTGCACAGGTGCGACGGAGGAAAGAGGTGTTTTGAGGACGCTGAGGAATATACATTTACAGTCTTGCAGACGACCGCACTTCCCTGGGGTCAAAAAACAAACGAGCTAGGCAATGAGATACGATGCTGGTTCGGGTTGGGAATCAGAGTGGGGTTAAAAAAAGTTCGACACACCTCGACTACTCAGGTAGACCTCTAACGCGGGAAACCAGCTCTTTCACTTCATTCTCGAGTCGTCCTGGGCGGCAGAAGAAATCGACGAACACCTGCCTTTTCTGCTGCGCGTTGCGTGAAGGCTGTCTCAAGATCTGCAGAGCATTTGAGCAACTGTTAAGGCAGCTCAGGAAGAAGCACGGCGTTTTTTCTGAACCCGCGGCATGCAGAATACTGCAGCGACGCAGAGTGTAGTAGTACCTCGGCCTTTTGGTATCGAGCCAGTGTCACGTCAGTAACAGAGGCAGAGACCTGTTGGCTGACCGTTTCCAGTTCTTCAAGCCATTGAGCCAGTGGCTGCAGGAAAACATTGCAAATGACTTCGTGATGGATCACAAAATAGAGAGGATGGAGGGAAAGGTAACAGTCATGGATGAGAGCCATGTACCCATGGTGTCAGTTTTGGTTGCTCATCTGAAAGGGGGACGCCGAAGATTTGCTCCAGAGTTTGGACCATCCTGCATCTGCCAAACGAGGTGGAAATGATGCAATGATTAGACCATGGGTCTAACATATTATCCTATCCTGTCAGTAGGTGTTTTGTTACTGTCATGTTCAGCCTAACACATTCATCATCATGACAATGCACAGCACGGGAGAGTCAAGTATCCAATGCACAGATGAAAACTAAAATTTCTGATAAGCGGAAGAAACTGCAGGGCACAATGTGCAAGGACAACTCACAGTTCGTCAGTGCATCTTCCTCGCTCACGTGGAAGAACGTTTTCAGCCTCATGCTGAAGGTACTGAAGCTCATCTTGCAGCTCCGATATCTGCTCGACCAAA
Organism: Panicum hallii; assembly: GCF_002211085.1. Taxonomy (NCBI): domain Eukaryota; kingdom Viridiplantae; phylum Streptophyta; class Magnoliopsida; order Poales; family Poaceae; genus Panicum; species Panicum hallii. Next base: position 4,041,221 of record NC_038043.1, on the reverse strand, counting down.
CCATACGATGAAACGTATGTTGGTGCCATTGCTTGAGAACCTAAAGAAAATGGAAGCGATGAATCAACTGTTCCAAATCGGAGTAGATAATAATGTTACAAACTGCAAGTGGATCCTGCTTACTCAAGGGACTGCTAAGAATATCCCTCACAGCATGAAGAAAAGAATCACGGTCATCAACGGATCCTTCTTCAAACATTTCAGATGCAGCTTGATCAATTGAATGATATCGATCCTAAACATTCATGCAGTGTATTTTTTAAGCAATACCAGGAGGACATCGACAGAAGCTAAACAATATTCCAAACTTAAAATGGATAAAATCAGCAACCAATACCAGCCGGACATCAACAGCTGATAAGTAGCTATGCAGTTCCAGTTCTATGGCTTTCAGCAATAAATAAGCACTTGATATTTTTGCCCGTTTTTCAAGCTGGCAACTTATCTTCAGAAACCGATGAGCAGCAAGCTGATTGACCAGATAATTGATGAACTGCAAGAAATAAAGGTCCACATAAGCGCTTATTTGCTAAAAGGATGGGTAGCTCCAAAACAACTCGTCATAAATTGTAAGGTACCTTCTTCTGATGGCTTATGTAGCATTCCTGGCGCAAAAGCTTCACATTGTGACCTCCTAAAAGGTCATAGCCTCATCGTTATAAACATGCAATACTATTGGCTCGGTAGTGCAAAAAAAAAAGGTGTAAATATCTATTGAGTCGTGAGAAAATCACACCTTCCAAAATATTTGCACCTGCAAGTTGAGCAAGGTCTGCACACAGGCCTGTAACAGTCTGAAGAAAGGGCAATACATACAGAAAATTAGTAGTGTAAGGAAAAATGAATGATTAATACAGAACATTAACTTTGTACACCTCCAGAAAAAACTTGGAATTCTCCCAGATAAGTATGATCAATAGAGCATTGAGAAACCATATCCCAAGAGAATGTATTGGAATCAAGGATGAAGTACAGAATTTTAAAAACATGAAAATCATGTAAACAAATATGTGGTCGTTAGTTTCATTCAACATGAAAACCTTTGGATGCACTGTTTGTTCATTCAACTCAGCTGAAGCAGGCATGAGCCCATGGTGTTCCAGTCATATGGCTGTGAGATTGTTGACATCTTTTGGGGAAAGCATATGATGCTTGACAAGCACAAAACATTAAATCAAGGTTCCAAGCAATGGAAACTTAAAATTCCGAATCGTCCACAGAATCCAGAGAGAAACCCTTATTAGGGTGCTCACGTTCTATTAATGAACAAAATTCATGTAATGCAACTGACCTCAGATAAGCATTTCTGCACATTAAGGGAAAGATCTTTAAGTTCTTCAGCAAGTTCAGAGCTTTTCCTCCTGAGATGAAATAAGTGAAACCACAAATCAGACATATTAATCAATAGTATTACAATAGAGCTAAGACATACCAAGGAAGCAGATATATGAATACTTAATAGCAGTACTACCAATACAAACACTCAAGGATCCTCCTTAGATTAGGTGATTGGCTAATTGCCAGTGGATTTTGTTAAATTTCCACTTGTCTGTGTTAAAATTCAAAGCAAGTAATGATCATGAAGGCATCAAGGAATCAAGCAGTTAACTTTAAAGGCAAGCCAATAAGGATAATACCATGCTACTCCAATTTTGTCCCTCTTTCAAAAGCAACTAGTCATACTAACCTTAGAGAATGGCTATCCTGATGAATATATGACTGTTGAGATGCCAATTGAGTTCTTAGTGTTGACACTATAGCCTCCTCTTTTGCATATTCTGCATGTGCTTCTATGTATCGCATCTTACTTTTAGCAAATCTGTCAATAAATGAGCAGCATCAGAATAGAATCCCTTTCAGGAGAAAAAGGAGTACCTTTTCACTTCAACGATAACAATAAAGTATGCATATAAGAGTTAAATGATGTACATCTTAAGAGATCAACAAAGAAAATACAGATCTGAGGTAATGTCGTGAAGAATGTTAAGTATTACTATCATGGCAGATTTTAACTTGCCCTGACGAGTTTTAGGTTGAAGTGACAAAACTTGTTGCAAAAGGTTTAACTGGAATCGAAGATTACATAGGGGAGGCAGGAAATAGGTGGGTATTCCACGAGCAAGCCAGCTAATCTAAGATTCCACACTACACAGAGATGTTTGAGGTTGATGTCGAGTTGGAGAATAACAAACTAATAAGCTTAGTTCCAGAGAGAAAAACTCTTCCAAAACTCATTCCATGTTGAAGATAAAGCAAATTAAACTTCAAATTTATTTCGTATTAACATCATTTGGCGAAACTAAGATTCATCAAATTTATACTTGGGCGGAAGCAGGATAAGTCCCGGCAGCCATAATATGCAACTTTTATTATGGTTAAAAAGTAAGGCAATTCCAAAACATTGAGCGTGCAATAATACGCAGTAGTAGTGCAAAAATAAACATATAACAGGCATTGACAGACCAATAAATACTTACATGGAGTTAATTTGGTTCAGTTGGACAACACAGTGGTGAGAGTTCACAAAATCTCCTGTGCAAAAGGGAGGGTTTAATTCAACTTTGCCATCAGTTGTTAAATCTTGTGTAGAACATAGGAATAGGAATGAATGGTATGACTTATGTTTGTGTATTAATTGAGACAGAGTATATGACAGCCAAGGAAATCATACACAGAGTGCAGTGTGCTAAAATCAATCACAAATAGAGATGAAACTAATAGAGGATTTTCCCAAATTTTGAAAGGTAATGGTAAGTTGAAACTAATAGAGAAACATCAATAAGTTTCAGCTGCTCTTCCTCGCATAAAAAAGTAAGATTACGAGACTATAAATACAGTATATGAAGCAAGTCTCACCTCTTGATTTGTCATCTTTGACAACTAGCTGGAGTGGTCCCTACCATACCCAAAGAAAACTTGATCAGCAAGCAGGTGGTAAAACGATGATTCTAACTTAGCAGTAAATTTAACCTCCATAATTTAGTTTATTTTACATATAAGACCAGTTATTCGTTCATGGGTAATAATATATTCAAGTTTTCAATTAAACTTATTTGTTATTCAAATAAATTATGAAAGTGCAGGAAACTATTGCAGGATGTCAATGTACTATTTGATAAACATATGAATGCATATAACAAACGATTAATTGAAATAAAAAGAACTAGAGATTCATTTTAACAATCAACAATCGGCCAAAGTAAATAATTTCCTGCTTCATAAGTAACAGATAGCTTAAAACACACATCAGACCATGTAGATCTTAGGTACCTAGCAAAACAATGACATCCTTGTGCACAAATTTCACTCTACCAGAACTTAGGACTCTCTCCTATTATGAACCTTGTATGCAGTTGACAAAAGGTAATCTCCAGATGCTCGTTTATTCTACGCTTGGGACTTGTTTTCACTGCTTTATTAACATTCACTAATGAGGGAGCCCAAGTCACAGAAGTGTTGAAGTACCTAAAATTTAAGGCATGGTGACCCTAAGGTCAAAGAGAAAAAAAAACAAAATGTGTTTCACGCATCATGTATGCCTTAAGTTCAATATCAATTGTATGTGTATGGCCAAATAGGATTTTTTATAATCATACATTCAGGTTTCTAAACATAAATGTCGCCAATATAGGAATAAAAAGATCATGAAAACAAAAACACCTTCTCAAATTTCTTAGAGAACCATCTGTTTAGTTCCTTCGTACAACCCAGGTTACTTCTCACATAAGACAGGAAGTCACAGTATGACAGGTAGACTCCAATATCTGCAAGGAACAAAATGCAACGCAATCAAAAGATTGACAAGAAATTTAAAAAGTTAGCACTTATATTATGCTAGACTTATGACCACATTTTCATGCACATATAAGTCAAAATTGAAGTATCAGTTGATAAATGCATGTCGATGTAAGCAATCAATCAGATGAATGAATTGCATTTCTACATGGTAAAGGAAATAGGAATACCAGCTTCTGAATGGTAATAAGATAACTCCTGGGTGGTTGCAGCCAGTTTCCCAAGAACTGCATTCATCTAAAAGAAGGTTCCAAAAAAAAAGTCAGAACAGATAGCAAAGTATTCTCTTATTAAGTGCTAGGATGAATTCCTGGAAGAAATAGCCGAACAGCTTAGAAATGAGCATAAACTTGAGTTCAACTAGCTACGAATTGACATAAAACATCATCAAAAGAAAGGCACTAAAATGGGTGCATAACCTGTGGACCAAGCAGTCCAGCAAAACCATGTTATTTTTTCTCGAACATCCAGCGCCTACCAGCATAACCTTTTTCCTTTAGTGAAAGCAGTCTTCAGCCCTCAGAGCATCACAAATCCTAGTTAATAATACCCTAGCCCAGTAACATGGATGATCGCAAAAGATAGCCATGCTTCCGTTATTAAGAAGAATGAAGGATAGGTCCACAAAGAGGAGCTAAAAAGAAGGCTCCCAAACAGAACATAAACACACAAAAAACCGAAAAAGACAAAGGAAAAGGAAACAGAAAAAACGCATCTTAGGAGCAATGCTAGCTTCTTACATCAGCAGGAGCATCGGTTACTCCTCAAGTTAGATATATCAAATGGCTTTCATTCATAACAGAGAAGGCGCTAGGTGACAGGTTCTAAAGCCAGATACTAGTACGTAGTATAATATGAAACAGATTCCAGTAAATATCTAATGGAATTAGAGTAAAGAACAGGCAGCATAGTAGTATGGTGTACTGGTTTTGTAGCTTGACAAAGGCAAGGAACATTACCTCTAAACTTCTTTTAGCAAATTTCTCATCTAATCCAGTAAGTTGTCCATTAGCTCTAGTTTTAGCAGATGAGCGGGACTTCTTGCCCTGGGTAATGGTTGTAGCTTGTGCTGTAAGTAAATCTAGCTTCCATTCCAGAGAAGCAAGCTGCTTTTCCAAATCAGAAACTTCTGCTCTAAGAGCAAGCTTTGAGTCGCTAGAAGAATAAAAAGAAGATTCTCGGTAAATGGAGAGTTCAAAACAAATAGTTAACAAGACAAGTATATGCTCTAAAACGGAGTGAACCTAGTCAGATTAGGCTACATGATTCACTAAACTGTCTGACATCGTAGCCAAGTCAGACTAACAATGTTAGTCAAATTCTCAAATGTCACCTATTCGGATATTCCTCATGGATCATTTGCAAAAATGAAATGAACTATATGACATATAACTACAAATGGCATACTCAAGCAGACAAACCTCTATAAATAAAATGACCAACCAAATAAAACAAGTTCTTATAAGAAATGGCTCTATCTGTTATTTTTGCAAGGGTTGGGTTAGGGAAGTGCAGCTGTGAAAAGTAGTGCACAGAAATACAGGATGCTAGCTCATCAGTTCCAGTATCGAATGAGATAGCCTACCGGATGTCTTCAAGACTTTGTTCTGACAAAAAGGTGTAATCCTGGTTCTCCCCATTATCCGAGAATGCCGAAATACTATCAAAAGCAAAATCTAAGTCATCCCCCTGAAAATGGCAGACAAATTAGGAGCGCGTACCTCTCACTAGACAGAAGCATAGAGCTAACGATCTGATATAACAGAAAGCAATGCACAGACTTTTGTTTCTAAAACAGTTAGCTAACCTGACTGCATGCTCATAAAAAATAATTCGCAATGGAAATATCTTACGGAATAAACAGACAAATGAAGCTAAAATCTCCATACCTCCAACAACTTCCCTTCCATTTCAAGCTGCTCATACCTGCGGTTCATGCAATGGTTACCAGTATAAGCCTGAAAGACATTACAAACTAAACAATGGGCAACTCAAGGGTAAAAGGAAGACAGATATGGCCAAAACCAAAGGAGTGTTTTATTCATGATTTCGTACACAACTTTGCTCACTATCAGTTATATCATCGTACTTTAGCTGCAGGTACACTTCCGTATGAGCAAATTCCAGCACCCTTCTATACAAATCATCCCCAGCTTAAACCATACACAGTTCTCAAAGCATGCATTTGCAAGTGTGTGAGTTTTCTCATGAAAACCCTTCTGCTCCCCAAGTTTCACAGCCAACCGCCTACAACCATTTTGACCGAGCGAATGATTTCTCGAGCCAATTTCGATCGAAGTTCAAAACCTAACCCAAAGGGCAACCAACCATGCCGATATTATACCCTCCCGATCGCACATCCAAAACTCCAAACCCCTCCGTCTCGGTCGATTCGGTCACGAGCAAACTCTAATCTCGCAGCCCAAACCCTCGCACATCGAGCATTCAACCGCCGATCATAGGACTAACAAGAGCGCGAGCGTTTCGGCGGGAATCGGGGCCCGTACAGCTCCAGGTCGGCGGCGGAGATGACGTTGCCCGGGCGGAGGCGGGCGGAGACCCACGCGAGCATCCGGCGCGAGTCGTCCCCCTGGAGGAACGCCCACTCGAGGCTGTCCGGGTCGAGCGGGCCGTCGCCGTCGAACCCCGCGGCGGCCAGCGCGTCGCAGAGCTGCGTCGCACTCATCGCCGGCGGCGTAGGGGTGTTTGGGGGGGGGGGGGGGGGGCGCGGGCGAGTGGTGATGCGTGGGGAAATGGAGGGGTGGGGGTGCAAGTTTGCCAGGGCCCAGGGTTGGCCGGTGGCGGGTTCCGGTTGAAGGAATGAAGGATGGAGTGGTGGGCCAGGGGTGGGAGTTGACTATTGACGAGATCCGGTTCCACTGGCCCGGGAGTTCCCACGCCTCTGACGCGTGGGCCTCACACTGGTATGCCCGTTGATGGCTATGATGTATCGCAATTTCTTGTTTGGATGACCATATATGGAGTGATTTTAGATAAAATTGTAATTTTGAGATTCGAAACGTTGCAATTCGCATATTTATCATTGAGGCTCCAAACATCGATAATTTAATTATACTGCTGTTAAATGTATTTCCTCTCTTTTCTAATTTTCTTTTCATATATTTGGGCTATGAAAAGACCATTTTACCCTTCACTCTTGCATCGATTACGACGTGCCTTCGTGCTGCCTTCACGGGCAGGCAGGCTAGCCGCTGCCGCTGCCGCTGCCTCCGCCACAGCCAGTGGTGCAGCAAGGGCGACAGCGACACCCCAGCCTGCGCGACGCACTTGCAGTCCTTCTCGGCGCCCCTCGAGCAGTAGGAGTGCGCCGCCACCCCGCAAACGGAGCAGCGGTGGACCACGTCGGCCTCGGCGGCCCTGGAGCCCACCACACCCTGCGCAGAGCCGAGGGACGAGAGGCACACGCACGCGACACGTCGATGGCTATGGATTGCCCACCGCGGAAGTAGTCCTCGGTCCACGTGTGGCTGGAGCTCGGGCACCGCACCCCGCAGGGTCTTCCAGGCGGCGCGCTTCTCCCTGGCGGCCGCCTTGGTCCGGTAGAGCGAGGCCTCGCGCTGCAGGCGGAGGAGCGCGTAGATGAGCGCGGCGAGGCCGAAGGAGCCCGCGGTGATGAGCCAGCAGAAGAACTGGAGCCCGGGGGCGTCAAGCGAGCTGGCCATGGCCACCAGCAACGGTCCCACCAGGTCCATAGCAGGTCGCCAGGCTTCCTGCGCTCAGGAGCAGAACCTGCAGCATCCATTGAAGGGGCAAGGTTAATCCGTGAGTCGTATCGCAAGAACCTCACATCGCTGGCATACAAAACTTGCGTGCCACTGTACCCTACGCAACAACGCGCTGGTCGATTTTCCTTGATTGATCCGGTGATGAGGAAAGGAAAGGCATGTTTGAACGGGAAGCGATCCCCTCCGGTTCGGCAAGCGAAATCGCATTCCCCCCACGGATCGCGAACGGCGACCTGCCCTCGGCCATGGCCGGCGCGGCCAGACCAGGCGCCGCAAGGGCGGGCGTGGCCAGGGCGGGGCGGGGACCGACGGTGGGGCGGTGGCCGGTGCAGGAACGAGAAGGCGGCGGCGCGAGGTCACGATCGGAACGAGAAGACGATGCGTCCAGAACGAGAAGATGATGCGAGCGGACGTCGCCTAATTCATGCACGAGGGAAGGGCAAAAGGGTCCTTTCCAAGCCTAAATATATGACAAGAAAATTAGAAAAGAGAGAAAATACATCTAATGGCAGTATAATCAAGTTGTTGATGTTTGGAGTTCCAATTTTACGACGTTAATGTTAGTAATGGCAAATATGCGAAGCGCAATATTTCGAGTTCTAAAATTGCAATTTTCTCATGATTTTATTCTTTTAGGTACACATTAATAGGGCAGTGGATTGTGTATTTGTATTTACCGTGTTTGTAGATGTAAAAGGTTAGTATTTGTGATTGTGCACTCCTGCAAATATGTATACCATACCATCGTACTAGGATGCCTTAATAGTGAGAGAGCGGGTGGTAACAGATCATGATCCTAGTACTCTCTTCATAATCTTCACAATCCAACTTGATTTTTATATAATTTTAACTTAAAATTGTATAAGATTGGAGCCCGATCCTTTTAAGGTCTGGCCTTAGATTATGTAAGCTAAAATTTAAGACCCTTTACCACCTCTCATGTATTCAAACCAGATTCGAGTCTTCAACATTATAATATAGAATATAGATTGATCATACATATGCACGTAGTGTTATACCAATAATATTTTACTTTCGCTAACAATAGTATCACATCTAAAAATTATATGTGCTGTAATAAAACTTTCCTATACATGTATACTTGTGCAGACGGCATCATCATACACTGATCATACGCTATAAACTATACTATAGTATGTCTTCCCAGATTTGAAGGGCTCGATAGTAATGGTCAATGCCTCGACGGAGGGTGGCAGTAGCCGCCGGGGCCGCTCCCGTTGGTGCAGCCGGACGGCTGAGCCGAGCTCTCGGCCGCCGCTGATGTCGTCCTCTCAGACTGCATCACCGAGCCCTGCCGCCCTGTCGAGCCTCCTCCACTCTCCACCGGCGGCAGCCGCGCCGCCGCCGCCGACGTCGCGGCGCCGGAGCCGAGGACGAGGAGGAGGATGGCGACTGCTGCTACCGCCTGCCTCATGATCGATCGATCGACGCAGAAACTAAAGCTCAGTTTGCAGAGCGCGAGGAAGCCAAAACGCAATGCTAGCTCTTCTTTGTGCTACAATAAACCCAGGTGCAGTGATTGCTACATCCCTTGCATCTGCATCTTTGATCTTTATATATATATAAACTTGCCATGTGTACGTGTAATCGTATAAAAGCACAGGATCTGATGTGATGGGGTGCATGCGATGTGCACTTTAGTAGAGGGAGTGCAGGGACGACGGAGAGACGTTCTACCTTGGAACTTGACCTGGGGACGTCTTGTCGGAAAGCCTCTCCGATCCAGAGCTGTCAATGGATACTGATCCAGTGACAGATAAGCGACCACGGTTTGTGAGCGGCTGTCGTTGTCAGTTAGCCGAACGTTAAACCTTCCGATCCTGGGAAGCAACAAGGAAACGGGCGGTGTGGTGGCGTTCCGTTCCCGTGCAAGCATGCGGGTGCCCTTTTGGCTTTTGCTCATGTCAAAACTGAAAAGGACCAAAGGAGAATGCACACATTGTCTGTCAACGGAGTCCAACTCAGTTTCTTGAGCTCTACATTTCGTCCAGCATCCACGCCCCACGGGACGAGCGGATCGATGTTCAGTGTTCACTGAAATTCATATGTTTCAGTTGGGCCCGTAATGAAGGTTTGCATTTCAATTTCAGTAGGTGTTTGTGATTTGGTATTGCTCGAAGGTTTTAGAACTCAAGCCATCTCTCGACTACATTGAGTGTTTGGAACAAATTATACTGAACATGGTATGAATCCTTTACGAAAAATCCTTTTGCTATCTGAAACAAGACATCCTATCTGGAATTGTTGCCAGTAGAGACTTGCAAATTTTCTAAACGTGGCCGGTGAAAGAGGTTTGGTGTGCCACTATGGCAGTGCTCGTGAAACTGGCTTTGCGACTACTAGATTAAGGAGCCGTGAAACCAGAAGCAAAGGCGCGGGCTTCAAATTTACCGGCCGCACGCGTGGCACGCCAAGGAAATGTCAAGCCGCAGCCTGGTTGGAGCCCAAGCGTGCACGACACAATCATGGCGGGAGCCTAACTTGTTGGCCCTTTTTGACGGTGGCGGGGCTGTGTTTGAGTCGTCGGTAACTATTCCCTCCTCTCATTTTTACTGGACGCTCCGAATTTAAGTCAATGTGGTTTCTTTATGCGTGCTTCTTTACTTTGCTGAACCATTTTGATCGTAGACGGAAAATAGGGTTAGTTCACTTTCATTGGAGAAGTTGTCGGTCATCAACTAAATCTACATATCCACAGTCATTAGGAATTTACTCCAAGTAGTGCAGCTAAGAAAACTTCTTTGATGCCTGTCCAGGAAGGAGCGTTCGCAGTCGAGAATTGGATTTGCCATTTTTCATTATTTTTTTAAACAATATTCTTTAATCTCGAATTGGCAATCACTGAAGATAAACAGTTAAACTTTTTTTTTGGGAGTTTCTCCCCATAGCTCACTTTACATGGGTCATGACATGACACTGTCACACACGCACCCTGACTGTCCTAACTGAGCACAGATCCGGAGCTAATGCAGTCAGTAGCGTACATGTTTGGCAACCCATTTCTTTGGCTTCCTCGTTTAGCACACCAGTAGAAAACATGGAGAAAGTGCGGCACCTTGCAAAGTCAATTTGCACGAAGTCAGATCTTGCCAACCAAATCATAAAGATTTAGACCTCACTACCTTACCTCAGGTGCGCAACTCGCACCACTTCACGAAATGAAAAATTGTGCTTCCAGTTTCAATGTTCATTGATACTAGTTCGGTTGAACTGCAACTTAACTTGAGAGCTATGGATCTTGATGGTGGGAGCTGTAGTCATATAATATGAAGAAAATCACAGAAGTTCGTTCATTCAACAAATAAGCCATCGCCTACAGATTATGAATCCCCTTTGTATCTTCGGAAAGCATGCGGAAATACTGATCATTTGCCGTGTCACTGCTCATTGCTTATAATTTTGAGTTTTGGACAGAAGAAACTCAGCACAATTTCAATCCATAGGGATACTTGAACGATGAACTGATCTGATTTTGCAACAATCTTTGACAATGCCCACAATAAGTTACAGCTCAGATACAATACATAGGATCTGTGAATGCCGCCGTACAACAACAATGTCACTCACTCCAACAGCTCATCAGCTGCCAGCTTGGTTCTTGCAGAACCGACTCGGTTACCACATACGAAACCCTCAACAAATGTACAGCACGGAACAGCACATGGTGTCTTGTAGCATGGTTCTTACAGGGACAATGCAAAAATAATACAGCAATAAACACACTGCTGTCGGGGCATGAGGCCATCCTTTTGGTGATGTGAGGTATAAATTAAAATGAAAAATGACATGGGAGTGAGAATGCCTCATGAGTTAGGTTTGTACAGCGACATTCGCGGCGCTTGGCTTTCCAACTTTCTTAACCGTACCATTCAGGTCTTCCCTGGATTTGGTGGCCCTGGACTTCGTAGCGGACCCAGTCTTTGGAGAGCTCTTCAGAGAACATTGTGCCTTGCTATTCCCATCTTTGGAGCTCCCAATGCTCTGACGATGCAACCGGCAGCATACTGCACTGCCATTTCCACCCTCGGGTGTATGAGGGGTGTCACTGCAGCTCTTTCTCCGTGTCAATTTTGGTGATCTAGCACGAGTTGGAGGCACCTATAAAGAAAAAGCAAGTGAGGGCTTGCACTAGTACGCACACTAAAAACAGGCAGGCTTATACTGCTTTTTATGAGTGTAATCAACAAGCTATAGGTCGTGGCTAATGTAACATGAACATGTTCAAGTGCTTAAACTTCTGTAGACATGCATAAACGCTAGTAATGTAAGAAAAACTTCATTTATATTGAATTACTGATAGTTTATGCAAGCTATGCTGATTTCAGCAATTTATATCAGTAATTGGAGTAGGAAGACTACCAGTTTGTTTCGTGAGAAAACTTTTACAATTCTTTTGAACAAGTCAATGAAAAGGGACAAATATTTGTTTTGCGAGAACCAAATGAAAAGGGACAGTTATGACTTATGAGTCCAGAAAGTGCAAGTTTTCATTTATGTGCAAACACAAGGATAACATGTCATATGCATCAGAGAAACAGAGGAATAGTTTCGTTTTTAAGCATATTTTTATTGCATGATATGTCTTGGTACTAAAGTGAGGTATACAAAAGCATCAGTAATACAAAGGAATAATGCTGGGGAAGATCCCCCAGCAGACTTTAGTGTCCTGACAACCAAAGAAAAGCAACATACCACCAACTGTGGCCATAAAGATGAGGGAACAACAAAAGGCAACGAATGTGAGACTATGAATAAATCTAAGCAATTCATGGAGCACAATAACTCATGAAACAGACCACCTAGGGATTCCCATCAGAATGGACATATCAACTGAATAATCTGAAACAGAAAGTTTATGGATTATAATAAAAAAGCAGACAACACAAAACAAATTACCTTCTTAAGTTCAACCTTTGGTGGGGGTCCCTCTTGGTAGAAGCTTGGCATCGGTTTTGCTCGGACAACCAAGTTCTTCCTTAGTTGTCTTAGAGCTTCTTCTTCCTCTTCCTAGAAAAAAAAACAGAGAATAATGGCAACAATAGTTAGCCTCAGAATTGTTTAATCAAAAGGAACATCAAAAAACAGGGTTGATAAGCAGAAGTTTCATCCTCTTGGGGGGCAGATATCCAAGTTTTTTCATAAATTAAATTATAAATAAAAAATATAATAACATAACGGTGTTTACAAGAGGAGAAAGAGCACAATCATAGTGATGCCTTATTCATTACAAAGCCTTTGCGTACATGAAACAACTCTACTTTCACAAGCTTCAAACCAAGGGGCAAGTATTTATGCAAGAAAAAGCATAATCAATTTAATTAGAGTAAGCTGTCCTCAAAGATTTAGCTAGAGTAAGCTTCACAGAATTACAACTATTTTTGACATACTCACTTGAACTACAAATGATTTGACACCAAGTACCACAGAACTACATCTCTTGTCTCTGCTACAACTACTGAAGTAAAGTGCCTTAGGCAAGAACGCTAATGTATGGAAAAAAAATGGATAGACCTGCAGATAAGTTCATTTTAATGGCTCCAGATACCCTAACTTGTCAACTTTTTGCATTTTTACCAAAGTAAACAAATGCATGGTCCAACAAGATAGAAATAATATAAATTGCTGAACTGGTGGTTTTCAAAACTCGAGCTATTAGTATTTCAGAGACAAGGCAGGACTCATGTAAAAGACCAGCTTTGATCAAATTTCAAAAGATTATACCACAAAACCTGGGAAAAGGTAGCTTAGACAAAGGTACTTCAAAATTCTAATTCCTTTGCTATAATTTTTCAATTCATTATGAAACGCTATTTTGTATAATTGTGTTCTTCATGATACCAGATGCCACGAAACAAAACAGACAACCAACATTCAAGCAATTCAACAAAACGAACCGTAGCAGGCTTACCTTTTTCCTGGCCTCTGCTTGGAGTCTCTCCTCTTCCAAAGCCTTCCGCTTTTCTTCTAATTTTGTATAAAACTGATGAAATCGTCCAGTCTCTGATTATTAGAGCTCTCTAAAGACAAATAGCAATCAAGATATATTAACATGAAGTTACATGCATACCTCTCCTCTCTTCTCAGCACGATTATCGCAGACAAATGTAGGTGCAACAGCAACTGTTGTCTTCTTAGTTTTTCCAGCTCTTGCTGAAGTTACAGTTCTGTAAGCAGCTCAGGAAACTGGCTAATATAAATGCGGGAAGCAATCTTTTTTTAGTAACGATCAGTTATAAAGATGAAGAAAAGAGTTCCATTGAAAGGTTTATGGAGTTCGTACCAATTTCACTATACATAAAACATTAAATAAAAAGAGGCAGTAAACATAGACAAAGAACAACAAGTCCAAAGGGAGTAACTCAATGCGGCCATATTTGAAAAGAAAAAAGAAAGGATACGATGAAGTGACGGAATATGAGTCATCCTCTAGACTGTGAGAAGTATTGTCAGATTGGAGAGGCTTCCTGGGTGTGACTGACGGACTCTGCAATCCATAAACAGTACAAAGTTTGTCATAAATGCTGCGTAATTCATCTCCAAAAGTTAACTTGGCACATTATGGAAAATGGAGTCACAGTTACAGCCAGGTAAACAGAAAAGAGAAGTTACACAGTTACACCAATAGACAAGTCTAATAAAACAAATTTGTGTGTCCATTCTGGATGATGTAATAAATCAAACTGCTTATAATGGTCATCAGATGCTCAATCAATGTCAAAACTTAAGCCCAGGCCCACAATGTGGAGAAACCAAATACGCAAAAAATCTAAGAGAAAAAAATTATGTCATTTGACCATACAAACTTCTATCAAACTGCATGCGACAACTTAACATCTTTTACAGCAGCAAACAGGTGTAACTAAGTGGACGTATCACGATAACTAGTTAACTGAACTCTTAAATTTCCCAAAGATGGGGAAGCAAGAGAATGGGCATGTTGCAAAATGGAGGGAGTACCTGCTTATACCATTCGAAGTGAAAGATAGCAAACTAAAACATTCAGAAATTTTTCAAAATAGTGCTTACACCATAGTGGTTTACATATTTTTTTAGCAAACAATGTCATGAAGGAGACTATGCGAATAAAGAAGAAGAAGCAGATGAAGCATGAACGATACAATTCAAAGGAGGGTGCAGATGACTACTAGACCTTCTTTGCCATGCTTCTTGGTGAGGAGCTACTTTTATCAGAAAGTTTTTCGCCACTGCTGGTGGGATGAGAAATTGGAGCACAAGTTCCAGCTGTAGATGACCTCCTTTCAGCTGCAACAGTGCATGGCTCAGGAACACTATGCCTAGACCCTTGCTGTCCAGCTATAGCAGGCTTTGCTGGTGAATTGGTGAGAGATGACTCCTGCTCATCAATCAGCTTTGGCGAGTCTTGGTTTACAGGCACGTCTTCCTGGGCATTGCTGTCCATATGTGAGTCTATGGCATAAGGGGTCTCATGCCTTTCTGGAGAATCTTCATCATGGGTGCCACTAACAACTTCCTTGTGATCAGTATTTCCGTTAGGTGGGCATATAACTACACAATCTGATTCTTCATCTGTGGACATATCTACAACTTCTTTCTCCATTGCACTGCAAAATTTAAAAAATATATGTATGAATACGTATATGAGTGTGCAGAACCAGATGGTGCCTGTAAGCTCCTTACACTCCAAATCATAAAAGAATAACAGAACAATAATAGAGTCAAACAGTAATATAATATAGCACCCATCAATCATTTACAACTAAGAAAATAATAACTATAGAATTCATATGAATTATCAATGAAATGCAAGCAACTACACTTACTACAAAGCAGAAGAACTCCAGGATTCTAAAATGCTAACTGACAAATATAGAATAATAATACAAAAATGGTCAATTGCATCATCTGAAATTTCTAAAGCCCGCATGTAATAAAGATCACGAGTGCATTCTTATTTAGTTATGTTCTATTGAGGAGCTATTGTGCAGACCTTAAATGAATTTGGTAAACTGTCATTTAGAAGGCTCAAATTTAAGGCATTGTTGTAGAACCTGTGCAGATTTCTTTGTTGACCTTGAATCATAAAAGTTTGCTCAGTTGTAATATACCATCAGTTTACTGAAATGCCATCCTAGTGAAATCCCCAAAAAATGAACTGCAAGTCACAATATAGCTCCTACTTGGAGCTCCAGGTTCACAACGGGAGTTAAATTAGATTACTTCAAACAACTCGCAAATTTCATTTTGCCTGTTTAAGACTGCAGACTGGATCTATTAAGAACTTCACCAGGCAACTAATACAAACAGAAATTGAATAAACCATAAACTTTGAACCGTTCTCCCATACAAAACCCGACCAGAGCAAAACAAGAATTCTAGGAGGCAGCCCTTACATCATGGCCACTAACGCTAAAATAACAAATTCTTCACAGTGAATAGCAGCTTACAATCAGCAAGCCTTTCATTATCAAACAATTTTAAAGTTTCTGCAGGACGTGACATGAGAAATATAAAATGAGGCACCACTAAGTTCAACGCCACGACTAGAAACATTCAAGAAACTCCTACCTCAATTCCAGCACGCCCATTGGACAACCATTTCACAAGAACACGACCTCGAATAATCAGTCAACACCCCTCTCCCACAAATTATTTAAGGATCCACGCGAATGCGACTCCAGAAGCTCATCCCATTCCCATTGCTTGCAGAGGAAGCATTTTCAGGACCCCGTCAATGTCTTCCACGAAAGCTAGAAACGAGTACCGGCCATTTCTACTCAAATTTCCTAGGAAAACCGGCCATTTCAGCTGTGACATAACGAGGAACCATTCAAGAGCCGGAGACTTACCCCCACACGCGCGAAACCCTAATCCGCCCCCACCAACGCGAAAATAATCGTACGAATCACCGAGACCACCCCCGGAATCGGCCCACCGAGCCACCCGGATCCACCACCCAGCTCAGAAACCCAAGCGCCGACGCCCAGCCCCGGAAACAAGCCCCCAACGCCCAACAACAGGAACGGAATACCAGCGGGAGCCAGCGCCATTACATGCTCTCGGCCGCCTTGCCGGGCAGATCCCAGCGCCGCCTCGCCGCCGCCCCGGGGTCCCCGCCCCCGCCGTTGGCCTCCGCCGCGGCCGCCGTGGTGCCCGGTCGCTCGGCACCCACCGCCACCGGGAACGTCAGCTCCCCGCCGCGCACCTCGCACCTCCAGCCGACCGCGCAGTCAGCGGAGGCGGCCGCCGACGCCCGCGCCTCGCCTCGCCCCGCTCCGCTTCCTCCCGCCCCCCACCACCGGCCGCCTCGCCCGCTGCCTCTGCCCGTGTGCGTTTGGGCGTGGGTCGCGGCCAGGCGGGGGGCGGTCGGCTGTTTGTGGGGGCGGAGCGGGGGCGCGGTGGGCCCGGCGGTGAGGGTACCGCCCGGGCCGGGGGAAGGTGAGGCGAGGGGTGGCGGGTTGCCCTGCGGGGAGAGGCAGGCGCGGGGTTGGCCCCGGCGGTGGGGCGATTTTGACCGGCCACGTGGAAATCAGGTTAGTTAGCGGGGGTTTTTTTTGCAATAATAATGGATAAAGCCGGGGTGCCTACTAGGAAACACAGTGCACGAGCGTACCGGCCCCTTTTTTTTCCCGGGATTAAATAGTGTTTCTTCGTTGCGGAGATGTTGTCCGTGCGCAGCAGGGTCGCGAGGGGACGAGAGCTTGATGTGGTAGCGGCGCCGAAAGCTGACGTCTCAACTCGCTGCTAGGGCAGCTTGTCTGCTCGCTTGCTGGTGGTTGCCGTGCAGGACCATGGAAGGTTTTATGCGCTCGTGTTTGTGTTTTTGTGTTAGGTGGTGTGCTTTTGGAAGAGCATGGGTGGTGTGTTTTCAACGTAGGAAATGGACGTAGTTTTTGGTTGGTATGACCAATAATATTATAATATATTATATTTTTTTCATGCGCTACAATGTGCCATCGAATTACCTCCTAGTAAAGGTAAAATTAGAATCAGTTGAATTATTGCAATCGATTACAACATATCATTGCAGATACAACATACGATTGGATTTTTTAGGGTATAACACAACATACCATTGAACTATACTACTACGACGTACCATTGGATTATTGCAAATGCACGTATTCCAACAACTCAATTGGTCTACAAAACTTCGATAAGACGAGACAAATTCATGTTCGCCGGCAATCGTCTAATATTCCTTGCACACTCAGACCCTCGGAGCTCTCAAACGGCAACGCAATCCCCCTGGGAAAACAAAGACCTGTGTGTGATTACGTTGGCCTAGAGGATAGCCTAATCATGCTAGCTAACGAAACAAAGCAACCGGCCAACCGCTAAAACGCCACCCCGCCCGGCTCCCGCTTCCGTTCCGTCCCGCGCACCCGGCGGTGACCCGACCCCTCGCTCGAGCCCCCACACACGGTGCCCGAGGCAAACGAGGCCCACTTAACCACCGCGGTCCTTTTCCCACCCCACCCCGTGTCACCCTGCTCCGAGCCCCACAGAGGCTGGTCCCACCGGTCATGGGCAATCCGTTCGCGGAGCCCGCGACACGGGAGGCCACGCCAGGGTCGGCGCACCGCTGCGTCCCCGCCCACCCGTTTCAATCCCCGCGCCAATCGCGACGGGACTGGAGGCGCCTACGGATCCTCTGCGGCTGGCTGGCTCCTGTCGACGTCCGGGGCGCTGCGAAGTCAAAGAGGGTCGGGGACCGAGCGAGACCCGCTAGCCTCCGGATCCTCACTTGGAAGCGAGCACCGGGCTTCCGGCGCGTCCGGTCCCCGTCCATCCACTGTCCAGAAGGGCATGTTGGGGTTTCCACACCGGCGCAGGTTGTGGGTGAACGAACCGTGATAATGGCCCGAGGCGGTACGTACCCAGGTTTACTGTTGCGAGATTTGCGAAGATCATGGCGTGCTGAGAAGGATTAGCGTGGAAATTAGGGCGGGGCCATCAATGCGATCGCGTAGGTGATGTTCATGTTAGCTTTCGCCGAAGGCAACAAGAGGTTTCCTTCGACGTGTCGCTTCGGAGTGATTGGGAAAATGATGCTTTTTTTTTTTACCTTTCCGTATACTTGTGTGATTGTGTCAAATGGGTTTGTATGGACGCTTCAGGTAGTTGCGTACGTGTAGCTCTCGTGTCAGGTCTGTGCTTTGAGAAAAGACATGACAATCCAAGATATTTGGATACCAAATGATTATCGCTACTTGACATCATAATGAGCACTGGCATGGACAGTATAAGGACTCGTCGAAATAATTGGTCTTGTCTTTTGTAGCTTACATGGCTGTACTTCACATGACGTAGATCAAAAAAGAGTGAATAAAAAGTAAAATTTTGCAATACAACTTTCAGAAAAAGCGTGCTGATTGCACTGATGATTTGTTGTGATTTTATCTATTGAATTATCATTATTCTGTCGAGCTACTTTTAATTAAGCAGGAGCATACTGCCTTGTGCCCTTGCTTTCCCTCTGTAACTGAATCAGATAAATTAATTCGGCTTTACCTTAATATTCGATCCTGTTTAACACTGTATCAACAGGAGAGCAGGTCAGAATAGATGGACTGATGGAGTAACAAGGTGGTGGTGGTAAAAGTAGTGGAATTGATAATGGGGCGAAGCAAATAATCATATTTCACGTAGTCACACTTTTATTGCATGCCAAAGGCAAGAACAAAATTCGTGACATCTCGGAAAAAATAGTTATGTGGTCCATTCAAACATTTATATGAACAAACTTGAATTTTTGGAGAGAAGAAACCAAAATAACTTTTTTAGCTGCGCAGGTATCATTGTCTTAGTTGTGCCCTTCGGACCTAAAGGAAATGGATCCCTTAAAGATATCCGTACCTAAGGTGACATTGGCTTGGTAACAAAATGTGTGGGGTTTTCAAATTTGCTTCCAATTCGATCGATGTTGTGCACGAGAAGATAAAAAAAGGCTAATTTGATGTGCATTGGACCAAAGGATTCAATCTGCTGAATCACTCGATCCAGACGTCTCGCAAATTAGTCGGTGTAGTGACTGGAACTAAGTACTTGCAACATGTCCTAACTCCAACATATTGATGGGCATTCGCATTCATATTCACTTATTTAGTATGGTGAGGCACTACATCATTTTCACATTTATACAATTAAAAGATGAAGTTATATGATTTTCTTTCCCCCTTTAGGATTTTTTTTAAGTCTAGAACGCTCTACAATTTGTGGAATTTCAGAGGAATTCGTCAAAATGGTATTTGGAAGTTGGATGGATTATCTACAATATACATGAATGAAGTAGGCCTTTTCTCTCATGTCATTTTTTTTTGTGAAATTTGTCAAGACCACCAAGCTTCAAACCAGTAGGGATATAGCTAGTAACTTGAGGGCTGACAAGCCACATAAAATTAAAAAAAATAGAGAAAAAAGAAATGAAAATATTTTTAGCTACCCCATACTGGACATCGTTGTCTCAGTCGCAGTCTTCAAACCTAAAGGAAAGGTATTCCTCCACGATGTTCGTACCCTAAGATGTCATTGGCTTGGTAGGATTTGAATTCACATCCGATCACATCGTCCATGAGAAGATAAAAAAAATATCAATTTGATGTGCATAGGAGATGAAGGATTCAACCCGTTGAACCACTGGATCCAGACGTCTCGCTAGTGAATGAAAATAAAAAAATGAATCGGCACACAGTCTAGATCTAAGAACTTCCAATATGTCACAGCCGCAATGGGTCGATAGGCATTCGCAATCATATTCGGTATTGGTAAGGCACTACATCCTTTCCAAATGCATAACTAAAAGGCAAGTTTATATGTTTTTATTTTCTCCTATAAGAGCTTTTATTGATTGTTAATCCCCGAACGTTCTAGAAATCATGAGATTCGAAAGGAAATAAACTAAACTGAAATGGTAGTCGGAAGTTGTTCAAGACAGATTAGCTCGATATAAACTAAACAGTGCATGCGGGTACCCAATTGCGTTTTCTATATCACGTGATTAATTATGGTTGCAAGCTAGTATTTTAGACCATCTATCTTCCTTCTACATTAATTACGTGGAAACGTCCCTCTAGCTCATATTATCATAACTTTTAGTTAAGCTAATGATCCGAAATAACTAGGGCTTCCATCCAAGAAAAACTCTTTTTTCTCGGTTCATAGAATTTGTGAGGACCACCAACACCAAGCTTGAAAACAGTAGGGATATGCTTGAGAGCTTGACTTTCGAGGAGCCACATAAGATTCAAAACAAAAGCAATGTTGCACGAGGGGCAGCGTCACGATGCAGACCCACCCCGCACCGGAAAAATCGGGTCCCTGTTGGCGCCCAAATGCTCCACCGCGCTGCGAGGGCTACTGTAAGTCTCAGCATGGCAGTTCCGTATTCTTCCCTCTCCCCCCTTCTCCCCCTTCCTTCTCCCGGGAAGCACGTTCCGGAAGGTATCCATTGGCAACCTACGACTGCAAGGCGACGTCATGCCAACGGAGAGCGGCGCCCCGCACCCCGAAGCGATTCCTCCCGTGGACGCGTTCGGCACCATGCGCGCCATTATTCTTCTTTTTTAATCCTCGGTGCACGGTGTTTGATCAGATGAGAACGAAGCTAATTTGGAACTTGCACCCTTTAATTTCGTTCATGACCGCGCCTGAAGCCAATAGGCCACCACTAATTCGTGGCCGCGCGCGCTCAGATGGTTTTCAGCGGGCGATCCGACAATCACTGTGCTCTCATAAACTTTCCAATTTTGGAAAATTTAATTCCAGCAACTTTTTATTTTTGGAATATCATAATTTATATACATAATTTAGACATATAACTTCTTGTTGCTAAATAATTTTGTAGCACAACTTTTTACGACATGCACACCGTATACCTATAACTTCTTGGAAAAAATTTGAAATGACAACTTAGCAGAAAGTTATAGTATATACATATAACTTGCACGCATAATTTTTTCACAACATATTCTCAATTGATAATTTTATACCACAACTTTCATATCATATGTAACTTATGCATGTCCGCCGGTGCGTGTCTGCATCACCCTGCTAGGAGCGATCCTAACGAGCGCACGCAGAATCAGCTTTGCGCCTGACGCCAGCGTCGTCGGGGCACGCCGGATCCAGCTCCACAAACCCGAACGAGACAACCTAACCCATTAGTCGGTGTGGCGCTATCGGATTAGTTGTTGGATGATCGTATATGAGGAGCACCGTGTACGTTACGTGTCGGACGACGTGGTTGGATCTTGGATGCGTAGCAGCGCGCTTGATGGAAACATGCGCAGATGCACATGACGTGTCAGCAAGTGTCGCCACTTGCCAAGTATGGCACGCCACCTCACCTATTCGATCGCCTTGGCATGCGAGCATGTCGACGCGTACGTGTCAGCGATTCCAAGGTGTCACCTGCACGCCGTGCAACCCCGTCGCCACGAGCCGCCGTGCTGCCATGCTGGTATTCCACCCCGCAGCAGCACAGCATGATCACCGGAGATGCAGGGCCGGCCATCTTCAGTGACGGCCGGATGGGACTGATGACCAGTGCCCAGTCCCGTCGGAGCTAATAACCCACCTCGACCAGCGCGGCCATCACCATCGCTTTGGCCGCAAGCGACGCCGATGCCGCTAATGAGCTAGCTACGGCCACGCTAGCTCATGGCCGGCCGCCCGCCGCCATCACGCCGTCGTCGTGTCACTCGCTCGCTCTCACTCCCGGCGGACACGCGAGTCACCGATCGGTGCCGAGCTTATCTAGCTTGCTAAATAAAGGTCATTCCCAATGAGTTCAGTAAATACCTAGCTCCAATAATTAAATTCTTACTGATCATTTAGATACAACATTTGAATGATATATACTCCTCCGTTCTAATTTATTATTTATTTTTAATTTTCTAGATTCATAAACTTTGCTATGCACCTAAATAAAAAATATATATATATTTATCTATATATGTAAATGTATAACAAAAATTATAAATTAAAAAGCTAAAACGATTAAAAGAGTGGGCATATGCTAGCATATGAAATTGTAAGATAAAATTTATATTGGAAGATATAGTTTTATTCATCGATTAGTCAAATATTTAAAGATGACATGGTATTTTTAGAAGCGCGGTGAACCCGCTCCGATCCCGCCATTACGGGACGGGATCGGTTGCTTGTCCGGTCTGGCTCCGCCGCGGCGTCCCGTCCCATCGGGGTCGTGCGTGGGTTGCGGCGGCTTCTTTTCCGCAGGAGAGATATGTTGCGGCAGCCTCGGCACTGTGCCTGATACGGTCAGATGGAGATCCGGCACCATGCATTCCGCCTGCATGCAACCATCCATGCCCTGATTGCAATCATTTGGTGGGGCCCGCTGTGTCCCTTCCTTACCCGTAAGCTTTGCGCAAGTGTGGCTAGCTAAAAGTGCACGATTACCCTAATCCAGGACATCATGAGCCCAAGCACCTTACTATCGCACTTCAACAAAATGGTTTTTTCTTTTTCTTTGGAACGCATGAATTTGACGATGTTTTGTAGGGAAATAATATAATGCCTGGTACCTCAGATTCGCACAACAGAAACCTGTTAAGTTTTTCTGCTTCGTTCGTACTTTCTTTTCACGAACGTGCCTAAGCATGTATTTCTGATTCGTCCATACTGACGTGCATGCAATGGCTTTTATCATTTTCTTAGTTTTGGTGGCCTCAAAATTTGCTTGTTGCGCACGGCCCTGGCCGGGGAGGTGGCAATAATTCCAGACGAGATATGTAGATGCTAGCTTCAATAATGAATGAATGTATATAGCTAGCCGTGCACGTACTCATCCGTGGTACAACTAAAGGTGTGCAGCAGCGCGATACATTTAAGCAAAGCGATCGCGGCGAAGTTACTAATGGGAACGAAGTGCTAGTACAGTATCTTGCTGAATCGGTACACCACGATCTGCATGCTCAAGTAATCAAGTACATCGAATCATGCCGTGTTGTTCAACTTGCACACAAGCCGATATATGAAGGAACTGCACGTACTAGGGCCTTGTTTGGTATAGCTTATGCCAAAACACCTTCACCAGTGAAGCTAAAGCTGGTGAAGCTAGAAAAACTAGCTTCACTTGGCTTCTAGTTCATTTTAGCTCGAGTTTATAAAACAATTTCACACTATAGTATCTCGATTTGCATAAAACAGATGAAGCTGAATACAATAACTATGCCAAACAGGACCTAGATCCGGAAAAACTTTAGCTATGCCAAAATAAGCTTTGCGATGTACTACTATGTAGTATGTACCCTCACCCTAGTCACAAAGCAACTAGTGTTTTCAATACAAGATATGCTTATATCTTTTCATCTGTCGTGTACTATGTACTACTATGGTAGCTAGTTAGGTATCCAAATGTATCAAAAGCCGTATGCACCCATAAGAAACTATTAGAAAATGTAAAGAAAAACTTGTAGTGTTTTGGAGCTCGGAAATAGAAACGTCCTGTTGCGTGACATATACATTTATAAGAAATATATAGCAAGAGTACACTTTTCATGAAAAGCTGTGTGTCGAGAACTCGCGATCTGCCCGTAGCAAAAGTACTAATTAATTTGGCAGCTAAGGTGATTAGATGGAGTGCTAGCCGGCAGTCGCCTTCTCTTGATTAATGTTAATCATATCATCACCAAAAAGTTTGCTGTTGGGCGAAGAAATACGAGACGCCCGGTTCGTGCCGGAACGTCTGTATCCAGCCAGCTCGTCTCTATCATGGAGGTACAGCTTGGACGCGTACCAGTCTTGGGCGTGCAGCCGCATGTCGGCAAAACTTGCGCGCCACGTGAGCAGCCCATGGGGGCATCGTGCACCCGAATCTCCCTGCCACAATGCCAAGGCAAGGCATACGTACGTGCATGCCTCGTCAGAAGACAGAAGTCAGAACAGAAACAAACAAGTCATGCTTCGTTCTTTACATCTCCCAGCAAAAAAGAGCCAATCAGGACAACCAAATTGGAAAGGCAAAAGCATCTATAGTACTATAGTCTACTGTGCACCCATGTCCTCTGTGCATCCTTTTTTCTTCTTCTTTTTTTTTCCCTCTGTGCATCCTTTTTTTTTTCGTCAGCTGCTCAAGCCCAAGCAAGATTTTACCCGAGGCAGAACGTCGAGCCTGGCCCAAAGCTTGAAAGCGAGCCCAGGCTCGCTCGGAAGGCGCCCAGGTCAGGCCACGGCCCACTATGAGGTGGTGGCCCGTGTACAAGCCCACGACAAAGGGATTGAGCCTGCAGGCCCAAAGCTCCAATCTGCAAGTCGATCTGCACCGTCTCGGACTCGTCAAAGCCCCCTCTCGCCTCGCTATAAAAGCGACCACCCGTGGTGTGGCAAGCGCGAGCGCAATCGCTGCGGCAGGTCGTCTTCGTCTTCGCCGTCAAAATCGACCGGACCGGCGGATCCACCCACCCGCCGCCCCGCAATGCAGCGCTCACCAGAGGACGTCGTCGCCCCGCCGGCGCCGGCGCCGCCGCTGGACGACGAAGGCGAGCTGAGGAGGGCCGAGGCTAACGGTACGTGCATGCACGCAGCATCTCGTCATGAAAAAACTGAAATTTCCCCTTTTCGCTGACGACGACGGTCGACGACGGATGCAGGGTTCCAACTGTTCCTGGGCAACCTCGGCGCGGAGGTGGACGAGGCCTTCCTGGCGGGCGTCTTCTCCAGGTTCGCCTCCTACGTCCCGGGCTCGGCGCGGGTGAGGCGGGAGCCGGACGGGACCACGCGCTGCTACGGGTACGTCACCTTCTCGGAGCGCCGGGACGCCGCGGCGGCGGTGGCGGAGCTCGACGGCGGGCTCGTCTGGAACGGGCGGGTCAGGCTCTCGTGCTGCCGCCTGCGCGGCGCTGAGGCGCGGCGCCTGCCGGCGGCGCAGCTGCGGGAGCGGTGCGAGGTCCGGAGGCGCCTGATCCAGGAGCGCGTCCGCCGGCTCGAGGAGGAGAAGCGTCGCGTGGCGCTATCGAGTTGGAGTATGGCAGTATCAAGTATGCGATGATGTGAAGATTTCTCGAGCTATTATGAGAATACGAACAATAAGATTTAGGATGATTATTATACACACTGTGTTTTGCCCTATGTCGTAGAATTTTGTCGATTAGTTTTCTTTACACGCTATACCAACACAAAAATGGTTATCTTAAATGGCACTCCCTCCATTCCAA
Organism: Panicum hallii; assembly: GCF_002211085.1. Taxonomy (NCBI): domain Eukaryota; kingdom Viridiplantae; phylum Streptophyta; class Magnoliopsida; order Poales; family Poaceae; genus Panicum; species Panicum hallii. The sequence continues at coordinate 4,015,501 of NC_038043.1, read as the reverse complement.
ATTTTAGATTATTTTGAAAAAATTAAATACATAAATTTTGTTATGCATTTAGATATACACTATATCTAAATACATAGCAAATATATATCTAGATTTGCTAAAATAAACTATAATTTGAAACAGATGGAGTATCAGATTTACTACCCTATTCCTTAAACTATAATTTTCAAGATGCCTATTGCTCTTTATCTTTGAATCGCCTATATTGGCATTCTTTGATGCTTAAAGACTAGTGGCCCCTTGTAACCTAACCCAATGTCATGCTCTTGAGCACAATTTTGATGTGCCCGTATCTAGGGTCGATTGGCCTCCGCTACGGTGATGAATAAGACCACCATCACTTGCATGCTCCCATCTCGCCCTCAGTCCATGAACAATGCACGTAAATTTATCTTTTTTTTTTCTCCTTCTTCGTTTTCCCTCTATCTTGCAAGTCACGGCAACCTTCTCGCAGGAGATGTTTATGTAACTAGAAGTCATCTTTCTTATTGTGCACTCTTCAGCAGTGCTTTTGCCATTCTACAAGAATATTTTTTTCATTCGCTAAATATTTTTTCTGTATTGGAACATAAATATTCCACAAGAAGAGAAAAATAAAAATGCTATAGAACCAAATGTTAAACTTACGATGAAAAAAAATACTCTATGAAGGTAAAAAAGAATGTTCCTTAAGGAAAATAAGGAATGTTCAAAATCTTGCCATGGGTGTGTTAAAATGATTCCCATTCACATATATGACACATAGTCAGAGGCGGAACGTGAGACATATAGGGCCATCAGTTACCGCTAACTTAGCTAATCTACCGGTTCACAACTGTGCTAACAATGTATCATATCTTAAAGAAATCTTGTTGACCAGTGAGGAGCCAGTACCCCGTTTCGCCTCCACATAGGTCCGTGCACATAGTATTTCGTCCTCATCGTCACCGTGCACATAGTTGCACCCATGTTCTCATCCTATCTTCGACAAACTCCCGTCTACTGTGGCCGCATTGATTCATCTCTAATGCATCATCCTCTTGCCTTCCCAGAATCCAAGCCGATGGTAATTGCACACCATATTCCGACCTCCCATGCCAAGATCACTAGTGGAATATTTCTTTACGCTGAAAAAATCTCACTTAATTATCCCCGATCATTTTCAGGGTGGAACAAATTTCACAGTTGTTACAACTGTTGTCCTAGAAGAAAAAAATATTTCGATAGTACGATAGAACGCATTCCACACATGCGACCTATATGTTTTTTTTAGGAAATGCGACCTATAGTTTGGAAATGACTTTATTATGGCCGGCTATGCCTTTGCGCTATTGAAAAGGCAGCCTAAATTTACCACCCACCCCGCGCGCTGTGGCAGATGCAAGCAATTTTAAAACTTTAAAATGTTGTAGTTCTTAAATCACCCATCAAATTCAAATTATAATTGCACAATTGTATATCTTTCGAAGAGACCTTCAAAACAAGACCCCCTTTATATGTTTCGATAATATTTTACAAAGACACATAAATTACTTTATGTATAATGGAAAAATACCAAAATAAATTAGTTGAAATGCCCAATTGATCTACTAAGATTGCTTACTATTGATCATGCAATAACCATTCGCCTATCAACAAAGTTGTTTACCCCCATCCACTAATGACACCAAATAATCTATCTTCACAACATGAACACCAATATCCACTTAAATGAACTCACGCATGTGAAGCAACATTCTGTAAAGCCATAAGCAATTTTGCAAACATCATAAGCAAATTAGAATACACTAAAAAATATTTTCTCTCAAAAAATTATATCATTGAAATATAGTGGTGTGAGATCTTGTTTTGAAGTTTTTATTAAAACAAACACAGCTGTGTATTCGGATTTTGATTTCGATGCTTGATTTTGAAACTATGATTTTTTTATTTTTGAAATTATGTGCATGCATGCACTTAGTTACTCGTCTTTTTTCCTTCTCTCCTTGCGCCCTTACATGCATGCACCCATCCACTGCTTTTTCAAAACGGGGCGGCCTTGCGGCCGGTCTAATTTACGGCCAGTAGCCGTGTCCTTTGCCTTGCCTTACTGCAGCCCATAAAGTCCAGCCCAACCCATAAAGTAACTGGACTCATTTTCGGGCTAATGGGTTGTTTGGCCAGCTCTATCCAAAGTGTGCGCATGACTGGCGTGTTTTCTTTTTAGGAAGGCCGGCCCATGAAAGTAGCCATGAAGCCCACCTAGGCCCAGCTAAGAGGCATTCAAGTCGCTGGAGCTGCGGCCGCGAATCCCCCCCCCCTATATGGGCAAATGGACCGCGCAGCACGACACGACACTAACACGACCTCGGCACGACATGATTTGACATGACGGCTTAGTCATGCCGTGTTGTGCCGGCACTACCTGGTGGCTTCTCGGTCCAGGTACAACACGGTACAGGCGCGTGCCAACTCGAGCCTGACCTCGGTGGCGGAGGCCGTGGCGAGAGACGCTGGGCCATCCCCCTGCTCGCATGCCGACCGCCGGCCTCTACCGCGCCCACGCTAGCCAACCACGCATGCTCCTGCGCCGGCTGCCGTCCTTTGCCTCGTGCCTCGACCATCATCGCCGCTTGCGCATCGGTCGCCGGCCCCTGTGCGCCACCGGACGGCTGCCCGCCTCCGCCGCACGCGCCAGCTGCTTCCTCCATCGGTGGGGGGAAGGGATCGAAGGGGCGGCGGGGATAGAGGGGGTAGACGGAGGAAGATAAAGAAGGGAGAGAGACGAGAGGTTGGGAGAGGGATTCGGGGGGGGGATGAGAGAGAGAAAGAGAGATAGATGTTAAACGACTTGAATAGTGCTAGCCCGTTAGCGGTGTCATGTTCGGACCGGCACTGCGTGCCGGGGTCCCGCCCTAGACACGGCACGTTGGACCAGGTCAGATTGGCACTGATCATATTTATAGTGGGCCGGACCGGACTAGTGTTATACTTTTTCTTGCCGTGCTCAGTGAAGCCTACCGGACCGAGCCCATTTGGCCATCTATACCGTTCCCCCAGTTCGGCAGCTCCCCGTCGTTTCCTTCCTCTCTTCCCGGGGGCTCGAGCCCCCTGTCCCGCACGCCGCCATGGAGGCACGCCGCTCCTCTAGACCCGGGTCGCGGTCCAGACCCCACGGACCCGAACCCAAAGTCGAGCGCGCGCTCGTGGTCGAGCCGTTGAGCCCTCTGCTTTCTTGCTCGCTGGCTACGATCTCCAAGCGCGTGCCTCCCGCCTCCGCCCCCAACCCCTATATAAACCTCCGTAGAATGCAGCGCAGCAGCACGGACCCCCTCCCTCGGATCAAGAAGCTTCTTCTGCAAGAAGGCGCGGCCGCGCGGGGGAAGAAGAGCCGTGTTGCTGGCCTCTCGGAGAGCAAGAGCTCTTCCAGGAAGGGGAGGCCGAGAGGCTTGGGGCAGTTCGGGGTCCAAGATAATGTCGGGCGTCATCCTCGATCCCGACGAGGGCACCTTTGAGGACTGCAAGGATGAAGCCACGGTACGTTTCTTGTTCTTGGTACGAAAGGGGGAGGGTTCCTGATGAGCTGGGCCCTTCTACTGTGGGAATGCTGTATAATCTGGGCTATGTTTCTTGTTCTTGGTACGAAAAGGAGAGGGTTCTTGATGAATTGGGCTGTTTTATTGAAGGAATTCTGTAGAAGTTGGTCTTATTTTGCAGGGAAGAGCACTTTGAACTAGCCAAATAAATTGGAGCGTCTGGTGCTGTAGTAGGCTTCTCGGGGGTAGTTCTTGATTGACTGGTCAAATGTTCTGCCCCTTTTCTTCGCACCAAAGATTTGGTCCCCGTGCCTTGCGTTGTTGTCCTGCACCCTGCTATTCTTTCGGGTTATGTTTCTGTGAGTGTAGTGTTCCTTCCAAGAACATAGGAATTATGGTGCAAGAACAGTTCTTGCTGACTCATCTTAACGTCGACATAGCTAGAAATATTCTCTTTATTAGCAGTAATAATATAGTGATCTTGTCAAACTTAACCTATGAAAAGATTTCCTTGGTTTATCTGAAATTAGTTCTATAACTTGAACTGAAGAATAGCTCTCTTCCGGTCATAATATATCTGCAATGGGTTCTGTAATCTTCGTACTGAAGAATAGTTTAGCAAGGTTTCTTCATGTTTAATATATACTGTTTTACAATAAACATTGATCCTTGGATGAATCCCTTTGTTACTATTTGAGATTTTCACCAAATCGTTTTGAGTTCATGTACATATTATTTTGACTCTTTTAATAAATCTTATTTCAAGTTCAACTATTAGAACAGAGAATTCTGTTAAGAGAAGATATTTTGTTTGTTTCTGTGTGGTGCTACCTGAGATATCTTGTTTGTAGCAAACAGACCTGGAGTTTTCTTTATTTACTTTAATTATACAAAAATATTGGCCTCCTAAAAGCATTCTTGCACATTGCGTAGTATGGCCATGACCCACGAATATACTCCTGCTGTTTGAAAAAGCAAAAGTCATGAATGCATCTATCAGTTAAGATCCCTACGGTGGATAGTGATTAGCAGAAGACATAGTCTGGTACTTTGAGTGGCGCCGTCTTGTTGAACATGAAATCTTACCCGGCAGAACATATTATGCTGTCTCACCTGTGAATATGATAGAAAAAAGCTTGTTGATTGCAATGGTAGTGACAGTTGCCCAATTCTGGAAGTACCTACCTTTTTCTGGGGTTATCTCCGAAAACTTGTTCTGGAGTGAATTTGAATCAGAGCAGTTTTAATGCTTTGGTTTTGATGTCAAACTAATTCCATAAGATTAGGCTGTATTGCGCACTCATGCATGTTTGTATCTTTAGTTTACTTCATATGCATATTTCCTTTGGGCCTTGTTATATTAACTGAAAAATCATGTGTTCCGCAGGCGATCTTTTTGCCTTGTTATATTAACTGAAAAATCATGTGTTCCGCAGGCGATCTTTTTTGTAGATGGTGTTGTCGATATGAGAGGGATAGTTTCTGATTGGAATGCAATTGGTATCCCACTTTCTTTTGTGTTTTTCTGTTTGCTGTCTAGATATGTACTCTTAAACAATACTTTTTGCAGCCATTTCTTGGGTGTTCTCAATTGTAGAAGAACTGGTAAAGCACTGCCACGGGCGCATCATCCGTAAGAATTGTTCCTTCAGTTTCTTGGGTTACATCACATGATTTTATCACTAATTTTTCATGTCCTTGTGTGCATAACAGATTGTGATGCCTCTACCTATGCTACTGGATTCCGTGAGGTAACTCCTTGTTCTCATTAGCATTATCTTCAGTAATTTTATAGATTTCAATTCTCCTTTTTGCCTACAGCCTTACACAGCTATGTACCTACATGTTACAATAGATCCGTTTGATGGTTGACCAGTCTGGGGAACCTGTAGTCCTCCCTGCAATAACACCTGCTGAGCACTTCAGCGTCATTGTACACCCAGTTGCAAGTGGGCTTCCATATATCGCATATCTTCTTGAGAGCATGGTATTTACATTTTGATTCCTACATCATGGGTATATTGCACATTTTAACCCATTTTTTTCTAATTCTATAGTCACCCTGCTCTTAACAGGAAGCTTTTCACGGCAACAGAGTGATTGGCATTACAGGAATCTGCACAGATAGTCAATCCGATGGTATGCGTAAGTTTTTAACACATTTAGCTGATTTCAGAGAATGCATTATCTAGTTGAGATATCTTTCTAGTTTCCACTGCCTAAGGCCTTAACCAACTTGCAATGCAATATGCTCTTCCTTTCTATATGTATTATTAGCTCCCAATGTGATCTCACCCGAAATTGTTCAGGTATAGACTACTGCATTCGGATAGTCGAAGAGCTTAAAAGAAATGAAAATGCAATGGAAGTTGGTATGATCATACTTCTGAAAGTGTTTTGTGCTGTTCGCGTCCTACTTACTTTAGTGCAGAGTAAATCTAGTATTTATTTGGTATACATGTACCTTTTTTTTCTGACCAGTAAGCAGCGGTTGGATCTATGGGCAAAAGCAATATGCTATGGACATCGTCCTGACCCATCTGAACACTGAATTTAGTGATCTGTTGCCCCAGAGATCGTGCTAGTAAGTTTTATTCAGCTCTACAAATTGTCCTGTTTAATGTTATCCTCAACTATTTGTCATGTGCAATACTAATGCAAACCATGGTCTGTCTCTCACAAGAGTTTTATATGCCTGTGCCTCCTTTTCATTTCTATTTTTCTTTCTCCCCACACTTGTCTAACTAATGTGTGTCCCTTTGCAACAGCTGGAACTTTCACTCGCGTTGCAAGCTTCTGAGGTGGCCCCTGGTGGTGCGGCACAGCGGCAGTAGCAGCTTTCAAAATGGATCTTCGATATGATTGGCTTTGAGCAGAAGGGTGTACAGCATGGAATGCTCCGATCGTAGCAGAGGTCCTGAAGATATAGTAATCTTGTGTACATGGTGGTCGTAGGTTCATTCATCCCCACCCTCTCCTGCGCAAACGTGGCCGCAGATAGATGCCACCGGGTGCAGACTGTTAAGGACATATAGTAGGCTGAGACCTTGTTGCCAGTATGTGAGGTTTTCCACAAGAATGGCGTGGGTAAAACGGTAACTGCTGGCACGGAGCACAGAATATTTGTGGATGTGTGCTTTTACAAGTCAGAACAGCATCGTAGTCATAGGCATCCAGAAATGTAGAATCTCTTAAAATGTTCATGTGAAATGCTTCACTTCAAATGTAGCGAGTACAGTACTCTGGATCTTCCTCGAGTTTTTATTACCTATACATCTCTGAACAATTCCCCCAAATCCCTTCTTTTACTGTAAGCAGTACTGTGTCCCAGTCAGGTTGAGACAGCAGTTGATGGAAACACTAGCTGCACATGCCGTTGGTGTTGGACCGTCTCAGTTCGTCTTCGTCATCCAAGGGCGAACAGGATTCGATGGATTTGCAGAACTGTACTCTCGGTTTACTTCATTTTGGTCTTCCAGATTCCATCAGTAAAGCAGTGGAATGGCAACAGTTCATGAGGTATACTCTACCATTCATGTAACTGACTAACTGAGCCTGGCCAAGTGTATGTCAGATTCAGACGCATCCATGATAGGGATTTCAGAATCAGCAACAGTCTGAATAATTTCATTGATCTGCACATTTCCTTCATAGAGCACAATAGAGCCTTCAATACGGATCAGGAATACTGGTTGATGCTACTTGGCTTCCCTCCTGATTTCTGGAGCCACTACAATGTAGAGGAAGCTGCAATGTCAACTTTCGGGAAGCTGATGGTGTGTGAACAGGATTACAAAATCACCTGGCTCGGATCATTCTGATTGTGAAAGCTAGGGTGATTGACCTGGAAGCGATACCCTGGTTCTTGGTTTTTCTAAAGGTGATGGTTTTGAGGGTGAGGCATGGACGCATGGTGCAAGTTGAAATTCTACAGCATCACATGAGGTACAATTGCCAGGCAGTTCCTGGAGCGGGATGATCTGATTGCTGAACATGGTGCAGAGGTAGCTGAGCACCAACTACCTGAAGGTACGCAGAATGCTGATGCAGTGAGAAGACTCTGGGCTGCGCATCTCGGCTCCAATGCAAGCTCCTCTGTTCTACCTAGCAGTTTTGATTGGGTCAGATCTTTCCTCTTACCTTCTGCTTGGCACACACTGGCAGCAAGCAATCCTGGGGGAGTTCAGTTCATGCTACCTGCAAAATGTGCCCCTAATTAGAAGTCTGCTCACTGAGAAGGACATTCAGTCTGATAGTCATTGTACCACTGAAGCAGCTCTGGCTGATGAAGGCAAGCTGCCACTGACACAGCACAAGCATGCTGTATGTAGGTACTCGAGTTGTATTTGATTGCTACGCAGAGTGATATTTTTTCCATTTTCGTTTTCACCATCGGTTGGTACGGTGTGGGCTTGTGGTATTGAAATTTTAAACTCCCTGTATGGGCCGCCGGCCTTCGTGATTGTTAGGGGCCCATGTCCACTACCGCAGCAGATCTCCCGCTTACAAGCAGGGCCCACCTTGCGGGATCGCAAAACCATATCCTCTTCTTCCCGTGGCACGGCGGCCGCGTCCGTCGCCTTCCTCCTCCCTCCTTCCGCCCTTCCCCTTCCCCTCCCCCCTTCCCAGACGCTTCTAGAAATTTCCAGAGGCCCGCTCCCCGGCCTCCGGTGAAGCGGCGAGATGTACGGCCTCCTGACCTCGCCGTGCCCTCGGGCCCCGCTGCTCCGCGCGCTCCCGAGCCCGTCCGCCCGCGCGCTCCCGAGAACCCTAGCCTTTCCCGCGCGCCCGGCCCCCCGCGGCCTCCGCCTGTCCCCGCCCCCGCGCGCCGCCGCGGAGGCGTCGGCGGCGGCCACGGCGCTGGGCGGGCTGCTGTCGTCGCCGCTCTCGGCGCTGGAGGCCGGCCTGCGGAGCGTCAACCTCGCGCCCCTGCGCGCCCCCGTGGCCGCGGCCATGTCGGCGGCCGTGCGGTGGCTCGGCGTGTACCGCGAGGTGCTGCTCGTCGGCGTGCTGCTCTCCTGGTTCCCCAACATTCCCTGGGACCGCCAGCCCTTCTCGGCCCTGCGCGACCTCTGCGACCCCTTCCTCGCCCTCTGCCGGGAGGTCATGCCGCCGGTGTTCGGGCGCAAGCTCGACCTCAGCCCGCTCGTCGCGTTCATGGCCATCGACATCATCATTATGATCCTGCGCCCGCAGCCGCGCATGTGATGACTCGCTGCAGCAACGGTAAGCACTCTCGTCCTTGCTTTGATGATTATACATGTGAATAAGTGCCCAAATTATTCGGTGAAACAATATTCAGAGTAATTGGCCATGTTATAGAGATTCTATTGTGTTGATATACTCGTATCTGGCATGAGCAGTCTGTTGGATTATTGTGTATGTCTACTGATTTGCAATGGGCACCGGTTGCGGGTGCGATTGTATAACATGAACGCGTCGTGTTAGGTTAGGTTGCATTTCTTAATGCTCCACTTGGGAAGATGTCACGCAATTCATGGTAAAGTGATAACCGTACAAATTATCTTTCTTGTTTGGTGAATTCACATGCTTGTCATGTGTAAATTAGCTTTCACATATATGTGTTTTGAGAATATGAATGTAAATTGGAGTGATATATGGCTGTTTCTTAGTATAGTTGTGTGTACACAATAAGTGTGGTTAGGTCTTGTACAATCAATAAATTTTTGATCTTGCATGTGAATAATCACTCTTGCTCTTATGCCATACACAATATCTGGGCATTCATCCTGTAGATTTACTGATTTAGGTAAATCAACTGAACAAATTTTTTCCTATTAGCTGATGGTTTGCATTAAAATGCCTAATATATTTTTAGTCATGATTTTTGTCTATGACTTATGAAAATGACATAGTATATGATGATAGGGTTTTCAATTGTGTTTTACTAGTATAAGAAGTGTAAATTGGCAACATATGTATGCCATGTGATAATGTTAACTTGTTTCTACTGGTAGTGTTGTTCATTCTTATTTAATTTCCCTAGTTGGACTCATCCATCCATTGGCATTTAGTAAATATATCCATTGATGATTACTATTTTACAATTTGCAATCATGTTGATCTTTGGGGAAGTCTGGAAGTGTACCCACACAAGGGGAATTAACAACCCACTGCCATGTCTGTATTTTTTTTCCCTATCCTGTGCACATTTATTGAATTTATTCTAAATGCACTGCTAGATTCACTTGGCGTTATATAGTAAAGGAAGTAAAAAGTTATGATATTTCAGATAAATACAGAGCTTATTGCTGAATTATGGTACATGCTATTTAGATTATTGAACTATGAATATTGCTCATCTTCTATAGAGGCTAGTTAGATTAGTTGAACTTTGAACCTATTAGCTCGCATGGTCTCATGACATATGGCTAAACCTGTCTTGTGCTTAGTTCCTCAGGGCACCCTCCCTTTTATTCCCTGTTTCCACCTCATTAATGTTACTGCTGCACTGTGGGGTTAATTGAGCCAATATCAAGTGCCGGTCACATGGTGTGGCAGTGCTGAGCTCCTTCAGCCGATTCCGACCAGTAATGTGGTGGCAGCACACTTGATATTGGCATCTATGCCATCCAAGTTCATATTACATAAAGGGGATAGTGGTCACATGAGGCAGCCAAAGCAACACAGACTACGTAAAGTAGATAGTGATCACATCAGTCAGCCAAAGCAACACAATCATACTCTTTGTGAGTAGTCTGATTATTCTCTATACTCATAGTTTTCTTATAGTATTCATAATGCTTCTAAGTTCTTGTGCACAGTCGATATTTGGGTTACTATTGTATTCATGGCAGATTAATTGTTAACCAAATGCATTAATAACTGTTCTTTGTATTGTTGATTGGGAAATCGAATCCAGTATTATCCTATTCCTTATCATCATGTGTGAATGATAAACCGTAAGTTGGTTGATCAGAAATACTGAATGTATGCTAACCTTAAATGAGATGGAGATGGTTTAAAAGGTGGGACTCCACATGTCATGATTTGCAGAGGATTCCAAGTGGTAGACTGTAAGAGGTCTTATAAGGATTCTTTTTTCATGTATAAGATCCTTAATATTCGCCCCCATATCCCAAGTAGGGTCCCAAATAAAAGTAGGGATATTCTTCTGTTGAGGTGTCTACTAGGATTGTTTGTACACCAATAGTGATTTGAAGAAATATGCATGCCTTTTAATCCAAATTGTGTAAAATTTCTTAATTTCCTTTACTAGCAGTTTTGACATAAGCTGAATTTTGTCGATGTGCTTTATTTATTTCTGCAAAAGAAGTTATCATTTGTTTTCACAGTGCAGAATGATGTTGCAGGGGTTGGAGAATGGTGGTTGGTATGTTAGGTTTTGACTACGGGAACAATGGATCATAGGCTATTTTTGGTCATCAGAAGGGAAGGAAAGCTGCTGCTTAATTCTACCAAGGCAAGAAAGTGGCGGTTGGATGGATTAGCTTTGGCGATCCCAGTATAGCTGTTAAGGTAGTAGTGCAATATGAATCATTTCGAGACATCAGTAGACAATTGTAGCTTCACTGCTAAAACTTCTTTCATTTGTGGTTTTTGATGGTTGCTCTAGTAATATACGTGTTGGCCCAGTATTGCAGTTTTGCCTTGTACTCATTTAATCCATCTGTTATATTGTCTGGCAGTGTAATTTGCATGCCTTTTGTGTGGTCCAGATAATTGGATCTTGAGCGTAAAAGACAAAGGGCCTCTTTGAATTGTAGGAAATTTCACAAGTTTCTGTAATGATCCTTATCGGCCTCTCCTAGCAACTAAGGGTGTGTTTGGTTGGGCTGTGGTTTTTGAAAAAGCTGCTGTGGGCTGTGGAAAATCTGCTGTGAAAAGGCTACTGTGGGAAAAACAGAAGACCGTTTGGTTAGAGCAGCTGTGGGCGGGATGGGGACGTTGGAGCGGATGGGGACGGGAGGTGGATAGAACAAACTGTTCTTTTTTCCATAATCAGTGGCAGGTGGGTAAATTTTTACCCTAAAAGCTACTGAAAGCAGAGGGAGATGCTTTTGCATTTGTACTAGGGTGAAAGCTGTTTTTGGGCAAAAGTACCTGAACCATTTAAGCCCTTTAGTTGGCTTTTGGTTTTTGCAAAAGCAAAAGCAAAAGCAGGTGCAAAAGCCCAACCAAAAGCACCCTAAGTATATGGAACCAGGGCTGAGCTCATCAAATTCAGTATTTTGGGATTGTGACAACTGTTTCGATAACCCAGGAAAACAAACCACGTGTAGGCCGAGTATGTCTACATCTCCCTTACAAATATAAGTAAGAATGCAAGTGGGTACCAATTAATTATGATGGTATGCTACTATTTTTTGGATCAGCTAATTAATTAAGATGGTATGCTATTCTAGTTCATTTCTCCTTCTAAATTATTTAAAATATATTTCTTCTAGAATCACGTAATGTGGTTGAGAGTTGAGGCATAATTACAGCTTTGGATGAGCCAGACTGAACATCCGCATCCATTTTTTAAACATGCTAGTAGCTGTTGCCTTCCTGGGCGCCTATCCTGGATATGTTATGTTAGAGAAATTTTAAAAGAAGGAAGCGACCTGGCAATTCCATGCAGGCAGCCGCCTAACTTGATTTCTCCCCTGCCCCCTGGCAATCAGAGGTCACAACTATGGATATTTTTTTTTCAAGACTTTGGCAGTAACTTCCAAAAATTCAGTCCGGAAGATGTACATTCACGTGTGCAGACTTTCACAAGCATTACTGAAAATGTATTTCACGTTAACATTTTTTTTTACCGTAGTACGAACTCCTTGTAATCTGCAGCGCTGAAACTTGTATTTCATTTTGTCAGATCGCTTCGGAACAAAAGTCCAGCAGTCAGGACCACGCGGATCGGTCGGGCCCGCCGGCGACCAAACGGAACAACCCGCCGCCACGTCACCGCCGATCCCCTCGTAAACCCCGCGCATTAACTATTCGCGCGATCCGCAGCGGATAAAGATGAACACACGGCCGCGCCCCGCATGTTCCCCGTCTCCCGCGGCATATACCGCTCGCCCGCCCCCCACCGACACGTGGACCCGGCCCACCAACTGTCCCCTCCCACCGCCTCTGACAACGCGGGCCCGGGGCCCTCAGCCCCACTTGTCAGCCTCATGGCGCCCGCTCCAAAATCGACTCCCCCTGCCAGCTCGCCCCTCTTTCCTCTTCCCCCCTCTCCTCCTCCATTTCTGCAGGAAGAAAAAAAAGAGGGGGTGGGGATTGGAGGGGATCGAGGGTTGAAGCCTTCGCGAGGAGCCCGGGCCCTAGCGCGCGCGCGCCTGCGTGCTAGCAATGGCGGGGTGGTGCGAGGAGGCGGTGGCGCTGCTGCGGCGCCCCGCGGTGGCGGAGATGGCCGTGGACGTGCTGCTCTGCGCGGTGCCGATCTGGGCGGCCGTCATGATCGGCCTCGTCGTGGGCTGGTCCTGGCGCCCGCGCTGGACGGGGCTGCTCTTCCTCGGCCTCCGCAGCCGCCTCCGCCTCCTCTGGGTGCCGCCGGGGCTCGGCGCGCGGAGACTCTGGCTCGCCTGCACCGCGCTCTCCGCGTGCTCCGTCGCGCCAAGGCTCCTCTCCTCCGCCTTCCGCCGCTGCAGGGGGAAGCACCAGGACAAGCTCGCCCCCGAGGACCACGCCGGGGACGACGGAGGTTGCGCCGACGGCAGGTGAGCCTGTAGCGGGTTGGTTCCTCCTGTTGCGGCTGGCGTGTTGGCGGGGGTAGGTGGCGGAACCGCGGGAATGTGGCATCTGTCCTGTCGGTGGTGTCCGTTCGAGGCCCGGTGCGCGTCAGTCCGGAATAGAATTGAATGAAGGTCGTCTAGGAGATTCGATGTTTTTTTCCCCTTGTCAAAGTTACTCTATTTCAGCTCAATTGAAGGAGTGACACATGTCGCCGGAGCGCTGTTGGACAGGAAGGCGTGTTTGTTTTTTTTTGATTGACGACATGGTGTGGTGTTGCTGATAGTAGATCGTATAGGGGCTAAGCAACAGGACCATTTTAGCTTTGTTGGGTCCGCCAAAACTTGCAATCTATGTAGGTTATAGGGTTTTGATAATCGGTTAGTTTCGTTCAGTTTGCATCATTGAAGGATTTACGACATGAACTTGCCTGCTGTTTGGGATTTACCATGGTTTCGGTAACTCATCCTTTTTCGCAGAGTTTAGTTCATGTACAGGCAAGCAGAACAGAACCACAACTTGTGCTTTTGGCATAAGATAAGAATGCATCACAATTTTCCATCTTCTGAAATCGATTCTAAATTTGTAATTCAGCTTTCTGCAGCGAAATATTTGTTGATTTCATTAAATTTTGTGAATGGCAGGGCAATATTTGAGGACGAGCATGATACTGTCACTGAGAAGGACCTAGAACATTTGCTGCAACTTTTAGATAACAAGGAGAGTGGGGATACAGCATGGCAGAATTTGATGGAGCGCACAACCTCCAACATGACCTACAAGGCCTGGCGGCGTGAGCCTGAGGTTTGTTTTGCCAGTGGGATTTTAAAAAGAGAAATAGATGCCAAGAATTTAGGATATTATAGAACGTACAGCTATTGTGAATGAGAGGTGGCATATAATATAATAGTATCTGAATGCAAAGAATAAATTTTTTGTATTAAATTAAAATGACAAAGGACTAGGATTTTAATTTTTGAAATCCAATCATGTCACTTTTTCTCTTGGCAACACCATCAGTTCATTGGCCTGCGGCATTATACATACCACGTGTCTGTTTAAGTGTTTACTGTACTCTTTGTTAGATTCCTAGCATTTTCCTTAATGAATCTATGTAATCTGAAAGAAAACTAGATGAAGAAGTTGAAATGAGAGGCAATACATTAGCTTTTCCACACAAACTGAAACACTGAGACTACATAGTTGATCACCTTTTACCCTGTTACTTAATCTACATAAATTTGCATGAACAGTAAAATCTGTATCATGACTAAATCTGTTATCATAATACCTTCATACATATCTAATGAGTTTATCTTAAATGTATTTAGGAGGGACCTATAATGTATTGCAGCCGCACTATTTTTGAGGATGCTACTCCTGAACTGGTTAGAGATTTCTTCTGGGATGGTGATTTTCGTCTTAAGTGGGATCCCATGCTTGCATACTCAAAGACTTTGGATGAGTTCCCTCAGAATGGAACCACGATTGTCCACTGGATAAAAAAGGTTTGACCAGCTCCTGTTGTCCTTTGTGTACCTTCTTGTGAAGCTTCACAGTTCCAACATGTTGTTTGTTTTCCAGTTCCCATTCTTTTGCAGTGACCGTGAATACATCTTTGGAGGGCGCATATGGGAATCTGGGAAGACTTACTATTGTGTTACAAAGGTACATGTACAAAAATATTTTTCTTGGTAGATACTTGTTTATGAAGTGTTATGTTTGCCCAATTATTTTTCGAAAAAAGGTCCATATAATTTTATTACTGAAGATGAAAAATTTTTGTGCACCCTTTCTATTTTCCTGCTCTATGTTATGCTTTAATTTTAGCCTCACACCTTTTGCATTAAATTTACGTTCCTTTTTCTGCCCCTTTTCTTTTATCCAAAAGGTTGTTTGCTCTGTACAACAACAACAACAACAACTTAGCCTTGTGTCCCAAACAAGTTGGGGTAGGCTAGAGATGAAACCCACGGAAAACAAGAATAAGAAACATAAAAAGGGCACAAGCCAAAGGAAGAGTTAGGGGTTAAACAAAAAGTAACAAATGTCACGGTTCAGGTACGTTAATTGCTAATCTCCAAGCGCTCCTATCCATAGCTAATTCCTTAGCGATATTCCACTCCTTAAGGTCTCTCTTAACCGTCTCGTCCCAAGTTAGTCTAGGTCTACCTCTCTTTACATTATCGCCCCGCTTTAAAACTCCACTACGCACCGGCGCCTCGGGAGGCCTCCGTTGTACGTGTCCAAACCATCTCAACCGATGCTGAATCAACTTCTCCACCCCGACCCTATCTCGAATCTCTTCATTCCGGACTCTATCCTTTCTTGTATGCCCGCAGACCCAACGCAGCATACGCATCTCTGCTACACTCAGTTGCTGGACATGTCGCCTTTTTGTAGGCCAACATTCAGCACCGTATAGCATCGCCGGGCGAATCGCCGTCCTATAGAACTTACCTTTTAGCCTCTGTGGCACCTTCTTGTCACAGAGGATGCCAGAAGCCTGCCGCCACTTCAACCAACCGGCTGAAATTCTATGTCTAACATCTTCATCAATGTCTCCATCTTTCTGAAGCATTGATTCTAGATACCGGAAAGTATCTTTCTTGGCCACCACTTGACCTTCGAGGCTAACGTCCCCATCCTCATGCCTAGTCGGGCTAAAGTCGCACATCATATACTCGGTTTTGGTCCTACTCAGTCTGAACCCCCTCGACTCTAATGTGTGTCTCCACAGCTCTAACTTCATATTAACCCCTGCCCTACTCTCGTCAACTAGCACCACATCATCAGCAAAGAGCATACACCAAGGGATATCACCCTGTATGTCCCTTGTGACCTCCTCCATCACCAAAGCAAATAGATAAGGGCTCAATGCTGACCCCTGATGTAGTCCTATTTTAATTGGAAAGCCACTGGTATCGCCATCACATGTTCGGACACAAGTCATCGCATCCTTGTACATATCCTTGATGAGGGTAATATACTTAGTTGGGACTTTGTGTTTTTCCAAGGCCCACCACATGACGTCTCTCGGTACTTTGTCATACGCCTTCTCTAGGTCAATAAAGACCATGTGTAAGTCCTTCTTCTCCTCTCTATATCTCTCCATCAACTGTCGTACTAAGAAAATCGCCTCCATGGTCGACCTCCCAGGCATAAACCCAAACTGATTTTGGGTCACTCTTGTCAATCTTCTTAGTCGATGCTCGATAACCCTCTCCCAAAACTTCATCGTATGGCTCATCAGCTTAATCCCCCGGTAGTTAGTACAACTTTGAACATCTCCCTTGTTCTTGAAGATCGGTACTAAAATACTTCTCCTCCATTCCTCCGGCATCTTGTTTGACCGGAAAAATTAGGTTAAAAAGCTTAGTTAACCATACTACCGCCCTCTCGCCCAGGCATCTCCACACCTCAATGGGGATGCCATCGGGACCCATCGCTTTACCTCCCTTCATCCTCTTCAAAGCCTCCCCGATCTCTGCCTCCTGAATCCTCCTCACAAAGCGTCTGTTGGTGTCATCAAATGAGTCGTCCAACACGAAGGTAGGACCCTCATTTTCCCCATTAAACAACTTGTCGAAATATTCTCGCCATCTGTCCTTGATCTCCTCATCCTTCACCAGAAGTCGATCTGTCTCATCCTTGATGCATTTGATTTGGTTTATGTCTCTTGTCTTCCTCTCGCGGGTCCTAGCTATCCTATAAATGTCCTTCTCTCCTTCCTTCGTACCTAGCCGTTGATAAAGGTCATCAAAAGCCTGACCTTTCGCTACACTTACAGCTCGCTTTGCAGACCTCTTCGCTAATCTATAGCCCTCGATGTTGGTTGCGCTCTTGTCGAGGTGAAGGTGTTTGAAACACTCCTTCTTCTCCTTAATAGCCCTTTGCACCTCGTCATTCCACCACCAAGTCTCTTTCACTTCCTGCTTGCCTCCCCTACTCACACCAAACACTTCTGAAGCCACCTTCCGAACACATGTCGCCATCTTTAGCCACATATCATCTACATCTGCCCCTTCTTCCCAAGGCCCCTCGCCTAGCATCCTCTCCTTAAACGTTTGTGCCTCTTCCCCTCTAAGCTTCCACCACTTCGTTCTCGCAATCTTGGCACGTTTGTCCCGGTGGGTACGTGCCCGAAAACGAAAATCCGCCACCACAAGCTTGTGTTGGGGGACAACACACTCCCCAGGTATCACCTTACAATCTAAGCAGGCGCGTCTATCCTCTCTCCGAGCAACGATAAAATCGATTTGGCTCGAGTATTGTCCACTATGGAAGGTCACTAGATGGGACTCCCTCTTTCTAAAGAGGGTATTTGCTAACAGCAGTTCGTAGGCCAACGCAAAATTCAAAACATCCTCTCCCCCCTCGTTCCTACTACCATACCCGAAACCCCCTGTACTCGCTCATATCCTACATTAGTCGCACCCACATGGCCATTGAGGTCTCCTCCTATGAAGAGCTTCTCACTGATAGGCATGGTACTAACCATGCTATCAAGATCTTCCCAGAACTGACTCTTGGAGCTCTCACTAAGACCTACCTGAGGGGCATAGGCACCGATCACATTCAGGACCAAATCTCCAATGACCAACCGCACTAGGATAATCCGGTCGTCTTGCCTCCTAACATCTACAACCCCATCCTTAAGGCTCTTATCGATCAAGATGCCTACACCATTCCTACCCGAAGTTGTCCCCGTGTACCAAAGCTTGAAGCCAGAACCCTCCACCTCCTTCGCCTTCTGGCCCTTCCATTTAGTCTCCTGCACGCATAGAATATTTACACGTCTCCTAATTGCTACATCGACTAGTTCTCTTAACTTACCTGTTAGAGACCCTACGTTCCAACTACCTAGACGAATCCTAGTTGGCTCGGCTAGCTTCCTTACCCTTCGCACCCATCGAGGGAAATGCGAAGACCCTTGCTCATTTTTCACTACACCCGGGCGCAGATATAGCGCGCCACAGAGGCTGCGACGACCCGACCCTTGCTCACTTATCATCGTACCCGGATCACGATACGACGCGCCCCTGAGTTTAATAATATTCTTGTTATGCACTTTTATGCTGTCTGACCAAAGAGTGATAATTTTCGTTATTTTCTTTGGTCTCCACAAAACAGTTACCAAAAGTAGCTATTCAGATAGTAAACCATTTTTATTAGCTGCCAGAATGATGTTATGAAGTTATTATCTATCAGCGCCTTTTACAATTGAACTACCTACTTAATTTCATCAGCATTTTTCATGAGATGTATGGTGGGTTTTCTAGGTATAGGAGGGGATGACATACCTTAATAGCTACGTTCTTTTTCTAATTAGTAGCGTGCTAAGAGTTTTAGGAAATAAGAGATGGACTTGTACCAGATTAAGTAAACATTCCATTGGGTTATTTACTGTTGAAAGTAGCCGATTGGAGCACCTACCCTGTAGTATTTGAAGACAAAAGATGGAACTGATGCGGGTCAATATTGAACCAACATACTAACAAGTGACAAACATCTTATTTTTAGCTATTGTTGTAAAAGTCTCGCGCACGTCTTTCTGGGGGATCAAATCCTTGCTCTCCACACACAGTAAGGTGCCTCCTGTCTCGCATGGTTTTGAAATCAGGGATAAGCTTCTCAGGGATTTTAATATGTTGGAACTGCGGTCTGTAGAAAATGTTCACTCGCATCCAGTGTAAGGGCACATATATTGGTTGTGACTACCGAACACTCAACAATCTCCATTTGCAGGGTGTTCCTTATCTATCTTTGCCAAAGAAGGAAAAACCAAGGCGTGTGGAGCTGTACTTCTCAAGCTGGCGAATTAGAGCTGGTAATTTTTTTCCTTACTATTATCATTGTGGCACCATTGACCGTGTGTTTTTTTTTTGTCTTTTGAGTCGGAACCTGAACTGTGTTCATTCTGAACATTGCAAGTTTCCAATGATTCATAGATGCAAATGCTCAGACCTTGACAATTCATTTGTGTAAATCTGCCTGTGAAATGCAGTTCAGTCGCCTAAACAACCCGGCCAGCAATCCGCATGTGAAGTAACTTTGGTTCACTATGAGGACATGGGCATACCAAAAGATGTTGCCAGGGTTGCTGTTCGGCACGGCATGTGGGGTGCTGTAAAGAAGCTGCAATCTGGATTCAGAGCATACCAGCAGATGAGAGCAGAAAACGCCCTGTCACACAGTGCCATCATGGCTCGAGTGACCACCAAGGTATCAATTGCTGGCTCAAATGGTCCTCTGGACCAAGAACTTTCAGCTGCTGATAAAATCAGCAATAGCGATGAGAACTCCAGGGCAGTCCAATATGGTTTCGACTGGAAATGGGTGGTGGTTGGAGGTGCTGTGGCCGCGGTTTGCGTGCTCAACACCGGACTGGTAGGGAAGGTCCTCTTACTAGGGGCAGCAAGACGGCAGGCAAGGAAGTGATGTGAGGGGCACCTTCCAGCGTCTGCAGAACAAGACGGCAGGCCCTAACCAGTAGCTGCAACCTTACAGTTGACAGATGATAAAGAAATGGGGTGGGTTTCAACAGGAGGCAGATAAGAGGGATGCGCGATCTCGAGTGTTTTATGAGGTATAGCACGTGTGTGCTACCATAAGAGGTGCCGCAGTATCGAGAGCCTGTAGCTAATGTATCTGGAGTTATAAGAGGTTTTGGAGATATCTTGCTACCGTACTGCATGCTTTCAGCCTTCTACATTCGTATTTATTCTTGAGAAAATTCGTCATATGACACCGAGTAACTTTGTAATACTTGTTAGGCTGCTGACATATGGTTTCGGTGTATGGAAATGGTAGCCATAGATGGAATTGCCCCCACTATTTCCTAATGTTAAGCCTGTGCCAACGTGTGCTCCGGCACGGCCTGATGAATAGCGAAGTCTGAATGGTAGTCGTGGAAGAAAATTGCCTGAACCTGTTCAGATTTTCTGGAGCCTAGCACATCGTCGTCAGTTGCTGGGTTAACCTTGGGTGTGATAGTTCTGTTGCTCTCCGTGCTGCTGTACTACGCTGCCTGTCGTTCCCTTCGTCGCCGCGGTACTTGTCAGCAATCACCCTCACGGGTGCCGTCGTTGTTGACATTCGCTGACGGGCACCCGTCGTGGGAGGAACACCAGGTGTTAGCAGTGAAGTGAAGGAAAGGAAAGCATAAATCCAACTAAATCAGGATGGTTGCTGGCCAAACCTTTCAATATCTAAAAGATGCTCCTGTATAGACTGGCAATGCAAGACTAACGTACTAGATTCATCATGTTAAATGCATTCACAATACACAACTAATTCTTTTTGTTATGTTAAAACCTACTCCATTTTTTTAAGAGGTTTTAGCTTACTAAGTTTGCCATTCTGAAAACAGTATGTGCGATGCCGAGAGTACCATTAACAAATGAGAGCTGCCATTACTATGTAGTAGATGAGATGCCTCGTAATCGTCTGAAACCTCGCAAATGGGGGGAACCTGAACAAGAAACCTTCGATACGGTTTGCCGTGGGCTTTGCTAAGTGGTTCGCTTTGTCTCATCCATTGTTCGTACGAAGCGCCTCAGCAGCAGGCCAGCAGCTACGTGCCATCCCAAGCCGCGCACGCCACGCCCATTTCGCAGCGCCTGACGTCACCGTGACCACGACGTCGTCGACGACCACCGGACACCACACCGGCGGTGGTCACGACCATTTCCTTCCAGGTTTGGACCAGTCAACGTTTCAAATAGCGGGCTAAAACTTTTAGCTATCTATATCGAAAAACAAACTATAACCGGTTATAGTGGGCTACAGCGGCAGCTAAGAGCTAAGTTGTAAAAAAAACTTAGCTACATCTCTCTGTTTTATCTCTCTCAAACAGGTATAGCCGGAGATAGGGGAAGCTATAGCTGGAGATTTAAACCTTGGTCAGTATCGACCTTGGTCGCTTAACCGATGCGAACTAAGAACATGGAAACCTAGCGTTCCTTCTTCGTGGAAATGCACCTGCATGCACCTGAGGAAAGCTCTTGCTTTTTTCTTTTCTGAAACATGCTCATTCGGTCGGATTCGAGTTATGACTTAGCATGTATGCTTGTATTTCCTGGGTTTAACTTCAAGAGCAAACTGCATTATTGTTTTGATAATGCTAGATGACGTGCCGTCCGCGCTGTGTTTCAAAGAAGAAAACAACGGTTACCCTTGGTAAAACAGTATAGTGGTAACAAGCAACTGGATTCTGGCGCAGCTGGGCATGGAAATCTACTCCCCAAAAATTCAGTAAAATACAGCGCGGCCGAGCCAATCGAAGGTGAGATTCTTGTCCGCACGCACGTGTCCCGGCTCCAGGATTCCACGCCGTGCGCCGACCTCCTTATCATCTCCGGCCGCCGCCCAGCCCAGCGCCCAAAATCTTGTTCCTCTTCCTCCGGTCTCCTCTCCTCGTCACTGTTGCTGCTAATCGCTCTCTGACACTCTTGCCTGCTGATATATATTTAAGCCCGGCGGCGGCAGAGGGAGGTGCCGCCTCTCTCCCCTGATCCTCCCTCGCGCCGCGCCCTCGAGATCCCACACCGCATGCCACGTCGGCAGCCTCGGCCGTACGGCACCAGGGAAATATTTCTTGAGATGGATGCGTGAGCGGTTGGTTGGGAGCTGCGATGAATGCGGGAGGTCGGTGAGGCGCTTGGGGGAGTGAGGGCACGGCTGCTTGCTCGTGTGTGATTTGGAGGAGGAGGAGGTGTAGGGTAGCGGAGGATGATGGGAGCTCTGCAGGTGCAGAGCAATGGCGGCGACGGTGGTGGTGAGGGGCTCTTCGCTGATGACCCGGGGTACGTGGAGGTTGATCCCACGGGGAGGTATGGCAGGGTAAGGTCCACCGATGCTCTTCTTCTTCCTCACCGTCGTCGTCGTCTTCTCAAGTCTCATCGTCACCTCCACCGTCCTCCTCCTCGATCAGCTTGTTCACCGTCTTCGCCTTGCTCTCGTGCTAATCTTCTCCCCCTCCTCTGTTTCAACCCCAGCAGTACAGTGAGATTCTCGGCAAGGGATCCTCCAAGACTGTGTAAGATCATTACAACCCCCTTTTTTTGATGCAAAATCAAGTTTCCTTTTCATTTTTAGCATGAACCTGGGATCGATTGGTCCCTTCTCATTTTTCATTTTTTGTGCTCGTGCGCTAATGGATGGCGGCCATGGATCGTCGAGCAGGTACCGGGCCTTTGACGAGCACCGGGGCATGGAGGTGGCGTGGAACCGGGTGCAGGTGCACGACTTCCTGCGGAGCCCCGGCGAGCTGGAGCGCCTCTACGGCGAGATCCACCTGCTCCGGTCGCTCCGCCACCGCGCCGTCATGCGCCTCCACGCGTCCTGGGTCGACGCCCCGCGCCGCGCCGTCAACTTCGTCACCGAGCTCTTCACCTCCGGCACGCTCCGCCAGTACCGGCAGCGGCACCGCCGGGTGAGCCCCGCCGCCGTCAGGCACTGGTGCCGCCAGGTCCTCGACGGCCTCGCCTACCTCCACGCCCGCGGCATCATCCACCGGGACCTCAAGTGCGACAACATCTTCGTCAACGGCAGTCAGGGGCAGGTCAAGATCGGCGACCTCGGCCTCGCCGCCGTCCGCCGGCGCGCCTCCCCCTACGCCGCCCACTGCGTGGGCACCCCGGAGTTCATGGCGCCGGAGGTGTACGCGGAGGACTACGACGAGCTCGCCGACGTCTACTCCTTCGGCATGTGCGTCCTCGAGATGGTCACCCTCGAGTACCCCTACAGCGAGTGCGCGCACCCCGTGCAGATCTACAAGAAAGTCACCTCCGTACGATCGTCAACCCAATCCTTGCAGCTCATGCAGAATCTCTGAATTCCTTTTGGATTGACATTTCCGATTCTTTTACTTTTTTTTGATCGATCGAATCAGTCATAGTAACAGTTTTCTGCTGCATCCGATCAGGGGATAAAGCCGGCGGCTTTGTACAAGGTGACAGACCCCGCGGTGCGGCGGTTCATCGACAGGTGCTTGGCGCCGGCGTCGCGGCGGCCGACGGCGGTCGAGCTGCTCAACGACCCTTTCCTGCAGGTTGAAGACGACGGGTTTTGCATCGGAGAAGAAGGCGATTACAGCGCGATGTACGATTACCTCCACCAGCCTGCCTGCCTGGACCACCACCACCACACCGGCGGTAGCAACGGCTCCTCGGCGAGCAACGGGGTGTCCAACGGCGGCGGCGTCGACGACGACGGCGACAGGTGGGACTCCGAGGACGACGATGACGGGAGCATGCTCCATGGCATCGACCAGTTGTTCAACGAGAACGAGGACGAGCACGTTGCTGGCGTGGACATCACCATCAAGGGGAAGAGGATGGAGGACGGTAGCATCTTCCTCCGGCTACGCATCGCCGACAAAGATGGCACAGGTGATGACGCTTGACCATTGAAAGTTTGAAAAAAATTCGATCTTGTTTTCAACGAGAGAGAAAAAATTTCTTGCTCGTAAGATTATTAAACTTTCTTCTGTGAAAATTTTGTCACTCAGGGAGGGTCCGGAACATCTACTTCCCCTTCGACGCCGACGCGGACACGGCGCTGAGCGTGGCCACGGAGATGGTGGCGGAGCTGGACATCACGGACCACGAGGTGACCCACATCGCCGAGATGATCGACGGCGAGGTCGGCGCGCTGCTGCCGCACTGGACGCCCGGTCCTGGCATGGACGACGACAGCGCCGCCGACGATGCCCCGGACGCGTCGAGCGCTCCCTGCTGCAAGAACTGCCGGTACAGCGCTGCTTCCTCCGGCGGGTCGTCGCTCGACGACTACATGTCCGCGGCGGCGCGCCGCGGCTGCCGGTGCGCGGAGCTGCACGGCCGCTTCGAGGAGATCACGTTCCAGGCCGACGAGGAGCAGGTGCAGTTCCAGAGTTCAGGGTGCAGCTCCGATGATGGAGGTGGCCAGGCTGACGACAAGAAGCTCATGGACATCAATGGCGTGGCACAGGGCGACGCTACTGAATGTTCAGACTAGCCATGATTCGGTTCGTCACAGGAGCAAATCATGTTACCTGATCACTATGATCATGGCAAGATCGAGTCTTCCGTGTCGATTCAAAGAGCAATTTTCGCGTGTCGGTGTGGGATCAGAGCACCGATCTGCCTGCTGATGGGGAAGAATGCGCATCTCGGTGCCGCCACCATGATCAGGGAGCTCAGAGGGCTGGCCTTTGTGATGAAGCTGGTTGACAGCAACCTTGATCAATCAGCACTTCACAGAGCAAAGTTTCTTTGTCAGATCTGTATTGCTTACCGACACCTTGCAAGAACAAAAATCTGCACTGATGTGCCATTTGGACCGCGTAAATCTACAGTTTCTAGATTGGTTTCGTTTGGTTCTCCTGTCTCAAAGACCAGGCGGATCCGGTAGGCAAGAAACTGAGATGTGATCAGGGTAGTCTGAGCTGCATGTAAATAAACTTTTGAAGTTTTGGAAAGGTACCAAATCTGTGGAGAGGTATAGTTTGAAGTTTGAACAGACAGGTGCTTCACTAAACTGAAACTAGCCCTTTTCACTCTAAGCCAGCTTTCAAGAATTTAAAATAAACTAATGGATGACTAAAATAATCAGGACAGTTGCATACTTTAAAACATCTATCCATGATCCAATTCCGTGATCCCAAAAAGCAAGATGCGTGACACTCATGCTTAGCTGAGATGCAGAAAAGCAAGGCGCATTATTGTGCAGAAAAGTTTCCTGAGCTGACACATAAAAGATGGCAACTTGGTATCTACCTCTGTGTACTGAATTAGGCAGGAAAAGCTAGAGAAACAAAGGCCTTGTCCAAAGCTGCATCCCAGGACCAAACTGGGAGCTGAACTCTTCTTCCCTATACAGCCTAGTGGAATGGAACCTAGACATGATAGGGACATCCATGCCAAGAAAAAGATACCAAGTTATCAACCATGCAAATGCCAGCTATTGGGGGGGAGGAGGTAGATGCTTTTCTCACACCATTCCAATTGCTCAGTTGGAACCTCAATAATGCTCAAAAGGGATATACTATTGTTTCATCACTTGGACGGAAAGAAAAAGTTGGTCGTCTTCTAAATGAATATTCTGACATGTTTGGTTTTTGCTCAAATGTAGCATGCCGAAACTGGGGCCGCCTTTCGAACATTTTGTCATTGATACAAAAGTGATCGAATTCGAGCCAAAATTCAATTTCCTTTTGTAGGGCATACAACTCGTGGCACTCTTGGGTGTCAAACCAAACAGGACACTAGAACTTTTCCTATGCCCTTCACATCTTTTTTTTTCATGCAATGAACTGCCAATTTCTTCCAAACTCTGTCCTAGTTTCCTGGGGATATTAAATTTGCCAGAGTCTAAAGGATGATGGCATAGGTCCATGGCATCGGATCTGCAGGCCTGCCGTAATCTATATGGCTTCTAGAAGCTGGAGGAATGGGTCTCCATCCAGGGATTCTTTATGGTGATGAGTCTGAAAAATCCATGAAGGCACAAGATGCGTGCATTATCTGCAAAATAAAAGATGTGGTCGCTTTCCTACCATTTTAACCTATATATTTTATTCTTTACTATTATATTCATTCACATGCTCTACTCTTGTGAACCATGAAAATTCTGCAGTACCCATAAGATTAGGCTACATCAGAGGCCAATGATTCCTGAGTTCGTCAAAGATTTGAAAAGTGACACTGCTTGACTGCATATCAGTTAACAATGACTTGGTGACAGTTAGAAAGGTCCACTGTGCATGAACAATCAGGCAACCGAGGGCAACCTTGTGTTGTGTGTCAAAATGGTAGGTTAGCATAGTTTTCAGATAAGCATCAAGGCAACACCAGGCAGGTATGGTAGGGGTTGGGTGGCAGGGGATGAAAGGCATATGCATCCATGCCGTGCACGTTCAATAACTCAGCTATCTCATGGCCATGTGTGAACTGAAAGTCACTGTTTTGGCTTGCATCTTGGTGGCTTTACATTGCAAAATGCAGATGCTGGTCCCTAACTCAATCATGAGCATCACTTGGTGGTCTAGGCTTTGCTGCCGGTGCCCAATTATTTGTGGTAGGCTGGTGGATAAACTACTACAGGAAGGAACTACATGCTCTGGAGATTCTCATTTATCAGAAAAGGTTGCAAGGTTTTAATCAGTTGGTGCAGGATTATTTTTTTCATGACAAAATTGAGTATATTGTCAGTCTAGGCTGTGCTGCTCATGACTAAACTAACATAGATAATTGGGTACAGGCAGAAAAACCTAGACCAGTACAATATCTATAATTAAATTGGGTACAAAGGATGGTACTAGGAAGTGGCACACATCATGTTTATCATTTATTGGACATAATATATAGTATATATGACGAAAAATAAATGAAACATTAGTTAGATAACTATCTACATTAATTGCAAATCATGAGAATTTTAAAATCATAGTGAAACAAAAATTGGAGTTCCATACTAGAATGTAAGAGTATAATAGAATTCTGTACGACAAATAATTGGTTCAGTGCTACTTTTCTGAAAATTCCAAGTTCGTTCCAACACTCAAGAGTCAATAGTTGACAAATGTATGTTTGGTACCGTCATCTCAACAAGAATATAGCTCCTTCCGATATTAATACTTGAATATCAATAATTGGTTCATTTGCTTTAAAAACATTCGATATCTAATACCTTACTAAAACACTTTATTTTAAAAATTATACTTTTTTCTATAAATAATTTTTTGGAACAGCACACACCCATATTCTCGCAAGCATGAATGCACACTTACATGTATGAATATATGTATGAATGTACACACGCAACACTTTCCCTATGAGCACATCGAGAAACTGAGACTTAATAAGATCCTTTTTTATTAACATTACTGCTTTCAAAATTCAAGTATAGAAATTGGAATAGACACCTAGAACCATGGCAACATATATTAGCCTAATATTTCGAAAGCATTACCTGCATGCATGTTTCCTCTCGAAAACCGAGAATGCAACACCAAACCAAGCAATAATAGTAGCAATAATTTACAATTTCCTTTTCTTTGTCTTTCTTGAAACAGGACGACACTTCATCGATCAAATTATCATACAAGGAGGTGAGCATCTTGGGAGAATTTTGTCGCAAATTTAACAGGAGTCTCAAGGCAGATGGAGGTTAACAAACTTCCTCGTCATCTCAACTAGGGTGAACTTTTGCAAATTTTAACCACAATTAGGCTAGGTAGCTAGAAGGCGACCATCTCGCAAGTCAAAGATGACATCAACAGCCATGCATGTCAACGTACAAGATCTCAAATAAAAGCCGTGCCCATCTCTCGATACTACTGGACCAAGCTAGCTACATCCCTAGCTTTTGGTTCAAAAGATGTGGATTGGTGCTGCGCTTTTCTTCCACTCTTCCATCGTAGATAAGATCTGATTGGGACCCAAGCGCATGCAGTACTGCACGCCGGCGTTTGATAGATGCTACACGACAGAGATCATGAACCAATGGATCTATGCGGACAGCCATTCTCCAAAGGCACGAGCTCACACCAAAACGTGATCAGTTACTAATAATATTGTGTTAACTGGGTAGGAAACAACTTGATTAATATGGTGTTCGAAGAAGAAGAGTAAATATGAGTGGACAGGTTCCAGTACGAGGAATCTTGTTAACTGAGCTACGCTTAGTTCGCTAGGAATAAATATAAAATATTTTTGAATAATAAATAGGGATGCAAGGTGTGAGCGACGAAGGTCACTGTTGTTGGGAAAAGAAGGAGATTCCTCTCGGCTAGTGACGTTGCAGAGTCAGAAGCTTGTGCATAATTTTATTTTTTATTAACGCCAGATTTTGCTGGTCTAGATTTTTCTGCCGATGCCTAATTATTTGTGGTAGGCAGGTAGCTAAACAACTAAAGGAATGTTTGAGAACCCCATTTATCGCAGAAGTTGCAAGGTATTGGTGTTGGATTTTTCATCACGAAACCATATTGGAATTTATTTCACGAGAATGTTTGGCCACCATAATACTTTTGTCCGTCAACATGGTCACTAATATAGAGCGTTGATGCCATTGCTTTTATTTCATTTTTTTTTGGAACCATCAGTTCTTGATTCGACGTGGATGCTCACAATTTGCTAAATAAATTCTAGAAACTAATAACACTATTCACTAAACTCATGTAGTGACACTCAATCTCAAGATCTTTTGCCGCAGTCTTTTGGAGATGCTTGCCGGAGATTTGCGTTTATGTATTTTTTAAGGATGAGTGTGCGTGCGTGCACGTGAGCTTCTACGTTATACTATGATTTGCACGTTAGTCATGCCAAGATTTTACCGACTCATATGTGTCGCTACTTTAGAGTTGTGGTGTAGTGTAAGTGGATTTATTGTGAATATAACCTTTTTTTCACAATATGGTAATTTTATATAGTTTCAAATTTACGCATTCTAACTTTTTGAGGTCCCATGTAGTGGATTTAATCTCAGTGTTTTGGGCGCCCTTCTACCCTTCCCTCTTGTGTTTGCTAGTCTTGCAATCTTCGTGTTTGTCCTTGTCTCTGTGCAGATCAATGTCTAGTTTGTGTGTTTGTCGTCTTCGTTGGGATGTGCTTTGTTCAATTGTTCGTGTTGTCGGGTTTGTAGTGGCACGTTTTCAGAGGGTAAAAAGGTCAAGCTAAATAGAGCTTGGAGTAGGGTCACGACTGTTCAAGAGCTCAAAAGACAATGATATGTTTGCATAGTGACTCTATGCAAGGGTCAGCAGTTGATTTAGCTGAAAACCGCCATGTTTTCAAAAACATATGCCCAATAAGCATTTTAGTTTCCTATTATCCGTTTATGTCAAATATCAGTAAATAGTTATTTGACTTATTTATACTTTATATTCTTGGGATGCGTGAGTAAAGTGTGTGTGAGAGAGATCTTTTTAATGAAAATTTTTTAGTAAAGGTTGATGCAATTTAAAAAATATATATAAAAAAACTTTGGCAAATTGTAATAGTGCGTATGTACCTTGTGATCTCAACCCCTTGTTTCCTCCAAAGACAAGCGTATCTGTGGCTCTCTATGCGCAACTACTTTTTTTTTATTTCCTTTTGCGTTCCTCCTATTCTGCCATTTTAGTTTTCTTGTGCTCGTGTGGCTTTCTGTGACAAGTGTTTCACACAACAATGTCTCCATTCTCCAACCATTCTAGCAGAATACGATGATGCATGTTGCAAGGGACAAAACCTCATGACCTCATGATAAACTAACAAGCAAGTTAAACAGGCAACTATTGCTGGCACATCGCTATATAAAATTGGCACGTATCATGCACAGGGAGGTCGGGTTATGTTACACAAGCTTTCAAGCTACCCATGAGACAGCAGTTGAGATGGCAGTCGGCTTCTGGGAAAACAAAGCTCGGATAAATGGCTTCACTTGCCCAGATGAGTCAAGATCCTGCTGATAAGTGCCTCTTTCTTACCGGAAAGAGGGAGGCCATGTGCGGTCAGGTACGATTTCAACTCCATGACCGTCATGTCCTTCAGCTGCAAATGATAGCATAGAATTATTTTAGAATATGTAGGATTTT
Organism: Panicum hallii; assembly: GCF_002211085.1. Taxonomy (NCBI): domain Eukaryota; kingdom Viridiplantae; phylum Streptophyta; class Magnoliopsida; order Poales; family Poaceae; genus Panicum; species Panicum hallii. The sequence goes on along the minus strand of NC_038043.1, from coordinate 3,985,738 downwards.
ACATGAACGGTGCGCTTCAAAACCCAGCAGGTAGAGCAAAGAAAATAGTTTCTTGCTGTTATGTTAGCTTGGGATATACAAAGACTTGAGTTTAGGTACATCAGTAGTTGAATTTTGTTGAGAATGCCATTTCTTATTGGCATTTGCAGAAAACAGGTGGTTTCTAAATGCACTGGCATATCGCACTGAAAGTTTATATGTCGAATTCTATTTGCATATAGACTATTAGACTGTCATAATATAACCTTCCAATAAACTTTAGCTTGTGGGTATATATAATCTTGGTAAGACAACCTGAATACTTACCTTTCCATTATCTGCCAGTTCTGCCCAATCATAAGCTGCACTTTTCAGCGAGGCTGCATCAGTGATTGCCTTCCGTTTCTTCGAAGCATCACCACGGGAAGCTTTCGCAGCTGCTGCTTCAGCCTCCTCTTGATCATAATTTTCACCATAGACTGAAGCCTTAAATTCATCGATAGCTTTTACAACTCCTGGCCTGAGATAAGAATGGCAAACCAACATATTGAGCTTCAAGTTCAACTAAATCCCACACAAGGCACAAATAACAGAACATGTGACTATTGCATATTGCTTTTTTAGGGGGATACAGGTACATACTTAGCTTATTTGAGCATGAAGTACATAGTTTTCTATTTCATCTTTCTGTAACCTGTTTAGCATGCACAAATGTCCAATGAAAACAAGTACCTAGCTAAGCCTTCTTCATCAGGCAGGGTCTCATCCTTTATATCTGGCATCTCATCTTCGCCTAAAGCTAAGGCCTCCAAGATCCCATAGTGTCTTTGCAAAGCTGATTGACATCAGAGAGACATAAGTCGCATCAGAGAATTTAGGAAGTCATTGAATTTCGAATGATTGTGCAAGTTAATGAACAGGTTATAATAACATCTTGATGCTCCTTGACATGTTAGCCCAAAACGCTATTAGGCATGTAAACAGTAAACTAGAAGCCATGGAGCATTTATGTAAACAGTAAACTAGAATAAAATCTGTGCATAGCATTGCAAACAAATCTGTGCTTAGTAATACATTTCAAAAAATATTGGGAAAGTCCATAGTGTAGCCTAAACTAGAGGCAATCATTCCAGAAGCTGTGGGCTTATAATTGGAGAGCCTTTAGAGTCTTAAAGAAGTTAAGGATCAAATGCAGGGCTCTCTTGTGCTTCTTTTGGCACTCAGCTTTAATTGGATTAAGGTAGGGACAAATAAAGGAGTTGAAAAGACAGATTAAAAGTAGTATCGTCAATTGTGACTTCATATCTAGTTACCTGGGTTAGCAAATTGGCATACAGAGAAATTCTTCAGATCAATGCGTTTCAATAGATTTGATGCTTTCTTGATTTGTTCATCCGTTGCACGTGGTGCATCATCAGAAGTCACATGAACCTGCAAATCAAGGTAAGATACTTATCTTATGGTGGAAAGTAAAGTATAATAAAATGCCAGTCCTTACCTCTTCAGGATATCTGATATCATCGGAGTATGGAAGATAGATCATGTGCATGCCAGGCGGCTCAACTTGACCAGCAGAGGAAGTAACCTCTTCCTGTTTTTTTTTTTTACCCGAGTTCATTTTGGACAGCAGGTGTATATTAGCAAATCACATACAAACAAATTCATGTCAACTACTCACCTTAAAAAACTGGATTTTGAAAAATAATCTTTTGCAGAACCCCACTCATTTGGGACTGCAAAGATACATTCAGGTAACTAGTTGAATAAATATTGAATCAAGGTCATTTTGCCTGGTTACTACCCATCTTATAGACATACATGGTGGCACGCTCAAGCCAAGAAGCAATCAACTCAAATTGACAGAACTGATGAGCAAATTTTGTTAGTGCAATTGGCATGGTTTGCAGTGGTCAATTATTGATGTAACTGTTATCATGGTGAGCGAACTAATACTGTGTAGCAGCTACTGTTTTTGCAGTAAATGTAGACATGGAATGAAAGTGTCCCTCACTTGAGCAACAAGGGCCACAAGCTGTGGCCGAGTTGGATTCCCATAAAATGCAAGCGCAAACCTGAAATCATACACATATAATAAGATGTTAAACATGCTCGTGTAGACATGCAAAACCTGGAATTTATATTGGTTAAATAAGCAAATTTATTCTGTTAGAACACCTCAGCGAATTTGCTATTGGGCAAGAAGTGAAGTCTCCCCTGCCTCACCTTGCCGGCTTGCCCACAAAAAGGTTTACTCATCTTTAAGAGGGCATCCACTAGCAAGGATTTCCTTGCTTAGTAGGAAAGGTTAGGCTAAACAACGCAAGGCATGGAAACTAAACATGCTGAACTACTTTGTAGAACAGTAGGAATGGGGAAGACACCTCTCACCCAATGAGGGGAGGTGACCAATTATATATATAGCCAATAGGCTTGGTATACAAGGAATGTAATCAAGTATACAAGGCAAGCAATTACAGCTATATCTAATACCCGCCCGCAGTCTAAGCGGGAGGATCCCGGACGCAAAGACTGAACCTAAAGTCAGTGAACAATTGTACAAGTAGTCCTTTCGTCATGATGTCCGTGAACTGGTGGGAGGATGGCACATGGAGCACTCGGACCTGCCCCAAGGCAACCTTCTCACGGACGAAGTGGATGTCAATCTCGATGTGCTTCGTGCGGCGGTGATGGACAGGGTTGGCTGTCATGTAGACAGCACTGACGTTGTCGCAGTAGACGACTGTTGCCGAAGGAAGCGAGATGTGTAGCTCCTGGAGAAGCTAGCAGAGCCAGCAGCACTCGGCGACCACATGAGCTACCGCACGGTACTTAGCCTCAGCACTGGAGCGAGAGACCGTGGTCTGACGCTTCGAGGACCATGAGACGAGGTTGTCGCCAAGGAAGACGCAGAAACCGGAGGTGGATCGCCGGGAGTTGGGACAACCAGCCCAGTCCGCGTCAGAGTATGCGGTCAAAGACTGAACTGGTCCGACGCCGCTGTGGAGGCCGGAGGAAAGTGTGCCCTTCACGTAGCGCAAGATGCCCTTGATCAACGCAAGATGCGGCTCGTGAGGATCATGCATGAAGAGGCACACCTACTGCACGGAGTACACAAGGTCCGGCCAGGTGAGTGTGAGGTACCGCAGGGCACTAGCGAGGCTACGATCTCGGAGGGGTTGGCCACAACAGTACCATTAGAAGCCGACAGCTTGGCCCGAGTGTCAACTAGGGTCGTCGACAAGTGACACTCGGCCATGCCAGCACGCTGGAGATCCAGCGCGTAATGTCGCTGGGACAGGACTCCGTCGGAGGAGCGTGTGAAGGAGATGCCAAGGAAGTGGTGTAGGTCGCCCAAATTCCCTCATGGCGAACTCCGAGTGGAGGCGCGCGGTGATGTGCTGCAGAAGGGCCGTCGAGGAAGCAGTGAGGACGATGTCGTCGACGTAGAGAAGCAAGTAGGCGACACGATCACCGTCTTTGTAAACAAAGAGGGATGTGTAGGACGTCAAAGCCACGAAGCCGAGCTGACGAATGTACGTGGCGAATCGCTGGTACCAAGCGCATGGTGCCTACTTCAGACCGTACAGAGACCGCTGTAACAAGCAAACATGGTCAGGAGCAGCTGGGTCAACGAAGCCTAGCGGCTGTTGGCAGTAGACAATCTCCGTGAGGTGACCGTGGAGGAACGCGTTCTTGACGTCCAACTGGTGGATCGGCCAAGAACGAGAGATGGTGATGCTGAGGACAACTCAAATCGTTGCCGGTTTGATAGCCAGGCTAAAGGTCTCGTCATAGTCGATGCCATGCTGCTGGGAGAAGCCGCGGACGACCCAGTGTGCCTTGTGGCGGGCGAGGGAGCCATCGGAGTGGTACTTATGTTTGAAAATCCACTTGCCGGAGACGACTTTGGCACCGGGAGGACGCGGTACGAGCCGCTAGGCGTCGTTGTCGATCAACGCCTTGAACTCTTCGGCCATGGCCACCCGCCAGTTGGGATCTGCGAGGCCGCTGCGGTAGTTCGCCGAGATCGCCGAGATCGGCGTGGAGTGTGCGGCGATCAGGTTCATCGGCTGAACCCGGCGAAGCGTCCCTATCTGTGATCATGTCACAGGACGATGGGGTGGAGGCGGCAGTGGAGCTGGGGCCGGTGCTAGCGGTGGCGGTGGTGAAGCCGACGGTGGAGCAGCCGGCCGAGGACGGCGGCTGTACACCTGGTGGATGACCCGGCCTGACAGCACAGGTGCTGCCGGTGCAGCGCCGGGACGTGCGGTGCTTGCTGCTGTTGAGGGCGCGGGTCCAGCAGCATGCGCCGGAGGGGCTGCTGCTGCAGCGCCAGGGGCAGCAGGGTCTGTTGTGTGGGCCGGTCCATAGAGGATGATGGTCGGGTCGTCGAGGTCGTCGAAGGGTGGGGCGTGCGGTCGCTCAACGTCAACTGGTAACAGAGCTCCCACGGGGTGGGGTGCCGCTGCAGCAGGGTATGGCACCGGCGCGGCCTGACCTGTAAGAAGAAAGTCGAGGCTGGACGTAGAGGTAGTATCTGCGGAAGCAAAGGGAAAGCATGTCTCGTCAAAGACAACATGGCGAGATATGATGATTCGCCATGTGGACAGATCGAGACATCGATACCCCTTATGTGAGGAGGGATACCCGAGGAAGACACAAGCGCTAGAGCGAGGGGCGAGCTTATGTGGTGTCGTGGCAGATAGGTTCGGGTAACACAAACAACCGAAAATGCGAAGATGGGCGTAATCAGGAGCAGTGTTGTATAGGACGGTGTAGGGAACCTGGTGCTGAAGAGCGGAACATGGGCGCCTATTTAGAAGATATGTGGCTGTAGCTAAGGCTTCAGCCTAGTAAGTGGCGGGCATGTGCGCGTGGATCAGCAGAGTGCGAGAAATGTTGTCTAGAGTGCGGAGAGAGCGCTTGGCCTTGCCGTTCTGCGGAGACGTGTAAGGGCAAGAGAGACGTAAGTGAATGCCTCGAGATGCCAGAAAAGTCGTCAAGGTGCGATTAACGAACTTGGTGCCGTTATCTGCCTGGACCGCTCCAACAGGAAGGCCAAATTGTGTTTGGACATACGCACAAAAGTTGGTTATGTGTGAGTGAACTTGGGACTTGTGAACGAGAGGAAACGTCCAACAGAAGTGTGTGAAGTCATCTAAAATAATCAAATAATAGCGAAAACCAGAAATGCTCGCAACAGGGGACGTCCAAACATCGCAATGAATAATCTCAAAGGGGGTAGAAGTATGTGAAGTAGACTGCGAAAAAGGAAGCCGCACGTGTTTCCCTAGCTGACATGTTTCCCTAGCTGATAGGAATGGCATAGGGTATGGTCTACTTTATTACAAGAAATAGAGGAAAATTTCCGGAGCATGTCGATGGCGGTGGCGACAGGGAGACCGAGGCGATGATGCCATATGGTGGAGGAGACGGCGAGGTTGGCGTGGGTGGTGGGTGATGTGGCTGCAGCGGGGAAGGTGTAGAGGTCAACGACACTATTGCAGCGAAGCATCACGCGCTGAGTCGGGATATCCTTTACAGAAAACCGAGTGTGTCAAATTCTATGGAACAATTATTGTCACGAGTGAATTGCCTAACCGAAAGAAGGTTGTGCACTAGAGACGGGACAACAAGGACATTATTCAGAGTGAAATTAGACGCACTGGTGGGAAGTTGCGATGTGCCACGACATGAAACGGAAAGATTTTGACCATTTCCTACTGTGATCAAGGAATGGGAGGGAGGAAGGCGTGTGAGGAGTATACCATCCGAAGACGCCATGTGGGTCGATGCGTCGGAGTCCATTACCCAAGAGTTTGGGTTCTGGAGCCCGAGATGGTTGAGTGCAGCAACCAGCCCGGCCTGGTCCCACTGCGGGCCTGTTGGCGAGACTTGCAGGGGCGCAAAGGCCGTATGGGCCTGTGGACCGGCGCCGAGAAGGCCTGGCGCACCGGCCCGCCAAACCCCGCCGCCGTACTGCTGGGCTCCTGCGACGTACTGGGCTGCGTAGGGTGCAGCCCACGGGAAGCACACCCATGGGCTGACTGGGCGCACCTGGCCGGTGGCCTGCGGGGGAAGGGAGCCCTGCGGAGTGGATCTAGTACCGCCCCCTTTCCCTCCGCGTTCGCCGCCGCGCCTGTTGCCTCCTCTGCCCTGCTTCTTGCCGTTGCCGCCGCGCGGGGCAGATCCGCCCTGGGGGGTCCCACCCGAGCGACACCCGCCGGGATTGGTGCAGTCGGAGCCACCGGGGACCGCGACGAGGGCAGTCCCCGCGGCGACCTTGTCGTGGTTCACCAGGCGGAGCTCCTTCAGGACCAGCATGTTGCGGGCACGGGCGAAGGTGGGAAGACCGGCCGTCGAGTTGGCGACATCGTCAGCAGTGTTGACGAAGCACTCGTTGACGCCGCGAAGCAAGTTCAGCACCAGCTGGGACTCCTGGACGCCGTGGTCGACATTGCGGAGGGCATCGGCGACTTTCTTCATCTTCTGGCAGTAATCGAAGATGGAAGAGTCACCTTGAGTCATGGAATGGAATTCGTGGCCGAGGAATATGGCGTGTTGTTCCTTGTTGGCGCGGAAGATGCGCTCGATGGCGGCCCAGAGCTCACGGGCGGACTGATCGTCGCCCTCCATGGCGATGTCGAGAACAGAGTCGTCGACGGAGCCAAAGATCCACGTGCGGACGCAGCAGTCTGCCTAGTACCAAATAGGGTCGTCGGCGCGCCGTGGAAAGGAGCCGTCAATGTGCAGCTGGAGGCCGAATTTGCCGCACGTCGACTTGAAGGAGGCCCATTTGGTGAAGTTGGAGTTCGTGAGCTCCAGCGTAACCGGGACGTGCACCTTCACGGACACCATTGCGTACGGGTGGACGATGACGGCCGGCGCAAGGTCTGGTGGAAGAGCGCTGTCGGAGGGTTACTCCAGCCGGGTGGCTGAATGCACCCGCCTAATCCTAGTTTAGGATGAGTTTGGGGGAAGTCAAGTAATGCTTGATATAGAGGTGTATGAACACGAAAAGCACACAAGGGTTTAGAGTGGTTCAGGCCGCCGGAGCGTAAAACCTTACGTCCACTATGTGTTGTATTGCTTATGAGTTTGTGAAGACTTCTGGAAACTTGTGAGTTCGTGGAACTCGTCAAAAAAACTCCCTTCTAACGTGCACGCTCTCCCTTTTATAGGCTCAAGGGGAGTGTGTACACTGAGCGGGGTCCCGACAGGTGGGCCCGGCGACATATTAAATAACGTACACATCGGAGCCTTAAATGCCTCAGATCCTGAGATCTTCCTCATCAGCCTCCGTGCGTACCCTTCGTCTGGATATGGTCTTGTGCCGTCTTGTTGGCATAGGGTCTGCTGCCGCTGACTAGCGTAGAGGGGGTCGTGCTGTTGCCGTAGAGTCAGCTCTTGCTGACAGGTGAAGAGGCTACACTGCCATGCTGTAGCCTTTTCGCACTGTAGCAACACACGCCATGGCCTTCCTGTAGCAGGTCATAATGACTCCTTGCTCACGCGCGCGGCGCTGTGATGCGACCATACGCCCCTTGCCCACGCACGTTGCACGGCGATGGGACGCGCCGCGTCGGTAACTGGCGGGCTTACCATGGTGTCAGCCATACCTGCCCAACGTGTCGGTGGGCAGCCCATGCCCTGTCTTGGGCACGCGCACCCCAACCACCCACATTTAATGCAGTAGTTGGGCTGGCTTCCCGCAGAAGGCTGGAATCCACCGGACACGTGGCGGTGCTGGTTTAGCGGCCGCTTCGCCAGGGGCACGTGGTGGCACCGGACCTCCTCCCAGAGGGGTGGGAGGTCCAGGCCCCCTGGCTGGTCCAGGCGCTCAGGCCCCCTGGGGATCCGGCTTCTTCACGTGGGGGCCCAGGACCATCTCGCGGTGGTCCGGGCCCGTGGTAGCCGTTCCTGAGCACCTAGTCCTTGTGGGCACGTGGAGGCGCTGGACCTGCTAGTACGTGGGGGGAGGTCCGGAGACCGTGCCCCCAGTTGTCAGGCCCGGGCCGTACGCCCTGTCGCCTAGAGGCTTAGTGCGAGGTTACGGATAACCTCGCACCCCTCGGCCTGGACACACTAGCAGGAGGTACCCCTGTCTATATGTACCGACAAGCGCCATGGGGGCCGGTGTTGGTGGCGCCGAGGGTGTCAGCGCCGGCCACCGCAATGGTGCCATCACCGGTGGAGGGGAGGGTGCCGGACATGATCACAGCACGGCAGGAGTCGCCGTGATGGGATCAGGAAGGAGGCGCACGGCGATGGGATCGCCGCACAGAGGCTGTGGACGCGCCGCGAGGAAGTCGCGGGCGGTTTCAGAAGGAAAGAGAGCAGCGGAAAAGGAAGGCTAGAATCAATTGATCCCGGTCTCTTGATACCATGTAGAACAGTAGGAATGGGGAGGAGACCTCTCACCCAATGAGGGGGGGTGACCAATTATATATGTAGCCAATAGGCTTGGTATACAAGGAATGTAATCAAGTATACAAGGCAAGCAATTACAGCTATATCTAATACACTTATCTCCTGAGACTCAAGAGTTGAAGTGGCATGCTATTGAGTACCGACCATAGCTGGTGATCATATTTTACTGTGCATATATTACATAATTGCAAGCTATGGCTGAAGTATCACATGAGAGCTAAAAACAATTCACAATGCATTGTTATGACTCAAGGTAGCTTTAGCTACATTCATAACTGTTGATACTTTCTTGTGTTGTATTTTCTTTATATAGTGGTCACAAAAGGTTGAGGCAACAAGTAGGTGATGGCAACTAACCTTCCAAGGCGCAACATTGAGCTATGTAAAGCAACAAAAACGCGTGTGCTTCCAAATATATGCTGCATCAGAGCATATGGGGTAAGTCTGAGTATCTGACAAATGCATCCTAGAGTAAAATGTTAATACAATTAGAAGCTCTAAGCAAGAGTAAGGAAAAGAAAGCGAAATAAAAATCTATCATATAATAATCCTATGAAAAGATCACTAGGAAATGTTTAGTGCATTTAGAGAACTGGTTAAAGTCGAAAAACTTTGGTTGATATTGTACAATCAGGTCTTGTAGGCAGGTCTTGTCGATATTGTACATTCTTGTAATCGTTGTATATATTTCATACATTTACTAAATTAATCGACAGTCATTAGGGCCTCCACTACTGTTCTAAAAAAGAATATCGAGATATGACCACAGGTTTAATTTGGTTTAAACTAGTAACTTACATGATACAAAGTGCCAAATCATGGTTGAAGGAAGAATGCACCTAAAGCACTGTATCAAGTTGAGACTTCTTATCTAATCAAGATGCAAATAATGTCATCAAAAAATATTTGAAGTTTTAACTATTATATTATCTGCCTCAAGCTAGAGAAGATGACATGGAGCATGACAAAAGCATTCTCAGCGTTAAGGATATGGCTGCAGTACTGCCAGTTCAGACTATGACTAGATAATGGTGCAATTCCAGAAGCATAAAAGGTAGTACTACCTCATCACTGGGATAAATAAATGTTGATGGTCGCAAGTTATGATAATCCTTCAAGCAATCCAATGGCTTGAATCCTAAAAGGCGAAGATGATGACTTGAAACCCTTTTAACCTCAGAGAGTTCACGGACAGAAAATTTAACAACCATGCTGCATGAATAGGGTGGGTAAGTAATTAAGAACACAAACACACAACAATGGGACCCAAGACTGTGTTGCTTGGTATAATTGTATGCATAGCACAAATCCATGGTGTTATCTCAATGCACAGTTTCAATGTATAAGGGAAGGGGTCGAGTTCTGGAGATGATTTTCATTGCCATCCATGTCTGCATACTCTCCTTACTCAATAGACATCCCTTTCTCCCATCTCAAGGCTGGATCACATCCTAACTCCCAAGGCTTGTCTCAATAGTTCATAATGAAAGTTTCTGGAAGGAGTTTGAAATGAGAATTGGTTTGTACAAGCATGCAGCCATAAGGATCTCCCTTTACTTATGTTGAAAAGTAGTCAGCATGCTGATAATGCGGATCTCCCTTTTCAATTATGTTGAAAAGTATCCAGCATGCAGATAATGCAATTCAACAGGAAACATCACAAGAAAATCAAATAAATACACGAAAGTGGCAGTGTCCTTTGTGTACTTACTCATTGTACATCTGGAAACGCATCTGTGGATCCTGAAGTAGAGCCCCAGTATCATTGCATATGAAAGACCTTTCAGTCTGTATAAAGATTCTCATTATATGTTTAAGAATTGTAAAAGCAAGCATGAAGCGACTGCAGGTGTTGAAATTTCACCAAAGCTAAGGCAATAAAGAAAAACTGATCCTTTAATCATAGGCTCACCTTTAATGGAATGTTACTGAGTGAATCAAGCCATGTGATTGTCCCTAAAAAAACAATAACAAGCATATACTTAGATATACTCACAGCATTATGTAAAGCAGCACAGAATAGACCAAAGTCGGAGCATGCCTGGAGTAGTAGGACGGGTCAGCGCATATGTATTCACTTCTATACATACATCATTGGTAATTGCAAATGAAAGAGTTTTGACTCTGCGCTTTTTCATCATTCGTTTCCTCAGTTGATCAGTCATATCCTCCAACCTTCAAAGACAACAATAAAGAAATTATGCTGAAGTAAGAAATTATGTTCATTCAGAGGAAGTACAATCTTCCCAAACGATATTAGAGATCAACAGGCCAGTAGAATAACAAAGAATAAATACTTCAACATAATCTAAGTCAGGCAACAATCCAATAAAACTTTATTAATACATTTGTGTGCTCAAATACAGCTCATGAATGTTATTTGCCTTTGTACCATATGCTCTCAATTCTCAAAACACATCGAGAACTCAGCACAAAAGTGCCACCATGACAAACTTCTTTGTGGAGTCAAGCGAAAGTCTACAAATATACATGTATACTTTGCTTTTTGCTATGAAGGTGTGGTGCATAATGGTTTATTTTTTCTCTTTATTCTCCGTGTGTACACAGGAAAGGGTGTTGTAATTTAGAATTATGTCCATTCATTCAATGAATAGGCAAAGCTCTTGCGACCTGTTCAGAAAAAGAAAAGGACAAGTCCGCATGGAATAAAAGCTAGTCAAATGTGATTGTGTACAAAAAGCTGTCTCTATTCACAACTCAAGACTGAACATTTGTGTAAGGATATTATAAGAATAAAATGCAAACCATATATTTGTCACCTAAAATCCAAAAAAAAACAGATCAACAAGTAATATTTATGCTTCAAGAACAGTACTTTTCACCAGCAGATGGCAGATACTCCGTTATCTCATCTCCATCCAGACTAATCAAATCCTGGGAAAGTGGATATACTTAGCAATTAACACTTAGAGGAAAGAAATAAATGGGGACTTACTGCATAGAAACGGGACATGTTGAATTCCTCATCAGGCCGGCTCAGTGGAAGTAGCTCAATAGATAGGCCAAGATCTTGTGCATCCTGTAGGAAAGCAAGTACTGACATAGTAAATAGAGGATAAAAAAATGAAGATACAATTTCATTTTGAATATGTGAGTGCCATGTAGTATGAAACAGAATACATATCTGTGATATAGACATACCTTTGCACGTTGAATTGTTGTCCTAATCATATCAGTCTTCACTGCTCCTGTAATAGCACCAAAAGGATCATCTTCATTGGTGAATATGAGAATTCGTTTACTGACGGTCTTCACAGATCTGAAAATTTTCAAAAGAGGAACGTGGATTCGCTAAAGTCCAGACGGGTATCAAGAAGTGTGTTAAAAGTAACAGCACTCATGGCATGCTACATTCTTGATTACACAAATAACTACATCAACATTCAGCACGAACTGATGCAAACTAGAGTAGTTTGCGGGAAAGGTAGAGGTATAAAGCCTACAGAACATGCTAATAGCCCACAAGAATATTAATATGACACTGTGTGAAAGCCAAAGGAGGGCCATGAACATACCCTTTGCGCAACAGTGCCTGCGCAACCCAAAGAGCATTGTAAAGGGTGTTCTCCCGAGATCCAGCAGTTATTCCATATCGACTTCCAATGTTGCTCATGAAAGAATCTGCCATAAGTTGAAACATGCTTTAGAACCAGAAATAAAACAGAATTTTGCTGAGGTTTATTTTTAATACATCAACTATCTTATATAGTTCTTAATATCTTACGATATTATCGATCGAATCTGTTTGTGAGGCCAAAAAAAAAATTAACTAGAAAACCCAATGGTTATGATAATACGGTCAGGGCATACTGCTTTGTTACCACACTACATTTAATTTTTAAAAACACAAAACGAACCTGATGCGCCATGGAAGGAAACTACCTTCTCTGGTTGAGAAAGTGGGTGGAAACAATATTAGATATATAGTAAAAACAGGAAGTTCCAAGCGGAGCAAAACTTATTATGAGTTTATGACCCACATTCCCTAATATTTAGTCTATGAAAGAAGCTTAGCATACATTTCTCTCCAAATTTATGTCTGAGCAAGTAACAATTCATATAGTGGTGTCACCTTCAATGCAAGAAAAATCTTTAATCAGTTTTGCAGTGGGTCTATCAAGTGGATCTCTGTCTCCGACATTGTAAACATAAACACCTGCCAAATCCTGTAAATTCTTCTTCTCTTTCTGCAAGAGTTGTGAATGAACTGGATCAAGCCACTGGGAAGCATACTTTGCAGTATCAGTGCATTGGTTCTACTTTAATAATGCTCATGCAAAGTTGATAAATAGCATAAGGGTAATAAATAGGGAATGTTGCATATTTGTCAAGAAATGACTAATAATGTAATAATAATTGTGAATACTCATCAACTCATGCAAAGTTACATCAGTTTTACACCTTTAAGAAAACAACCAAAATGGAGCACTATATCTAACTTACAGAACCTATCATTCCCAAATCCCGACTCTGATCCTTTCGTTACATACTGAATGCAACTGCAAGTTAATTGTATCATTGTAGTCTTCAATTTCACTTCTTATTCAACAGGTTTAGTAAGTGCTCCATGCAATCAGAAGTGAGTACCAATGGTACTGTGATGCATGCAGTCTGGCTATTAATATTTAAATTGGATATCCAAAAACTATTGTGGATTTTTCTCAAAGTACAATATCATAATATCATATTTACTTCGTTCAAGTTACAATGGAAACTACTAGACAAATTAGTGTTCCGGACCTTTTTGGTTCTGTGTTGATGTCCAAAATATCACTTATTTGAGTAAAACTGGCAAAAAGCCACATAGAATTCTGACATAATGCACAAAGAAGAATTGAGTACTAACTACTAAGTTGAAACTGAAAGTTCTCCTTTTCACACAGATGTTTGTGAATTGCAATAAAATCATACAATTTAGATAGAAAAATACATTAGCTGAAAACAGAGCCATAGAAAACAATAAAACAAAGCTTTTGGAGTTGAGAAAGCACATACAGTGTTAAAGAAACATATTGCAACTTCATCATAGGATCTGCCAATGATTTGTGTCTTCAGAGACTGCGTAATGCAGTTAACTATGGTGTGGAAATGGGTCTCATCCTTTTCATCTGCCTGAAAGAAATCATAACAAAAGAATGCTACATTATGGAGTAAAACCATAAAAGAACGTCATGTTAAAACCTAACCACACAAATGTGCCGATTACTAAATATCAGAAAAGAAGCCAAATTCATACTTTTACAATAGCATTTTCCAAACCATGAGTCAAAGTAGCTTAATCCATGAGAAAGCTCTCTAAAAGATACCAACATTAGCTACCTACTCCCCACCTGTAGCCTTTCACTCCCAAAACAGATGTTGTTGTTTTTTTATAAGAAAAACAGATGTTGTTGACTAACAGATACAAACTTCTGGCAGGAATCAAGATACCCGAGCAAACAGACTCCAAACTGTGCCGCAATTGTTTGCCAAAAAAACATCTAGGCCTTAATTCCGAAACAGAAACAGACAGCAATAAAGGTGCATCCAGCTTGTCAAATTAGGTCGTGCCTCACCTGGTTGGTCGCAGGGGTGAACATTTTGGGCGAGGCGTCGACGAGGTAGACAACCATCTCCTTGTTTGCCTCCCTCTCCTGCTTCCCCCGAGCAAGCAATCCAGTATCCACAACCCGAACGGCGTCACAGGAGGCATATTAAGCCAAAAAAAAGTAAAAAAATGGGGATGAAAAAAAAACAGGGGTGAACCTGGACGTTGTCATCGTCCTCGTCGCTGTCGTCGCGGAAGATGCCCTCGGGATCCAGGTCCATGGCGCCGGATTCCGAGCGAGGGATGGGGCCTTGGGGAGCGGGGAGAGGGTTCTGGAAGATTCTAGAAACACGATGGGGTTTAGGGGAGGGACTGCGAGGAAGGGACGGGGGTGGCGAGACGGCGAGCGCAGTTCGGCTTCTCGGGGAAGGAGACGGAAGGAAGGCGAAAGCGAAGCGAGATGGGCCCACGGTGTGCGAGAGGCAACGGCACACCAATTTCATGGGCCCGTGGGCCATCCTGCGTGGCTGTGGGCTGTGGCGAGGCCCGTTGCTGACGAGACCACTGGGTTCTCCAGCTCTCCATGATGGATCAACCTTTTGCAGCATAGATATCTTCTTCCTCGTCCTCTCAAAAAGAAAAAAAAAAAAGGGGTCTCCTCTTCCTCCGGGCATGTGACGTATTCCAAAATCAAGGGTAAACACTCAGATAACTAAGAGCCCCGTACGAGTCGCTTTATCTTACATGAAAAGCAAGCTAATTTTTTTAATTATATAGTACAACTCAGTCACTCATAACGCATGAATACACATCCTTATAAATACACATACGTAAACCTACCTCTATAAGCATCTTTGAAGACTGAGCCGGTAAATTCTTGAGATTAACGAAATCACCGCATACGTCTCGATCGGTAGCTATTGGAACCTGAGACGCCCAGTAATCACCGAGTTACGGACCCTTTCGCGGAAGGCAAGCGAACTCAATCGTTAGATACGGAGATAGTGCATTTGGATGTGCACACGTTTGCGATGAGGCTATGCGGATCCGGCGCAGCAAAGGTTGCTTGGTAGAGAGTAGAGACGCAGAAATCACACGTGCTCCTGCTCACCGTACTTATAGTCGGTAAACAAAACGAAAAGGAAAAAGAAACTTTTTCCCATATATAAAAGCAGACTTATCATGAAAATTATTGTTTATAACGAATCGCTACTCAAATTTTCATCATTGTGGATACGTTGACGTCGAACCGACAGATACTTATAATTTTACTAATTCGTACAAAATACTCTGCTTTCATTTTTTTTCGGTAAGTCAGGGATGGAGCTCATTTTGAAGCGGAAAAAGGATGAAGGAGACGGTCTCCTCGCGGCTCGAACCGCTCGAGCCTGCCTTAACCGACTTGTTCTTGGTGTGCCTGCCTGCTATGGTGTACAACCTCTGCACGCGATGACCCAAAGCACAGGCTGCTTACCACATGCATGGAAGGATCATATGTTGTTACTTTTCTCGCTTTGATCTCGGAGTAGGCCGTACACTTTTTATTTCTCTTTTCACATCTTTACTAGCGAATATGCCGTGCACTACAACGGGAGAAAAAAATCATTGTACTCCCCTATCCTAATAAATATAGCCCAAAACGCAGGTGAGAAACTGAGAACTTGATTTAGGACAATATTTTCAAAAAGGTGAGTACCAAAGTTTGGAGAGAATTGACCAGAATTTTTGGTGCGTACCAGGATTTTTATGGCAGGAATTATTTACCATCCTTGCAATAATCATATTAAAACAATGCCTTAGTATTAGTATTTTTTTTGAGTTACAATCCTTAATGTTAAATAATGCACTGTATAAATATTAACCCAAAAACTTAACATAATCCAGCCCGCTAACTATTATAGCCCATTACGGTTTTTTTCCTTTGAGGAAAACTCATTACCCGTTACTGTACAAACTAAAAAAATGCTAAAAATAAATTATTCGTGTTGAATAACTGCAAGAGCTAGGCCATTTGGCCCAGCCCACTTAAACCCTGTGCTCTCTCAGGTTCAGCGTAAAACGGCCATAAGCCCGGCTTAATCCTTGTGTGATCATAGCCATCCATCTTGATCCAATAGCTATCAGCACCCGAACCTCGATAAAAACCAGCGATGCCCTCCACAAAACCCTAGATCACTCTCTGTTCTCCCTCTACCTTTTCAGTCGCGCCGCCGCCTGAGAGAGATACACCAAATGACGACGGAGTTACCGGAGCGCGCAACATGACGAAGATAGTGCCACCACGGGCCCGCTCGCTGGAGAGCGCATGCTGCCTAAGCGGAGTGTTGACTCCGTTGAGGAGATTCGTTCAAGCACCTTCAACGCGTTGAAGATGTGGCGCTCGCAAATGACGGCGACCTTAGTGGTAACTGCAGGGCATGTGTAGCGCAGCGGGCAACGGATCCACTCGTGTGGTGAGAGAACCACACCGAGCTAGGCATGGCGGCAGTGGTGTTGACGATAAGCCATCCTTGGTGCGTATCTCACCTCCTAAGTTTATTAATTTTGGGGGAATTTTATGATCTAGGGTTCCTATGCATCAATTTTTTGGGGAATTTCCTGATATAGGGTTTCAAGATTTGAGATTTATTTTAGTGCTTGTTTATGGTCATGTATGTTTTTGGGCACTTTCTGATTTGCACATGAGGAACAATTAGAGGTGGAACGCGAGCTCTAGGAGCGGGGCCACACATGCTGCATAGGGTGTGGAGGGGAGGGGAGTGGAGGGAAAGAAACGTTTATTGCCTTTGACATAAAAGGTAGGTGTATTATGTATACCATGAAATGAACTTTTTCCTGCAGTAATACCATGAATTAAACTGGACCATGAACTTCCACCATAAAAATAAAAATTAAAATATGCTATTTCTACTCTCTTTTTTGCGAGGGGCTATTTCTACTTTTTGCCTCCACCCTTCTTCATTCGTACTATAGTTAGTGTCTTGGCCCAGGGGTCCTGGTGGTGAGCGGGAGGTCGAGGACGCCTTAACCATTTCTTTTTTTTCTTCTTTTTTGGTCCAACTCGGTAGGCAATAGCCATTGCTTGCACTCTCTCGGTCTCTCCCCGTTCCAACTTCCAATTTCCAAACGGGAGCAGACATCAGCCCATGAGGCGTACCGTGTCAGCCCATGGGCTCGATTCCGATTTGAGGTCCCCCTAGCCAGCCCAAAATAGAAGTAACGGAAGATCTTTATTCCGCCAGCGCGTTCCAGCCAGCGAGAGCCCAAGCAATTAATGATGACCCGACGCCAGCCCATCATCCCGTTCGGCCCCACCCGTCCGTTGCCGAAAATTTGAACGCCGAGAGAGGCAAAGCCAGGCACGGCTCCCGAAACGGAAACCTTCCCGCCCGCCTTGCTCCCACGCGTTCCTCCCCCTCCATTTCCTACCATCCCTTTCCCCGCGGCCACCCAAAAAAAACATCCGAGCAAGAGCGCCCGCCGGCCGCCGCCGCGCCACCCCAAATCTCAATCCCCATCCCGCCCGCCTTCGGATCTCCTGAGCGTCCGGAGGACGCGGTGCTACCTCGCCGGGCACGCACAGCCTCGCCAGCGGACACCGGCATTCCCCGCGCCGCTCGCCAATCCAAAACGTTTTGGGAAACGGCGGTGGCAATCGCGACTGATTCCAGAAATTTCGACCGGATTCCACCGTCGTTTTCGAACAAATCCAATCACCTCCGGTGACATCACCGCTCTACCTTTCTCGCACAATGCGGCATCACGATCAATCGATCAAATCACAATCGAGAGGATCAAATCAAAGAACGGATTAGCAGCAATCGATTTCACAAACCGCATGGAACGGACGCAATCTAACGAGATTTTGACTCAGCGATTAGGGGCAGACGAACCCGGGAGATAACATTACTAGTATTATAACTCAGTTCATCATACAGGCAAGAGAGAGGAGGACGCCGATCGATGGGACGGGACGCGACCGGCACCTCAAGATTTTACAGACCGACTACTGCTGATGCTACCGATGGATCTAGAGCTAGGCACTGGTTTCATTTTCATTTTCAAACGACGAAGCTACGAATGGATTCCAAAATCCAGGTAAAAGGGGGAGCATCTATAGGCGGCATGGCGGGGTCGCCGGCGCCGGCGACAAGGAAGGCAGACGGTCTACTTCTTGGCCTTCCTCGCCGCGCCCTTCCTGGCCGGGGATGCGGCGGCCTTCTTGGGTGTCGCGGCAGCCTTCTTGGGCGTCGCCGCGGCCTTCTTCTCCTTCTTGGCGGCGGCAGCGGCAGGCTTCTCCTTCTTGGCTGCCTTGGCGGGGGAGGCCTTGGCGTCGGTCTTGGCGACCTTGGGCGGGCGGCCGCGGGGCTTGGGCGCCGCGGCGGGGGCGGCGGCGGACTTGGCCTTGGGCTTGGGGGAGGCAGCCGCCTTGGGCTTGGCGGCGATCTTGGCCTTCGCCTTCGGGGACGCCTTGGGCTTGGCCGCGGGCTTGGCGGCCTTGGCTGCCTTCGGCTTGGCCGTGGCAGCGGGCTTGGCGGCGGGCTTGGCCGCCTTGGGCTTGGCGTCAGCGGCGGGGGCCGGGCGGGCGGACGGCAGCTTGAAGGAGTTCTTGACGCGGGTCAGCTTCCCAGCTTCGGCGAGCTTCTTGAGCTGCCCGGCCAGCAGCTTGCGGAAGTTGGGCGGCAGCTGCCCGCCGTGCTTCTCCTCCACGTACTTGCCGATGGCCACCGAGCTCGACCCGGTCCTCTCCTTGAGCGCCGCAATCGCCTCCGTGATCATCTGCGCCGCCACGACAAGCAAAACAATCACAAATCTCATACATGTCAGATCAAATTCCCGAACACAAAAAGAAACAAAAAAAAGAAGAAATCGAATCCAGGAAACGCTTGCTCACCTCGGCGTACGGCGGGTGGGCGGCCGGCTTCCTCGCCACGGCGGGCTTCTTCTCTTTGGGGGCCTTCTTCTCCTTGGGCGCCTTCTTCTCCTTGGGGGCCTTCTCCTTGGGCGCCTTCTTGGCTTTGGCGGGCTTGGCCTCCGCCTCCTCGGCGGCCGGGGCCTCGGACTCGACCTCGGTCTCGGGGACCTCGGTCGCGGCAGCGGCAGCCTCCTCAGTCGACATCACTCCAATCCTCTCCCCTGAACTACGCTCAAGCGCGGGTGCTTCGGCTGTGTCGGCGGCGGCGGCGGCGGCGGCGGGTGATGAGGCCGGAGGACGCGACGACGACCGCGTTTAAATAGCGGGGGCGACGGGGGCGCCTGAGACGCGGAGCGGCGCGCTGTGATTGGCCGGGGGCGCCCTCACGCGGATCGCTGCCCCGCCGCGGCTGGAGCCCGCCGCGAGCCGTCGGATGCGCCAGGATCCGACGGGTGGGGACGCCCGCGGCGCGGGGGCTCGGATGCTGCCCCCGGAGCCGGCCGCCTGCGAGCGCGAGCCTGTTCCCATGTGTGCTTCTGCCCCGGATTCCCGAGCTCATTTCTCACTGGACGATTCGTAAAATTTTCTAACATTCAGAGTGTTTGTGGAGCATGAAATTTTCTTTCAAATGCGAGTTGTTTCGTCGAATTTGGTTTAGAATTCATGGAGAAATCGGTGGATCGGTGGCGACAGGTCCGCTTTCAGTTGTCTCCGTGCAGGTGTGCTTCTCTCCCAACTTTGGGGCACGAATTCTCCCGGCACACCCAACCGTTTTGAACGAAATTTATCTCAAACCTAGTAATCAAAATTATATTTCGAATGGGAGTGGTCTCGTTCGATTTGGTTCGGAATCGTACGAGAAATGGTTGGACAAGTGATGGCAGGTCTGGGCGGTGGCTTTTCGTGCGGCTGCCACGATGCGTCGCACGGGCTCGCTCTACCGTGCGCCGCGGCAGCGCGCAGGCTGGATTGCACGCCAGAAGCACACAGGTAACGGCCAGTGACGTGGTGTCTCGTCACGTTGTTACCAAAAAAATCAAGCGAGAGGATAACTCCAAGATTCAGTACACAGCAGATAGAAAGGGGAATAGTAATCATTTCCCGTATGATGCTACGTGTTAGATCAGAATTTCTCCAAAATGTTCAAAATTTCGAACAAGATGGAGAAAGTGGCAGCGTGATTTGGTATTGATCGCAGCAGGTTTCGATGAAATGGAATGAGATCTGCAATCAGCCTAGAAGTTGTTTGGGAGAAATGACCTTGGTTATGCTTCTTGGAGGCGACAATGGAATTTCCACAGCAGGTGAATGACCTCCTCGTTCGGATGGTTCCGTGCGACCATGATCCTCGAGGCATCCTTTCTTCTGCCAAAACTGAAGAATTTCGACTAGTTATCGGCACCGAATGATGTGTCATCGGCCCAAAATTTAAGTAGAATGTTCAAAGATCAAAAAGCTGACCGCATTTTTTACTCAAAATGGAGTGGTTGTGTAAGCATGTTGGTGCAGGATGTTTGAAGGTCTTTCAAGCTGCTAAATGCAAACACATTCTCCTGCACCTGATCACCAAACTAGGAGTCAACTCCAGACCAAATTGAAGCTGATTGCCAGTGCCAAAAGGTTGCGAGAAGTGACGTGATATTGGGGAAAGTTGGAGCACGCAGTTAGGTCTGGCACGTAAGGCGTTCAACATGTTTGCTCCTTTAAGCATGCTGGTGTGGTGTCACACGGGGAGGTAATCCTAATAAGGCTCTGCTACGAGAACAAAAAAGGAAGAGCCTAGTATTCCCCCCTAAACACCTATGCAATGGGCTTGCTCAGAATGTGGATGGATTCTGGTAATCTTGGTTCAACGTCATCAAGCACACTTGATGTTTTCTTTTTGCATCTAAATAGACCTTTTTCTCTCTTCGAACTCTTGTAAGTTCTCCCTGATGCAAGAAAAGCTTGTTGTGAATTTAGTATCGGAGATGTTCCTAAAACACTATTTGTGTTCCGAAAAGAATTTAGATTCGGAACTCCTAGATGGAAGATGATCCATGTGTGTATGTTGAGTGCTCTATATGTTTAAATACGATATCTCCCCTAAGAAGAAAAGGCTAAGATGCTATCTTGTTGGTTGTTGTTAAGGTAATTCGTAATTACTCCCTTTGTTTTTAGGTTATTTTGATTTTTTAGATACATAGTTTTTTCTATGTATCTAGACATAAGTGTATATCTAGGTGCAGAATAACAACTACGAATCTAGAAAAGCTAAAATAATTTATAATTTATAATTTGAAACGGAGAGAGAGCAGTGAGCATGATAGTTTGTCTAAAATTAAATAGCACGACATGCAAGCAAAGTCCGGGTAAAAGAGTTAACGAGAAAAGGGGGGAAATCAGGTAGGCGCAAACTCTGATGTACGAAGACATGAGCGAGAGTACGTGCTTCTCTCCCAACTTTAGGGCACAAATGTATAGTTTAAAATGCAGCCCTCAAATTTTATCTTTCGAATGGGAGTGGTTTCCATTCTATTTGGTTAAGAATCGGACGAGAAATGGTTGTCAAGTGATGGCAGGTCTGGGCAGCAGTGGTTTTTGTGCGGCTGTCATGACGCGTCGCACGGGCTCGCTTTGCCGTGTGCCGCACCAAAACGCAGGCTGGATTGCAACACGCCAAAAATAAAACAGAATCAAGGCTGGTGACGTGGCATCTGGCCACACTTATCAAAATCAAGCAAGAGGGTAACTCGTGGATTCAGGCATGCGACAGAAGAGGGGAATAGCAATCAATTCCTGAATATTAGCCTAAATTTTCTCCAAAATGTTCAGAGTTTCAAACAGGGTGGTGAACTCAGTCACGTTCGCTAAAAAAGAAAGAAAGTGGCAGCGTGATTTAATTTGATATTGACCACAGCACATATAAATGTGGAACAGAATAAGATCTAACAAGCAAATTTGAAGTTGTTTGGGAGAAATGAATCGGAATTGTCACCTCGGTTATGCATGCTTGGCAGCGACAAAAGATTTTCATGGCAAAGCTTGCGCCTCCACCTCCTCGTCGGGTGCTTCCTCGTAGCCATGGTCGTCGAGTCATCCTTCTGCCAAGAACAAATACTCATTGTGGCATCGGCCCAAAGCATCATGTTTAAACATAAGAAAGCTGACCACCATCTTTTGCTCGAAATGGAGTGATCGAGTGAGCAAATTAATATATTAGAATGTTTACAGGTCTTTTAAGCTGCTATGCAAATGCATTCTCTGGTAGCTTATCTCCAAGCTAGGAGCCAGCTCCATACCAAACCAAGTTAATTCCCAATGGCAAAAGGTAGTGAGCACTGAGCAGTGACATCGTAATGGGGAGAGTTGAAGCACGCATTCAGGTAAGACACGACAGGCGTTCAACATGTTTGCTCCTTTAAGCTTGCTGGTGTGTGGTGTCACACAGGGAGATATTTCTAATGGAGTTATGTTATTTCAGTGTAGATTACTATGGGGCAAAAAAAAAGGGCTTAGGATTCCACTTAAACACCTATCAACTATGCAATGGGAGGAATTCTGATACAACAAAAAACTTTTTCTGAAATTAATTAGTATGGAGATGTCCCTACAAACATTATTCGCACTTCAAAAAGACTTTAGACGGGGGAATTTCCAGAAAGTAAGACGGTTGTGTGCCTCGAGTGCTCTATATGTTTACACATGCTATAATCATCTAAAAAGAATAGGCAAAGATGCTATCTAATCTTATTTAAAAAAGATGCTATCTAATGGGTATTGGGTACTGTACTGAATGGTTTCTATAGAATTAATTAGCCTACTATATAAGCAAAAGTCTAATTTGAAAAAACAAAGAATGAAGGATAGGTACTGTGTTTCGTAAAAAAAGAAAAAGGGATAAATTGTAACAAGTTGGTGCAGCCTCCAACGAACGAAGATACAAGTAAGGCAAGGTATGATACAACCCATGGGTTTTGTCGGGGCCACAGTTGTGCCCAGCTCGCACCCAGTTGTTGCGGCCAGTACCTCGTCCCACCATTACTAGAGCACATGAAGGATGGCGGAAAGAGAAGGAGTCAACCATGTGCCACTAGACATCACCGGTGTGGGGAAGTGTAAGGGACAACCTCGTCGTCCCCGGATCTGTCGTAGAAGGAGGAGGAGGGGGATGGGGTGGGGCGGCACTGTTGTTATCTGCGAGTTACCTCACAAACAACACACCCTGCCTTCGCTAGATATGATGTAGGATGGGAGAGGGGGTAGCGGCCTCGCTGCGTCTTGCTTTTAGCCCTGGTGTTGCGCATTAGTCGTCGCTGCACAGCTCCATCGCTGGATCCACTGTAAAAGGGGGTGGGAAGAGAAAGAGGCGACCACACACCACCAGATCTCACCGGTGTTAGAACAGGAGGGATGGGCCTTTCGCCACACGTACCTTGTAGCTGCCACCAACGCACACACCTTGCAATTATGCGGCCCGCACGCAAAACGCGCCACCATCATGTCAGTCACCTCCTACCGCCGTCGCTCTAGAGGTTGGAGACGAGAGATAAGAGGATGAGAGAGAGGGAGGGGGGTTCGGAGAGGGAGAAAGAGACCAATATCTGCACGCATAAAGAAAGCACACATCTTGTGATGTATGGAGTGTTTGTGGAGAGCGAGGTAGACAAAATGGTTACGTCTTTAATTTTGTCGATGGGATAGTTTCATGGGGTATGTTTGGTTGCTCGATGGAATTGTCCTATATGTTATTTGGTTGGAGGGATGAGAATGGAATAAGTATCTTGACCACTATCACCACCGTCACACAAGGGTCCCACTTATCAGTCAAATAAAATCGCTCTCTGCTCTCATCCTCTTCCCACCCCAAGGCTCCCATGCCACTTCGTAGCCGACCACCGCTGGTATCATGCATGCTATCGCCCCTCGCCCCACCCCCCACCACCACGTCATGTCCTATGTTGATGCCCACCCTGATCTGCCCATCGTTGGGGGCTTGCTGCCACATCCATGTGGCTACTATCATCGATGCATCCGCTGTCCATCGACGCCTTGAAGAGGGTTGTTTCCTTCCTGTGTCTGAGCGCAACAGGGTAAAGAGAATTGATGCCACCTGCCCACCTTCAAGAGCCGAAGCTGTTGAGGCCTCCGCTTTTTGGATCCCAATAGGTTCCAAGTGAACTCAACAAGGGAGGATGACCATGTTAGCGTGGGAGGAGGCTCAAAGGGAGGAGATAGAGCCGACATTGTTGAACTAGGATGAGCTTGTTCGACTCTCTTTTTTTGGCAGGCCTCGTCCCAACATCCGAGAGAATATTTCCTTCGGTCCCGTCGCTCATTAACCAAACACTAGCTTCTCCATTCCACCGGCCAAACACTGTCATAGTTTTTTAAAAGGAGATTAGATAAACTAGCTGGTGATTTTACAATAGGGGTCACATTTTAGGATTGTAGCAAACATAATTAAAAATACTAAATTTTGTTCATCATACACTAAATGAATTAGCGTGTCATATGATAAAAATATTTTTTTTGCCACAGCCCTCATTGACACATAAGCAAGCATGCATCAATCATCATCTATTGAAATGTAATATGTATAGATCCATCTAATAGGTTATATCATCACACAGGCCCGTCCCTGTGGGCGTGCCGCCGGTGCGGCTGAACAGGGCCCCCAATCTGCAGGCCCCCCGAATAGATCGGCCCCCAAATTCCACATCAACAGTCCATTAGGCCTATTAAAATTGGCCCATATTATTGAGAGCTTGATTTATCTTTCTTTTCCGTGGTCGCAATGCAAAACATCTTGTCTTCTCGCCTCGCACGATCGCACACCTAGGGCTGGGCAGTAGGGCATCTGACACTCTACTCTGGCGACTCGCGGCAAGGACCGACTCCGCGCTGCGCGCCCGTCCGCCGTCCGCTGCAGCCTGCAGCGCTGCTTCAAGTTCTCGCACGCGGCATGCCTGAGCCCTGCGGTTTGCTGATCAGCGGATCCTTTCCAGAGCCGTAAGTGCTACTTACTGCTACAAGCTAATCAAGATGTTTCTTTTTATTTAATTGATGAATGATGAAACCATCAATTGATATTTTTATTTTGTATATACGTGCATCAGTTGATCTAGACGTTTATTGTTTCAAGATCCAAACCATGTCTTCTGCAAATCAATCAAGAAAATATGATTCGCATTTTCAAAAGCGTAAAAAAAGCAAAGAATAGAAGATTTAACTCAATCTCAGAAAGGAGCTATGGATAGATTTATTATAAAAGAATCACAAGTGGTCCCCGAGAATCAAACTATTCATCAAGGTCCTCCAACTGTTAGTACGGTTGAAAATAATACTATAGATGGTTATGCAGAGACTGAAAATAATATTGAGGGTCAGGAAGCTTCTGCTGATAACACAAACAGGCAAATAGATAATGATAGTGATAATTTGAATACTTCTCCCATTGCAGATGATGATGATTCTTTTCAGCATGATATATTTGATCCAAGATGTTGGGATTCTCTTGATTCTAAACAAATTGTTATTTTAGCAAATGAGGGCCCTAAAAGAGACTTGTTATTTCGGAAAGGTCCTAAGAATAGATATTCCACAAGGTTTTCTGCACTTTTCTATACTAGAATTATTTCAAGTGGAGAGCATTATTATAGGGATTGGCTTGTCTATTCTAAGGAACTCGATAGGGTATTTTGTTTTGGTTATAAATTATTTACAAAAGGGCATAGTAAAGGCCAGTTGGCAAATGAGGGGTTCAATGATTGGATACATCTTGACAGTAGACTTAAAGAGTATGAGGTAAGTGCAGATCATATTTTGAATATAACCACTTGGTATGAGTTGCGTAGTAGATTGCAAAAGGATCAAACTATTGATAAAATTTCTCAGCGGCAACTTGAGAAAGAAAACAACTATTGGAGAAAAGTTTTGTTTAGAATTGTTGGCATTGTAAAATTTTTTGCCAAGCATAATCTAGCATTTCGTGGTAGTAACAGCAAATTGTATGATGATAGCAATGGGAATTATTTGGGTTTGATAGAGATGTTGGCTGAATTTGACCCAGTTATTCAAGACCATGATCGTCGTATTACAAATGAAGAAACTCAGGTTCATTATCTTGGTCATAGAATTCAGAATGAGTTGATACACATGCTTACTGCTGCTATAAGTTTGAAATTATTAAGAAAATAAAGAGTGCAAAGTATTTCTCTATCATACTTGATTGTACCCCTGATGTAAGCCACCAAGAATAGCTATCTTTAATTATAAGATACGTGGATGTCTCTTCAAGTCGTGTTTGTATTGAAGAATCTTTATAGGATTCTTAGAAGTAAATGATATGACTGGGCAGGGACTTTTTGATGCAATGCAGAATGAACTAAAGTGACTTGATCTTGATACAGATAATGTGAGAGGACAAGACTATGTTAATGGATCAAATATGAAAGGATGCAACAAAGGGGTAAAAACGAAATTTTGGAGGTAAATCCAAGAGCTTTCTATTCTGCTCATGGTTGTCATAGCCTTAATCTAGCACTTTGTGACATGCCCAAGAATTGTGGTAGAGCTAAAAATTTCTTTGGGATCATCCAGCGCATCTACACAACCGTTGCTAATTCTACTAAGAAATAGCAGATTCTAAAAGATAACACAATAGGATGGACTGCCAAATCAGTCAGCTACACGTTGGGAGAGTCATGTTGAAAGTGTTAAAGCTATCAGATTTTAATGTGCAGACATTCGGGAAGCTCTACTTCAGGTATTTACTATTGATAAGGCTGTATTGTCAATGGTATAATTCCTTCGGTCATATCTAGTTTTGACACACATATTGTTTCTTTTATTTGCAGGTATCTGATATTAATACTAATGTAAAAACAAATAGTGAGGCTAAAAGATTGGCAAATAATGAACTTCGAGAGTATGAATTTATAGTGGCAATGGTCATTTGGCATGAAGTATTATATGCTACTAATTTAGTGAGCAAAAGTTTACAAGCAAAGGATATGCTTTTAGATGTTGCTATTGAGAAAGTGCAAGGGCTAATTTCCTTTTTCAAAGGGTACAGAGAAACAGGTTTCTTAGAGGCATTCGAGGTCGCTAAAGGGATTGCACTTGAGATGGATATTGGTACAACCTTTCATAAGAAATGTGAAATTAAAAGAAAGAGGCAGTTTGATGAGAACCCAGATGAGATAAATGCGTCCAATCAGTCTTCAGAGGAATCATTCAAAATCAACTATTTTCTATCCATTGTTGATCAAGCTATTTCCTCCCTTACAACAAGGTTTGAACAATATCAGCGGTATCAAAAAAAAATTGATTTCTTATTTACTTCTCACACATTACAATTATTGGATAACAACAGTTCGAAATCTTCTTGTGAAAATCTGGAGACTGTCCTTACAAGAGATGGAAAGTTTGATATTGATGCTACGGAACTATATGTGGAGTTGAAGTTTCTTCAAGATTTCATTCCTAAAGAAAATATGAGCCCTGGTAAAATTTTAAAGTTTTTAAAGCGGTATGATTGCTTTCCCAATGCTACTATCGTTTACAGAGTTCTATTGACCATTCCTGTGACCGTTGCATCAGCAGAATGAAGCTTTTCTAAATTGAAGCTATTGAAGTCTTATTTGCATTCTACAATGACATAAGAAAGGCTTAATGATTTGGCCATGCTAGCACTTGAGAGCGACATGTTGGAAAAGATTGATTGTGAGTCTATTATTGAAAATTTTATTTCAAGAAACATGAAAAAAATGATGTTACTCAAATAAAAATTACGCAACCAAAATTAAATAGGTATAACTCTTGATGTTTTTAATTGCTATTTAATACATTATACTGATTTCGTTATTCTTATGTACTATTTTGCTAGTAAAGTAGAGCCCGTTTTAGACTTTTGTACAGGGCCCTATCGTCACATCATCTATGCTTCATTTACCATGCACTTTACAATGTCGACATAATCGTTCCTGCTTTGGAACGATGGAAATTTTATGAAGATATGAATTATGAAGTGGTAAATCACAATCACATACATATTGTCCATATTTTTTTATAAATCTTCTAAGCATGTTTTAAGAAGCGTGATTTTTAAGCATGTTTTCTTTAAAATGTGTCTAAACTATCAATGTGATGCTTATCACTTGTGCGGCTACCCTTTGGTGCCAGATCGGGAGATAATGGAACTAAAGTATTATTTCTCCAAAGAGATGTGCTCTTTTTAAGAGGAAAATATTTCGAGGTGAGAGCTCTTTTGTGCCGAGGAGTCGGATGAGCATCCACCACAAGCAGGCCGAATTGCTTTTGACCCAACAAGCAGTTGGGCCTGGGCAGCTTTGAATACGAAACGGCCCAACATATCCTGTTCAGCCCATTAAACTCCACGAAATGAGCGGCCTTCACGGCCTCACCACCGTGCGCATCTATATATAACCTCACCCACTCCCACGCGCCCCTCTCTCTAAACCCTACCCGCGCCGCCGCCGCTTCCGCCGCCTCGCATCGCCAGCCGCCGCAGTCGCGCCCCGCGAGGTCAGACCAGCTTCTACCATGGTGAGTTCCCCTCGAAACACCTAGCTCCCGGATCCGGCGCGCCCATGCGACTCACCATAAGGGCTGATTCGTGTTGCGCAGGCGGACGTCGATGTCGAGCCCGAGGTCGCCGCCGGCGCGCCCAAAAAGAGGACGTTCCGCAAGTACAGCTACCGCGGCGTCGACCTGGACGCGCTGCTCGACATGTCCACCGACGATCTCGTCCAGCTCTTCCCCGCGCGCGCCAGGAGAAGGTACGATTCGTGCTACGTTTCGTTTGATTCCGTGGGATTTCGGTTTGCCCGGATCTGATACGATCCTTATTTTGTGCTCGATAGGTTCCAGAGGGGTCTGAAGAGGAAGCCCATGGCGCTCATCAAGAAGCTGCGCAAGGCGGTCAGTTTCCAATCGCTTACTTTTAGCTACCTCTGTTTGCTAGTTACTAGTGCGTTCTGATCTAGATAATTGCGCGGATCTGTTCTGCTCATGAATTATTGATGCTGGTTCTCGGATGTGGTCATGTTTATTTCTTTCGTAGTTGGCATGCTAGTATAGTTGAGAAAATAGAAATGTGCATGCCTGGTTGAATGATTTAAATGACACTTCTGTGATTTTAGGGTCTGAGGTTAGCATTTTTTGTTACAATTTACAAAAGATTCTGCTGGCTATGGCTGTAGTGTATTAGGTGTTTAGTTATGACCGGAAGCAATTTGGTTATTATGTATAACTTTGGCATCACGTGTTGTGCCTGTCACTGTTGACATTTTTACTGCAAATTTGCAAATTTTTTTGGCTGGATTGTTTTGATAATACTAAATGAGAATGCACATCCATTTGTCCTGTCACATGAATTTGTAAAAAAGTAGGCTTGGTAGTCCAAAGCATTGGAATTCTAAATCTTGAGTATTGCCAAGTAGGTCTAGCAAGGAAAATTGCTGTGTCCCTGCATTCTATCATTTTGAAAACTGGAATTGCTCATCAAGCAAAGTTGTCGCTTGATATATTTCAGTTAATAATATTTTGAAATGGGAAAATGCTGTGTTTTTTCAATGTGTTTTGGTGTGATCAGATTGTTGTCTTATGAGTGTTAAAACTTGGTATTTTACCTGACAAAGCCTGTCGTGTTCCCATTGTACTGATTATTAGGAGTAATGTTATCTGTGGTGAGGAATATTAGTGTAATGGTAGAATAGCTTTTGTTCCCTTAATGCACAATATGCACCTCCAGTTCCTTATGTTCTGTGCCAGAAAGCATGGTTATTGTAAGATTCCGTGTTGATCTGTTTGTTATCTGTAGAACTTTGATTTTTACCTGACACATTGTTTGATCACAAGCTAACCCTATTGCCCTTGAACAGAAAAAGGATGCTCCTGCCGGTGAGAAGCCAGAGCCAGTGAGGACCCATCTCCGCAACATGATCATTGTCCCTGAGATGATTGGAAGCATCATCGGTGTCTACAATGGCAAGACATTCAACCAGGTTGAGATCAAGCCTGAGATGATTGGCCACTACCTCGCTGAGTTCTCCATCTCCTACAAGCCAGTCAAGCATGGTAGGCCCGGTATTGGTGCCACTCACTCCTCACGGTTCATTCCGCTGAAATGAGTTATTACCGTTGTCAGCCTCCAGAGTCCAGCACGCAAGGTGCATGGCATGTCATGTTTCCTTCCAGCTGCGCTGCTTGTTTTGAACAAGTTACATTACCAATGGTGTTTTGCTCTGTTTCAGCTCTAGAATCCTAGCTAAGCACTGCACAATTTATGATGTTTTGAGTTAATCTTATCTATACTGCTATGTGGTTACTTTTATCGGAATTGCGATCGCTTAATTGTTTTTATGCGTTGTATGCTGATTGCTGAAATTTGAGAACCGCACTATCCTGGGTGTACTTGCATGATCTAACGGGTTATGATGACCGCATGATCGTTGGTCATCATGATTTGAGAACCGTTTGGTTAGCATTGTTGTGTGTGGTCTTGTTTTGGGTTGCACTTTGCTTCAATCAGATTGAATTGTGTCTGGTGATCCATTATCAAAATGGATTCCTATGGATCAATCTATCCTAGAATACGATAGTTGCATATATGTTCTATGGTTCATCAGTGGCGGAATCAACTGTCGGTAAAATCAGAGGACTGGCCAAACAATGTAGGGAGTTGTTTACGATAGCTAACTAAATAACGGCTTGGGAATGTTATGGTTTCTCAAGAAACGAAGGCTGTGCTCCATGCAAGATGAAATTGAGGATCCCATTGTAATCCCGGGATGTCATTTTGTGATAGTCAGAAACTAAAATGCAGTATTCAAGTCATTGGGAAGGCGAGAATGGGAGGAGATGATATTTTTTAGCTCCATGCATGCTTGGCTTTTATAACTTTTCCAATGTAGTGGTACGTAGAAGCCTGCAACAACAGGATGGTCAGCTGGTGGCTGTACAGGTTTGTTTACGGGTCTCTTTGCTTGGGCTGTGGATTCCTGATAATTTGATTTTAGCTGCCAGCTGTGGGAAATCAGCTGTGAGCTGCCAGCTATGGGAAAGCTGAAAGCTGTTTGGCGAAACAGCTGTCAATTGTGGATTCTAGATACAAATGTCTGTTATGCCCCTATTATGTCCCTGAGTTGAGTATTAATATTTATATGTACTTAAGTAGCAATATGCAAAACTATTATTTATTCTAGAACAAGTTTTATTTTAAAACTAGCCAATAAGCTTGTAGAGGGACTCCATAAATTTTACGTTGTATTTTTATGATTTGAATTTTAAACGAATTTACACGTTGCAGCTCTATACAACTCTATACAGTTTTTAATTACAACTAGGTCCCTGACTTTATGCACCGAGAATCCTAAAAAGATTTTGTTCTTTGCAATGTGGTCCTTGAGCACAGCTGCGCGCCGGAGGAGCTTCAAATTCCGGCGATGGGAGGCTCGGCCGACGGCGAGGGGTGGTGGGGGAGCACTAGGTCCGCGAGGGGAACTCGTTTTGAGGGTCAGCCGGAGGCGGGGCGGCCGGGGGCCGCGCAGGGGCGGGGCGGCTGGGGGCGGCGCGGCCGCGGACGGGGGCGGCGCAGGGGCGGGGCAGGCCGGCCGCGGACAAAGGCGGGGCGGCCGCGGATGGGGGCGGGGCGGCCGGGGGCGGCGCAAGGGCGGGGCGGGCCGGCCGCGGACAGGGGCGGCGCAGGGGCGGGGCGGGGTGGGCCGGCCGCGGACGGGGGCGGCGCAGGGGCGGGGCGGGCCGGCCGGGGGCGGGGCTGGCCGGCCGTGGGCGGGGCGGCCGCGGCCGGGGGCGGGGCGGCGCAGGGGCGGGGCGGCCGCGGACGGGGCAGCCGGGGGCAGGGCGGCCGCGGACGGGGGCGGGGCGGCCGGGGGCGAGGCGGCCGCGGACGGGGGCGGCGCGGCCGGCGGGGAAAAGAAAACGCGAACCGGTACGCACATAACCGATGGCATTGCGGGTAATTTCATCCGAAACGCAGTGAAATCGGGGTACGGGGCGATTCTCTCCGTGAACTGGGAAACGCGGCTGCGTTACCAAAATCGCTGCGCGTCGCGAAGCCGTTTGGTTCGGATTTTCGCGTTCTGGACGCGAATCGGACACAGAACGCCCAACCAAAGGGACCCGTTTAGTTGCTATATAATTTTAGTTCCTCGGTTTTTAAATATATGACATCATATATTACAGCTAAAGGAGTATGTGGGATGACGTAAATTAGCAAGCGGGGAAAGATGCAGCCACTCGCAATTCGTCTCGTTGTGAATGAGACCATCAATTTTTCAAGTGCCTAGCTAGTAGCTAAGCTAGCAAGATTTGTCCAACGCGTCCAACGCTCGGACTTTTGAGTCAATTAAGGCACAGGCAACAAAAAGGTATTAGAAGTACATGATCCACGTACACACGCCCACCCAATAATGAGAGAAACACACCCCCGTAGCTAAGACTAGGAGAAGTCGTCAACTAAAGAATGAGTCGTTGATGTAGGATAAGGAAGTAATCTTTAAAGCATTTTTTTTGTTGCAACCGGCGCATGTGTTGAGACGAATAAAAGCAAGAAGTTTTCTTGAGGTCTCCATTTTTTTCAACTAAAGATTTCTGGCCTTGCAGTGTTAGCTGATGAGCCTAATGACTAATTAAGTACTGGGATGTGGAGGTGAGAAGAAAACCGAGCGTAAAGAAATACTGTGTAACCCCTGCGGCTCATCTGATGCTGAAAAATGGACTCCAGCACAAGCATGCTAGATGTGTAAGAAGATAAGATGTGGAGCGAGAAGGAAGGAAAGCTTAGGAACCGACAGTGAAGAATAAGAGAGGCGTGTCGTGCATATCGTCATCGCTGTTTTCTCGTACCTACGCGTTGTTACTAGTGACAGAACTGAAGAGAAAATTAAAGGGGACCAAACAAACATGTACCTTCTTGTAGGAAGAGAAAAAGTATATTTCTTTTCAATTTTGCATTGATTTCCTACAGAGATATAGCCTAATTTCATCAACAAATCCTTAGTCCCCCCCAAAGTTCCGCTATTGGATTTTGTTATCTTTTACCAGGCTATACAAACATAAAAATTGCAACAACTCAAAACTCCCGCTGCGACATGTCAAAACAGTAGGTAAAACATGAAACGAACCTAATCCAGCAAAAACATGTCAAAACAGTAGACGAAACATGAAAAGAAGCTGATCCAGCAAAATGTCGCATCTCGATTTGTAACAATTGGAAAGCACCACTTGGGACATCCCAAATTAATGCTGCAACATCTAGAAATATCAAATCACAGCACCGTAAATCAACCGGCGACAGGAAGACTTCCACAGTTCCACGACGACGACCGCCGGCTAGCTGCTGGGAGCTGCCGTCACGGCCCGTCCTGCACATCATCTTTCGCCGCCTGCCGCGCAACCCGGACTT
Source organism: Panicum hallii (assembly GCF_002211085.1). Lineage (NCBI taxonomy): Eukaryota > Viridiplantae > Streptophyta > Magnoliopsida > Poales > Poaceae > Panicum > Panicum hallii. The sequence continues at coordinate 3,952,435 of NC_038043.1, read as the reverse complement.
CGCCGGCGCCACCTTCCTATCCAACCCCTGGCTCGCGGCTCGCGCTGCCCTGCGACGGCGGCGCCGTCGTGTGCCCGCGGCGGGTCATGCCGGGCTCCTGCTCCCCGATGACCGCGCGCACGACCACGACGCCGCCCGGGGGCATCCTCAGCTTCGCCGTAGGGCGGGTCCACGACGCTGCCGTGGTGCGCCGAGGACTGCATCTGCTTCACCAACTTCGACGTGCGCCGCGGCGGGGACATCACGGTCCGGTGCTGCGAGATGCGGAGCCGGAGGATTTACGCGGTCGCCGACGCTGGGCCCAAGGACGACATGGCCCCACCTGTTTGGGTCATGCTGTTCCATGAGTAGAGTTGTTATGAAATATATATATATATATAAACAATTCTAATTGTTTTCCCTCTCTTCGTTCTTTTTTATGGTGTACTAAGATTTATATACAAGCTTAGTGTACAGGAGTTGTATGAACAATTTAATATTTCAAAGACTTTATTATGACATTGATTTTTTAGTAAGGGGTGATATATTGTAGGAGAAATCGATGGTTGAATTTCACCTCTAAAAATATTTTCAAATCCTTAATCGTCTAAAAATCAGAGTATACAATTCTAGCTAGATGATGTGCATTATTGTGAATTTTGTATATTTCAAAATATCACATCACTGATAAGTTTTCGCAATAACAAAGGGTACATTACATGGTAAAACTTCAGGATGGCAACGAGCGGGACGCGACGGGGACGCCTCCATCCCGCCCCAATTCCCGATCTCTTATCCCCGCCCCGGCCCTGAAACTCCCGAGCCCCGACGGCCCCCGTTGGGATCAATTACATAGTAAACAGCTAGCAAATCAGAACGCAGATCCAAGAACGAGTTAAGTACATGGTCATAGATCGAGTATACAAAGTAGCAAATCGAGAACTAACAGATCGAGCATAAGGTAGCACAAGCTAGCAAGCTAACAGATCGAGCACAAGCTAGCATACTTCCAATTCTACTAGACACAATCCTCCCTGCTAATAACTGATTGGCTGAAGGATGCGGCTGCAGATTTGCAAAACAACTCGTGCAGGAGTAGCAACGGAACTTGCTCTTCGGGGATGGCGCCGATGGAGAGCAATCGGAGGCGTCGGCGGCTTGCTCTTCTTGCCGGCGCAGCCGTGCCTCTGATGTTCCTGTGCTCTCTCTCTCTCTCTCTCTCTCTCTTTTTAAAGCTGCCAGGAGCATTGGCCCATCATAGCTCATCATGCAAGAAGGAGACGAGGCACCCGCACCGGCAGGCGCTCGAACGCGGGTGGGCTGCCTGAGCCCCAGGGGCTGGGCAAGCCAACCGAGCCCCAGCTCGATCCTTCCCTGCGCTCTCTTGCATCCGGCCCTCCGTCCTCCACCCGCGTTGCGTGTGGTGGCCGCCGCTCACGTGAAGCCGGCGGCTGCAAGAGTGAGGAGAATGGTAATAGGACTAGAATTTTAGTGAGATGTTGCGTTTATATACGCTGGACTTGCGAGGTACTGGGCTATTGGGCCGTGCGTTTTTTTGGCTAAGGGCCTGTTTGGATCCAAGGGAAAGAGAAAGAGAAAGTGCAAAATTTTTGCTCTCTTGTACTTTTTTTGCACTTTTGGATCCAAATACCCCAAAGTGCAAAAGGGCAAATACTACCGTAATTTTACTAATTATGGATTAATTAGGCTTAATAGATTCGTCTCGTCATTTAGTCCTCATCTATGTAATTAGTTTTTTAATTAAACTATATTTAATACTTCTAATTAGCGTCCAAACATCTGATGTGACAGGAGCAAAAATTTTACCATTTGGCCTTTTGCCATTTGGGGGTGGATCCAAACAGCCCCTAAGCATTTCGAGGACCGTGGTGCCTCCGCGAGGGAGAACTAGAGCCTGTTTGGAGTCTTGCCTAACCTGCCTAAGCCTAAGGTTAGGCATGTGCCACACCTGTGGCGTGTCTAAGGCAGCTCACTCTAGGCTTGTGTTTGGTTTGCTGTCACGCCTAAAGTTAGGCAAATCTGAAAAAGTGTGGCACCTGTTTGGATTGATACCCCACCTCAAGTTAGGCACACCTAAAAATATATGGCAGCTGTTTGGATTGCCACCACACTTCACTTCATTCATACCATACAAATTAATAAAGCATTTTGGGCTGTGTCATAAGATAAAAAAAGTAACAAATCAATATAACATCCGCACAAATCCAGCAACTATGCATTGCATGTTAACGATAATTTGTAACAGTAATATAAGTCCACAAACAGCTGCTAAATAAGTTTATAACAGCAATATAAATAACTTTAGAGGCTCACATGAGTTTGAGTACCCACTAACTGTAAACAGATTCTAATTTCAGTTAACAAAAGGGTGGTGCAGCAGCTACTATCACCACCATGCATCTCCATCAGCCTTGATGCATGAGAACAAGTGCAAAAGAACCATCCACCATGCTCCAATCAGCCTTGAACAAGTGCAAAACAACCATCCTTCAGCTGAGTACTCGATGAGCCTATAACCAGTGCGAAATACATCTTTTTAGCAAAGTGCAAATAATAATCACAAGGATTGTTGAAATACAGCATGTATTACCTGACAAAAAAGGAGCAGCGAACCACACCTAACCAACTCACACCCCCTGGTCACTAACGAACTTGAAGATCCATGACTCGAATGTTGTCTCAGATGCGGCTGATAAGAAACCACGCATCCCCTTTTGGTTTTTGTGTGCTAGATATTCTCCTATCATAACCTTTTGACCAGTGGTTAGAGTCATCTTTTCAAGTCTTTCCCACACTATTTCATCAGAATTGCGTATAATTGGTGGAGGAGGTGCTGGCTTCTTGATTTTATTTTGAAGATCCACCAAAGTAGTTGCGATCATATCTCCTACCTTGGACATCCGGCTCTTTGGTCTCACATCTCTCTTGGGAGGCCTGCTTTCACTTCTTGGACGCTTGACTCCCGAGCTAGATGAGCTTTGCTCAGCCACTTGAGATCCCATACTAGCCATACCACTTAAATGAGAAACTAAAGTGTCAGAATCATCACCTAGATCATCCTCAGCTTGGGCATAGTTGGATAAGTCATTGCATAAATCATCATTATAATCATTTTCTTCATCAGCTTGAGCCTCATTCATGCAAGTGTTGGCGTCCATGGCAAGAGAACCATCAGCGCTGCTATTAAGAAATAGCTCCTGCATTTCACTGAAGAACTTGATAGGTTTGGACAGGAGCCTTCTTGCCCTATCCTGCATTAAGTATAGTGCTAAATGTTAATAATAAGTTCACAAAATGTTGACAAAAATAGGTTGAAACATAGTGCATACCTTTAGATTAACCTTCTCTGAATCAGATATGATGACCATAGATCTTGAAGCATCAAATGTGTTACCACTCTTGCCCAAAGCTGTTGCAATGAACTTCCAGTTTTCCTTGTAATGCCTGAAATGCCTCTCAACTCGAGTGGCAGTTACCCCCATGTTGAACTGCCTATTCAATGCCTCTGAACGCTTGAAGTGATGTTGTTTTTTGAGCTTAAAACCAGCGTGTTGTTCCTTTATGTAGTCAATAAACCAACCAAGCATAAATTTAGTTTGATCCTCATCCCATGTGATGGTCCTCTCACGAGCAGAGCCATCACCTTCAACCTTTTCCTTCCCCTTAGCCATATCTCAAAACAGCACTATAATAAAAAAACAGGATCTCAACTTAGCACTATTATATTTTAGGAAAACAGGGTCTCAAAACAGCACTATAATCCAATAAAACATGACCTCAATCAACAATATAATTCAATAAAACAGGGTAACAATCAGCCACATTATTTAGTAAATAGAGTTACAATACAACCACATAATTGAATCAAACAGTGTTCTGGAAACATCACAATTATTCAGTACAATAGGTTCTGAAATTCAATAATACAGGTTCTGAAAACAATACTCTAAAAGCAACACAATACATCAATTTTGATCCCATTCATCCCACATTTTTTGAGCTAACTCATCACGCATGGTTGCCCATTGCTGATTGTCCCTATTCATGTCACCATGGGAACGAGTGCTTCTTGGAAGGGTTTGAAACCATGTTGCATCATCATAAACATAAGCATCAGGACCATTCTCAATTATAAAGTTATGCAAAGTGCAGCACGCCAAAACTATCTTTACTTGTGTTTTTAGCGGGAAGAATGGTTGACTTGTAAGTATCTTAAATCTATTTTTCAGTGTGCAAAATGTCCGCTCAACTGTTGTCCTAAGAGAGGAGTGACGAAGGTTGAACAATTCTCTTAGATTTTCCGGTCGTCTAGTACCCTGAAATTCCTTAAGATGGTACCGAACACCTCGATATGGAGGTAATATGCCAGTTCTAGCAGCATAACCAGCATCAGCTAAAAAGTAGTGACCTACAATGGATTGAACTACCATTAGCTAATCATCTTGTCACCTAAAACATAATATATTAATGATTTAACTTGTACCTTCTAGGATTTTTAAGCCCGAGGGTCGTGATAATGCATCTTGGAGCACAAAGGAATCATGAGCTGATCCTTCCCATCCAGCCAACACATATGTAAACCTAAGGTCAAAATCCACGGCAGCTAATACATTTTGCGTTGGATAGTGCTTTCTCCCCCTAAACCTATCTTGCATATATATAGGAACCAATGCCGGTATATGCGTGCCATCCAGTGCTCCTACACAATTCTAACACATAAAAACAGTGGTTCAGTTATTGAGTACTATAAATTAATATAAGGATGAATTCCAATTATATATATGTTACCTCAAAGTATGGGTAAAATCTTCCCGGGCTGGTGGTTATCTTTAGATGTGTCTCCGTGGTTCTCATGGTAATGATATCACGAGACAAGACACATAAAGCTTCCAAAACAGCATTAAAATATCTACTAACTGTCTCTCCGGACCGCAAGAACTCAAAGGCAACTGATCTATTTGTCCATCTATGACCAACAAATTTCAAGAACATAGCCACTTGTTCTTCAATTGACACATTAATACTGTCCTCTAATAATCCACGGGACCTCAAAAGACAACATAACCGGTGAAAAACAGTTTTACTCATGCGTAACTCACTAATACAATTAGCCTCAGTCCCGTTATATAAACGGTTTAACCTCCTTTCTCTTTCCAAATCTCTTTCTAACAAAGAACCATATTTGGGCCTCCTCATCAATCTATTTTCTTGTAACTTGTACCACAATATACAAACACAGATGGCTATGCAAACAAGCAACCTTCTTCTTCGAATGTTATAATCATAATAATAATACTCTAGATAATCCTTCATTGCACCCATCTATACATAAGAACTATTTTAGAATGCATACAACATGTACGACACAAGTAAAATGTAAAGGATAGTTGTACCTTGCAACAAAAGATGATGGTCTTGCTTGAGAATTATTCCTGGAAAAAGAAAAAAAATGTTTAGAGAAATACACACAGATGGGGGGGGGGGTGGGGGCGCTCTGCTGCGCCGACGCGGTGGGGGCTCTGCTCCGCCGGCTGCCTGCTCCGCGGGGGGGGGGGGGGGGGGGGGGGGCTCTGCTCCGCCGGCGGGGGGGGGGGGGGGGGGGGGGGAGGGCGCCTGGCTCGCGGCCTGCTCCGCCGGGGACTGGGGGGGGGCGCATCTGCTCCGCGCGGCCGGGCGGCGGGGGCGGGCTGTCCTGCTCCTGCTCTGCCGCAGGGGGGAGGGCCGCAGAGCGGGCTAGCGTCCTGCTCCCGCCGGCGGCCTGTTCTGCCCGGGGTGGGGGGGGCGGCGCGGGGCGCACCCGGCGGCGGGGGAGTACCTGGCGGCGGGGGAGATCCACGCGAACAGGCGCGGTGCGGCGCGATTCGCGTCTGTGGCGGCCAAATCGAGCGCCCTAGGTGTGGCGCGTTTTCGTGTGGCAAGCTGCGTACGCCCCGCCTCAAAAGTGTGGCGCGCCTAGCCTTAGTATAGCAGCCAAACGCTTGCCTAACAGGGTTTGGCACGCCTAAAGTTAGGCTGTGGCGCCTTAGGTAGGACTCCAAACAGACCCCTAATCCCTGGCCCCACCCCGGTATCGCTTCGGGGACCCTCCCCGCTCCCCCACGGGGAAAATTTGATCCATTCCCACCCGTTCGGATCAGATCCCTGCGGGGATCCGCCCCTGCAGGGTTTGTCTTTTTTTTTCCTTGTGACAGATGGTTTCTGTCAATATTGCTAGCCTTACTCTAATAATTTTTTCAGCTTTTCTTTGACTCCATTTGCAATGACAGAAGCTTTTGTTTAAAGCACTTATATACAATTATGAAGTATCTTCCTTTTGATAACTCGAATTGGTATAATTTGCTTTTGCTCACTCCATCCTAAAAAAAACTCATTCTATGATTCAAAATTTATCTTAAAAATAAGTTATTTTACCCCATTTAATATGTGCATGTACATACAGCAATCAATTAATGCTAAATATAGCTATAAATAGGAGCAAATGAAATCATTTTAATCCCTGCTAATCTACAATAAAATTTGCAAAATAATTTACTTTTTGGAACGGAGGGAACAGAGGGAGTACTGGCAGAATAAATTTCACATTGCAAGTTGCATCACAACGACAAAAATGACCATTCATATTGCAGTCGTGCTTTCATCAGCACTGCTCTATGTCGAGGAATGAGAAACAGATGGATATGTACTAAAAAAACCTACCTCTAAGATCAGAAAACCACAGTGCTCATATGAGCGCGGCGACTGAAAAGGAAATGAATTTGAAGTACTATGTAAATACCTCTACCCTGAATCAGGGTGGCAATCAACACTGATCTAGCATATACACTCGGGGGGTTCACACGGCTAGAGGATCAAACCGCGACCAATTCGCATAGTTACTACAGTACATACTACTCTGTTCTTCGCTGTTTCTAAGGTAGGACGACCTCAGCGCTTAGCTTCATGGGTCACCGGAGGAATACTTCTCATAAGGTAGGACAACCTCAGCGCTTAGCTTCACAGGTCACCAGAGTACTTATGGTGCAGCCACGGCCACACCAACCTCCTGACACTTGGCATCAACAGCTTCCTTCAACTTCCTCCCAAGCGCGTAGGCAAGAGGCGGGGGCACAGCGTTGCCGATCTGCCTGTGCTTGCTCTGAATGTTGCCCGCGAACTCATACCTGTCAGGGAAGCCCTGCACGGCCCAAGATTCAATCGTGTTAAACAGAGATAATCCTGAGCGTCATTGTCATTCCTTTGCAAAAATGGAGGTCAATGTCCAGCAGGTACCTGAGACCGGGCACATTCACGGACCGTGATGATCCTGTCCTGTTCAGGGTGGAAGCACATGCCGACCTTGCCCATTGGCTGTGGATCCGTGACAGATGTGGGGAAGTTGCCCTCCCAGTCCAGCCTCCCGTACAGACCCTTCCACTGATTGTGTCTCTTGGCAGTGTTCGGCAGGCACCAAGGTATCAGGTCTGCCATCTGCCCATTTGACAGTTTCACCTGTGAGCATAGCAAGAGAGTTAGTATTCCATGGACAGCAGGAAGGTGTACAGCAACAGAAACAGAGGAGATGCAACAAGAGAGTTTAGAACATTACCTTCTCGTCAGGCAGGTCATGCCAGTCACAACCTGGTCGTTTTGGAATGTGCTGGCACCTTATGAGGTTCAGCTCATTCATCTCCTTGGATATGTGATCATTCAGTGCCATCATATTCCCTCTAATCTTTTTCTGGAACCAAGAAACAGGCTCACCTCCGTACTGCACAAGATAACAGGGAGCTCATTTAGCATATAACTCTCAGAAAGAAAACAAAAATGGATGGGTTGGAGCAGTAGTTACCTCAAGTGTGAGTTTGCTGGCACCATTTTCCACTTTAGGCAGATCCCCAATTGTATCTCTAACAGTTATCGCTCGGAAAGGCGCTCCACCAGCAGTGCTTCTGGCAGCTGCGTAGTATTGGCCATCAGGCAGTGTTATCTTCAGCTCAGGGCTAGCAAACACATGCATTGGCTCTGGCCAATCAGGAAGAGTCTCTCCAGGTGCAGCAGCCCAAATGAATGCCCTTTTCCTAGACTGAGCAACACCAAAAGCCCCTGCTTCTAGAATTCCAAAGCGGACCTAACCAAATGGCAAACAACTTCTAAGTATACAGATCCAAATCACCACCAAAAATGTAGGTTATAGGTCTTAGTAGACAATGAATGAACAGAATAAAAACCTGATATCCCATCTCCAGAAGAGATGCAACTGCCAGTCGGAATGTCTGCCCTTTGTTGAACGAAACAAAGTTCCGAACATTTTCTAAGAGAAAGAATCTGGGTCGGAAATACTCTGCGAATGAGAGGAATGCTAGAATCATCTCGCACTGAACTTTGCTCCATGGGCTTTGGTTGAATCTATTCATCCCAGAAAATCCCTGAGGAGAGAAGGATAACAATTCAAGTAACTGATCGACAAAACTGAACCGAGTGACTGATGATGTTCTGGCTTAAGTGTAGATAATAACTTACCTGACACGGAGGACCACCATTTATGAATTCTACTTCACCAGGTACTGGAAGGTTACTAATGTTCTCTTCAGCAAGTTTCGCTGCTTGTTCAGCAGCTTCAGAAGTTGAAATGCAATCATCAGTATCCCCACATTTATCCATAATTGCCCTGCATGATCACAAAGTATTGGTCATGTACTCATGTCCAACAACAAAAAATTAATAATGGCATCAAACAATTTGCACTTACTTTAGAATCACATTGCAGTTATCTACAAACACCACAGCCTCAGGATGATTTTTGCTAAATGCTTCACCAGCAGGCTCCTCATATTCAATTGCCCATTTTGTAAAAGATATACCTACAGTATTGAACAATGAGGAAAAGATTTGTTTGAAAGTCATCATGTTCATGTTATACAGCATCGGTGGTAATAATACATACCAGCTTGCTGCAGCCCTTCTGATAAACCTCCACAGCCAGCAAAAATGTCAAGAGTTGCTAGACGGTTCTCTTTTGGCACATCAACCCATTTACCCGAATCTACTTGGTCAGTCTCACAGATCTGCTTTCCTTTGTTCTTTTTCAAAGCACCAGTTGTCTTTTGTGCCATGGACATGAACCTAACATTTGGAGGCAACTGCTCCAGATATGCAATACACACTCAGTTAACTGTCAAAACTACCACTTACTGAATCAGAACAGAAACTTAGATACAACTAACCTGCTTGAGAGCTCCAGTGGCACGGTCATAGATAAGTTCACAGAAAAATACATGTTCAAACATCACTGGAAGGTCTGAACTTGGCAGATCATTCTTCTTCCTAACCTCACATTTTCCCTCTATCATATCCACAGGAACATCAATTATATCTTCACTATAGTAGACCTGAATCGAGCAAACAAACGTTAACAAGAAAGAAAACAAAATGGCCCTTCTCAGAACTCTGGATTTTGCTCACACATGTTTGAGTATAGAAAGTAGCAATGATTTTTATGAATAAGATAACCAAAACATATAAGAAATGGAAAAAGAAGCAAACCTCTCTGATATCGGATGCATAAGCTTTGGCTGATGAAATGTCATCTGGTCTGTAAAATCTTCTAGCACTGATTTTTGTTGATGCTGGATCGAGCTTTTTAGATCCTGCTCCTTCAGGGATGGCCAATAGATGGCAAACTGCATAGGGCTTTAAGCCCACGTTTCTGCCAGCTTTGAAGGTTGCACGATCCTCGTCTTGAGAGAAAAAATCAGGTCTTATGTATAAAAAGTCATTGACATTATATGTAACCTTTCCATAGATGAAGCTGGTCTTTGAGAGCACTTTCAATTCGTCAGAATCTGGCTCTATGTGATCACAAGAGCTACATACACCACTACCAAGACCCATTTTATCACGGGGAAGGGTGAAGAAGGCACCCTTCTCAGGCCAGTATAAGCTTTTGCAGAAATACTCCATTGGCAGGCCCTTTTTCTTCCTCTCTTCTGCTTTTGCCTGCTCAACTTTATCAGCTTCAGAATTCTCTTTTCTATACTTGTGACCCCAAGGCCTTGATTGGACATCAACAGTCACCAATTCCTTGATGTCATCTAATTTGAATTCTAAACAATCATTGGTTAAGAAAACCTCCCTCTCATTTGCAGCATTGCCAAGAATCGTCTGTGAACCTTTTTGTAGCATCCTTCCATGAACCATTTTTTCACCACCATTTTTCTGAAACATGTACTCAATAAAACAGATGACTGCTTCTCCTGAATCATCTTCTAGTGCCACCGTTCCTCCAACAGATATTCTGAGTTCTCGAACGTAAGCACATTTGTATAGAGCTTCGCCAGATGATGTTTTCCCAGATATTTCACTTTCCCATCTAATTTCTTTACAGGTTTGTGACAGCAACTTCCGGGACCGTGTGGATGGTGGAGTCTTTGAGATCTTTTCCTCTTCAATCTGCACCTCATCTTCAGCATCCTCATCTTCATTTTCTTCTTGTTCATCATCAACTTCTTTTGTTTCATTTCCATCTCCCACCTTGGAATCTTCAGGGAAATGATGTGCATAGTAATCGCTCCAGATCCTGTTGATCAACCTGGTTGTTGTTGCACGCATCACTTTTCTTCTTGATGCTGGGCCCATTGCTGCACTTGGGTTCAGATTCTCTCCCCTCATTATTTGAGTTTTTTTCTTCATAACTAACTTTGTATGCCTCCTCTGTTCCATCTTCAATAAAAGCCCACTGACAAATGCGCTCCTACGGATAGTCTCATCTGGAAAATCTGCAAACTGCTGGAGTATTATCTGTCCATGCACCACAATGTACCTCTCAACAAGTGCGATGTTTGACGATATAAATGCTGGGTTCCCTTTGTCAAATTCAGCTACTTTTTTTATGACATCACCAAAAGAAAGCTTTGAAGCACGACTTTGCTCTTTTAACAGGGTGATGATGCTGACAGCAAGCCTTGCTGTTTTCAATACAGGCTCACACCATGGAGCATATTGCTTAGTCGGTTGGCGTAGCTTGTACCTGCAATCACAAGTCAAATATAAGTTAATGGAGTATAAATGAAAGGGAACTATAAGCTATATGGCCAAATGGTAGGTAGGATCCAGTGACACAACCGTGACAATACATAGTTATCAGTTGCATATTGAAGTAGTGTGCTGAAAGAAAGTGGCTGAGATAGTGAGGTATTTACCAGGCCACATCAGTCCGAATGGTTACACAAATCATTGAGCCACCAAATTCTATAAGCCATTCTTTGATTGGGCTTAAATAAATAGGGACTCCTGCATCCGATTGGTCAGCTTTGCTGGAGGAAGAAGATGATTTCGCAGACTCAGCTGTGGAACAGCAACTGCCATCATCATCTCTCATGAAACCAGACCCAAAGACAACTACATCATTTTCTGCTCCTGACTTCATAGGGATTAATTCCAAAGATATAAGCCTGGAATCTGCATTGTACAGAGCCCAGTTATTGAGAATCCTCACTGGCACATCATCAGAAAATATGCTGTCATCACTATCAAATATGTATTCATCCATTTCTTGGTTAGCTGGTTTATAATATGCAGGAAGAGGATAGTCATTGGCAATCTCAGCTTCACTAATTTTGATGTAGACATTTTTCTGGGATGGTGTTCCACGTCTACCCCTCTGTTTCTTCATCATTTTCCATTCTTCTTCTTGTTGCAGTAACCTAGCTAATTTTGCATCATCGTCTTCTGCTATCTCTTCACACTCTGTGTCTTTAATTTTCAGACTTGAATTCGAGATGTTGGAAGGCATCTTGGTCAATTCCACCCTCGATTTGCACTGATCTCTAAGAGCAAGAAGAACTGGCAGGGTAGCAAACTTTTCGTCATCATTGCCTGATGTCTCATCCAATCCAACAAGTTGATTGTATACAAATTCCCCAATGGAGATCACCAAATCTTTGCTCATGGTCCCACTATATCCTTTCATGGCATTAATTGAACGGACAACACTGGCAAGTAATTCATCCAGACCCTGGTCAGGATTCCCACCAGCTGATCTTGTAAGCTTTTTGAAAACTTCAACACACACCTGAGCCTTTTCATAGAAGTGGTCAAAGTAAGATTTGTAATTGCTTGCTGGTTTCACACATTCATAGTCAGCAACATCTGTTGACACCCAGACTACAGGAGTACCTTCATCATAACCAGAAATATTCCAGTCCTCAATTCGCCCAAATCCTTCACAGCGTACTCCTCTTTCACGCTCTTTTTCTAGATCATCATCCATGGGCATGATAAGAGCTGTTATGAAGAAGTCATCAATTTCTGACATTTCAAAGGGTTGTGGATTCCCTTCTGCATCATGCAAGATGAAATCAATCAACTTCCGGCAAGGTGGTGGATCTTCCAGTCCAAGTTTTGTCAAATTGACAGCATCTATTTCTTCCTCCTCCATCCGATTCTTCTTGACCTTGACAACAGATGTTTTTTCAGATAAGCGTATGGATTTCTCTTTGAAATCAGAACAGGCTGCTGCTCTCCTTGGTCTCTTGCGGGTAACATGCCCATCACCGTTTTCAACTCCATGGTGCACCTCTTGTGTTGCATCCTGAGATCCATTCTCCAGTTTGCTGTTTTCAATGGATTTCTCTTCCTTCATTTGTGGCTTTGCTCTGCATCTTCTTGTCCCTGGAAATTGATTGTTCAGCATATCAATCAACTATATAGGGAACAAAACTTATAATAAGAGTACTAAACACATTGAGAAGGATAAAGAATGCAACATACAGGACTCAGCACACAGAGATGCAGCACGCAGACAAACACAAATTCAACCAAAGGGAAGGTTTAGGTAACTGAATAGATTTAAGAAATAATAAATGCTCACCAAACATCAAGCAGTTATTAATGCTTGCTATCAATGACTAGAAATTACAGGCTGTAAAAAGTTAAAGTGCAGCAACAGAAAAATATTTAAGACCAAAGACCATTCAACAACAAATCTACGAAACTTCTTGACTACTTCCAGTATATAATTAGTGGTGCAAAATACAGCTGCAAATAGCACTTCATTTATCCAATCTAAAACTACATGAGTCACGATATTACATCAGGAAGCCATATTCTAAAAGGTAGACAGCTATTCAGCCAAACCAAAACTTAGAAAAGAAATATGTACTTCTGTAAAAACCATTGGAATGCCGCACAGAGCCTACATGTTCAATCTACCAATCCACCCTCCAAGAAAAGAAATATACATTGCAACAAATGGTTTGCATCATAGTTAACAAACTCACTGTACCCCTGTGTTTATAATAGTTGTAATAATGTAATAATATCAACCCCAATAGTTCGTGTGAAATTCAGAAACGAAAATGACCTGTCAGTACATATCATTTGCCTAGAGAAAAATTCTGATAAGTTGGCACTATCATTAAGGGTGTATAAATGTGCACATAATTGTCACGTACTTTACAGCTAAGTTGTAACCAGCATTACATGGACACGGATGCGGGTGTCAGTGTCCAACAAGGGTTCAGGCATCCAATTTGGCATTTTTTCGGGGGACAAGGCAAATACCACTTGGGATCCAATACAGGTGCGGGGTTTCTGACTCGGCAAAAGAATTAGGACACGTGTATCCAGCTAACACTGGTGGTTACACATCACCAAAGCCAAACAGTTGTTCTTAACCCTCGTCGCATATAAGCTGTTAGGTAGGCCATGTATGGGCAAGATCTTAGGGGAGGGAGAGAGACAGAAATTTGGGGCAGACAGTAGTAGGGATAGGAATGACAGCGTTTCCAGCTACCTAGAACATGAACCGAAACTTCCAGCACACCTTGGGAAGGAACATCAACTCCACGTAGACATCATTTACCTTGCATGACATTGGGCATTGGCCCTATAAGTTTTTTTTATATTTTTTGATAAGTGAAAAACGTCAGAGGTGCGCAGTGCAGACGGAACACAGGACAGGGGAGGCTGGTTGAGCAAGCTTGCGTAGTCACCGTGCATCCCACCTGTCTGATAGGGGAGAAGATGCTTGCGGAGCTTGTTTTTTAGTATTTGTGTGGGTGGAGCTTAAAAATGCAACAACAGGTACCTACTTTTGTTCTAAGGAAATCTGTGGGATCTAGGGAAGACATGAGAAAGCAATGATGAATGGCATGGCAGGAAACCGAGGTGGAGAAGAATCTTAGAACCTTAGGGAAGAAGAAATGTCATGGTTCAAGGTGGAGATCAGTAGATGCCTGCCTCAAAGTTTCATGACATTAATGATGCCAAAGCTTATTAAAACACAGCAGAGGATTGAACTCTAGTGTAAGAGGAGGCAGTATGTGCTGGCAGGTTGTATGAAGGGCAATCAAGGGAACTTATAATTCTATGAATAGAAAATAAACACAAACAAGAAAACAGTTCTTACAGAGACAGAGTGGTAAACATGTTTAAAAAAAGAAAACTTTGATGGTATTAAAAAGTGACAGATTCTTTAACTGGTATATAACTTAACTGTTATTCTTTTCAGTGACACAAAACCACTTTTCCTCAAAAATACTATATAAATAGGAAACATTTTGACAAAAAGAATAAACAAAACATTGATCAATACCCAGAATGAAAAGATAAACATTTATATTAGTTGCATAATGCATTCAATCTAAAAATAATTAAGTAGTCCTAAATTGCTAGGATCCAAACAGAAATTAAATCCAGATGATTTTGGAACTCCAAATATAAAAAAATGAACTCAAAAGTCTCAACATGCTTTGAGCTAACATCAAAGTTGATTCTCATGAGAAGAATTTTGAAATTTGTTAAACCAGAACTAAATTTGTTTTCAGAATTCAATTACTGAACAATTGAACCTAAATATTCTAATTTCCATCGCTGCATAAAATTTCTGTAAAAAGAAAAATAGATTCGATTAATCTAAATGAAATTTCCTCATTATCTGTGAGACTAATTTAATCCACTACCTACATTGTGCTATGCGTTATGATTATTTCCACTTTAGAGATTTTAGGTGCAGTAGCAGGGTTTGGCATAAAGCTAATGCTCAGGTCTCAGAATCCTCTACGACCAATAATGCTACTGCAATAGTTATTTTTCCCCTTCTATAATAGGTACCACAGAGTATATGGTATCTTGCGTTTGCCAATTCTTCCTTATCGTAAAAGATATCGCATAAAGATTCCTTTTGAAGAATAAATTCTTAGAAACATTTCTTACACGTATATAAAGTGGCTTATCATGTGGTTGTTACATTGGTTCATTTGTCAGTGAATAGTGAAGCTATCGTTATCTAGTTAACAATTTGGCTGAATCACCATGCTAACGACCATATGTGCCAACTGGCAAGTGCTACTTCATGGCTAGTACATGTTGCTCCATCCCCACCAATGATGACTGTGCTCGCCATTGCCACTATCAGAATCACACTACAAAGCTTGTCATTGCCTCCTGATGCACCTAGAATGGCCATGGTTGCTACATCTAGTTGAGTAAGGTAAGGCAAGTGAAACAGGGAGATTTCAAGTGAGACGGCCACCTCAACAACATGTTTCATTGCCACTGCCACAACTATGCACAAGCAAAATTTGAAGAAAGTAAACAGAACCCCTTGATATATTGAGCCCAACCTAATACTATATATGCAAAACCACTGCCAGCTCCGAGGGTGAAATCAAAATGTTTTTCAAACTTTGGCACAGCAGGCGTAACAAATACTGGGTTTTGCAATAAATGGTGCATTTTGGACTTCCATAAAAGTAGAGGGGTAATCAACTGAGAATAAAACCATAAATATTACAGCATATTCCTCAAAACATTGTGTGAACAAAATCATGCCATACACTTAAACATTAATAGTATAAACATTGAAGCTGTCCAAAACAAGTAAACTAGATAATTAAGAACTAGACCTGTGGTAACAGGAGATCGCGGAGTTTTCACCATGTCTTCCTGTAAAATTTTAACTTTAGTTAGCCATGTCAAGAACTAGCAAATAAATGCAGGAGGCCCACCAGCAGCACAGATAAAGGAAATATGTGGAATGACCAATAAGCAAGACAAGTTATAAAAAGCACAAAGATAAGGGGCCATACTTTTATACAGCTCAAAGCAAAAGTGGTGTAAAATGGTTTGACCAGGCAGAGTCAAGAGTTGGGGTTCTGTTTTCAACATATAAGACAAAGTGTTCATTTGTGTTTAGAATGGCATGCAGCAAATATATAAATACAATGCAAGCCACAGTTTTTATTGAATCAAGCAGCATACTGTACTAATAGAGTCCACAAAAGGTTTAAGCTATAAAGTCACAGCAATCAATAGCAGAATAACTTCCTTTTTAAAAGCATGCACAGAATTATGCTCTGAATCAACTAAGTACACCTACTGCTTTGAGTGGAACTATAACAGGTCATATAACAGATTGTTGTCAAGTCATTCTCAAGACATGAAGGAGGAGACACTCAATATTAACAGAAGAACTTGCACTAAGAAACAGATATGTGTCATCCTCTGCTGCTCTGCACCCTAAGCTGTGTAGAAGCACAAGACTAATCACTTACTAACAGCCATTATCTAGAAAAATCAAAAACTACAAAGCAATTTGACAGTGTTAACCACAAAATGATAGGATTAGTGCCAAGATAGAAATGATATTATCATGAAAGTAGCTTATAGCTAATGTATCTCCATTTGGTATTTCTCATGCCCAAGGCAAATAGGGAAGTGACTTGCAAGAAGAGTAAGAATAAAAATCAATCTAACCGTAGGAACTTGGAATTACAACAAAACACAATATAGTCGCATTAGGTTATCTATTGGATATGGGAATATTACTCAACAGCCAACCACCATCAGCACAAATCACAAGCAAGAGCAGCCCCAGAACCATTTAGTGCTTGTATTTTGGATAACCTCTAAACTGACATGTAATAGATGGAGTATTCCATTGTAAACAGTTGATATAATCAAAGCAAATAAAGCACTCACAGAAAGTTCACGTCACTGTTGGCAAACCCAAATTCACCATGTCTATATAGCACAGCAACAAAAATCACTGAAATAGCTCAGCAGCTTGAAGAGATAGAGAGTGCAAGGCGCAAATACCAAGGAGAATGAAGGAACAAAATCACCAGCTGCGGGCAATTAGCGACAGGATACTGGGGCGGCAGGTGATTGTTGGGAAGGACAGCAATCCACGCACAGATCTGCTGCTCCTGCACCACAGTAACATTTGAGAATATCAGTAGGTGTACGCCAGTAAATGGGAAAAATATCTACTTAACCGGACACTAGGAGCTAACAAATAAGGCGAAAGCGACGTGGGCACTATTACCAAGGAAGATGGGATGGGCAAAAAGTTAATCAATTCAGCACCGAATCACGACCCCTGAACCTCCACTCAACCACTCAAAAATATCTCTCAAAACAACCTCCTAAACCTCAACGGAGAATATACCGCATACAAAGGGGAAAGGACTATACAGAATTACCCAATTACAGATAAACAGACTCTGGTGGTAGCAGCAGGGGACTCTGCAGAATTAAGACTTAAGAGCCTGAAGCAACCCCAAATTTGCAGAGTTAAGCACACTAAAGCAACACCAAACCATCACCCCTAAACCTCCAAACCACCCAAAATATCTTCGCAAACAGTCTGCTAAACCCCTATACGAAGAACTTATACGAAATTAAAGGGCGAGGAAGGACTGCACAGGTAGCTATTGGCGGCTGTGAACACAAACTTAAGCACACCCTAAATCTGCAGCTCCGGCACCCAGGACCACCAATATAAACCTCCAGAGCTCACACCAGAAGCAACAATGCGAGATGGGTTGGGGAAAAACCGGAGCAAAAATGATCGAAATGGGAACACTCACGACTCCCGAGGCAGCAGGCGCATCAAACCGGCTCCACTATGTAACTGTGCCAGTAGCGGAAAAGGAGAAAGCGGAGCAAACGATGCGATTCGGATCGCAAATCCAGCCCCAAATCCCGCAACATTCTAAAATCTCCCACGAATCGACCACCAAGGCACGAAATCCTACTCTACCGAAGCACGAAATTCCTCCTAAATCGCACCAGCACCGCGAGAAATTTGACCCCAAACGAAGCTCCAGCACGAAGCTGAGGAACACGCAACGCTCCGACGGAACTCTCGAGGCCGATTCCCCTCGAATCCCCTCCCGAATCGCCCCCTGGCTCGAGCAGCAGCAGCACCGAAGGGGGGGAATCCGGAAACCAATCCTCCCGAACGGCTAAACCCCCCAACCCGGACGGAGAACTCGAGCGGCGGAGTGGGCGGCGGCGCGGCTCGCCGGCGAGACCACGCCAACCCCTCCTCGAACCCCCCCCCCCAACCCAACCCCAGCGACGACCACCGGAGCGCGCATCCGAGAGCCCCGACCAGCCACGCGGGCAACTAACCGAGGAGGCGGACTTACCGACGCGGCGGCGCCCTCGCCGGCGGCGCCGGGGCGAGGCGGCACGGGTGGTCGCGCTCGCGGCGGCGGCGGCGGCGGCGCGGGGGGCGGAGCAAGGCGACAAGCGGGCGGAAAGGGGAGCGGAACCGGGGGCGCGTGGGCTTTATAGCGCGCGCGCTCCGGTCACCCCCCGGTTCGGGGGTCTCGGTTTCGGCTGTGGCCGCGGCGGCGAGGCGGGGAGCACGTGGAGAGGCGGGGCTGGGCGGGGAGGGAGGGTTTTGGCGGGAGACCGGCGCCCGCGGCCCCGAAATCCCAAAATTTTCCCGTTCGCACGGGCGCGCTGGCCGCCACCACCCCCGCCCAGCCAGCCGAGCAGGGGCGCGGAGCCCCCTCGCGGTCCGGTTGCCAAAAGAGACGGGGGAGGATGGGTGGTTTTTTGGAAAAGAATTTGCTGATGCCTTGTTTGGGTTTCTCGGCTAAGATCTCGCTCCAGATTTATATTTGTTTCAAATTTGACATGCTAGGGGGCCGATTCCATTTTTTTCCTCCCTGCATGATTCTATAGTCTTCTTGCATGTTTCCTTTTTGGAGGGCTCCATTGTCTTGTTATTTCATTTTTTGAATAAAAATTGGCCAAATCACCCATCGAGATAAGTGTGAGAGCCGTCTTTTTATATAAATTTCTTGCTCGAGATTTATTAGTGTAGGAGGCAGATCGCCTTTCTTTCCCTCTGATTCTCAAAAACGACCAAGCAGAAACTGGTGCATTTTTGGAACTAATTAATTGGTGCCTCATTTTGCTTCTACCAACTCATTAAGGGTATGAATTGATTTGTTCTAGATTTATCATATATTTTTCAAAATTCAAACGGTCAGGACTATGTTCCGTATTTTTTTTCCATTGATGATTATTGTTGCCATATTTTATTCATAGGATTGAGATAAAGAGCACCACTAGATTTGTTTCTGTATATTTCTTCGACCCATTTTGTGTATTGAGCAGAGAACTAATCAATGAGTGAGTCATATGTCTGGTCTTTTTTTCTCAACCCAGTTGTACCACAAGTTTGGTAGTATACAGAGTGAGATGTGAATGCTTATGGCTGGATTTATCTCTTTAATTTCATCTCCAATGTGACATCCTATTGATTTCAGTTTAGTGTTCTTATTTCGGTTTATTGTGATTCCGGCATTCTTGCAAGTTGCGTTTAGTATAAGTTCTTTATGTAATAGGGATACTACTATTGTTGGCTTTGGCCTTGGCCACGTTAAGCATTAGAGTTTCTCTAATAAGGTATAAATAATTTTTTGAGGGAATAGAAAAAAATAGGCGAGTATTTACAATGAAGTTACAAATACCCTAGGCTTAAAAACAAAAGACTGACGTAAGTATGAAAAACTACTCAGTCAAGATGTTAGTTTGTCACCAATAGTTGGTTTAGTTCTAAGAACAACAAATTTCAACTCCCTCTCAAAGGAAAAATCCCTTTGAGGTATAAACATTGTTAGGTAACATAAAAATTTTGATTGATATGAAGGTGGACGAACCGCAAAAAAGTAAGATGTTAAAGCATCTCCGACGATCTTTTTTCTGAAATAAACTGATAATATTGGAAAGAAGACATATTCTAAAAGTTCCTCGAAACCTCTCCCTTTTCCTAATAATTATTGGGTTGTCCTAATATTTTATTCCAACTCTCCTCGAATATAGGAAGAATTTTGGTTCTCCCTAGATGTTAATTGCATTGAGATGAGATTATTAGGGAACTGTAAAAGCATCTCTCCCAATAATCTATATAAAAATGGTATTGGGACATCCCAATACTATCTTATTAGGAGATATTTATTGGAAAACTGTTAGAGATACTCTCAGTGCAATATGCGCTTCTCCGACTTTTAGAGATCCATTTGGTGATAGCCTGAGTAGCCATAAAAAAAAGAAAATTTCGCATCCTCTCTTTTCACATGTGGCCCCATAGCATTTATGAGACCCATCATCTCTATGTCACGTGGCTGCGAGGCTTTGACAACATCAAGCCCTCTGCGCTTCTCTAACTTTATTTATTCTCTCACTTCTACGCCATCCGTCAATATTAATATTTTAGGATGCATTTGGTTTGAGGGATGAAAAAGATTGGGATGGGTTGGATCCAGACGTTTGGCTTGGGGACCAGAGAGTTAGGTTCAGCCTCATAAAAGAATATACTCTGTAGGTACGGATTGAATTTATTCTTCCTTTAAAAGAAAACACTCTTAGATATGGTGCGTTAAAAACTTCCTTTTTTTTGTTGGTTAGGGTGTGATTATCTCCGCGGTGATGTTACCTTATCTCTCGCATGTGAACTTGCTTTCAATTTTGATCCTGGTTCAAACGCTTAACACGGAGGTCTGAGTTTATGTGTATATCATTTTAGTATTCACCATAATTCCTATTTTTATTCTAATGTAATAAAAACTCATGACAAAAATTGTCCATTTTGAGAGTCTGTATATTGGACGGCCCGGTGTTCCAAAGACCCAGCACACGATATTTTTTTTATCAAGGTCCAACGGTCCATGTATCTTCTCCATATTTATCTTTTTCTTTTTGTTCCAATTCATAGCAAGCATGTGCAGCTTTACCACCCACCACCACATTGACCCGGTTCCGTCAAACTCTCAAGTCTCACCATGACACTCTATCCTGGCTGTAGGCCTTCATATGCCCGTTACCCCCTGACCTCCCTACCACTAAGGCCTTCCTTTAAAATTGCCAATCTTCGCTGAAACGTCTCAGATTCCAAACAACCATTAACTTTGCCGAACCCTTTGCAAGAAGATGGCCATGGTCGAACCATGGTGCGAATCGGACAACCCAAGTTTGCATCAGGTTGAAACCCCACTCGTAGAAACTTAGGTATTCTGCCACTTTGGTGTGTTTAAACACCCGAGCACTAACGCCGATTAGCCTTTTTTTCTGTTCTCTTAAAGATCTCGATTTGCTTGTTAATGAGAAGAGACTATCGTCCTTTCTTTGCACCATCTTTTTGGTTCGGCAATTATCGCGGCTTGTTGAATATCCCAAATTTATGCCATATCTTTTTCGGTGAGATTCTCTTATATTCGCTATTTTTACAGTATTCCGGTATGGTTGTTTGATGAGTACAAGAGCATCCTAGGTGATAATTTGAACCAAATACCACTAGTGGACCCTACTGAAATGAACATAACAATAAATTGGTAACTTTTCGCCCTTTTTAGCTAAAAGGTATTTAGAGGGGAGAAAAGTTTGACACTGTGAACCTTCGTAGAAATGCTATGTCAAAATGGCGAGAAGAATATGCAAAACGGTTTGAAGCATTCACACGCATAGAAAACCCATCGGAATCGAAAGGATGTCGTCAGACCTGTTCGTGATACTCTCAAGTCTCGAGAAGCTCCGATCGGTGGAGGTGGACGAAGCGACCCACAGGATTATCTCACCATGAGTAGAGCTAGACTAGTCAGCGTCAGATTAGTACAGCTATAACTCGCATGTCCGTATCGTAGTTAGCATCAGATTTACCTTAAAAAAAGGAGAGATTACGTTGGGACAGTGGGCCTTCGTCACAGGGTGGCAGGGTGCTGGACCCCACCCGACAGCCTCCTGGAATGTTTAACTTTAAGCGCCCATCATGGTTCATGCCAGGCGCAAATGGCAATCTCTCTCAGTGACTATACTAGTACCTACAGGGCTACAACAGTAACGGTAACGATAATAATAGGAGGAGATGCTAACGCCTTTGCAAATAAAACATCGCTAATCTGCCTGTTTATTAGCACATAATGAGATCCTGGCTAATAAATTCTTCACTCAACAGTTACTATAGTAACGATCGTGTTAATCTAGAGACCATTGTCCGGTTCAGTTTTTCGAAGATTCTTATGGCGGTAAGAGTTATCTGCGTGTATTTAGAGGGTGGGTTTTACGTATGTGTATACGAGCATCCGCGTCGTGTTTCGTAAAAAAAAAATTATAATAACAATTGAGGGGCGCGAAAACGCGGGCGAATTCGGCACGGGAGGAGGGCGGGCTTGGCGCCGGGGGTGTGGTCTCATCTCCCGCTCTTTTTTGTTCCCGGTTCCCATGGACCCGTGGCATGGCCAGAAGCCCAGGAAACGCGGTCCCTCCCCTTGCAGGTCGTGAGGAAAAAGAAAAGAGAGAGTGCCGGTAGTAGATGCGGCGGAGCGGAACGGCCCAAGTAAAAAAGCCCTGTAATCCGAGTTTAGTAAGCCCTTTGCTGAGTTGGGGCGGGCCCAAAGGATTGTGGAAGGCAGGCGGCATCCGGTACGTGGACCCAGGCCCATCTCCTTGTTCCCGCCAAGCGCAAGCGGCGGTCCGTGCCGCTCGGAACAATCACCGTGCGCGCGGAAAGCAAGCGAGGATGCAAGTCGAGGGATTCCGTTCCGTTTGTTTCCAGGGCTCGATCGCTGAGCACGCATCACTATCGGTGGATGCATGCATTAAACAACCATTGACACAGAGAATCTAGGTTTGCACACAATACATAGAAGACACTTGACACGCAAAAGCTAGCCAGCTAAGGAGGGGGATGTAACACGCCGACCAATTAGATACTAACCATCTGACTTCTTTAGAAACTGGTAAGTCGAAGAGAAGAGGATAAATTAAAGTTGCACTTGCAAAGAAACACGAGCTAGCCGCTGAGCTAAAATTTTGAGCATCAATAATAGTCAGGCCCCGTTTGGTATAGCTTGCGGCAACTTCGGCTTCGTGACTGTAGCAGAGCCGGGTGAAGCCTCCAAAACCTGGCTTCACCGGCTTCTCACTCCCTCGTGCTGACTGTAGATGAAGCCCGATGAGAGGGCTTCGATGAACATCGCCGTAACAATGTGCTACAATGCCCGTGAAACAGAAACCGAAGCCGGTCTTAAGGCACGTACACCAAATGGCCCCTTAGACTGTGATGAAACTCCACGTGGTCCGAAGCTACTTCGTTCGAGGAAAAAATCACCTCAAGAGCTCCCACGTACTCGCACTTGGGATTCTCTTTATACTATTGGTTACCTCAAGTCATTGGACGGAGGCCACACATAACGTAGCTTTGTTCTGTAGCTACCTAACGATACCTGACATCAGCCTCATGTCTTCTAGGTTTTGAACTTTGCAAACTTGTGTGTGAACGTATGATCTATTAGGCTATAATGAAAAAGAACTCCTAGAACTTACTATTGACGGTGACCCATCATGTCACATTCATATTTTCCTTTTTACTGTGGCATGCATGGGCGTAGGGGGAAGGGGGCTTATGCCCTCCGGTCTCCTTTGGTAATGAAAATTCTTCCGGTGATCATTGGTAGGTAGATGACGTCCATTTTGTCTCGATGAAATGTGTGATGATGCACGTTCTCTGGAAAATTAGCATTAGCACGCGTATTGATATGCTTCTTTTTAATGAGAAATTTCCCTCAATATCATTAAAATTTTTACTTATCCCTTCAATACTATTGAAATTCAGCCCATCCTTTCACAGTGATCACTTCTAATTTTTCTATCCCTTCTATACCACCGCCGTTATATTTAGAGCAAAACACCATGTAACACCGCTAAACTAGATCTATGGTATATTTTTTTCTATTTTTACCCCTCTCCAACTTTATCCTCAGCACCGGCCAGATCTCGTCTTCTACCTTATTCTCTCCCGGCACCGATCCCGCTCCCCACATAGCGATCTGCACCTCTAGCGATGCAAATTATATATATTTTGGATCATTGGATCGACCAAAAGGTTGATAAAATAAATTAGAATAACATTCTGCGTAAATAATTTGGAAGAGAAATGAACTGGAGTGACGTGCCATCGTAATTAATTATCCAATAAAAACACTATTATCCTTATGCACCTAACTTAGGCTCGCATTGGGCGTCGGTGGATCCGCATAGGGCCTTCAGCCGCTCGCTCCGCCCGTGCATTGTGCCAGCGCTACCACCTGGCACTCCGCCGACGGCCAGCACCATCAGCCCGCAACCACACGCCTCCCTCCCTCATTCCCTCCTCTGCCACTCCCTGCCTCCCTCCGCGCCCTCAGCGATGCAGCGCCGTGGCATGAGGACCGTGAGCTACCAACTACCCAAGCAACCCACCAAGCTGCAGTCGCTCCACAAAACGAGCTGCATCAGAATCGGCGATCCCTTCTGCCCCTGTAGCCATGGTGCGTAGCTGCGTATTGTTTAGAAAAATCCAAGTCTAATCCAGATTAAGGCATTTTTGGAAAAGATTTTACTTTTACTTAATGATTGGATCTGAAAATTGTCTATTGTTGCTGTCTCCTTGTTCTTCCAATCTCTATTCCGATTGTGAGATGGTCTGATAGAATCATTGACTCATTGATTCTATCTCTCGGTATTCTGTAATGTGCTAAAATATCAATCTGTAATATGCTTGAAGCTTCAATTCTCGCATCTTCGATTATATGATTCATTGTCAGACTACAATAGCATAAAAGGGATAAAACATAAATATTTCATCTCTTACCCCCTACTCTTACCTATAGGGGGTAGTATTATCCTTTTCATCTTCGTTTAATAGCTTTGTAACAGTGCAGTCACAGCAATTGTATTGAAGGGATGAGGTTAAAATTTCAATAGCACTGAGAGGATGGGCTAAATTTCAATGGGACTAAAGGAAAGAGTTAAATTTTTAATAGCATTAATTGCCCTTTTTTAATTCGCCACGCCACATGTATGCCACACACTCGATCCCTAAATATAGCTAGGTTAAGGTTTGTTCTAAGTCAAGTATTCTTAACTTTGATTATGAATAGCAAAAAAAATTATAAAGCTTGATAATATAAAATGAAAAGATTTGATTTAGGATAAATTTAGACGTAGCTATATACTGGAACAGAGTACAGAGTGAGTATTGAACGGACCCCTCCTCTACGTAACATCATCGTTGCTTCTCATTGTTCACTGGGTTTTTCTTTTGGCATGTTGAGAGAAAGACATTACCTCAGCCACGTGGATGACGTGGCATGCTGAACAAATTAGAGCTAAGGATTTTTGCAGCCTAACTCTCGTCCACTTGTACAGTAATTAGCTTTTCACTATTAATATATTATCTATTTATCTCTTTTTAAGTTTTTAGTTCCTGTGTCTGTAGTTTACAGCATGTTTCTCCTCACTCTTCTATAGGCTGTTATTATAGTTGCTGCTCTTGAGAGGCCGTGTCGTTCGGTTCGATCCGGTGGCTCGATGCGCCGGATCGAGCCAGGCACCAGACCTATTCACCTATCAGCTGCGGCCCGGCGTAGCGTGTACGACCCTACAGAGACAAGAGAGACTAACCGGTCGCCGCATCGAATCAGATCAGTTGGGACTGATCGGACGCCGCGGAGCGCCGAGGGCCGGCGGGGGCGCGCGCGCGTCGTGTATGCCAACCAACTCGGCTAGCGCGCGCGCGGACCCATCGTCAACGGAAAAGGCTACGGTGGCCCCGTGCGTTCCTCAGGTGACGACGCGCACCCCGACGCAAGCAAGCCGGCCGGCGGGCGGGTCTCCGGCCGTCCTCCACCTCCACCAAGCGCAAGCGCAAGCGCGGCCCGTGCTGCTCCGAGCGCTCGTCACGCCTGGAGAGCGAGCAAGGCAACTGCGGGTGGATTCGGATGCCAATCCGTTCCAGGGCCTGATCGATGAGCTCGACCCGCGACCAACCAGCCAGCCAACACGGTTTCATCTCGTCATCTACGACGCACGCGCGAACCAACATTCGCCGCGCGCGCACGTGCGAGTGCCGCGCCAGCACGCGCTGCCGGCCGCCACGGCGGACTCGCGGCGCCAGCGCACGGCGCAGCTGGCCTGGCCGGCCGGCGGGCGGTGTGGATGCGCGCGGCATGATGCTGCCGCGCCGCGCCTTTCCGGAAAGGGGAACCCGGCCGGTGGAGGGCCGCGGCGAGACAGCGACGCGGCCGGCTAAAGCCCGGGCGACAGCTAATATAATAGATAGCCCGTTCCCACCCTGTGGCCAAGCACGTCGACCCATCCGTGCTCGTGCACACGGAGAGCGTGGCTGCGTGCCCGTCTGTTCACTGCACAGCTAGCGATCTCCATCTCCATCTCCATCTCCATCTCTCGTCCACGTACCGCACGCGCGCGCGGCCGGCAACCCGGCGCGGTCCGTGGAGGGGACAGGCTAGACCAGCAGCACACGAGACCAGCTGGGGCCCGTGCCCGATGGGTGACGGATTGCGAGGGGCAGCCCAACCGATCGCTTTCGACCCCCACGTTCGCGTGCCTGGCCCGTGCCGCCGTGCCGTGCCCTGCGCGTTCGGATGAACACAAGTCGAGACGTGCGATCCGGCTAGCATCGCGGCGTGTCATGTACCCACCCACCCACCCACACGCTTGCCGGGGAAACAGTTACACCGTGCGCACGTACTCACCGAGACCGACAAAAGCCTCTGCTCGCTCTGCCGTACCGTCCACAAGATCAAACAGTAAGAGCAGCAGGAACATGTCGGCGTGTGGGGAGACCTCCCAGCATCTCACCGCATTTTCCCGTCGAGTTCTCGCCCACAGCAATTTGGCCAACCAAAACTATACCCAACCCAACCAATAAAAAGAAACTATACCCAACCGGCCAGCCCCCCACCATTTTCTTTTCCACGAACCCATTTCCACACGCGCGCGCGAGGCGAAGCCCCACGGAACCCCGCGCCGCGCCGGCAACGCGTGTGCACCGCCGGTTGGCCGCCCGTCCCGTCCCGCGCCGCCCCCCCACCCCCCCATCACACGCCGCCTGTCCGCCGGTCCCCAGGCAGGTGGGCCCCGCGCGGCCGCGCGCCACACATGGGCTGCCCCGGGCCATCCCGACCCCCCGCAACCGTCCCTCTCCTCCTCCCTCCCCGCTGGCCCGGCGGCAAGGAATCTCCCGCCCACGGCCTGACGGCCCCGTCCAAACCACCGCGGCCCCACCTGTCGGCCGGGGCCCAGGCAGCGGCGGCGGGCCCTGCCGCCGGCCCACCTGCCCCCCCGCCCGCGGGACACGCGCCTACGCGCCACCATTTAAAACGCGACACGGCCGGTCCGAGAGGCCGCGCGACCCGCCCTATATAGCCGCGCCCAGAGCGCGATCCCACCTCACCGGCACACTTCAACTCCACACAAACTTTCATCCTCCTCATCCTCTCTCTGGCTGCTGTGGTCATACTTCCCCTCTCTTCTCCCTTCCTCTGCCAAGAACACCGGCTAGCAGCTTGTGCTTCCATGGAGATCGACGCCGACAACCTCAGCGCCACCGAGCTCCGCCTCGGCCTGCCGGGAACCAGCAGCGGCGACGACCGGCCGAAGAAGCCGGCGCCCTCCGTCGGCGCCAAGCGAGCGCTCGCCGACACCCGGAGCGAGGCCTCGGGCACCAGCCCGGCCGCCGGCGACGACCACGACGCAGCCACGCCTGCCAAGTAAGAGCGACGTCCACCCCACGCTCCCCTCCGAGTCCCCCTGCATCCGAATACAGAGTTCATGAGCTGACCATGGTTGTTAACTCCTCTTCATCAGAGCGCAAGTTGTGGGGTGGCCGCCGGTGAGGGCGTACAGGAAGAACACCTTCCAGGCGGCGGCGAAGAAGGCCGAGCAGCCGGGAGGGCTGTACGTGAAGGTGAGCATGGACGGGGCGCCGTACCTCAGGAAGGTGGACCTCCGGATGTACAAGGGGTACAGGGAGCTCAGGGAGGCGTTGGACGCCCTCTTCACCAAGTCCTTCTCCGCCGCCGGAGCGGAGGGCGGCGACGGCCAGCACGCCCTCGCCTACGAGGACAAGGACGGCGACCTCATGCTCGTCGGAGACGTACCCTGGGAGTAAGTACCATCGGATCAACATGTTAGCTCTGTTTTCAGATCTGAAGATGAATGAGTGAACAGAACTCTAATTGTGAGACTTTCTGTCTTTGCAGCATGTTCATCTCTTCGTGCAAGAAGCTCAGGATAATGAAGGGTTCTGAGGCCAGGTGATCGCTGATGCACAAGCAGAGGCTGCAAACCCATGGGGATGAATCGAGGAGCACAGATCGTGCATAGGAGCTGTGTGGCTTGGGCTCTCCAGTGCTGTACAAAGAGATGGTTGTTTCTGAATCCAAGTGGGAGAAGGATCTATGAACTGTGTATATAGTCAGTCTTAGCTTAGCCGCCTTGTTTTTTGAGTCGTGTTTTGTATGAGCGAAGGCTGTAAAAAAATCAAAAAGAAAAATGAGAAATTTGACTTAAGTTTGGTCATTTTCCTCTCCAAAGGTCTCCAAAGCTTGTCAGATCAAGTTTCTTTTTTTTGAAAGACTGTCAGTTTCTACCTTATCTAATCCCATCTCGTTCTGGGAGTCAGTTTGCTCTCTGCTGAATCCTATAGGCTCGGTGATTCAGAACTCAGATCTGCAGAACTGATAGACATCTGACGGCAGTAGATCTGAATGAACAAAAAAACATGACTAATTATTTTCACAAAGCTGTTTCTCCAAGCTCAATCATCAGACTCCAAATTATGTCGTCCACAAGGTTCTTGACATTAAAAAAATCATTAATAAAAGGAAATTAAGCGGACAACCAACCTCCGGGCCATCGGTTCAAGCTGTAAAGAAGATAAGCCACCTCCCTGCCTGCCTGCTGCCAGACAAAGCAGGGGGCACGGATCAAACAGAAGCCCAGAGAAGAATCCAAACGCACAGAACGCCACGCACGCTGTCTACGAGGAGCTGAGCATTTCATGGTAGGATACCATCATATGCGGCAGCACGGCAGGAGAAGAAACGGACACGAATCTGTCAGGAAATACTCACAGGTGGCTCAGAAAACATGATGATACGGTTGGTGCACACCTTCCGGGAATCCCCCTCCCGCGGCCAGGAAATCGCGCTGCCCGAGCCATGGCGTGCAGTGCAGCGGCAGGCAGGAAGTATCCTGGGATAACGACGGCTGACCATCTGCTATCCCGTATGATACCATCAGGACGCTGCAGTTAGGAACATGTGGTGACTGTCAGTCAGGGATGCAAATAGTACTGTAACCGCATCGACATCTGAAACGAGGAACAGATGATGGCAATGTGCATGCACTGTTCTGGACAAAATGGGGGTAATGTGGGGGGTGAACATGTTCCTATGGATAGGGCCATAGCAGGCATAGCGGCGACCAGTTGACAGATTAGAGAAGGGTAATAAAGATGCCTCCATACAATTCCAAGAAATGATTCCATAGGGAAGCAGAACGGAATGCTTGTGGTAGCAACAGTTCATGTGTAATTTGAAATCAAGTAATGTGCAGAAACTAGAGCATGGAGTGGTCATCTGAAATAAGATAAATTAATTAACCAAGTAGTTCCTTTCTATTTGCCACCATTTAATTGCGCCCCTGGAGGACAGCCTCAGTCGGTCCCCAAATTGCAGGATATTTGTGCCTGTCCAGACAGAGAAGCGCTACTGTGAGGCTTCACATGTTGATCAATAGCACAAAAATATCAGGAGACAAACATACAGCTAGCCTTACTTAGGTACTGCTACCCACTACAATTTTCTTTGTGGAGCAATGCCGATAACTTGTGTCAACAAAAGAGTATCGTCATCAGCCTACAGCCATGTCATGCACCTGGCATGGCAATGGCATTGCATCCGCTGGAATACTGGACCATCTAGAAGACTGCCTTATCATGTATCTTTCTGGCAATTAATAAAACCTGGGGTAGCTTAAAATCTAAAGCAATATAACCATTGTTTTCGCATTTTTAGTTCTTGCAATCCGTGGCACATCTTTAGCAGAAAATCAGAGGCTTCACTTGTAAAGCATGGTGAAGGGTAAACGAAGACTCGGATAAGGGATGGGCTTGTCAATTATTTTAATCAGCTTCTTCAAGACAGGGGTTAAACTAATGCACATGTCATGAATAAGAAATTCAATCAAAATAACGTTTTTTTTCTCAACTGTGTTACTTGTTGAACAGCCACTTGGCTCTGCTCTTTCTGTCACTCTAGTTCTTCCGATTCTCGCATCGGGCCACCCTGATTTCTGATTTCCTGAGGAAGATCCTACGGTAAACATAGATAGGACGACAATTCCAAGTAACTGGCTGAAATAATGGAATGAATGAAACAATGCAATGCTTGTGGTAACAAAAAGTTCGTGGGAAATGAAAAGCTCAAGTATGGAGTGGTAATGCAAAATCGAGTATTGTGCAGAAACTAGAGTATGAAGTGGTGATCAGGAAAAGGTAGATTCATTCACAAATACTGTTTCCTTCGGGGACATCAATTAGACAGCCATTAATTGCGCCCCTGGAGGACAGCCTAAGTATGGTCCCCAGTTGCCTGACTCAGATTTGTATGTTGATCAATCGCACATAAATATCAGGACACAAATGTACAACTAGCCTGACTAAGATACTGCTACAACTAATTTTCTTGAGGAGTAATACCGACAACTTATGTCAACAGTATCGTCATCAGCCCCAGTCATAGCATGCACCTGGCATGGCAATGGCATTGCATCGGCTGGCTAGACCATCTAGAAGACTACCTTACGTTGTTTTCTGGAATACACTTATGCAGGAGAGCTGCGCATTTTTTTATTATACGAGAAAGAAACAGCAGTCCCATACAATGCCCAGATGTGCAGCCGAAGACACCTTATATCATGTAATCTTGTTGTTACTACTGTATATATGTATGATGTATCTTTTCTTGGAATTTAGAAAACATGGAGTATCTTCAAATTTAATTGAGTAAGCAATGGAACCCATGTTTTAGGCTTTTTAGCATTTTAAGTCTTGCAACCTGTGGCACAGCTTTAACAGAAAATTGAAAGCTTTGCTTATTATAAAGCATGAATAAGGCAAAGGAAAGGCTCAGAGAAAGGAATGGCATATTCAATTTTAATACTTTAACCAGATTCTTCAAGATGAAGAAGAAGCATATCAATTAATTTGTTCCATTACTTTGCTGTGGAAAACAAACAAACACTTAGCTGAAAATCAAAGTTTTCCATCCTGAAGGAAAAAATCACACCAAAATTTACGATGATTCAATTAACGAAGCGCATGCTTTACTGCAGTCCTGCAAAATAATTGCATCAACACACTTACAATATTCCACCTCTCTTCTGAAAAGATTACGTGATGAAAACAGGCAATGTGTACAGGGATCATGAATAGGAAATCCAATCGAAATGAAAAATGGGCAGAAGAATTTACCTTGTCTCAGCTGTACTGCTTGTTGAACAGCCACATAGTTCCAATTCTCTTCCCTTCACTCTAGTTCTTCGTTCACTGGGTCACCCTGAATCCCTAATTACATGAGGAAGCTCCTGGGGTACAATAGATAAGACTACAATTAAAAGTAACTGGCTGAAAGAATACCAGGACTTAGGCTTACATAAAAATTAGTACAACATAAGCTGAACAATCACATGGGATTTGACATCCTTTAGGATGAGCCCTTCATTCCTTCGCACTTAAGAACGCACACCTCCATACCCCAACAACATCATTACAGAGTACAGACATTGGGGCCTCATAAACGCATCATGCATATATGCACTGATAACTTTGCCAGACACAGACAGCTCTGTCAAATGCCCATGTGTTCCTCGCAAGTCTGATTTGAAAGGACGCCTGATGGTCTTACACGTCTGCATCACACAGGATGCACGAAGCACCAGTTACGCTGATCTAGTACACAAATTACTCCTGCCGCGTACTATTATCACCGACAGATCTGACATTGCTTGGTAAATTCTTTACTTCTACTTTCGATTTAATCGAGGCACACACTGCCGTGACTGACTAATTAGTCTCCTTGCACTTCTACTAGGAAAAAAAATCAAGCCATACTCCATCAATTATTCAAATTTCACACTCGGTTCAGTGACTTCAGTCCCCACTGCAATTGTGATTTATCTCAACTTTTCTAGCACAAACAACTGATCCCCCACCCCAGAATCGAACGAGAAATCCCAAGTTCCCAACGCAAACCAAAACAATCAGCACGTCATTTCAACCAACCATCGATCATTGCAAACCTCGGATTCTCCGACAACAGTAACGGCGTCGAGCAGAGGCGCCGCTCAAAAGCAAACCCTAGTAGCGCGAGCAGCGGCCAGCGACGAGGACTCAACGGCCGAGACGGGATTGGTGAGAGCGCACGGTACCACCGTGCCAGGAGGCGGTGGGAGCGGAGGTGGTCCGCACTCCGCAGCCTGCAGGGGAGGCAGGAGGATTGCGCTCCCGCGGCGGCCCGGCGTGAGGAGGCGCCGCCGCCGCCGCCGCCGCTGCCGTGAACGGAAACGGACTCGGCTGTGGAGGAATTTCGCCGTTTCGCGCGCTCCGCGCTCAGCCCGGGAGGACCGCTGGAGGCCTGCGGCTATGCCCATGGGCCGAATTCCTTTCCGTTCCTCATGTTCTGTTAGCTGGGCTCAAAGCATTTGTTTGGGCCGATTGTTGCGACTTCTATGGCCTAAAGGCTCTTCTAACATATTGTAGCTTTCTATCTGATATTTACCCCTAAAAAAAGTTCTCTGATATTTTTGTTTCTCAAAAAAAGTTATCTTAAGTTTTTCAAAAACTAAGGTTATCTTATTTTTTTATTTTCCTCTATTTTACAATTTCTTGTTTCTGTAATTTTTTTAAATGCATGGAATAGCATACTCTGCTCCACCTTTTATTTACAAAAGTTCATGACTCATAATTTATCCTTTTCTGCTAAAATTTAGTAAATGCCTGATAGTACCATATTATACTCGACATTTTCTTAGCGAAAATTCATGACTAGTTACATGGCGTTCAAATCAGTGCTAATTCGTAAACATCTTGGTCCTATACGTGCTTCGGTCACTGATGCAAACTGAAGGCATAAACACCAAAGCAACCCAAAGACACAAGCTGTTTTGCTCATGATTATGATGCCAAGGACGCCACAGCTGCCCGTCCATCAGAGGAGAACACGAACGCCTCTTTTGCTCTTGATGTACTACCTGTTTTGCTCACCTCTTATGCCCTGTTTGGAAGGCCGGTTTGGCATACCTCCAAGTACCCAGGCAATCTGATGATTTTTGAGTTTCCTCTCTTTTTCATGTCATCCAGCAATATCAGTTTAATCTCAGATGAGTTCATTTGCTCCTGGTTTCAGGCACAAGCTGAATGCCCACAGGGTTGCATTTGTGGTCAGCCATCAAACTGGAAAACTGAGGAGCTCAGGTTGAATTGTCTCCGTGAAGTGGAAATCCAAGAGTTGAGAGGGTCAGATCATGAACTCGTTTTTGTGAAGCGACTACTCACTTGGGCAACAGGCCTAAAAAGGAGGATAGCAGAAACTATTCAGTTACTGAAAGCATGACCAAGGAGTTGTGCCAGATGTTACGAACCTTCTCCAAACCTGAAACATGCATGGACTTTTATGCGTATCAGAAAAAATGGTTAAGGTGTTGTAGACGCTACTTCAAATCACTTGAAGTGCTAGACATATCTTTTTTTAGTTTTCTGTATGGCATGTACTCGGAATGCTTGAGAACATCAAAATGTTATCGGATATTTCTAAAACTGTTAAGATCCATCATTCTATGTTTTCAGTTTCTTCATGTTTGGTTCTTACTCATGACATGTTAAGCATCCTTTTCACGAGCTGAAAGTGCATAAGATCTTAATGTTGGTGTGCAGAAGAGTGGAGAAGATCATCTTTGTTTGGATGGTCTCTCCTGTATCTCTGTTTGCTATTCCATTTTGCCTTGGGAAATCTTCATAATGTGTTCGGAACTCAAACAGAACATTCAAGTAAAATACAGATCAAACCATTTTTGCACAGAACGATAATCTGCTTGGCATTTTCCTTGATGTTGTCGATTCATGCGATGCTCTGCTCTGTTTTCAAGCATCCGACACATGCTGTACGAATGCAGCAATTGGTAGAAAAGCATTAGGATCCAGCATTTCAGCACCAGCTGACTTTACAGATGCAACTGTGAATTTCCTAGTGCTCGATGCGGAACCTTATAGAATCACATGTAGTCGAATCACAACAAAATTATTGGGAAACTTGTAATCAGCAACTAACTCTCCTGGGGTCTGATGAATGTAGTCTTTGCATTTGTTGTTTGACCAGTGCTAGTGCAGGGAAGAAGATGTCCTGGAGTTGCAGACCAGAATTCTGTCTCACGCCGACGAGCTGATGGCATCGGCAGACACCGCAAATCCGATGAACATCACCAGCGTTTGCGGCTTCAATTCCTCTCCACCCGGCGGCTTGGTCGGCGCATGAGCTTCAGAGACTGTCTCTTTCGATTCGAGCGCTGGGGTGTGGGGCAGTGGAGAGATGGAGCGGGTCGTGGGGTCGGGTTCTACGCTTCCGGCGAGGACGGAAGGCGGCGGCCGGCGGCGAGGACGGAAGACGACCAGGGGAGACCAGGAGACAGCCAGGGGGCACTTTACTAAATTCCGGTCCAAACCAGGGGGTTATTTGCATATTCGAATCGCGACTGCTAATCGCAATCCAAATCAGGGGGGTAACTAAAAATATTTGGGGGTAATAAGGGCCTGTTTGGATCCAAGAGCAAATGGCAAAAGGGCAAATGGTAAAATTTTTGCTCCTGTCACATCAGATGTTTGGATGCTAATTAGAAGTATTAAATATAGTTTAATTAAAAAACTAATTACATAGATGAGGACTAAATGACGAGACGAATCTATTAAGCCTAATTAATCCATAATTAGCAAAATTACGGTAGCATTTGCCCTTTTGCACTTTGGGGTGTTTGGATCCAAAAGTGCAAAAAAAGTACAAAAGAGCAAAAGTTTTGCACTTTCTCTTTCTCTTTCCCTTGGATCCAAACAGGCACTAAAATTCTAGATCTAAAGTAGGGGGGCTTCCGCAAATATTTGGGGCCGGCAACATACATCCCGTCCAGGCCGCGCCGCCGCCGCCGAACCCTGCTGCTATGCATCTCGCTCCCATGTCCGCCATATTCACGCGCCGATCCTCCGCCTCCATCGTTGCACGCGGGCCGCAGCGACCTCCGCCGTAGGATGCCGCTGTCCGGGAGGGAGCGGAAGGCGAGCTGGGCCAAGTGCTCGCCTTCGGCTCCGGTCGCCGTCGCCCCTCGATCAAGAACCGTCCGCGCAGTCATCCTCCAGGTATTCATCAATCCATACTCTGAATTCTGTTATGCATGTAGTCATCTCTCATCCTCTCCTGTCTGCTTTGCTCGCCAATCTGATGCGTGAACTGAATTCTGCTTTGTTGCAACTTGTTCCATCTTCAATTCTTTTCAGCCAATCTCACCTCATCATTTTGAGACATGCACCATGTGGTACTTGAAAAGAATCCCATTGCATTTCAAATGCCAAAATTGCTTTGTCGGCTTTCTTTTTCCTTTTTTTTACTGTCAAGGAACTTCTGTTGCTCAGGATAAAGAATCCATCACAAACACAGTAAACCTTATCTGCTAGTGCTAGGATGCATGGGAAATAGGAGGCGATGACGTCAGAAAATCAAGTATCTTTGTGCAACAGCATTGGGGTATACCTGATGGTATAAACAGTTTGGTTGCTAATTTCTGCGTAAATTAAGCTCTAAGGATTCGGAGGCGGCGATCTTTCATTTGTATCACGTTGTAAAAACTTTTTCTTCTATAATACAAAGATACGCAACTCTCCTGCGTATTTGAGAAAAAAAATAAACAGTTGCCAGTGTTCGGTTTAGTCCCATACAATGGTCAGAATTCAGAGCTTGCCCCTTCAAAAGAAAAAAAGAATTCAGAGCTTGTCTTGAAGAGCGCATCTATGGCTACATAGAGCATAGTCAAGGAGTTGCATCAGGTGCTACGAAGCTTCTCTAGGCCAGAAATAATCATGGGGTTTTACATGTATCAGGACAAAGGACAAGATCAAGGTGTTGTATGCACTCGAAGACTAAGGCATGTTTGATGTTTCCATAGTTTTCTTCTTTATACACTGCAGTGCTTGAGAGCATCAGAATGGTCCTCTCAAAAAAAAAAGAGCATCAGAATGCTAGCAGATCCCAATGCTGGCATGCTGAAGAGTGGAAATCAGTCTTTCCTGGATCATTGATTCAGTGACTACGTAATTGTTTTTGGTATTTCCAAAGTACACATTTACAAGCATGATCAGCAACATGATCTGTCATAGCAAGTGGAACATTATTTTGGCAAAAACCATGAATAGTAACATAGTGGAATGTTGACATTTTGGGCAAAAGAATAGAGTGATAGAGCCAAAAATATCATCTCATATGAGCATCTAAGGCTAATAGAGCTAAACATAAGTTATTGAAAAAAAAACCAAGTCTGTATGAATGTAAAACGGGGCTGCAACCTGCAGTTGAACATATTAATTTCAAACTTTGATCTATTCAAGATATCTCGTCAATGGTCCATTGTCACATATTTGCTTGCTCTGAGTCCTAATTGGACTGTTTGTAGCTACTTTTTCAACAATAAAATTTCATTGTTCTGGAACTATAACTCCAATGTTCCTCCATATTTTGTCAGGAATGGTTTAAAATTGTATTTATTTATATGCGCAGGCCCAAGAGAAAACAGTATGATTTATTCTACTTGACACATACCGGGCGATGATCTAATGAGCCGGCCCAAGCTGAGCCAGTGATCAGTGTGGAATGCCAATGATGGCTATGCTGCAGAGTATGGCGTTGGGCGGGCTGCCCTACTTGTTGGAGAAGCTTATCTGCTCTAGTGTCCACACCCTGAGGTAGAGCTGCTGGCAGAGGTGTTGCCGGTACTAGCTCGCAGACCTCTCCTTCCACATTCCTTGGTTGTCCAGTGATGCCAAGATCACAAACCAACCACCTGATGTACCACAGTTGCCGATGTTGTTCACTTGTTCAGTCCAGTTTTTCAGCAATGTTCAGAATTCAGAGTTTGTTTGTTCCTGAGGAATCTACTCCCAGGTTATAATAAGTTCCAGGCTCAACTAGGAAAAGTTACTGGTGAAACAAAAAAGATCTATTTGGATGATCGGTTAACGCTAATAATTTTACACCGGTAAGTGCCCTTTCTTTACACCCTGAAAAATAAAAAGACCTCAGCAGGGGACAATTATTTTCCGACGGAAGTCGATGGCTTTTTCTTCCTCATCGTTCTCTGCTCCGCTCCTGATCAGTTTCCCTCTCCTCCTCAAACCCTTCTCGCTCTCTCCCTTGTATAACAGATTAGTCAGAATGGATCACAGAAGCACAATGGTGCCTTATGAGGGGGGAAAAAGGAATAAACTTCATGGAATTAATCTAATCCATTTTAGCTAGACAAGTGACATAAAGCTCAAGAAGAAGGCATGCCTCTTTATGTTGCTCTTGCTCCAAATGAACCATCAAGTTAACTTGAGTTGGTGGCATTACGAGATACGATTTTTACAGTCCCACCTCCTTTCCCATTGGGGAACAGTCATAAAGCTTTTGTCATGACCTGGCTACTGAATCGCATTTCCATGGCCACATTTCAGAGAAGTTCTTTATTTATTTTAGCAGGAACTAGCTGAACTGAACCATTTGATTCAGATCGCCGAAGTCCAAGAGTACATAGCACCATGGCAAAAGACAGAAGTGAATTTCAAACTAACTTGCGCTGGCAATAATTTGTTACACAATTCATCAAACTGGCAATATACAGGTCCAAATCAGCTGCAAACTACCCAATTCGAGGACCGACCGTGCTCTGAAGCCTGAAGATCTTAACGAATGCCTGCACCTTGTGATGTGGGAAGGCCAGAAATGTGTCCCTAGACTCCCTAGACTCCCTACCACACCCACGATGCTCAGCGTTGCCCCCCTTGCAGGCAAACCATCGAAGCACCCTTGGTGCGCAGCTGCCAGCACCTCCCACCGACGACGGCACAGAGCAATGCGAAAGCTAACGAGATCAGGTCGCCAGGTCACCGGCATAAGCGGCGACGATGGCACCGGAGTGTATGACGGAGTTCTCGGAGAAGCAGAATGCGGCGCGGAGCAGATGAAGCACCGTCTCCGGGCAGGCGGCCGGGCGCATCTCCGCTCACAGCCACCTCTGACCAGGCTTCTCCGGCCGCCGCGACGGGAGAGTGCAGCCAACAGAGTTCTCGGACGGACTCGTACGGACGGCGGTGACGGATGGCAGAGAAAGAGGAAGGGGATGGAGGCCGAGCGCCGCACGCGTCGGGATGGAGCCGGCGAACGCCGGCCGTGCCATTTCGTCGGCGGGGAATATTTCCATATAGACCCCGTATTTTTACACATAGCCCCCTAATTCGGATCGCGATTAATAGTCGCGATCCGAGTTTTTTCATACAGATCCCCACGAGTTTTCCTATAGACCTCTACTTTGGATCGCGATTATCGCGATCCGAATATTTTTATATAAACCCCTTAATTTTCAAATAGACCCCTGGACTCGCTCGATTCGTCTTCCTTCCGTCCGGCTCCGCTGCCTGCCACGCCGGAGTTCCCAAACGCAGTCCCCCGCTCCCCGGCGAGGCCTGCCCTCATGCGCACAGACTTGCCGTCGTTCGAGCCAAGCGGAGCGCTTGAGCTGACGCAGCCAGGGTTGACGAAGCTAAGCTGACTGGGAACGTCTCCAGCCCTGCATCCGAGTCCCAACGCAGTGATCCGGCCGGTGACGTGCGCGTGTACGCAGGCAGAGCTCGCTCACAACCTACCGCCACATCTCTGCCACTTCCCACCATCTTGCTTGCAACGGTGACGAACCCAACCCAGAATCCATTTTCCAGCAGCCAGACTCTCTGTCTCCCTCCCGATCGGACGACTTCGATCCTAGACAACATCGTAGCACTGACTGGTGGCTACAGTGCGGAAGCGGACATGGAGATCCTGCCGTCCTCGCGCCCGGCGCAGCGGCCGGGCGTGAGGTCACGCTCCTCCTCGCTTCGGCGACACAGCAGTACAGCACCTTGACCTGCAGGAGACTGGAGTGTTGGACCCGCTGCCTCTGGCTGGCAGAGGAGCTAAGTCCGATCCGTAGGTGATGGTCGGGCCGCCAAGAGATCCCGATGGTTAAGGAGTACACGCCGGCGTCGCCGGTGAGCTGCTGAGGGAAGCGATGATCGATGCAAACGCCGGCGCCTCGACCTCCGCGCGGTGCCGTATGATCTCTGCCCTGATGGCCCGCTGTTCTCAGGTCCAACGGCAGGCCGCCTGTTTCTTGGACGATCTCTTGTTGTTCGACGACGGACCGAACGCAGCTGTACGTCTACCAAGTACCAACAACAGATGATACTCCTGATTCAGCAAGGTCCCGTTTAGTTCCTTGGAATTAAATTCTATTTTAATAATTATAATTTAGACATAAATTAATTAAACTAATATAGTTGCATGTGAAATATATTTGTATATTATTGTTGGCCAGAGAGATACTTATGTATTGCACTTTTGTTATAGAAAAGCTGAGTCGAAGAGTGTGTTATAAGTTGTACATTAGAAATATAACATGAAGAATGTATAGAATCAATTTCCATCTCCCACCTCCATAAATTTAAGATAATATATATACACATATATATATTGTGGAATGTTACATTTCAAGACAAATAGCCTACTCTATTAAGTAGATTCCAATTCCTCAAAATGAGGGATCCAAACGGGGCCTAACAGAAATAATGATTTTGTAAGATTGCGTTCTCCCAATGTGATAAACCTGTGGCACCCCTGTGGCACCAGAAAATAGTGATAAAAACTGTGATTACCTGCAGTCATATTTTCTTTTATGGTCACCGATGGAATTGGTTTGACATGCGCTAGGAATTGATTCATCTGTTGCACCTGTTATGGGCATATGCACTTAGCAGCATAGAATTTATGCATGATGATTTATCCTGACAAAGGGTAGGTGTTTTCTGCAGAATCCAGCTTCATTTAATCTGATCAGGTGTGGTTGTTAACTGGTGGAGCTGCTGATATTAACCTATTGTCGTGCGTCTGTATTGTGTTGATCATTAGCACTTCTGCAGCAACTTTACTGGTTATATGTGCTTGGTTAGAAACAAATTCTCAATGAGGAGAAATTGATTTCTCAACCTGCTGATATTTTTTGATTTTTTTTTCTGTTCTGCAGTACTAGGACAGGCACTGGCCACTACAGGGCGAGGGATCAGGTAAGGTGCTTCGACAAGTGCTCGACAAACTCAGGGTGCCCACTAGATAGAAATACTTAGATAGATAGTCAGGAGTAGAAGCACATATGAACTAGTTGAGGTCCTGCTTATTAGCCTTGTACAACTCTTCTCAGTTGTAATTTCTTTATAAAGAGTGGATTTATAGCAAGTTCATCCGCAATTCCTTCAGGTCGTCAGGGTTAAGGTTCCATTCAGTTTCGTCAGAGTTCAATCAGTCCAAGGTCGCCAGCTTGCATCTAATGCTTCCATCCTGCATCCAAAGGCCCAAGTCAAGACTCAATAAGCGACAGAAGAGTACAAGCTCATCTGCGTTCAGTTTTCAGACTTTAAACAATGTTTAATTACTTGCTAAGTTGATTACCGATGCCATGCCTGCAACTATAACGACTCCAGTGACTGCTGTAATCGTCGACCGTAGCTTGTAGTAGTAGCAGTAGAGTAAGTTGTCTTTGTACTTGGAGTCTATCCTATGAATCCAGTATCAGCCTTTGGAGCAGTACCAATTGGTTCTTGTTCTCAGTTATTCCCCCTTTCTGTTCATGCCCTGGTTCCTCAATTTTCTGACACCTTCTGGTATTCATCCATACTCTGAACTCTAGATTGCCGTTGGTCTAAACTATGATCTGAAGCATGATGCATTCTGTCGCAATTTACTCTGCCTGTAGTCATTTTCACCCTATTTAATTCCACAAATTTGAGTTTTGATTCTTCAAAATAATCACAATGCAAATTCAGTTGTTCAAAAAAAAAAACAAAACAAATTCAGACACCATACTGCGCTGGTGACTGCTTCATTTTTTTTTCTTTCTTCAATGTCAAAGAACATATGTTGCTCATGATACCTGGGATATTGGTGGCGATAGCTTGAAAAATTCAAATACTTGTGCTTGATAATACTTGCATGAAATCATTTGGACAGCGCGGACACCTTTCATCTGATGAGAATGGAATTTCATCGATTTCATTTCCGTAGTCAGTGGAGCAGATGGTAAATCACACTGACGTAACTTTCAAATCATGTATGTGTGTATGTATCGGAAGATGCTAAAATGGAAATAAAAAAGTTGTGAATTACCATGTGAATATTCGACCATGAAAGGGTTACGCCAAAATCAGAGGACGCACTAATCACAGGCGTCCTGCTGCTCGAGAGAAAGTTGGGCGTGAGTGACGTTCGCCGCCGCCGGTGAGGTGGGGCTCCTCGCAGGACAAGTGATGCTGCTCGGTGAGAGCATCCCGCAAGCCCAGCGGCATTCGGTGCGGTGGCGAGGCTGCTGGCCGCTCGCCTGACGCTGGAGAAGGGCCTCCGGCGATACGATCGATCGGCAACGGCAAGTGCTATCTAGTAGGGGCTGAGGGAGATGGTGGGTGGCGTGAGGCCAGGGCGTAGGGTTGGGAGGGACGGCGGCGACGGCGGCGGTCCGCGTGAGGGCCTCGGAGGATGACGACGAGGGGAGACGGGGAGAGCGCTAAACCATGGGGCACTTTGCAAATTTCCAATCTGAACCAAAGGTCATGTGTAAAACTATTCGGATCCAAACCGAGAGGTTGCGTATAAATATTCGGATCGCGATTATTAATCACGTCCAAATAAGAAGGTTATATGTAAATATTTGGAGCTACATGCAAATATGCCGCTCCAGCGACCCGGCGCTCTTCTGCGAGCTCGCGCCGCCGCCGGTGACCTTCGATACACCGAGACCCCTCCCGTCGAGCAACCCGCGCTCGTCTCCTTCAAATTCACGACACCGGGCGCCGCCTCTGCCCTCGCGCGCGGGCCCCGCGCAAGGGTCAAGGCCCTACCTCCTCTGCCGCAGCAGCGACGGCGGGCTCGGTGCCCTGCGACCGCGGTGGCCTGACCGCCTGAGACGGCTAGGAAGCGCAGCGCCGCCTGCCTGCAGGATACAGTTCGCTGAGTCTGGACCACCGCGAGCGAGCGCCTCTGCTTGCTGTCTTCCCGCCAGAACCGGCAGCCTCCAGCTATGCACTCATCGATTTTCTGAACTTTACTTGGTCTGAATGTCTGAAACGTCAATCTGAAGCTTGACTCTGCCTGCTGTTGCGATTTTACCGAATTGGGATACGGCCGTTGAAAAGGATCTTGATGCCGTTTCAGATGCGGCAAGTGCTTGATTTCTCGGTTACTATCAAAGAAAAAAACTAAGTCGGTGGGGGTTAAGACCGCCCCACGGCTTTTCATCAAGGAGGACCAACCGGCAAGAGGATTTTCTTTGACGGTAATGCTTGTCGGACGCCCCGGAGGTCAGGTGACGATCCCTGGTCCACATGTCTTATTCCTTCATCACCGCTCGTCTCGAGCTCTCTGCTTCTCGAGCTCCACACGTTTCTCACGGAGGACGCCGCGGTGGCGCCCGACGGCCTGGCCCGCTGTTGCCCGCAGCAATCGGAGCTCTTGCGCCGGCTGGCCTCCTTCCGGCGTCTCTCCTCGCTGGCCAGCAGCCTGGCCGACGCGGGCGCCGTGGTGGACAAGGACAGCGGCGGCGGCAGGGGAAGGACAGCTGGGTGGTGGCCGCAGCCGCGGCGACGAGCGCGGAGCTGGCCCTGACCGCGAGCGCGGCGATCTCGTCGCCGGTGATGCGGCGACGCTGCATCTCGGCGGGGGAGCACGAAGTAGATCTGCCCCGGCTGGAGCTCCTCTCCCGGGACGACCGCCGCGACGGCGACGGGTCCGCGAGCACCATCCCGTCAGCGTCACCACTGACGGCCTCCTCCAGAGCCATCGCCGCCGTAGCCGGCGGCGCGTACTCCCGGAGCTCGCCGTTTGGGAGCACTACTGCTGCTTTCTGCCGTGGTGTTATATTAGAATTTTTTTGAATGTTGCAATGGTTATTCCATAGGTTGAGGTCGAGATTCACGTTGCCGTGGGGTGTTCTTGCTGGTTGATTTTGTGGAGGAGATTTTTTTTTTCGTGGTGCACCTGCAGCAGCTTTATTTTGATGTTGCATGATTTTGAATAGATGTTGCATGAAATAGAGTTGTGATGCTACGGTGGGAATTTTACTTTTTCACGTACAAATATCTTGATGCGTTTTAGTATATGTTTACGATGTTGC
The DNA here is from genome assembly GCF_002211085.1 of Panicum hallii. Classification (NCBI taxonomy): domain Eukaryota; kingdom Viridiplantae; phylum Streptophyta; class Magnoliopsida; order Poales; family Poaceae; genus Panicum; species Panicum hallii. The sequence continues at coordinate 3,908,827 of NC_038043.1, read as the reverse complement.
AAATATTAATTTTTTATATTGCAAGCGTGTATTCTTGATGTTGCAACGGAGTCTATCGAACGGACGCTAGCCGCGCCGTTTTTTTAAAACCAGCCCGTAAATGATCGGAGGAAGGCACTGAAATAAATTTCCTTGCCAGCATACGTACAAAAGGCACTGAAAATACAACATCCACGCCAATGTTATTGCAATTCACTCTCTTTTCATCTTCTGTATCAAATGTAAAGGCTACTAACTCGTTTGGCCATCCTAATTTACCGCCCCACGCTATGAATCCATTCAACTCCCAGCTCGCGCGGACCTTACATCGATCACAACTGTCGTTCAGAACATGAACATATATACTTAATAATTGACAGTTGTTTCTTTTAGTATAGCTTATCTTTTTTCATTTTTATCACAAATTGACACTTCATGAATCATGCATGATATTTATTCGTACCCGCAACATTCTATAATTAAAATTGTAAACTCAAGATCCACTACCCCTGTCCCAATTATATGATGAGATTATTTACAGTTTGTGCACCATGCATATTTTGTGTTATCAATATGTTGACACACATGGCATTTGGATCAAAGAAATTTGATAAGGTGAACGTGAACACACTTACCCTTACGACAAACCAAACAGCGCACACAACCTTTTTCAACCCAGCACATTTACTAAGAAGATTTATCATTACAGGCTTAATGTCATGCTGACTCAACGAATCCAACCATCAAAAACCTCACACTTGGAAAGTCCACTGTCATACTCCAAAATATTTAATTTTGGATTGTGAGTACCTTTTAGGATGTTCTTATCTATCGTTTAGATTTTCTGAGAATTTTTCAGAATTTTCTAGGATTTATTCTTATTTTTCCTAGAGCTAAATCCATTTATTAGAAGGCTCTAAAATCTTTATCATGAGTTCCAAGTATTTTATTTGAATTCCTCGCATCCCAAATTATCTCTAGGATGCTTCCTTGAATTTCTTTGGACCTTCGGAATATTTTTTTTCGTGGTTGAAAAGATTTATCTAGAATTTTCTAGATTTATTTTAAGCCTGAAAATATATTCTGGAAGAATGAATTTGTTTTGTTTTCATCTCGAGCTGAATTCAACTTGTTTTGGGTCTAGTCCGCCTTAAATCCTAGAATCATACCATACGCAAGCTTGAGCTCAACCACCACCTCCTCATCCGTAGCTTTTGGCTAATAAAAATGATCCCGAGACTTTTTATTAAGATTTGGAGTTGCCCAAAGGATTTTTTTCCTACGAGGAAGCTCCCAAACATGTTTTCCTTTCTTTATCTCGTTCTTTAGTTCCCAATATCTCGTCGTGTTGGAGCGATCTGTTATATCACCATCATCTCTTTTTCCTCTATCCGTTCGAGTTCTCCATTTTCTAATCTTTCTCCCCGATCAAATCACGCTCGAAACGGTGCCCCATGGCTCGTTTTCGGTATCTTTCCGACGATGGTCTGCTATCATAACTATCACATCTAGTGTTCTGCATCGTCGCTGCAAATCCAACTTAACCCACCAATGATCCAGACCGATCCCTCCCCTCTTTCTTCCTCCTCTCTACGACCAATTCCTTCTCGATCAGCCCATCGACTTGCACTGGTCAGTTTCCATCTTCCTTTCTTTTCTTCTTTCCGCAGCCCAACATAATATTCCAACCCTGCTGGCCGAAACCGTTTCGTCCTAGCCAGCCTACTTTTCCCGATCCAAACCACCTCTTTTCTCTTATTCCCTCCGAACAGGCCATCTTCGCGCTAACAGGTCGAATCTGACCCAAGACAGATCGATCGATCGACCCGTAAGCCTACATTTTTTCCCCTCGTTTTCTTCTCTGACTATTTTCGTTTTTAGTTCATGACCGAAGCCAGTTCGGCCCACACGAACTTGGTTCCTGAACCTACCCACTCTCCTCTCTGCTTGTGCGGCTGTTTTTTTGGCCGAGCTTGCACGCCTAGCCGACCCAGCCAGCCCAACCCGAGCTGTAGGCAGGCCAAATCCGGGTAGGCTACGGCTACGCGCCGCCGCCGTTCTTGGCGTGCGCGCCACGCCGAATTGGCCGCTCGCGCCTATAAAACGCGAGCACCCAAAGGCCCTGCGCGTCCCCTGCTGCAGCCTGCAGCCCAGCTCCTCCCTGCTCGCCGCCTCTCTTGCTCACGAGGTACCGAATCCCGAGCGCCCCTCGCCCCTCCGTGCGCCTCCCTGCACGCGCCCCTCCCGGCCTCCCCATCGCCCCCTGCCCTGCTGCATAGCTGTGCCCTGCTCCCTGCCGCGCCGCGCCCCCCATGCAGCCGCGCATCTTCTGCACGCGACAACCAGCGCCGCCAGTTCTACACGCCGGAGCAGAACCGCTGCCTCCTCTTCCCGGTCGAAATCCGGCCGCCACGGTGAGCCTCCGCCGCGGGTAAGCCATCAAAGGGAACCCCCTCCCTCTCCTCTTTCGTTTCCCCCACGCGCCGAGGTCTCCCGTGCGCCGCCAATCTGAGCAGCCAGTGCTGCCGGGCACGATGGGAGCTATTCCCAAGCTTTTTCCATCTAAGCCCCAAGAAATCCTGTAATTTCGGCTGTTTTTTGTGTCTTGCAAATATCACATAATACACCCTAGATTTAATAGATCATTTCAACCCAGCCCCACCCATGGTCTTTTTCAGATTTAACTCTAAACTTTTTCTAATTTGCGAGCAATTGTGAGCACTGTTTCTGTGTCTTGCAAATCTTTGCTGCTAGCCCTCCAGATCTATAGTTAATGGCAACTAGGTCCTTGCAACATTATTTCGTTCGTAGTTTCCGCGTTTTAGATCCGATTCATTCTTTTTGCGTTAGTCTTCTAAAACTCTAAGCTATAGTTTAGAAGTGTTGTTGTACCATAGTTTCTGTTTTAAAATTAAATATAGATTTAATTTAATTAATGTTCTCTCATCTAGTTTTTCCAATTAAAATCCAATTAGATCTATACTCCGTTTTTATAATTAATGTTAACTTGATTAATATTAAGTCAAATGTGTTTTTAATTTAATTTATTTAGTTCAACTTGAATCATATAGAATTATACGTTTAGATGTTCTCACAAGTTCTTTGCTAATTAATTATTTAATTAGTATAATTTATACATAGACAATTATAAATAAAATTTGACTAAGTTCTACTTTGTTTTACAGATGCAAAATATAATATGAGTTAATTATAATCAAGGATATTTTCTTTCAAATATCCTTTATATTTTATTTCTAAATTAAAATAAATGAAGCTTAGAGTTTCTTTGTTCTCTTTTATAACATAAACCTTCCGATAGCTGTTTATTTTTAACCGTAGCTCCGTCTTCTGTGTTTCTTACGCTCTTGTGACAGTAGCAACGAACCCTATCCTTTACTATGCTCTCTTTAAGCTTTCATTTTGTTTGGTGTGTTGTTCTTAGTTCTTCTTATTTGTTTGTTGTTGTGCTTCGGTCCGATGCTCATTTGATGTTAGAAGGATCGCGATCGAAGAGTTTTGAAGATTAAGAGTTTCAAGAACAAGAGTTGAAGAAAGGTAAGTGTTTTTTATCATTCTTTTATCCTAATAATAACAATAAATATAACTTTTTCCTTATGCATGCATGTGTCTTAATTTTGATGGATCCTAATTAAGGATATGCCTAGTCTTTATGATCATTCCTCGTTAACCTGAGTTTTACCTTTATGTTGGGTAGTTATTGCTTAGTTGCTACAACTGGTGCTGGTTTGGGAATAATATATAATCATGATGACAACAATGATGATGCTACACCTGTTCTATCCATGTTCATGCGCTATGTGTTGTTACCACAAGATCATCTGTTTAATCGGAACATGGAGATCGAACACCTAGAAAATAGTGCAACCATAATACTTCATGGCTCTGATCTTGACTAATTAATTAGAGATTCTAACTTATGATAATCCTTCTGAAAGGGCAAGATGGGTTGCATCAACGGGATACAGCTCGATCCTCTTGAGGCTTTGATATGTGGTCCTTGACTAAGGCACTGCTCACTAGGGAGAGTTATGACCGCTTTGACTTGAAACTTTAGTAGATTGTCATAAGTTAGGGAATCCTTGTAAAGGTCTCGTAGTGAATCACTTGCCACTCACCTCGGAAGTGTTTAAGAGGCTAGCTACCTCGGAAAAATCAGGAGACACGAATTTTGGGTAAAGTGTACAACCTCTGCAGAGTAAAAGCTGATATATCAGTCATGCTCACAGTTAAGAGCGGCTTGGACCCTCACATGATTAATGAACTTGAAGATGAAATAAATCGTGGACCATATTTATGGCATGATTAATATCGCAGTAAGCCAGCAGCCTTTCCTTGCTTTTGGCCTTCATGTCATATAATTTCCAACACTTGCTGAGTACCAACCATAAGTGTACTAACGCTTGTTATAATTGCTGCTCAGAAGAAAAAGTTGATGTGAAGTCTTTTGAAGATGATGCTGAGTTCTAGGTGTATGCAACCCCCGGTAGATTGCTTGAGAAGCTTTGGAACCTTCGTTTCCAAGATAAGTTATATAACTCTGATAATATTTTAGTTCTTCTTTCATGATACTGTTACTGATTATTCATTGATGAAGTCACCATATGTATAAAACTTGATCCTGGCATACATATATTTATGCATTCAGTTTTATCCTTAAGACCGGATGTGACATCTACTTATGACCTCGAGACTCTCCAAGTGTGAGGCACACATGGTCAGTTGCAACATTCAGCATATATGGGAAGTATTTTGGTTGGTGTCCAAAAATAGTATATGTGCACAGGTTTATAAATTTGTATTCTCCCAATGTCATAAAAAGCTGTGATATGATACACCTACACTCATATTGCCTTGTATGGCTGCTGTTGCAATGGCTAGATATGCTGTAGGAGTTGATTCCTCAATTACCTATGTTATTAGCATATGATGGGATCTTAAACTATCTTGATTTAGGCTAGCCAAGGAAGGCAACTAGCAGGAATGAGACCTAGAAGGCCATTACCTAATACCTGTGTGATTGAGCTTCTACACGCCAGTTATCAGCCTCACATTTATCTTTAACCCTACGCATTCCTTAGCTACGGTATGGTACTCTACAACATAGAAGTATGGATGGTGATTTATACTAAAAGGGATAGGTATTGTTCTGCATTTTCTGAGTCCATCTTCTGTTAATGTGATCAAGTGTGGTTGTTAACTGGCAGAGCTGATGATAATAAGCGATTGTTGTATGCCTGTTCTGTGTTAGCACTTTAGGAGAAAAATGTTGGTTCCTTGGGCTTGGTTAGAAACAAGTGTTCAATGAGGGGAAATTCATTTGTAAACCTGCTGATGTTGTCTTGGCTTTTTTTTCTTCTGTTCTGCAGTACTTAGAGTGGCACTGGCCACTTCAGGTGAGGGATCAATTGTGAGTGCTTCAACAAGTGTTTGACAAACTCAGGGTGCTCACCAGAGTGCTTCACACACACGCGCGCGCAGACAGAGAAAGAGAGTGAGAGAGAGAGAGAGAGAGAGAGAGAGAGAGAGAGAGAGAGAGTAGAGTGGGAGCATCTATCAAGAGATTTCTCTATTTCTTTAATTTTAAGATTTAAAGGATGGGGTAAAAAGAAAAGAAGAATGGGTATGCTGTTCAATGGTTTGATGCATTAGCCTGTACCTGTTCCTGAACATTAGCCTTGAACATGAAAATAAGAATGAGTAACTTGCAGGCACTGATAGGGCAGCACGATTGCGGAGGATCTGAAAGGTTCAGGAACAAATGCACACCATGCACGGATTTGATGAAGTCAGATATACAGGACCGTCGACATTTAGTTAGGCGACATTAGCTGAATGGCCATTGAGATAACTTCATAAGATGTTGTTTTTGCTTTTTTTTTTTGAAAAAGTTGCACATTCTCTGAACATTAGGGTGCGTCGTTTAATTTCTCTCGGCACTCGCAGCCCCCGTTCCTGATCGTGTCATCAGTCGAGCTCGAGCACTAGCAGAGTGCCGAAGCTGAGCTCGCGCCATGCTCTAGACGACCGCCATGGCGGAGGCCGCGGTCACCATCAGCTCGGCGTCGCCGCGTCGGTGAGACCCCCCAAAGAGGCGGCTGTTACCTCAGAGGAAAACAGGATGGATATGGCAACGGCGACACGCGCGCGCCGGGTGTCTGCGGCGAGTAGGCGCGGAGGCGCCGTGGGGGGAAGCAGGCACTCGTGCACCGTACACGCCGCCAAGGAAGACCTCCGGTGGAAGCGCGGCACATGTACACGAAGCCGTCATCTCCGACGACGCCGGGCGCGACGGACGGCGGCGGCGAGCGGGGAGCGCGCTCTGGACACCCGGGGCACACGCCCGCTCGGCATCTCCATCGAGGCTGGCATGTCGCCTGCGCCGCGGAGCAGATCGGTCTCGGATGTTGGCTTTCTTTCGGTCGGACCCCCGCCAGAACGGCGGCCGCAGCCGACTTATTTTAAAAAAAGAGTTTTAAAAAAATAAAATTCAAAAAAGGGGTGCCGGTTCGGAAAATTTGGGAAAATGGGTACGTCCCGCCCGTTGATCGGGCGGGGGGCGTGGGGCCGGGGACCTCCCGCCCAACCAGCGGGCGGGAGGTTCCAAAACTTATACCCGAGGGCCTCTTCGCGAATAAGAAATTTTTCTTATTCGCGAAGAGGTCCCTGATGCGGCTACGGGGGCGTCCCGCCCATCCAACGGGCGGGAGGTAGTGCCGAGGGGCATCCCGCCCGTTGGGCGGGCGGGAGGTCCCCCCGCTATATAAGCCCCCACCTGCCCCTAAATTTCCATTTTATTCAGCAAAAACCAGGAAAAAAAGAAAGGGAGGAGAGGAAGAGAGAAGAGGAAGCGGCGAAGCTCTGTTCACACATCGATTTGGAGGTATATTCTCATTCTAGTCGTATGATTACTTGAAAATAATTATAATCTAGGAAATATTTCTTAGGGTAGTTATGTTTTGAATAGTTTTTAGTATTTTTAATTATTTTTAGTATAATTTATATTCTGAATAGTTTAGAATCTGGAAAATATAATCTGGGAATCGCTGAAACTTAGGATCGTTGTGTATTAATATGTAGAATAACTAGTTTATTAATGATTGACAGATATGTCTTCCGAGAAGGGTATTTTCAGTATATATTACGGAGAAGAAAATGTGATTTATGGGCCGAATGGGGTAGATTTAAGTGAATTCAACTGTGCGGTCAGAGGAATTATCAGACCGCACGAGAGGACATTTGAATCACTATGCAACTGGTTAATGAGGGGATTAAGGATTAATCAGGAGACACACACTGTGTGTTCAGTGCGTCATAAATCGTACCACTCACGCTTTGATCTGGGAGCTGACGCCACTTGCAAGCAATGAGAACTGGTTAACTTATCTGCAAAATGCAAGTCATTGGCAATGGCCACTGGTACTCCTTGTCAGTGTGCACCAGAACCCTTTGATAAATATTGAAGCTGCTCCGGGGGATAAAAATATTGATGAAGAAGTTGAAAAGCCAAACATTAAGACAGGTGGCACTGCAGCACCTCAATACGTGGCTGATGAGGGGGAGAACATACCCTTTATTGTTGAACAGTTGCAAGACGAAGAACGTGAATTGGATGAAGCAATGAATGCCGATTCGTCTGATGATAACGAGGATGTGCCTGAAGAATTGGTAAGCAGCGACTTCAGTCATGTTGTCGTAGATGAGGGATCCAGCGTGCCTTCGGATTACAAGGAGAATGAAGTTGTCCAGGGTGCGAGATACCACTCAATTGATGAGGTGAAGAAAGCTGTTAAGTGTTGGTTTCTCTCTTATGCGAGAGTTTAAAATAGTCGAGTGCAAATCTCGTAAGTACGATGTGGTATGTGTGAAGGAGGGCTGTCCGTGGCGGGTGCATGCCTATAAAGGCAAATGGAAAGATTATTGGGAATGCTCAATTGTCACTCAGCACACTTGTCATTTGCCGGGCGTGCAGAAGACCCATCGCAATCTTACAATCGCAAATGAGATGTACGGGATGATAGTAGAGAACATGTCATTTGAACCAAAGTTTATTATCAGGCATATTCAGAAGAAGTACAAGTATACCATCTCGTACAGCAAGGCATGGAGTGCAAAACAGAAGGTGTTGGAGATGAGGTTTGGGACGTTCGAGGCTGTATATGATAATCTTTCTCGATTGCTGGCCGTCCTTTGTCAGAGAAATCATGGAAACTATTATAACCTAAAAAATCTAGACAGAGGAGAAGGTCCGCCCTTCATATTGCAGCGGGCCTTTTTCAGCTTGGGTCCATGCATTAACGCATTCCAACACTGCCGGCCTCTCCTGTGCATCGATGGGACCTTTCTCACAGGAACTTGATGAACTGACCGAGAAGAAAAGAAGCGAGGACGTAGCAAAAATCAGAACTGCACAGGACGAAGCAGAGGCTTTGTGTCCTTTGCCAGCAGATACTGCACGTACTCGCAGAAGGTCTGGGTTAGCGGTAAAAACCTTTTCTGAATGGATTGAGAATGAACCGAAAGAGGAGTGGGCGTTGCTTTATGATTCCGATGGTGCAAGGTACGGCATAATGACCACCAACTTCGCCGAGGTTTACAATTGAGTGCTGCGAGGTGTTCGTGGGCTTCCAATGGTTGCAATTGTGGAATTCATCGTCCACGGGTGTACCAATTACTTTAGAGATTGGTTCACTAGAAATCAGACATATATGCAAGATCCTGACAGATATTTTGGAAAAATGATGATAGAATATATGACCAAGAAGACAGCTAGCGCCCAGCTACACCATGTACGACAATGTGGTACACAGGAGCTCAAGTTTGAGGTAGCTCCCAAAGACAGAGCACGATGTGGCATGAGACGTCAAACTCCTGTAAAGGAGTGCATCCTCAAGTTTGATGGAACTTGTTGTTGCTCATGCATGAGGCCAAAGTTGCTGCACATACCTTGTTCTTATGTAATGGCTGCTTGTGCGGATATTCGACATCTTGTCGATATATATGTTTCCTATTACTTCAGAAAGGAGACAATTACCAGCACCTGACAGTATGATATCTATGGATTCCGTATGGTTGGATCGTTCACTGAGACAGCGAATCCTGTGATATATATTCCAGACCCGAGAACAGCTCGGGTTAAGAGAGGGCGCCGTCAGACACGGCGTATTCGTAATGACATGGATGAGTCAGAGCTCCGTCCGAAGATACAGCGCTGCAGTGCATGTAATCAGAGTGGACACACGTATAAACGTTGTCCAAACAATGATGCTGGGCCCAGTTCTGCTGAAGCTGGCCCTACAGGTGATGCTACAGATGGAAGACCTCCGGTTGCATCAAGGAGTGGGAGACGTCGACGATCGAGTGTTGCTACGACATCAGGCATCGTTTAGTTGTAATTTTATTTGAGCGTTGTTTGCTCATGTGTAATATTTGCCGCGTTGAGTTTGTATCAGACCTGGATGTGTATTTGTAATTTTAACAGACCATTATGTGTATTTGTAATATTTGCCGCATTGACTTGGCATTTGTATATTTAAACTTGTTTGTTATCATACTATTTTATTTTTAATGGCTTGATGTCGTAATATTTGGATTCTACATTGCAAAATGTTATCACTTAACCATCTTCATACGAGCTTTAGATACCGTAATCTTCTTCCTAAAATTGAACTAAATTCCATCAAAACTATCAAAAACCATCAAAAACCAAAAACCATAAAAAAACCATAACCATCAAAAACCAAAATAAAAAACCAAAATAAAAAAACCAATAATAATAAACTAAAATAAAAAAACAAAAATAAGGAGGGAACCTCCCACCCAACGGGCGGGCGGGATGCTTCAGGAGGCTCTTCGCGAATAAGAAATTTTTTATTCATGAAGAGGTCCTCGGGAGGGGTCTAGAAAAAGTTTTGGAACCTCCGTCCATTGGATGAGCCGAAGGTCCCCGGCCCCACGCCTCCCGCCTGATCAACAGGCGGGAAGTACCCATTTTCATAAATCTTCCGAACGGCACCCTTTTTCGAATTTAATTTTTTTAGCTCATTTTTTTTAAAAGAGGTTCACCACCATGGTGCCAAGCGGCCCAAGGCCCTAGGACTCCGTGGAGCTAAAGCACCGGCGCCGTGTCGCGCCGCCCCGAACCATGAGCCACCAGTCATGTGAGCCACGCGTCCGCTCAACCTCTGGGCGAGCAGCACGGCCAGGAACAAGTAGTCCGATTCCTCTGAAACTCAGAAGCAGTAGAGCATTCCGTTTTGCTGATTTCTCTGAGCCTAAGAGCCATACCATCACCGTATTGGCGACCCTTCAATCAAGTTTAAATCGCTACGTTTCTAAACTAGATTTGTAAAAGTTATTAAGTCAATTTCTAAAATAAATAATGTGAAGTTTATTGGGTCAAATTTTGAAAAGGTTAAACAGGTAAAATAAAAGGCCTAGAGTATTTATGATAGAAGGGAGTAGTAAGATCTTAGAAGCAAATACAGGAAAATTACGAGGATGAGGGACCGGATGGAATGCATGGAAAACATATGATTCATGGAAAAAAGATACATGCTAGAATAATTCTTTTGCCAAAATTCAGACAGAACGGTAAGATCTTTATAAGTTGTAGAGATACATTTTTCTGTTCTAAAATAGAGGAAAATGAGCCTACCTCAAATTATTTTTTATGGTACAATTGCTCGCACACCCTATGTTCACGCTAGACCTACAAACTATACACACACCACACATCCTAGAGATCCACGAAGTCATTCAGAGCTTTGCAAAGCGGTGGGCACATCGCCGTACCAGGTATATGTATGAATCATCTAGCTCGTTCAAATCCTCGTTGAGATAAATCTCGACAAATTTAGGTGCCTACTTTTTTTCAAATATAAAACCATTCTTCCTAGGTTGATCAATCCGAAAGAAAACCAACCTAGACTACTGTTTTGATATAGTTAAATTCAAATTATCGGCCCACCCAAAATTATATTGGGCCAAGATTGGAGTCGTCGAAACGAGGCCTTAAAATTCTTCTAATTTTGGTTTGCTACGGAGGCCTTAGTCAATAAACCCCCCTTGTACCCACAACTGTAGTCTCGGCCCCCCGAACCCATCTCCCCACATCAGCGATGATACAGGGAGCCCGGCGAGCCTCGGCTGCGGCGACGACGGCCGGCCCGCGCCCGCGCCCCGGCAGCACCGCCCTCCTGCCGCCCGGCCCGCCGCCTCGCCGCACCTCCGCGCGGCGGGCCCGAGGCGGCGGCCGCGCGGGCGCGGCCACGGAGGCGCTGGTGCGCCGCTCGGTCGTCGAGCCGTGCGTCACCTGCGGGATCTGCGGCGGCCTCATCCGCGACGCCACCGCCTTCTCCGAGTGCCTCGACGCCTGTAAGCTCCCCCGCCTGCTGGTGGGATCCTCGAAATGCTACTCCTTTTTTGAGCGGAGTTCCCCACCCTGTTTGCTGATGTGAGCGTCCCTGGCTGCCGGCGCCGGGGTATGGGAATGGCCTTCCCAGTTCCAATCCGTCTGTCATCGATTGGATTCCGTTCGATTTCGACTTTGTAATCGGTTTTTTGCATGGGACATGTGCGCATGTGTCTGCGGGATGAGCGCACCGGTCGCAGTTAGCTGAGCACGAGTGCTCTCTGTGCTTTGTCGCCTAGACCAAGCTGCTCAGTGCCAGTGGGTAGTGCTGTCAAGAAAAAACTTGAAATTGCTGCTAGCAATCCGTAAACGTCTTGAACTTCAATTTCTTCAGTCATCGATAATAGCGTGTTTAGTTCAGTTTGCAGGAAATGCATATATGACAAGTTGGCCAAGGAAAATATAAAGTGCTGCCCCACGTGCGGCATCCATTTAGGCCGTGCTCCATTGGAGAAGCTCAGGTCTTGTCTGTTTCTCTCCCTAGTTGCTCTTAGTCTGCATTTTTTATTAACAAGGTGGATTCGTTGCAAGCTAGCATTTTATGGGTTGGCTTAAAACTCTTTTTTTTTTCTACCAATTTCTTTCTGCATCTTCTCCCTTTCTTCTTTTTCAGTGAACTCATAGTATTCCTCCTATTTCTCTAAAAGAAATTGCAAGCTACTTTGGACCTTCAGATGCGTGATGCGTCTAAGGTTCCTGTGTGTAAAATAGATAGTTATGGACTTATGGTTTGCGATGCAAATCATTATGGATCATGATATACCGGTGTCAATACTTTGCTGTCCTCGGTTTGCACTTTGCAGCAACAGAAAATGCTCTACCCTGTCCATTTCTATTATATTATCAACTAGATGCAGCTTGGAATTCCCATAATGCAACCTTTTTTCTGGTAAAAGGGAAATCTTACATGTTGCTTTGAATAATTGATAGACCTGATCATAGCCTGCAACACATCAGGTCAGTGATATTTCCTTCTAAGAGGCGCAAGGTTGCCACTGTCAAGAAGAGGAAGGAAAAGGTACCGGCTGAATCGAACCTTTCTTTAGTGGTGGATATAGCTGTAGAAGGAAGCACTGTACTGCTGCCACACTTACAGAAGGTGGAGGTTGAGGTGATTGATGAGGCTTTGGTAGCTCAGGAATCAGTTCATGAGTCTTCCACATTGGTAAGGTTTTTCGTTTTCTCCATAATTTTCATAGGTAGGTAGGTTTTTATAGTCCTTAAATTGCTTTTTTTTTCTTATCAGAATCTTGCTCCTGTTGGAAGAGATGTTTTGTCACGAATTAGGTGTCGGGACTTTTACTCAGCATGCAGTCTTTCTGCGGAGACTGGAGCCTTGATTGTGTGGCAACCACCACCTGTCCTAGAGGAGGTAGTTGCCCTCGATCAGTTAGCCCCCAGGCAGGACCCAGAGACTTTTGGGCCTCCAGCGACCTCTGATACTGAGTACCAGCAACAAGAACTGACTGTACAGATGACCAATACTTCGGTAGTGGCTGGCAGCTCATCCCATTCTAGGATGACTGTCCAGGATGATGAAAGCTTCAGGGGAGATATTCTCACATTGTTGAATGAGGTAAACACATTTCTCACACGAGTTTGATTGAAAGCAATGCTATTGGTTAGAATTTTCTAACATGTATACCAGAGTAATGCAAGGATCATGGGGAGGTATGATGCCTACATAAACCAATTTAAGGCAGAGAACTCCAAATTAATAGAGTGAGCTTCCTGAAAAATTTCTTTAACAACCTTTTGCCCCTATGAACAACAATGTGTAATCGTGTATATTTGTTACTTGATTGCACCTGTAGGCAATTGGAAAATGAAAGAGCAGCTTCTCTTGAGAAGACGAGAATTCTCGAAGAGAGGCACCAACGAGAATTGGAAGATGAAAGAGCAGCAGCTGCTGAGAGGACTAGAATCCTTAAAGAGAGGCTCCAAAGAGAATTGGAAAATGAACGAGAAGCTGCTGTTGAGAGAATAAGAATTCTTGAAGAGAGGCTCCAAAGAGAGTCCCAAATAGTCCTGGGTCTTGAAAGCCGAAGCCAATCCTTGGAGGCAGAGAATTCCAGACTTAATGAGTTTGTTCTCTTAAAACTTCTTCAGCTAGATTTTTTAAGAACAATAATTTACTTGTTACTCTTGTCAATTTCAGAGAACTAGAAAATGAAAAAGCAGACAACCAGGATCTGATGTCAGATATTTCAGAGAAAAGTGATGAGCTTGCTACACTCAAATATTACTGTGACATGTTTGAGTCAGACAAGACATGTAAAGATCAAACTTTCTCTGTTCACCTTTCAAATATTTTGCCATGAGTTAAATCTTACGCTACATTTCCATTTTTCTAGATCTAGAAAATCAAATTGAGCATCTGAACAAGGAATTGGAATATAGGAAGAAAGAGCATGCAAGATATGTCCGTCAAGTCTTGGATGCAGCAAGGGCGGTTCCTGACAACTTGGAGACTATCCCCACCGATGCTGGGTTCTGGATTGAAGCAGAGACATCGGACCTTTCTTGAACTTCTGCTGATGTTTCAGGTTGTTTCTTCCTCTGGTTGCATGTTAGTAGCTTTGTATAGTGCTGTATCCGTCTGTTTAGTTGTAGCTTAGCTTCTTGTTAATCTCCTTCCTGTGCTGTTTGGTTCTGTCTGGTGTACCAAAATAATGTAAATTCAATTCTGTTTGAAGCTGATGCAAAGAGCCAATTTTATGTTTGCAGTTGATTTTTCATATTTATTCATGTGGCTCCTGTAATTTATATAAAAAAGGAACTTTTATTTCCATGTCTAGTAGGTTTGGTGTGATGGTTGCCACACTAAAAGTAGTTGTGTCTTTTTTTTGAACGGTAAAAGTGGTTGTGTCTGTTGGAGTGATCAAGTTAATTTAGTAGTTGCCACACTAAAAAAAATGTGAATTTTCTTACCCCTTGATCTCTCCCTTAAAGTGAAGATCGAATGGTTGTGTGTCCATCATAAGTGTGTGACTCGTTAACTTGATCACACGAATCTCTTGCTCATGAAAGCTAACAGTGGAATACTTGATGCATCAAATTAAAACTAGCTACTCTTTTACTGTTTGCATCTGCATTACCGCAGAGGATAGGGATCCACAACTGGAAGTACAGAACGATTGGCAAAATATTCAGTATGGTGGAATCCTGAAAACCCTCTGGAAAGATACACTCGAAGTTTGTGAAAACACTCGGCATTATGGAATCATTAAAACTATTTGTCCGTGATTTGTTATTTTATGAATTAACGTAGCAAGCTAGGAATTCTAATAAAACAGTTTGAAATATTCAACATTTTACTTGGTTTGTTAAAACACCTTCCAAATGCACCCAATTTAACTTGATCACTAACAGTGTGCATGGTTCGATATTTTTGTACTACAATTCTATTCGGAAGAACACTCGAGCTATCCTTATCCTCGCTTTGGCCCTTCCACTTGATCGTGGCCGATGGCGCACCTTTACCACCTCATTGCTCCACCCATAATAGTTTTCAATGACGGATCAATTTTTTTTATCTGGTTCTTTTCTAAATTCCTACTGTTCTATTTTTTTCCTTAAAAAATAGAGGAGTATGCAACAATACGAATCTTGTGAGGTGGAAAAAGAAGTGAAAATATCAACTATAGGCTAGCCGGTTAAAAAAAGCAAAAAACTCCAGCTAATGTACGGCCGGATGTATTTTAACATTCTTTTACGGCACACCTAAATTTAGAAAGTATTATTATCATGAACATATATCTTTTCTACTTTTATCTATAAAAAGAGTTGCCTGCATCCATGTAAAACAAAGTTTGAACGTGTGAAAAAAGAGATCGAATCATCTTCAATTGCTTATATTTTCTAAATTATATATCGATTTAGGATCCCTTGCACCATTGTAATTCTTATAATTTTATCAACACAACAAGACTGATCTGTCTATATTTTGAAGCCATATTTTAAATAGACACAAAAATTGTCTATACCAACTAAAAAAGACAATAATAAACCAAATACAATACCTAAGAGTATTCAACAAAATTACGTACATCTTTGACATAAAATATATTGACTTGTTCCACTTAACTATATATCCGGCCATCTTATCATACCTTCATATCATTAGTGCTCTCTTCCCATCACGGAGTTATTATCTTCTATCGAACTCAGTTCCCAACCAACTTATAATAAGCAACCTTTTAGTTATAAACACATAAGCATGTTTTTGAAAAATCGTAAGCAGATTAGAATCAAGACAAAGCATTTTCTACCACGAAGAAGTTGCCATCTAAATATATGCAAGTGTGGTCTTATTTTAGGGTATCGTTGAGAGTTAAACAGTGATCTAGTCGGATTTTAACTTAGATGCTTGCTTTGAATTTATGATATTTTTATATTTTGAAACCGCATTGCTTTTGATATTATTATTTGTATTTATCTTTGCATATAGGAGTGTGTCAGTATGGGATGGAGTAAAGTGAAAAATAGAGTCTACCGCACATGATGCTTGGACCTTGGATGGTCATGAGCATATGAACAGTAGCAAACCACGTAATAGTTCTAGTGTAGTCCTTCCACGTGACCATCCAATAGTTTCCCAAAAAAATCTATGGGGCGACAACTTCAGGCACCCGGGGGTTTTCTACCGAGATCAACGTCTCCTCAGTTCCTCACTCCTCGCCCTCACTCGGGGCGCTTTGCTCCATCCGGGCGGACTCCCATGATCCCATCCCGGCACCACTGCTCTCCCAGCTCCAGCACCGCCCATCCCTCCATTACCCCCGCCGCCGTCCTCCGCTGAAACCCTATCGCCGCCTCCGCTGCGGCTCTCCTGGCCGGTTGACGCTTCCTCTTCC
The DNA here is from genome assembly GCF_002211085.1 of Panicum hallii. NCBI lineage: Eukaryota > Viridiplantae > Streptophyta > Magnoliopsida > Poales > Poaceae > Panicum > Panicum hallii. Next base: position 3,892,561 of record NC_038043.1, on the reverse strand, counting down.
CTACCCTGACCCTGATCGCACCTCACTGCGCCGGCCCCTCCCTCTCTGTCTGACCGCACCGCGCCGCTGCCCGCTCGCTCGAGCGGCACCTCCCGGATCGAGCGGCCTCCTACGGGCGCAACACGCAGCAGTATCTGGTTCGTCACGGCTGGGGAATCCGGACTGCTGGCTCTTGAGTTGGGATGGTGCGTCTCATCGCGGTTGACGAGATGCACTGTGCTGATACGGACCCGTTGCCTGATTTGCAATGCAGGAATCATCATGAGGAGAAGAGGCCGGCGAGCTTCGCCTGTGGCCAGCCCGTGCTCCGACGGCACCGCCGTCGCGCAGGGCGCGGATGCGGAGGTGATGGTGCGCCGCTCGGGGGTCGCGTCGTGCGTCACATGCGGGCTCCGCGGCGGCTTCCTCCGCGTCGCAGCCATCATCACGGAGTGCCTCATTCCTGTAAGCTCCGCCTCCACCCTCTACCCCTATCCACTAAATACTTTCTTGACATTAGGTGTGCTTCCTCCTGAGCTCACGCTTATAAATACTCCCTCTGTTGACTGTAAAGGGGATGCCTACTGTTCACAACTATCAAGATTCACTGTATGAAAATTATGTTGCTAGGCTGCTTCTAGAAATGCTCTCATAAAAGTATGATTTTGTTGCAATAAATTGACATAAAGTTACAAAAAATTGTTGTCAAAGAGATAAATTGTTCCTTATTCATAAACACCCAGCTCTACATTTCCTCTAATCTATCATTATGTGTTTGGATCAGTTTGCAGGGAATGCATAGTTGATGAGCTGACACATAAGAATATCAACCGCTGTCCTAAGTGTGACATTGATTTGGGTTGCAATCCACTGGCGAAACTCAGGTCCTGTCTGTTTCCCTAACTATTTTCTGTTAGTTTGTACTTGGCAGTACCACTTACTAGTGTAGAAGCATGCTCCAGTGAATTTTATTAGGCATCTGCCCTTTCACCTTTTCTTGTTGAAGTACATTATATAATCAGTGCCGGTAAAAAGTATTTGGAAAACAGTAGACTGCGATTGATTACATGGGAAAGCATGATTAAAAATCCTGTCTCAAAGGTCTCATCCTTAGTTGACTCTGCAAGTGAGCAAACATTTTACATGCTGTAGTCGTTGCTAATGCAGCTTTGCTTGCCATTTTTTAATACCAATATCGACCTCATTTGGGAACCAGCTGTTCTTCTCGTCAGTGAATTCGTGGTACCTCTCTTGCAGTTGTTGCAGCAACAGAGCGAGCTGAGCGTGGTGGAGCCAGAGCAGCTTTTCGGATAGTCGACCAGTTCGGCTCACCCGCAGCTCCTGAGGGGCCACCTCCTCCACAGCTGAGGCGCTCCTCGCGTACTCGCACTCAGCCAGTGGCCACACCGACTCCTCCAGCTTCGACTGCTCGCAGCGGCAGGAAGCGGACTCGTGAGGAGCCCCAGAGGCAGCAGCAGCAGCCGTCAGAGCAGCAGCCAGAGGGTTCAGGGTCCGAGTCAGAGGTTGTGGCTCCCAGACTTCCCTCAGTCAAGACCATCTTGAAGGGGAGTTCTCAGTTTGTCTGGAAGTACAGGTTTCACGATAGGGATTTGTGGTTTCCTGAGCAGCGCCAGACTCCAGATGACCACCCTTTCTGGACTGAGTTGCAGCAGCGTTTTCACCGAGCATACCACCACACTCGCACTCAGGTTCAGCCTCACAGGCGTTTGGTGATGAACACCATGGCACGAGCAGTCCCTATGGCAGTCGAGAGCTTTCAGCAGTACTTCAACTACATGCTCGGGATGCTCGACTTGTTCACTCTGCCAGGCCACTACATTTTAGATTGGGTTGAGATTTTCTACTCCACAGTCTTCATTCAGAGTGACCGCTCTCGGATTATGTTTATGTTTGAGGGAGAGAGCCATGTCTTGCACCGTAGTGACATCGCTGCAGCTTTGAGGCTCCAGGAGTCAGACCTCCGCTTGCACGACCTTGTTTACCCGGACATCCCACCTTCCCGACGTCCAGTTTGCCTACTCTTTTTACATGTTTCTTTGAATAATTTACAGAGGTAACCATAGCCTACCACATGTAAGGTCGACTATAGTTCCAGATGTATGTTTGATGGGCGAACCAATGGACAGTGAAACTGAAACCGAGGCAGATGAGAGGCTTGGGATGGAACCCTCTGCAGCTCCAGCAGCCCCTAGGCAGAGCCAGGCGACCACTACTGCCCCAATACCGGATCAGATTAGCATGGATAAACAGACAGACTCTCCATCTTCAGTGCCTTCTTCCACCACTGTGGTAACCACAAATGATCCTTCCCATATTCTAACTTCGGTCCAGTGTAATGAAACCTTGAGGAGGCAAGTCCTCCGCATTTGCAATGAAGAATTGTACTCATAATTTTTTTTCTCAAATTATAGCCACTGTTTTCTAACCCGTTGCATATTTTTTGTCTGCTAGAATTCAGAAAGAATCATGCAGTGGTTTGAGGCTTACATAAACCAAAGTCAGATTTATAAAGAAGTTGCCAGATTAAAGGAGTAAGCATTATTTGCTTAATATTATTAACTTGCTTTATTATACTAATCTAAATCACAGAGAGCTGGAAAATGCAAGATCAGAGAAAACTGTAGCTTTTGAGAGGGCCAAAGTTCTCAAAGAGAGACTCGAAGAGCAGACTGAGCGAATTCAAACTGAATCCAAGCAGTCACAAGAAACTGAGGCTGCTCAGAGAGAAGTGCTCCGAGAATATAGAGCCCTGAAATATGATATGACCGAGAAGAATGAGGAGCTGAGCAGTTTGAAGCATAATATCACTATGATTGAGAAAAGAAGCATAGAGGTCGAACAGAGAAATTCAGGTATGAAGTTAGAGGCGTTATCTTAAGTCTCCGTATTTCAGCATAATTGAATGTTTTCTTACAGAACATCTTTTTATTTCTCTAGCTCTAGAGGACCAGATTGACCAGGTCAACAGTTTATTAGAAGCAGAGAAGTTCAATACAAGAAAATTAAATGAACAGCTTGGGAAAGCCATCAATGAGAGAAACGAGCTAATAACATGGAGACCTATAATGATGGCCTCGCCACGATCCAAGTTGCATCCGTAGATCATCAACTGTACGAATATCTCGACTAAAAGACATTTCGATCACGTTAAAGCTTGGTCATTTCCAACATTTGTTGGATCGTATTGATGCTCTGGGACGGATACAGGAGCATCTGCCTAAGATGTTGGAAACCATTGAAATAGCCACAAGCCTTTCTGCATACAGCCCAGCTGCTGCCATGCTAATAAGGCTTCGTGCCTATCATGGAGACAACTTTGACCTTCAAAGGCTTATCCTGCCTCTGCATCTCAATGGGCAAGATTATGCTAGGATTCGGAATGCAATTGATCCCCTGGCAGCAAACGTTGCACAAAGATACAGAGTATGTAAGAATTAATGTGCACAGTGCACAAGAGTTTGTAAAAAAAAATGTGTCATATCTTGGGAAAAATGAAGGAAAGCTAAGGCTGTCCCTCCCAGTCTGAACGCACCAGATACAGTACGTTGACATTTTGCTGTGTGAAAAATGAAAACGTCTGCAATGTGAGAGCTTTGCTGTCGAAAGTACTGACTTGAAATTCCTTTCACTTGACGTGTGCTGCTTTCAACCTTGGAGAACAGTATTTGTGTTTATGCACCGGTTCATCATATAGTACAGATGTTAAAAAGTATTTGTTGGAAATATTTAGATGTTGCAAAAATACATGCTAGAAAAATGAATGTAATATGAATCCTTGCAAAAAGGGAAAATATTCCGTATATGATAATTTTGTAAATGAAACATAACTTGAAATTCAACCAAATAGTTACGAAATTTGTAGAAAGCACACTATAAATTATATTAGGAAGTTACAAAATTTGTAAGAAAACACAAAACAAGATATATATATATATATATAGTTTTGTAAGTAATATGTTTTCCTTAAAAGAGTTAAAAACATACAAAATCTAAACTCATGATATAAAGAAAATAAATTTTGTGTGGTGTTATGAAATTTAAAAAAAATGAAAACATAAAATAAAAATTTATTTGAAAGGAACAAAATTTTATTAAAGAATGGATAGAATGTCTTATATTGTGAACTTTGTAAAGAAAACAAAACATAATATTATACCCTAATTCTATATTGGGTCTGCTCATCACGGCCCCTCCAACCTATGCCCCAATATCCTAAATATAGGTTTATATAGTATTTCGCTAAAATGCAGTAGTTATAAGTCCACGGCAACTCTAATGATGATTTATCTTTATTTTTATCTTCTCATTTCTAATTAAAATAAACCATATAAGCAATTTAGTAACCTGATACATGCACCTAGCAATAGTGGGTGATCTCCATTGTACATTTACTTACGGCAACATATCAGGTGCAAACAAGGGTGTCCGTGCAAACGCGTGCAAACCAACTAACAAAAGTCGCAAAAAATTCTCAAAAAAATTATGTATATACTTCATAGACTACTCTACCACTGTATAAAATTTCAAGTTCAAATTCATCATATGTTAAGAGATACAAAAAAGAGAAAGTTTTAAGAGTTTTCTCTTTTATTTATCTCTTAGAATTTTCTCTTTTTAGTATCTCTTGACATATGATGAATTTGAACTTGAAATTTTATACAGTGGTAGAGTAGTCTATGAAGTATATACATAATTTTTAAAGAATTTTTTGCGACTTTTGTTAGTTGGTTTGCACGAAGTTTGCACGGATACCCTTGTTTGCACCTGATATGTTGCCTTCACTTAATTTGTTCCAAAATTTCATGGTTTGGTAATATTTAATCCCTCTATCTTTTACAAGTTATACTTTGTTTCGTTAGGACAAGACTTTTGACTAACAATTACCCTATTAATATGTCATGATGCGATACGAAAGTATGATCATAAGAACATTTTTTAATACAAACCTAATGACATCGACTTTGTACAAAAAATATACATACATTAACAAAGCAATTGTCGTTCAAAGGCTTATAATAACGAAACGATACAAGTCTAATGATTTCAAATTGAGGAGTACAAGTCTGGATACTCTACTATTCACCAAGATCACTAGAAGCCATGGCAGTTTTACCAAGAGTTGCATTTTGAACTGGCCGACTGCAGAGATCACTTGTTAACTGTTGTACACAATTCTTTTTTCTTCTCGAATACGTAGGAGGGTTGCGTATCATTGTATTAAGAAGAGGATAAAAATGTTAACAATACAACTCGCGGAGCAGGGCTCACACGGAAACATTAGGCACTCAGTGCACTAAGAAAAGAGAGAACCGGACAGCTCAAAGGTCGACTACTCCCGCCTAAGACGATCGACCTAGCTGAAGCGTTCCCGCTTCGATCCACAGAGAAGCCTCTGCCCTGATCCGGTCCAAGAGGTCTCGCACTTGGCTCGAACGGTGCTCAAACAACCGTGCATTGCACTAGCTCCTTCCAGAGCCCCCAAAGTGTGAGCATGAACAACGAGTCCAGGCCTTTTCCTTCAGCTCCTAGGCTGCAGCTTGCGCAAGTGCACCCACCAGTCCTGCAGTTCACCATCCGCGAAATTGCAGGTGCAACCGAACCACGACAATATCCCCCACCATACCTCCTTCGCAAATGAGCAGGAGACGAACAGGTGGACTGGCCGGTGTCTCGTTCTTTTCTCCTGGTCACACAACCAGCATAAATCATGTGCTTCGAGATCGTGACGGCGGAGGCGGCGGTCCGCGGTCCAAATCCGGCCTTTGGTGGCCAACCAGGTGTCCAGGTGAAAAACTTCATCTTTGGTGGGGGCCAGCTTCTCCAAATTCTCTTCACCTCCCCGCATTCTGATGCTGCCTTCGTGCAACTTGCGGTGGGAAGATGAGGAGTAGCACCCATCTTAGTCCAACGCCACCGGTACAAGTCTTCCTAGCCTTGTATTGGAGAACTCTTGTTCTGATTTGGACTTCTTGGTCGGTAACGTATATTTCCTCTGTTCTAAAATGTAGGTTGTTTTAGTATTTTTGGATTCATAACATTTGATAGATATCTAGATATAATATATGTTTAGGTATATACCAAAATCTATAAATTTAGAAAAATTAAAACAGCCTACATTTTGGAACGGAGGTAGTACCTTGTAAGATTCATGCTCAGTTAGCCATTTGCAAATGATGGTCGGGAAAAATACCAGTGGGTGTAGTGTACCGTACCGTACAGGTTACCGAACTTTAACGGTCAACTTATTCTACGATGGTGGTAAAACTCTGCGGGCGAGAGAAGTTGCTGTCACTCAAGTCGTTTCTGCAGAACGAAGGGGAGCACGTCGTCAACCAGTGGATAAGATGATCCATCGGGCCCGATACCACGTCGGTTGCTTGTCGCCGCCAGAAAAGGAGTAGCAGCCGTACTGCTTGAACAAAACTGGTCGATGAACATGTCGTTTTCAGTTGGGTGTATTAGCTTGGTGAGCTGTCCTCCACGCTATCCGAATTCCAAGCTGCTTGACAAGTTCAAGATGAACACACCAATAATATTCCAATCCCAATTCCCAAATTCCCAATCCAAGGCTATATATAAGAAGCTAAGCAAGCAAGAATTGAAGAAGCAATCATCCATCAACAATGGCGGTCGCAAGCCGCCGGAGGCTAGGCTCCCTCCTGGCCCTCGCGGTGGCCCTCCTCTCCCTCCTCGCCGGCCCAGCCGCGGCGACGGGGAAGACGGGGCAGGTGACCGTGTTCTGGGGCCGGAACAAGGCCGAGGGCTCCCTCCGGGAGGCCTGCGACACCGGCACCTACACCTTCGTCATCATCTCCTTCCTCAGCGTCTTCGGCCACGGCAAGACCAGCCTGGACCTCTCCGGCCACCCCACCGGCCCCATCGGCGCCGACATCAAGCACTGCCAGTCCAAGAGCATCCTCGTTTTCCTCTCCATCGGCGGCTCCGGCGGCCAGTACTCGCTCCCCAGCGCCCAGGCCGCGACGGACCTCGCCGACCACCTCTGGTTCGCCTACCTCGCCGGCCACCGCAGCGGCGTGCACCGCCCGTTCGGCGACGCGGAGCTCGACGGCATCGACCTCTTCATCGACCAGGGCCCCCCCGACCACTACGATGTGCTGGCCGCGCGGCTGTGGAGCTACAACAAGGACTTCCGCGGCCGGACGCCGGCGCAGCTGTCGGCGACGCCGCGGTGCCGGTACCCGGACCCCCGCCTGGAGCGGGCGCTCGCCACGGGGGTCATCACCCGCATCAACGTCAGGTTCTACGGCGACGGGTACTGCGCCGCCAACTGGCAGGCGGAGTGGGACAAGTGGACGGCGGCGTACCCCAACTCCGGGGTCTACGTCGGGCTGCCGGCGTCGGAGCAGGTCGTCGGCTACGTGCACCCCAAGAACCTCTACTACGGCGTCGTGCCGGTGGTGCAGAAGGCGGCCAACTACGGCGGCATCATGATCTGGGAGCGCTACGCCGACAAGCAGAACAACTACAGCAGCTACGCTATCCAATGGGCTTAGATGGAGCTCCATCATCACTGTCAATCCATGTTCCATGCCTCACTCTGTGTGTATGTTGTGCATCTGCTGCTTGTCTCCTCACAGCATGCTTGTGCAAGAATAAAGTGAGGCCTGTGGAAGAATAAACGGTTAATTATTCGGTTTGATTTTTATCTGTTCTGTCACTTTCTTTGTCACTAATCTCTTCATCAACATTCATCAGCACTCAACAAGTATATGACCTATTTAGACTCAATATGGTCTCCCACGCATATTATTTTAGACAGAGACACGTTGCGTCCAATAAAGACCGATGTGACACCCAACGTCCATGTGGAGCAACACCGACAGGGGTAGTAAAGGAGCTAAAAGTTTAGCCTAGAGAATTTAAAGCGAAGCTCGGTTTGAAAAAAGCAGTGTCAGGTTGGATTATGAAGAAAACAATAGAATCATGATTCATCAACACCCCTACAGTACATTTGTAGATATAGCACATCTCTTACAAGTTTTTTTTATCTCTCTTACGTAAGGATTAACCTGCTGAAGAAGCCAAATTTGGATCACAACGGCTTACTCCACACCCGGAGTATTAGTTAAGCTGTCTTAACCCTATACAAACTAAAACTATCAAGGTATTATTAATTTCATAACACCACAACTCTTGGCTGGGCCATATGGACTGAAACCAAAATGCTATTATGATGGGTATATATTGCAATAATAGCAGAAATGGTATGAGAACTTATGCAACTCTTTTCAAGAAAATGAAGATTTTTTGTCCTCGGGAAAGTTTGCTACAAGACAGTTGGTACGCTGACAAGTGGACACTGTTCAAACACTTCAACATGGTACAACCTATAGACGTACAGTAGTTACAACTTACAAACTACAACTTACAATTTTTAGTAATAGTGCTACACCAATGATTTATTGTAAGCACTATGCACCAGGAGATCAAATGTTACTACTAAGTTTTGTTACACCACTATGACTAAACAAAGTTAAAAAGATGGTTGTAACTTTGTATAGTTCCAATGTAAACTAATTGTTATATAAACAAAAACCCATAAAACACTCGAATTTCCTCATATGTTATGCTCACTATACCCTTGAACGCTTACATATTGCACTACCACAAAATGGAGATTTCGTGAGGGGATTAACAACTCATGCTGCAAAAAAAATTATTTTCATGAAGGTGATCAAAACTCCCACGAAGCAAGAAACCGAGTGCTGGAGCACTCTAACTCACGTCTCTTCTTCCTTTTAAACTTTGGCCTCTAGAATTAGCACAAGAATTAAAAGAGGTTATCTAGGATTAGCATCTTCATGCACTCTTCCAGCTTTGAGGTTGGCGGTGAAGTTTTTTCTTTCTGCACCTCTTGTGTGCTTGTACAGTTTTTTTCTTTTCAGACTTCGGGGTCGATCCGTGGCCGTCCGGCTTTTTTCCTTTCTAATTAATACAATAGGTTGCTCTCCAGCCACTTCGTTTTTCTTAAAAAAAGGTTATCTATCTGAATGTTCAAACCACAAACATAATCAGCATCAGTATCTGTTAATAACTTGGACGACACACTAAAGATAACGCACAAAGGAAGCAGCCTGGCTGCTGCATCACTCCTGGGTCACTCCTAGGTCAACCGTTGAACAGCACTATAAACTATATATAAACCATGTGTGTCAGGCCCGTTGAACAGCACTATAAATAGTGGCGGAGGACGTATAAAAATTGAGGTATGTCGGAGTCAATCAATCTTTAAGCAACAAAACTTGCTATTTATCACGCGGATGTACGACTAACAAACCACTTGCCCACTTCTACAACCGCTGAGGAGGGCTACTTCTTTTTCTACTTTTCTCTATTGTCAAATACTCATTACTTAACTGATCGAAACTAAGGATTAAGAGAAATATACTACCATAGGAAAAACAAGGTATGGCAGTTGCCATACCTTGCCTCCATGGTCCTCCGCCACTGACTATAAACTATATATAAACCATGTGTGTCAACCCCTGGATAAGATAAAAGTAGTAGCACAAACTATGTGAACTGAGAGATCTAGAGACATGAGGGCACCGACATCGCGCCTCTGTTGCTTGATCGGCATCATCGACCAGCTGACCAGCACGAGAATTAAAAATTGCCGCAATGCGTGAACGACGATGGCGGCTAGCTGCTGCTTCTCCTTCCTTCGGCTGGTGCCAATGGGGGGCGATACCGCCCCCCTATCGCCCCAGCCCAGGCGAGAGCGAGGCGAGAGGCAGGCGAGAGGGAGAGAGAAGGCGGTAGCACTACCGCCGGGCGAGAGCGGGCGCTATCGCCCCGCTCTCGCCCGCGTTGGCAGGCGGTAGGCGGGCGGTAGCGAGGCGGTGCGTTGGCGTCGGGTGAGAGTGGTGGGGCGGGAGTGACGTGGCGCGTTTCTATTGGTCCACGTGGAGGTTGAAATAATTAAATTTGGAAAAAAAAAAGCTGACGTGGAGAAGAGAGAAGTGAGAGCTGGCACTATAGCCTGTGCATTGGAGGGGTGGGGTGAGTGTGGGGTTAGAGTGAGGGTGAGAGCTGACGTGGCGGGGCGATATCTCCCCCCGCCAGTGGACTCAGCCTTCGTCGTGGATGCACGTCGCTTTCATCCGAGGTATCAGCCTGGTGAGCTGTCCTCCATGTTCTCCAAAGCTGAAAGCTCATAGTCAGCTCCATGGAAAACGTTGTTGCAGTCTTCCACACGGATGGATAAGGGGGCAATCGGAAGATAGCTGGCTGCTGAAACCTTCTTGCCCCGGTCAACCATCGATCTATAGCTGCCTCTGAATTCCACGTTTCCGTCTCCCTCTCGAATAATATATATATAGCGGAGTCGATTCCAGCTAGTTCTTCGCACCACTGATCAAGAGCACACGAGTAAAGTAATTAACCAAGATTGGCAAGAAACAGTCGATCGAGCAATGGCGCTCGCGAGCTGGATCAGGGCAGCCTCCGTCACGGCCCTGGCGGCCCTGGTCTGCCTCGCCGGGCCGGCGGCGGCGGCGGGGAACAAGACCGGGCAGGTGACCGTGTTCTGGGGCCGGAACAAGGACGAGGGCACGCTCCGGGAGGCCTGCGACTCCGGCCTCTACACCATGGTCATCATGTCCTTCCTCGACGTCTACGGCCACGGCCGGTACCACCTCGACCTGTCCGGCCACCCCCTCGCCGGCCTCGGCGACGACATCAAGCACTGCCAGTACAAGGGCGTCCCGGTGTCGCTCTCCGTCGGCGGCTTCGGCTCGGGCTACTCGCTCCCGTCCGAGCAGGCGGCGCTCGACCTCTTCGACCACCTCTGGAACGCCTACTTCGGCGGCCGCAAGCCGGGCGTCCACCGCCCCTTCGGCGACGCGTGGCTGGACGGCGTGGACCTCTTCCTGGAGCGCGGCACGGCGGCGGACCGCTACGACGTGCTGGCGCTGGAGCTCGCCAAGCACAACATCCGCGGCGGGCCCGGGAAGCCGCTGCACCTGACGGCGACGCCGCGGTGCGCGTTCCCGCCGGCGGGGTACCTGAAGCGCGCGGTGGACACGGGGATCTTCGAGCGGGTCCACGTCAGGATCTACGACGACCCCGACTGCGAGGCGTACTGGCACCTGCGGTGGGACGAGTGGACGGCGGCGTATCCGGCGACGAGGTTCTACGTCGGGATGACGGCGTCGGTGATGACGCACGGGTGGGTGCACCCCAAGAACGTCTACTACGACGTCGCGCCGTCGGCGCAGAAGGCCGACAACTACGGGGGGTTCATGATCTGGGACCGCTACTACGACAAGCTCACCAACTACACAAGCATCGTCAAGTACTACGCTTGATCTGGAGCTTCAGCTTCAGCTTGATCTGTCCTGTCCATCCATCTATACAGTCATCATGCACTGTCCTAGTGTGTAGTTATGTACTCCTATCCTATGTGTGTGTGCAAGAAAGAATAAAGTGAAGAATAAACAGCTGATTGTGTATCCAGGTCTGCTCTGACCTGGTTGGTTTGAAGTCTGAACATTACATGCTCCAACACTTTTTTTGTCACTTCTTTTATTTGCAGCAGCTAGTCATGGCTTCAGATAGAAAATGCATACAGTCGTTGTACATGTGTTCCCAAGTGGTACGTAGTATCTATCGTTGAGTTCAATAAATATACTCTAGCAGTACGTGTCAGTGTCATGTACAAAACTTAGCAGTAACATTTGATCTACTGGTGCATATAGTGCTTACAATAAATCATTGGTGGCACTATTACTAAAATTGTAAGTTGTAACTACTGTACGTCTATAGGCTGTACCATGTTGAACAGTGTCCACCTGTTGGCTATCCTGTAGCAAACTTTCTCAAGGACAAAAATCTTTATTTTCTTGAAAAGAGTCACATGTCAACCGGATGTATACTTCTCGTACCATTTTCTCTTCAAATTTTGAGATTATTTTGGCAAATCTAGATACATAGTTTTTGTTATACATCTAGATAAATATTATGTTCAGATACATAGCAAAAATTATACATCTAGATTTGCTAAAATGATCTACAATTTGAAACGGAGAGAGTAGTATTTTGGTTTCAGTCCATATGCTCCGACCAAGATTTGCTAAAAGATTTGTTGGTGATGTTCTTATTATTTTTGTTCATATTTTTTCACAAGTAAGCTTTGTAGCCTTTTTTCTGTTGTGGGGGGGGGGGGGAGGTAATTAAGGGGAAAATAGATTAGCAATCGTATTTTTCAAAAGAAACCGTCAGCCACTTAAGTAAATAATTCTTGGAAATATCTCAATTAGATATCTCTAAAATATTGAAAATTCTAAAGAGGACTGATTACAGTTAGCCGTTCGTAAAAGGCACCGTTGGAATCCTAATAAACTACTAGAATAGATATATGGTCCATAGTATTTTGAAGTACTTTCAAAAGTTTTTACCTTAAATAAAACAAACTAAAATGTGAAGAGAATGCTAAAGTTTGGTAGAACAAAGCTGAAGGACCAAATGAACAGCTGTATTCGGACGAGAGGCGTAAAAAAAAGCCGAAGCACCAAAAGAAAACACTTACCTCACCGCTATGGCACGGTCGGAGAAGACGAAAACAAAACCCCAGCAAACCTCGGCCTCGCCGTCTGCAAACCGGCCCTCCCGCACTACCGTGCCGCCCGAGCGGCCCCCCGCGCGGGGAGGCGACTGCGTGGACGCCGACAGGGCAGGGGTTGTGCGCCGCCCGAGCGTGGCGCCGTGCGTCACCTGCGGCCTCTGCGGCGGCATCCTCCGCGACGCCACCCAACGTCTCCGAGTGCCTCCACTCCTGTGAGCTCCCCCTGCCGCCATCCTCTCTCTCCTCGTGCGCGGCGTGCCGTGCGCCAGCGTTTCTTGATGCGTGAAATGGGCATGCTCTCCCATTTACTTGTGTGCGGAAGTTTATTAGGGGATGGGTCAATTGGTTGGTGATTTGGTGGTGCTGGTTCTGACCAAGGTTAGGTCGAGCCCAAAGAATTACTGACTGTGTGGTTAATTTGTTTGCATACGTTTTGTACCACATTTGTACTTGAAGTAATTCTAATCTTCATCTTATATTGTTGCTAATTTGTAGATATCGTACTATCTTACATTGCTGCAGTCATTGATATTATGGTATGCTCTCATCAGTCTGCAGGAAATGCATATATCAGAAGTTCGAGGATGAGGATATCAAATGCTGACCTAACTGCTACACCGATTTGGGGTGTGCTCCACTGGAGAAGCTCAGGTCTTGTCTGTTTACATAACTAATTTGATGTTATTTTGCAGTCATGCTTAACCAGGAGATTGGGGCAATGATTATGATCGTATCTATGTGCTATATATCTTTTCTGTTGGAATTTTGGTTTATAAGCGCTATCGTGGAAAATAGTAGAATGTGATTCATAACATGAAAAAAAATATTGATTCGCAAGAGATTCTGCATAAGAAGGTCTCATCCTTTCTTGACTCTTTAAGTGAGAGCATTTTGCATGTTTCAGGGAGTAGCTAAATCATCTTGGCTTAACCATTTTTCTCCAGCAATATTAACTTTCTTTCCGTACCTTACCTCCTGCTTCTTCAATGAACTTGTAATATCTCTACTGTTAAATTGCCCTAAAATTTTTTGAGGGGCTACTTTTATCCTACAGTGGCATATTATGACATGTCTCTAAGGCTTCTTGTGTGTCATATAGATTGTTCTTATGCAATGTATATAATCATGAACTGTCTTGTGCTCATGGCTGTTGTCAATATTTTGGTCTTCATATCATCAGTTTGTGGCTATAGCCAATGCTCTATCAGTCTTTTTCTTACTGTTATGTCAACTAGATTAACAAAGAACATGTGCTACTCAGCCTGAAATTTTAATGGCTACAACAGATCCCTAATAGGCTTCCCTATATGCAACCTTCTGTACAGAGCGGATCATGGCCTGCAACACATAAGGTCAACGATGTTTCCTATTAAGAAGCGCAAGGTGGATGAAATCTCTCCCCTGCATCCAGCATTGGTTTCCCAGCCTTCACCTTCACCTGGAACTGGTGGGGAAGATTATGCAACCAAGGCAACCAGGAAAACAGGTGCCTCTTTGATGGATGAACCCATGAACTCTGAAACTGAAACTTGTGAGAAGCTTGGGATGGAACAGCCTGCATCTCCAACAAAACTCAGCACGTCAAGCCTAGATAGATTTAGACATTTTCCTCTCCCCATCATGACAATTCTGAGAAGAGATGAAGAGGAGGAGATTAATCCTAATGTTTTTATGAAACCTCGCATCAGAGAACCAGTCCTCGCAACTTCTGAAAAGAGAGATTCAGGCAAACGGATGGTAGTATCTCAAAACGTCTTTGGGTTGAGTACATGTGGCATCACTTATATGTAAGAAATATGCATACACGTATTTTAAAATGATATTTTCAAATTTATTCTGTCTAAGTAACTATCTAACTTAACTTTTCGAGAAGGACTCCCTCGACTTTCCTATCTCCAAGTCCTGCAATATCTGGTCCTCCATCCACAAATGCAAGAATATCTACAGCTATGGCTTCCATTCCTTCAAGCAAGGCACATGAAAAGGAGGTTGAGGTCGAAGTGGTCAAAGATTCAACTTCTCAAGGATTGGCCCATGATTTCTCTATGCCAGTATTTTTTTGTTTTTGAAATGTTATTGTGTTTTGCAATGATAAAACGAGGTCTATTTGTGGGGAGATAGATATATTTTAGGGTGCTGAGGCTGGAGCTTTAATCTTGTCCAGATGGAGGCACTTGCACTTGATCAGACTGACCCCAGACAAAGCCAGGCGGCACCTGTAACCCCAGTTCCGGATCAGATTAGAAAGAAGATACCAACAAAGTCTGCACCTTCAGTGCCTCCTGCAACCACTGTAGTAGCTACAAGTGATATTTCCCATATCCAGACTCAGTTTCAGTACGACAAAAACTTGAGGACTGACCTCTATAACATCTGTAATCAAGTAAGAAAATAGCTCAAATTATTTTTGATATTATAGTTATTTTTCTAATCATTTACACGGCTTTCATGTCTACTAGAATTCAGAAAGTCTATTGCAGCGTATTGAGGCTTACCAAAGTCAGGTTTATAAAGATGTTGCCAGATTGAAGGAGTAAGGATTCTTGTTACCTTCCTGATTATTTGCTTAATGTTGTGAATCTTTCCTTAATAATAATCTAAACCACAGAGAGTTGGAAAACGCAAGATCAGAGAAAATTGCAGCTTTTGGAAGGGTCGGAATTCTCGAAGAGAGACTTAAAGAGCAGACTGAGAAGCTGCAGAGTGAATGCAAGCGGTCTCAAGAGATTATGGCTTCTCAGAGAGAACTGTTCCAAGAAAATGAAACACTGAAATCTGAGATGGCCAAAAAGGATAAGGACATGATGATTCTGAAGCATAATAATACTATAGTTGAGAAAAGGAACATAGATGTTGAACAGAGAAATACAGGTATAAACTTCAAACCTTTTTTTCGTAAGTTTCCATATTTTAGCAAAGTAAATGTTTCTTACAGTACCCTTTTTCATTCCTCTACTAGTTCTAGAGGACCGGATTGGCCTATGTCTTCAGATTATTAAAAGCAGCCAAATGGAATTCCAGAAAGCTAAATAAACAGCTTAGGAAAGCCATTAATGAGAAGAACTGGCTGGTGATAGAGTTGAAGAGTTACAATGATCTTTTTGCCAAGATCCAAGGATCCATCCATGAGATGCTAACTAATCGTCTATCCATACTCAAAGACATTGAGAACACGATAAAGATCGGTCACCATGAAGATTTGTTGGCTCGTATTGACAATTTGGGAGAGGTAAAGAAGCATTTACCTAAGCTGCAGGAAACAATCAAAATAGCCACAGGCATGTCTGCATACGGCCCAGTCGCCGCCATTTTTGCAAGGCTTCATGCCTACCATGGAGATGATTTCGATCTTCATAGGCTGCTTCTGCCTCTGCAGATGGACACTCAAGATTATGCTAGGATTCGAAATGCAGTTGAACCCCTGGCAGCAGAGGCTGCACAAAAATATGGACTGAATTATGGTCACTGTTGAACATCTGTAACTGTAATCGTGATGAAGTATCTTTTGTTGAACGCTGACTTTCAGAAGTATCGGTTGACGAGCGCATTGACCTTCCCATGATCATCAGGCCTGTTTGTCACAAATCCCTTATGTAAATTCGTATCCCTGTCGTAAGTTAGGGGTGTCAGCGTATATTTTAATTTTCTAGTCGAATCCCATGAACCATATACTTGTGGAGCTGTGGCAAGATGTCATTAGACAAGATTATATTTCTGTTAGTTTTCAAGCTGAAAACATACGTTTGGTGCTACACTAAGTTACATCAAAGTTAGACAAGTTTGCTCTTATGTTTCATGCCTACAATAATGCCATGGTTGTCTGGCTGGCCCTATGAACAAAAGGAGACATTTTTGTGCAACAAAAGGAGATTTCTCTTCGTTCTCTCCGACTAGAATACCAATATCATACGGCTGATGTGCAACCTTTGTGCATGTCCCGCATTGTCATAATGTTGAGCATGCATGCCAAGAGAAACCACAAATAATAAGGAACATCAAAAGATACTATTAACAAACAGCAGCAGCAGCCAGACCAATGATGAATTGAACATTTGGACCAACCACCAACCGCACTAGCTGGAACCGGATCAGCGCAACGGTGTCATCTTTCTCAAACAGAATTCAAAAGAAGTTTACAACGGCAGATGCAGATAATATTCTTGCAAGGTACATAGAAGGCACCAGCATTTACATGTAACTATGGTAATCCAACTGGTACAAATAATTGTGCCAACCAATTAGCACTTTTTTGTAAAGCAAGTGCCAATGTATTCAAAAAGGGATTCAGCATAATAAATTGACTCGACTTTCTCTTGATTTCAGAAAAAATTGCCCCTTTAACTCGTGCCTATGAGCCTTCCAGTAGTGGAATCCATCCAGGCAAAGGTACTCCAAGTCTGCACCAGCTATGAACACCACCTTTCAAGTTTCAATTACTTGCTGTCAATAGCAGATAAACTTCACACAAGTGTCAAATATCCAAGACTGGTGACAATCAGATTAGCAGGCTCATGACAGAAACTTGGAAGGAAAACCTGCCATCGACGGCAATGAACAGTGAGATAACAGCTGTTACCCACACCCTAAGAAAAAGGGCGCCAGCATGAATCCTGAACACATGTTAAGTCAGCCTAGAGGAATATATATAGCTTCATGTATGAACCAGTAGCACAAAAAGGGGATAAAACTTTAACAGACAGTTCTTATCAAGATGGCGACTTGGAGACAGAAAAGTGAAGCCCAGGAGGAGCACGCTCCCACTAGCAAGTCGATCATCGCACGCTCAGCCTCCATTGACCGAGACCTCCATCCACACTCTAGAAAAATTGACAGGATATCACGCCACCATTCGCCATCAACATCACCTTCCATCTCAACATTCTTTCAAATTTCGTCAACCATTTGCTCAGACTTACACACATACATCAGCAGCCCCTTTTCATTAGTCCAAACATCCACTACCAAAAGGGTGGCCAGCCCTACCACAAAGTGTATGGCTAGTGCACTACAGACCCAAAAGGAAACAGCATGAGAGCAAGCTAGACTCTTTGGTAGCTCTACCCATCACTTGCACTCATAGGCACATTGAAAGTTGAAAGATGTATGAGCCTGAGTAGAATATTGCTTACCATATCCTTGCAATCAAAGCTGCTTTGAACAAAATAGGGAAAGGGTGGTTACATCATATACCAATTTAACTGATTCGAGAGGAGATGATCTTTTTGGTCCTTTCCTACTTCACGGTTAGCACATTGAAATGCTCGGTATATCATACACTTTGGATATATCGATGCCTAAATAGTACTAGGGGTGAAATGCATGCTAAGGTTGATGTTACTATACTACGAAGATGTATTGGGTTCAGGCTTCAGTGAGTGGCCATCCTGGGTATGTTGAGTGTCATAGATTGCCATTGCAAGTGAAATCGGCATCATGCACAGTGCTTTGGATTGCAGGAACTGCATCGCTGCCCCGATGTCATCTTCCATCAACTTCGCCACCTGCTTCTCTGTGCCATCAGTTGACCACTTTTCCCATATCTGCTGTGTGCTCCCACTGTCACTTGCCTCACCCTAGTTGTTCAAGCAAGAGTAGAGGGTGTAAAACATATGGTGCAACTCATAATGAAGATACAAAAGAAAAATACCATGAATCTGGACATGGTAACGTTAATCAAGAAAGCATCATGGCTGTGTTATATTATCAGTGCAACCATGCTATGAAAGTACAAAATTTGACAAAACATATGCTTTCAAGATTGATTGCTGAAGAAAGGTCAGCCCACAGTGAAAACAGGCCAAGCCACATATCCGCTACCAGTAAAACAAAATTGGCATTTCCTTGATAGATGTAGAAGATATAACCACTAGTCAACTCATTAGTAAACATTAGAAAATTGTTTATCAACAAACAGCAACAGGTGTGGTTGTTGCTGACTAATAAAAGCCAAGAATGCACACATGCAAATAATCTGTGGCAACTAACCTAAATATGAATGATTATATCTCTGTTCTGTTCTACATATGAAAAAGGGGTTGAATAATTTGTGAAAATTAACCACCATTTTTAATCAAAATAATTTCAGAATGAGCTACTAGCGTAAAACTCTATATTTTTTTGAGTTTTACCTTAACTGACAGCGGAATATCGGAAACCAGCTGTGCAACTGCACCAGCACCACCCAGTCTGCTCATACTCAAAACCTGAAAGATTAGACAGGTTTCCATATTAAATAGACAAAAGACAATGGGATGTTCATGTTGCTTATGATGTTAAAGACAACACTACATTGAAAAAGGCATACCTTTACTTGAAGCCTAAGAAACTTCACATAATCAAGGATCTCATCTAGCATGGCTGCCCTATCTGTCTGCACAGTTTGAAGTAATACATCAAGCTTACTGTTCAACATTTTGTCACAGATCAAAGCTCAATATCCAATTGACACGGTATCATTTCTCAATTTCTCGTTCATAACAACCATAAAACAATTTGACTGAACCAAAACCGGTATTCATGTTACTTCAATCGATATGCAAAACACTGTTGGTGAACAAAATTATGTACTCATAAGGGAACAATAATTATCATCTCAGCAATAATCATGTTCATAAGACAGTGAGAAACCCTACTGTCAGGTCATCATAAGCCTGGACCACTTGCTGAAAATTCCATGGTAGGCATGTCAAACACGCAAGTCCTAGCATGCATATAATGACATCCGGAAATATGGCATGAATTATTACCTTGTTTGTGTTGGGAACCAATTCCTGCAATGCCCTCATCCTTTCTGCTATTCTCTCTCTCCTTAGCTGCACCAAAACAGATGGAGGTTAAAGAAAAAGCTGCTGAGAATCCCTATGAGAATTCAGGAAGAAAAATCAGTATAAAATAGAAAGTAAAGCTAAAAAATATGTGAGCAACAGGCTTGCCATTCCATTTTTAATGGCTATTATAATGCATTGCCTCAGCACCAAGTGTTTTACACTTCGAAACACAATCATTAGATACCTCTCTGGTAATCATAGCACCCTCACTACAAAACAAGTTTCCAGTTTGATGTATGAACTGTCTAAAAGGTGGTGACTTCCAATACAATGCAACATCATGGTTACACTGCAAGCAGCTCATGATGCTTAAACAGCACGCCATATACCGCCACCACAGCAGCCACCCAACAACTAGGTATGAAAGGAACCCTTTCCTTAAACACATCCAATTACTTGCACCGCAACATCTGCTAATCTAGCTTAAACCCGAGACAATCTCAGTGGCAAGCAACCTACTTAAAAACAGAAAAAGGGCACCCAAAATCTCGTGGCCACTACAGGCCAGATCAGCCGTGAATTCGCAAACATGTGCACCAGATGATGACATAGCAGCCTAAATCGCAACAATTTTAATCGAAATGATGAGTTTATCAGCTATTACCCTCTCAGCGATGCTGTGGGGATCGGTCGCCTGCCCCCGCCGTGCCCGCACCTTGGGCCGAGGCGCCGGCGGCTGCGGCGCCATGGCTCCCTCGCCCGGCTTCGGCTGCGCGTGGAACATCTGCATGTGACCGACAAGAATTAGCAGCAGCCTCGAAAACTCCCGAGTGAAAAGGGAATGGAACATAGCATTCAGTCGGGGCACAATATTGGCCGTGCGGCTGCTACCTGTGGAGGCGGAGGGCCGCGGAGGTGCGGCTGCTGCACGCTGCCGCCGCCGCCGAACACCGGCGGGAAGAGGCCGGCGAGCTGCACGGGGTCCCGGTCCTGCAAGAGCACGCGCACCGTCGGTCAGGAGTCAGCCCTGCTCACTCACAAGTCACTCACAAATAGCAGGGGCAGCCGAAGGGGCCACTCGCGCGGCGCGGGGGACGAGCTCACCTGCTTGGCGGAGGCCTCGGCGGCGGCGTCGAGGCTGAGGGCGAGGGGGAAGGGGTGGTCCCCGCCGTGGAGGCCGGCGCCCGCGTGCCCCCCGCCGGCGCCGGCGGAGGCCGCGGAGGGGAAGGCGAAGAAGTGCTCGAGGAAGTCGTCCTCGGCGCCCCCGGGCGGCGGCGGCTGGCCGGCCATGGCCGGCGACGGGGACGGGAGCGGGGGAGGGGGGCCCGCGCGTCAGGGGCCGAAGCTTCCGGCGGCTCGCGACAAGAGAAGACAAGGGGAGTGCGGTCGGATTGCTTGGGAAGTGTGAAGGCGCCGGGGAGGGGTGGCTCGGTTTGGCGTTTCTTTAGTAGAGGGCCGGGGCGGGGGAGGAGGCGGAGGGGTTATGGGCCGTGGGCCGTGGGCCGTTGGTAGGGCCCAGCTGCTCCAGGGGTGTAAACGGAATTCACGGTTGGAACTTCATTCCTTAACCAAAAAAAAAACTAAATTACTGTAGACTCCAATCGCTACAGAAAAATTTGCAAAAGAACGCCTAATATTATCTGAATTTCGAGATAAAGCACCACAAATGTCTAATGCATATGAATGCCCCTTACCTCCATTACAAAATCTATTTCGCTACACGTACATGTGCTTAGCCGATTCCGGACGTTTTCGCCGATAATGTTGGGCCGCCTTGGAGCAAAATTGCCCATAGGAACATGATGCTTAGGTGCACAAGTTGAGATTTAACATGTTCAAGTTTGTTCCGATGTTTGGATTATTCTTGTTCATTGTGCTGTCGTGAAGAGATCTTTAAGCTAGCAAAAACCTTAAGCTTTTCATCCGTAGTTCTCTTGGTAGAACCTCTAAGAAAAATGTTGGTTTGTATCTACAGAGATATAGGACTTTGACAAAGACTATATTAGCGGCTCCACATTGGCAAACGACCCGTAGTATCTTTAACACATGTATGATGAGGTCGTCTTTGCTTCAAAAACGTGTGAGAGGGTCTCGAGAAAATTGACTGCATACGGTGAAAGCTCAAGTCAGGGTGACATATGAGTTGGTCTTTACAATTTTCCCTTCCCTATGTGTAAGTTCAAGCCTATTAGCTTTTCACGGGGGAACGGGTAAGACAAATAACTAAAGTGATGAAGTTTTGCAAAGAAGAAAAGGTCACCGGCAGCGGAGCCTCTCAGTTCCATCCATGGCACACCAAACATAATCAGGGTTGAGACACTTTTTTTCTTGTATACATAGGATACCTAAAAAGATTAATTCAAACAAGTTATGTACAAAACTTAGTTGAACAAATTGTTCTAAAAAAAGTTTTATACAAACTTAGGTCCATTGAATGAATTGTTTTGAAAAGTTATTTGAACAAGTTTCTAAAAAAAGATAAAAAGCTTATGTGAAAAAGTTGTGAACACAAGTTGTTCAACACTTGTGCATCTAAATCATCAGATTTTTTTCTAAAAATAGAAAAGTTGCGGGGAAAAAGATACTAACAAGAACAAGATCGGAGGACAGGACTACCGTGTGGCAGGAGTTCTTAGCACACGTGGGCACATATTAGGAGGCCTCACATTTGGGATCTAAACTATGTTAAGCACATCCAGATTAGACTAATATATCCAACCAAACCGAAATTCCAATTCAGAGCGTAAGTTTATATAAAAAATACAATGTAGAAATTAGTCAAATTTCTCTCTTCTTAAAACTCTCCTTATATTTTTTATTTTAAAATATATGACTCTTCGGATAGTCTAGGCTCATTGTTTCCTCCTAAAAAGGTGACCGTTCCTCCCCCACACCACCACCACCGCCTGAAATTCCTCGAAAGGTTATAATATATATAACATGATCTGATTGCATGTTTGTATTTGTTTTTAAACCTTCAATGAAACAAATTTCCATAAAATTTTAGTAAAAAGAGTTCTCTAAAAGAATTTTATAGAAAAATTCCGAACAATGAAAAGACGTGACGGGGGTGCAAGTTTTAGAGGGGCAAGATATCGGAAAAGTGGAGCTGAGCGCCTGAGCATGCCATCGCCGTTCACGCAACCACGGAGAGCGACGGTATCTCAGTCGCAGCTGGGCTTTTGTGATGCTGCTACGCTACCTGACCATCGTATCACTGGGTTTGATTGTTCTCTGTGATGGCAAGGCAAGGCCAATCCAATCTGAGCTTTCTTTCCTTTCTCCTCGGACGGCGTCGCGTGCCTGTCGATCTCTCACTTTGACGGCTGCGTGGCGTGTCCAGGAATTGCTTGGACTTGGGCGCTGCCGCTTCGTCAGGTCGCTACTACGATTGATCGACAGGTCGCACGGCGTCGATGCCCGGCCTTCTCGGCTGTCTCCTGTCCTCGGCGGCGGGCAAGGACCGGCACCGCCGTGTGTGCTAGTGCCTTTCTTCAAATCAAACTATCCAACAGCTTTTATATATTTTTTTTCCAACGGTGATTTAGGTAATTCTTCTTTGACGGACGCTAAACAAGTTTTTACTACTCGATAAATGCGTAATACTCCTCCATCCCAAACTACAATTCAGCAGGGTAAATAAGATGTTTATATTAAAGGCAATGCGCATAAACTTGATGAGATCTACATGGGTAATAAAGCAGGGTCGCTTGGCAAAGTTAACATGGGTAGGTCCCTTGCGAATATGCCATGGATGAATGGATCTCATACCTATCCGGGTTATTTTTCACAAAACTTCGTTTCAGAAATTAACGATGTTATTTTGTTATTGGATGGCCAACGTGCTCATGGATACTCATCGATCCTGTGATGCCGTTTTTTTTATAAAAAAGCCCAGTTGCCTGATTCAAATCAGCAACAGATAATGAGAAAAATTTATGCAGGCACGTGTGCTTGGGCATAGAGATCCGTGACCCATATTTTAGGACGCAAACAGAAAACTCCACATGGCAAAGAGTACTATACGGGATCGCTGACAGTGGGCACAGGGAGGGGGTGGCGGGCCCGCAGGCGCCCGGTCGACGCCTCCATCTCGGCCCACCAACCCCCGGGCCCCTTGTTAAATGGGCAGCGTCAACCAGCCACCACCTCACACACACACCTATCCCCCACCCCCCCGAGCACGGCGTCGAGCACCCCGCGCGCGCGCACGTGAGGCAGGCAGGCGGCCACCCAGCGCCCCCATCCTACTACGCCATGGCGTTCGCGCTCAAGGCCGCCGCCTCCACCGCCGGGTCGGCGTCGCTCGCCGCCGCGGGGCCCAGGCGGGGCGCCGCGCCGGCCGCGGGGAGGGTCTCGTTCCGGGGCGCGGTCGCCGGGCCCGGGGTCGCCGTCAGGGCAGCGGCGGCCGCCGTGGCGCAGGATAAGCGCAGCATCTCCGGGACCTTCGCCGAGCTCAGGGAGCAGGGGAAGGTGAGCCGCTACCGAATCCCCTCCACGACGAGTCATTTTCTCTCTCTCCTTTTGGTTTAAGAAAAAAAACGTATTCGGCGCGCCGTCCTCCGTGCATATCGGTCCATTGGGTGGCTTGGGGGCTTGGTCTGATCCTGCAGGGTAGTGCGGTTTTGCGCTGAGTGAGATTCGATGGGTTGGCACAGGGTGCGTTGACTGACTGTGGTGACCGGACTGCGTCATACTGTTTTTGCTTTGCATTTTAATTTGGGAGGTGAGTTCGTGTCGAGATCGTCTAGATCGGGTCATGTTTCGGTTGGTGTAAAGCTGCGAAGAATTAGGCCTGTCCATTTCTGCCTTGGCCATGGCAGCTGGTCTTATATTCTGGCACATAATGATGGGGATCGTGGAGACTAAAGGATTGTTGGTGTGTAGGATGCATATAAGATTCAGTTCCTCCAAGTGATCAGTGTTAGGTGACATTGGGTAAATTCATGGTGTGTCATTGCATTTTTCGGGATCCTCTGAATGTGCCACTGACATGTGGGCGCCACATGTCAATGACACATTTTGGGATTGCAAAATTTTGCGATGGCAAATAAGATATTTTCATTTCGTCACTTGCCATGTTACTTTCCTCTGCACTCTGTGCTGCTACACGTGTTTGTATCGTAAGATTTATATTTTATAAAACAACTGTACTCAAGTTGCTGAAATTTGGTGAGATGTATCATTCAAGATCAGCAATTTGAGTTTCAAACTTCGATTTCTTTCCTCTGTATCTATTGTCTAGTTTAAGTTCGCTAATATCTGAGAATCTTCAGACTGCCCTCGTTCCCTTCATCACTGCTGGTGACCCTGACTTGGCCACCACAGCGAAGGCACTCAAGATCCTTGATGCGTGTGGTTCAGACGTGATTGAATTGGGTGTGCCTTACTCTGATCCATTGGCTGATGGCCCTGTTATTCAGGTGAGTCATACGGTGCCTCTGCTATATGTTCTATTATGTCCTGTTGTGCTTGTATGCCTTTGCTTATGAGTTATTGACTTTTGGTTGCGCCATTTTAGGCCTCTGCAACACGTGCGCTAGCAAAAGGCACCACGTTCGAGGATGTCATCTCCATGGTTAAGGAGGTGATACCTGAGCTGTCCTGCCCAGTGTCGCTTTTCACATATTATAACCCGATTCTGAAGCGCGGAATCCCAAACTTCATGACCATTGTTAAGGAAGCTGGTTTACATGGTAATATTTCTTGTATAATTAATCACATGATTTTAGTGATGCTCTTTTCGCATTAAAATGCATTCTCAAATACATATCACGTTAGTTAACTTCATTTGCATGTTAGTTTGTCTAATGCACAGCATTGTTCAGATAACAGCAGAGCCAAATCTTGACAATTGATATTGTACAACAGTTGGATTGGCTTCACAGGAATTCGTTTTCCAGTGCAATAATCAAGTTACTTATGTATTACTACCATGCAGGCCTTGTGGTACCTGATGTTCCTTTGGAAGAGACAGATATTTTGAGGAGCGAGGCTGCTAAGAACAACCTTGAGCTGGTAGGACCCTTATCATGCTATGGTGTACACCTTATCCTGTTTTACAGCTGTTGTGCCTGGACATTTGTTTGGGGCAAACAGGATCAAGAATTCCTTGTGAAGTTTTTTTTTGAAGAGGTCTCATTAGTTAATTCGTATTTAAATTCTGGTACAAAACTGTAACATATAACTATTGTTTTGCTGCAAACTGCAAGTAAATGTGAAGCTATCTGGAGACTTCATGCATGTACCCATAATTCTTAAGCTGTGGGGTTTCCTTTTTTGCCCCTCTCATTTTCTTCTAAGTTAAAATATATGACTCACTTAGTAGCGTTAATTTTCCTAGAACAGTGACAGAGGACCTCATTGGATATAATTTGTATAAAATTAACATAACATGCATAAGCTCAATAAGAGCAACACGTTACAAGTTCCATCTTGAACCCATGCGTCAGCGTCATGATCATATCCATAGTGCCATACTATCAGTTCCTCAGTCCTTAGTGCTTATAAGCTGGTATGCCTGAACAACAGATATTCCTTCATCTATGCAGTTTGTGGTAACGTTGTTTGTTATGCCAGCTATTTAATAGGATTTACTTTGAATGAATGTTTTTCAGGTGCTACTGACAACACCAACTACACCAAATGAAAGAATGGAGAAAATTGCACAGGCTTCAGAAGGATTTATTTATCTTGTACGTGTCTCAAATTCTGAATCTCTTAAATTATATATTCTCATACGGCATTCCTATGATCCCTAATCAATAATTTTGCACCTTGGACTAGTTAAACTAGTAGATATAAGATTCAAGAAGAACAATTGCATTGTACAATATACCTATTACACACTGAGTCAGCAAAATTTTGAACAACCTAAGCCATTTCAAGTTGTCCGCATAAACCTACCAAACATATGTAACTGCTCTGACATACTTTTCCTGAAAGAAGGTTTACTTACTACTGCTTGACAAGGCACCTGATCTCAAACCAAGGTGAAACATTTGGAAGTCTCAAGTATTTAGTCTGCCATTGAGAAGATGTCCTGGTGGTAGCTGTGCTAACATGCTCAGACTGACTGAACAATATAATGGATATAAAACTATAGTTTGAAAAGACATGCACCTGATTGCTTGCACTTCACTTTCCTGTGCGGATTTTGCATGATAGCTAATTGGTTTTCACCCATACTTTTCAACTTTATCACAATATCACTACTGAATCTCTTTTAATATGTTTGATTCATCTGCTAACCCTTATGCTATTCAGGTAAGCACTGTTGGAGTTACTGGTACACGTGCGAATGTAAGCAACAAGGTGCAATCTCTTCTTCAGGATATCAAGAAGGTTTGCAGTTGCACCATCCTTTTTTTATGCTACTTTGTGAAGTAGTGTTAGTTCCTAAGTATTGTCCAAAGGTCACAATGCTAATACCAAATATGTTGCTTTGTGTAGGTCACAGAAAAACCCGTGGCGGTTGGCTTTGGTGTGTCAACTGCTGAGCATGTGAAGCAGGTAAATCATAATTGGCATCATTCCTGCTAACTACAGGATCTGGGATCATTGCCTACTTGTTCTGGTCCCGACACCCTGACTGATACATTGTCTATAATTCAGATTGCAGGTTGGGGTGCAGATGGTGTGATCGTTGGTAGCGCGATGGTTAGGCTATTGGGGGAATCTGCTTCTCCTGAAGAAGGATTGAAGAAGCTAGAAGAGTTAGCCAAGAACCTGAAGGCTGCATTGGAATGAACCAACCATTTTCTTGAGAACACTTGAAAGATTTCTTCCTTTTTATTTTCCAGTTTAGGATTGCGGGGTTGTTCTTTTGTGGCGAAAATAAGTATGTCCTTATGTTGAATGCTCAATTGAATAAATCAAGGTCATTATATTAAAAGCGCAGAAGACATTCTTCATATACGTTGCACGGGGAACTGGTTGAGAGTCGCCTCTAGTGAATATGAATAAGGTCATGATCATGAGTGGTGTTTCTCATTTAATCCCGTCATTTCTTCAAGATGTGCCTCTATTGTGTTTATGGATGAGGCGGCATGATTATTGAAGACATTGCTTCTGGCCATTCTTGCATTAACCTGGCATACGAGTAAAAATGTATGGCATGTCTGAAGCAGTGAGACTGTCTCTAGATTGAAGTGAACCATTACAGCGTGCTTCTATTGTACACCTGCAAATCAAATAAATTGGCCAACATTCTGATAGACTTACTTCGGTTATTATAGATGGATTTCAAGTACTTGTTCAGAAGGACAAGCTTCCATTTGATTGTACATTCAGGCGGCAGATAAGAACCAACCAAAATTGAAAAGGTCAATTACTAGTCCAATTAAACATATGAATGTCTGACTAATGGGGGAGAAATACCTAGACGCCAATCAAGGGAGTAAATCCAATTTTGGCGTTTGGCTCTTCTTAAATGAGGAAGAAAAATGTTTTGACTTGAAAACTCAACTTCCTATTGAATTGTTGTGTCATTGCTTTGTTGCTTTTTAGAATATCCATAAACGGAAGACTGTGACATCCTGAACCAATTTGAATAAGGCCCATATTGGCCCATATATATGTGCACGCAAGGTTGTGGGGGGTTTATAGTCCCACATTAGTAGTTGAGTGCGAGTTACGCTTACGTAGTCCATGTTACTAACATACGTTAACTTTTTTTACACGAATTGAGGATAAAATGTACGCTGACATGAATGCACGTATGCATGTGTGATCTGTACATGCATGGCAGCGTTATCTTCCTATATGTTGCAAGGTCAACATGTTAAAAAGGAAAAATTTTGCATGCACGCCTCCATTTCTGGTGCATGAGGACTTTGAACAATTTCTTGCACGCCTTCCATTTTATTGCATGCACGCCTTCCAATATGTTTCTAATTTGTTGCCTCCGGATGGCTACGCAGTGCAAGGACAGGACAGGCCTGGCGAAGGAGGGGCACTTTAGATCATCGCCGAGTCACCACCAGCTGAAACTCTAAACATAGCTATATCTGAGATAGCATTTGAACTATAAGCGTTGCTATATTTTGGGACGGAAGCTATATAAAATAATGAGACTACAAATACCATATTAAGATCATCACATACTAGCACTAAAAGCATACATATATTGATAAGCTACAATCTAGTGCATAGAGTACACGTTTTATGTTTTCGTGTGCACTTTATTAATAGATAAAGTGTAGCTTCATTGATACAAAAGGTTACAAATGGACAAGCATAGTTTGTTGGCTAATTAGTTGAGGACTACTACAAGCATAGCAAATCACACAAGAAACAAAAAACGAAACAGCATTATCCCATGCATATCCCATATACAATATCCCCATAGGATGTAGCTGAGATTTCTGTTTACCTTTCCTTTCATTTGGACAGATTATCACATTGCAAGCGAAGGTTATTTTATATTTTTTATGTTACTCGTAGTTTCTCTTTCTCCACATCAACCTCAAAGATCTAGGTTGAACAGAAAGTGCAAATACATGTTGGTAGCAGCCATGGTATCTAGCACAAAGTCAGTGAGACTTGTTCTCCAATTATTTGAAGCTAGAAACACAGGGAGATGGTTAGTTTGATACTTTGAACTGCGCTTGGCTTATTACCAACACGTGTTAAAGTGTTTAAAGGAAACAAAACATACATATAGCGTCACGATAAAACCCATAATATAACTTCGTAGCACCTCACCTAACTTTGCTTTCTGTTAGCCTTTTTCGTTCCCTTCCCAAACAAAATTACTTGTCCTCTTGCCGTGGTCACATAGAACGTGGCTGCTCGGTTCACATTGAGTGCAAGGTCCACGCACTTTTGCCTCTCCAGAAATTTCCGAAAGCACAACCTTGCAGTAGATAAATAGGGGGGGAGAGAACACCCTTCAAACCCACACACCCGAGCATAACTCCTCATGGGCTCATAGCAGTAGGCAAACCCATGTCACTGGGTCCTTCCTCCCCTTGCCACCTCTTTGTTTCCTTAAAATTCACTTAAGCTAGAAATCATCAGGGATTCTATTAACATGGATCATGCCATCTCAATGGAGGAGATCCTTGACCCCTTCTGGGATCTACCGCAACCGGAGGGATCTCCGGTGACCGGCAACGGTGTCATAGATGGCGTTGTTACTCACGGTGATGGCGGGTGTGGCAACACAGTGGATCAGAGCTCCTCAGAGTGGAGCTTTGAGAGGTTACTGGAAGAGGAGCTTCAGCTAGCTGATGCATCAGCAGGGGGGAACTCTAGCAGCGGTGGCTCAGCCCTCCATGCTGAACCAGTGGTGGAGGTGGACCATGCAGCGATGGCGCCTATGGCGGTTAGCGCACTAGGCAACGCCATGGAGTACAACATCATCCTGAAGCGGAAGTTGGAGGAGGACCTTGCCACCGTTGCCATGTGGAGGGTACCTCTATTGCCTATCTTTTTCCGATGTTTCTGATCTATAAATGGTGTATACATTATGTTTTGTAGTGTGCTTAGCTAGGGGTGCAATTGAACAATTGAAAGCAATCTTGGTTAGTTATTACAAATACATTTACATAACTGTGCTCTGGTGAAGTAGTACAAATCACATCTAGGGCATGTAAACACATTTTAAAGAAATGCGGATAGATAATTTGTGATATGGAGATAGTATTACAATTTCTTGTGATCATGATCTGTTGGAGCTGTGCCATGGCTACACAAACAACTAGACAATTTTCCATGATCTGTTGGAAGTGATATTTTTGGCACACTCCATTCTTACTCGTTTTGCACCTTGACTATTTGGTTGCAAAATATTAAAATAGGGAAACATAATTATCACTTATCAATAAGGTAAAAGCTGTGATCAAAGATATGGTAAACAAAATTAGCATCTCCTTTTGCAATATGTCTAAAATATTATACAAGGTCCATGAGGAATTTACGAGATGAAATCATGGCATTTCATTCACTAACTATTAGTAACAACAAAACAATCCATTTATATGTGAACAATTTATTACATTAGAAATTGTTG
Organism: Panicum hallii; assembly: GCF_002211085.1. Classification (NCBI taxonomy): domain Eukaryota; kingdom Viridiplantae; phylum Streptophyta; class Magnoliopsida; order Poales; family Poaceae; genus Panicum; species Panicum hallii. The sequence continues at coordinate 3,862,194 of NC_038043.1, read as the reverse complement.
ACTTTGCACGTGCATGTGTTTGTTTCATTACGTAGTTGTTTAGAGGTTTCCACTCTGCTGTTTTAACTTCAAATTTTGGCATGTCCATTCACAGGCTTCTAGTGTTGTGCCTCCAGGACGTTCTCAAGGCTCAACCAATTACATTGGAGGTACTATATTGTTCCCAGTTACGGTCACTATTGTATATTGGGCATTACTACTATGATTGAATAATGTTGAAACCAAAGTTGATTATGTACGCAAGACATACTTTTCTCCTCTTTTTGCTCATTCCAGGTAACAGGAATCCTGTGCAGAACAAGTCCAATGGTGAAGGCCCAATAAATCGTGTTCGAAATGCATATATTCGCGCAAGGTTTGCTACTCGCTCTTCCTCAAGGGAGCCTTCACCATCAGATGATGACGATATGGATGGAGAAGTAGAGATACTGGGATTTAACTTGCCTACTGAAGAAAAAGTGAGGAAAAGGTAACATTTACATCATGTATGTTTTCACCCACATCCTTTTGAAAAGCAGCTCAATGCTGTAGAAGCTCAAAATACTATGGAAATTATTTTCTGACTTCTGAACTTATATTGTTACCAAACTTTTAGAAAGGAATCCAATCGAGAATCAGCCAGGCGCTCAAGGTATAGAAAGGCAGCTCACTTGAAGGACATGGAGGACCAGGTGCGGTTTCGCAAAGTTGTTTCATTCGATCTCATACTCAAAAAATTTAGGAATGCGGTGAAAGCAGTGGGTATGAATGGTGCCAGATGGTTACAGGTTGCACACTTAAGAGTTGAAAACTCTTCTTTGCTGAGGCGCCTTGCTGCTTTGAACCAGAAGTATACTGATGCCACTGTTGACAATAGGGTGCTGAAGGCTGACATGGAGACCCTAAGAGCTAAGGTATGATGTTTGCTCTAACACGTCCAATGCACTGAATCCTCAAGTGCCTTCTTGCAAATCATGTAGTTTATGTAGAGAGAGATTTATGTATTCTATTAAAGTGTTAGGAGAATAAGATTTTTGCCATTTTTGCCATGTTTAACTTATGCGAAAAATGGAGGATGCGTGTAACATATCAACATACCAAATTTTCTTATCATGATTCCTAGAAGGACAATCATCTAGTACTGAGAAATGGCACATGTAAATTCTGATTTATTCATAGGATTAAAATTGGTTGTGCCATCTATCACAACATGTGTCAATTAGACACACTAGAGAATTCCCTAATCCCTATTGCAAGAACCAGGTGCAGTTACTATACATAGTGTATCCTTATTGCAAACCAGTGTAACTAACTGATTGACTAGTGCTTATATTACAATATGAATCGAAGTATGTGGATAAGTTCACACAACATGTAATATTATTGCAGGTGAAGATGGCAGAGGATGCCCTGAAGAGGGTCACAGGGATGAGCTCATCACAGCCCCCCAGGCCCCTTCATCAGGTGCCGGCCAACGCTGACGCTTCAGGCCCTATCCTTGACAACATCATTGACTACCTGATGAGCTCAACAGATGCCACGGCTGACAACAACTTCGTGCCGAGGACGACGGCCCCGGCGCCATTGCAAGCTGAGAAGCCAACCAGCAATGGAGCTTCCAACAGCGCGATGCTAAACCGGATCGCAGCGCATCACGGGGCAGCCGTCGAGCTTCTCCAGAAGAGGTTGGGCGCCATGCCGGCCTCCTCCGACTCCACATCGCCGGAATCCGTGCCGTCTGGTGTGGACGAGTCCATGAGCGTGGATGGATACTAGTATGCACTAGGCACTACAACCTCTAATTCTGAAATAAGTTGAACTGTGTTGTGTCATCGCCGTCGTCGTCGTTTTTTCTGGACCTGTGGTTTTTGTGCGTCCTGGAGTCGTTGGTAACACCTTCTGAATAAGGCACAAGGTTGCCTCCATTGACATTGAAGTGACTGCAATAAGGAGTATTCTGATTGCTCCTAGCTCCCAAGATGTTGATAAAAGTGTCATTTTGATTCATCCATCTTTGTGCAAGACTCTGTGTGAATTATTTAAAGATAGTTCAGATTTTACATTAAACGATCCTTTTTTATAAACTCTACATGAAAATTTGAGCTATGTTATCCTTTCTCAAACTGGAAAAGAAATCCACATTAGCTTTACTAAGGCGATATGATATTCCAATGCAATCCATCAACGTTTGAGCTAAATCTACTCTAAACGTTTATCGTGGAGGACTTGAAAACGGCCGTCCTCTAATTGGGAAAAAAAAACAACATTTTCAGATTTTTTTATGGCACGTTTGGTTAACCGAGCCAAAGCCCAAACTTCGGCCTACCCCGAAATTTAGGTTGTCGTTTGGTTCCAGGCCGAAGTTCGGCGGCCCCCCTAAAATTTGGCCCGTCAAAAACACTGCGGTTCTCGATAAAAATGGCCCAGCCCATTGCACCGCTAGGTAGCATCGCTGCCACGTTTGGGTGTACGTGGCCGGTCTCCGCCCCCGCATCCGAGCTCGAACCCAAATCTAAACCAGACCGGGGCGGTTCAGTCCCGCGGGCCGCCGCCGCCGCCGTCGAGGGGGAGAGACAGAGAGGGGCAGTGGTTTTGAGTTCAGAGTGAGGCCAGGGGGGCGGCGGGGAGTGGAGTAGAGGAGGGGGAAGAAGGGAGGAAGGGGGTCGTGGGTCGCCGTCGCCGGCGGAGCATGTCGTCGCTGGGGACGTCCAAGGGGGTTCTGGAGATCGCCAAGTTCGGCGTCTACGTCTCCGTGCCCGTCGCGCTCACCTACCTCGTCGCCACCGACTCCAAGACGCTCAAGAAGCTCATGGGCCTCGTACGTTTCTTCCACTCTCCCCTCTCCCTCGTTCTCTCCCCCTGAACCGTCGCTCTGCTCTTGAGGAGGTATCAGGCTAATTAGCTGGACGGATTGGTACTACCGCTGCTTGTGTGGTTGCTCTTGGCTAAGGACTAGGGCTTGGAGCCGATTGGGGATCTGGGGCTCAGCTGTGCCTGTGGCACACATTTGGGGGCCGCTAGCGCTAGGATTTATGTTCCGGTTGCTGAATTTCAAAACCATTTTCAGCCATGAGCCGAATTTTGAAGTGGTTCTGAACCATGACCTGATGTGCTGCTCCTGTTGATCGAGAGAGGGATGCACTTAAGATGGCGCTGCCCCAATCTCACTAGTTTATGCAGATCCAATTGGATCCGGATGCAACAATCTTATTAATCAACATTTCTAGTATGCACAGGAGTGCTTATCTATTGTCTTTGCATTAAACAGAATTTTTTTTCCGTGTATGTGCAGTATAAGTGCCAATCGTTGCATTAAGAAGAGAAATTTATAGGTTTTGTTACAGCACTAGGCAGCTGGCTTGCAGCATACTTTTAGCCAAACACACCGCAAACACTCTTTCAGAAAATTATACAGAACAAGCAACAAGTTGTAGTTCATTAACCAGGGTGCTGAATGCCTGCTTGTATCCTTACAGCAGCTTCTCTCTGCTGGGGAGGTGTGGATTCACATGCACGTGCACACATTAACCAAATCACCACCAAGGTTTGAGCCCTCTTTAGCTTGAATCAGGGTGACTTTCTTTTCTTAGTGAAACAACACCTTGTTTCTCAGTTTCTCCCTAGATATTCTTCTTCTGAATCCTAATAAAAATGTGTTTGAATCCTAACAACATCGTGCTCAACTCCTAGGCAACATGGCTGATCCTGTATGTCCCTCAGTTGATGTTTAAGTTTCTTTTTTCATTCTGAAATTAACATTTCCTACAGTTGGTTCATTCATTGATCACAAACTTGCCAAAGACATACGTTAGCTGTATGTGTTGATATACCCTACACTTATGTATCTTTACATGAAGACTGAGCTATCTGTATGCACCCTTTCCAGCGTCCGTATGTGGTTTATCCACCTGAAGGTCCACGACCACCACCGCCCGAAGAACTTCGTGAGAGGGCTCGGGAAATAGCTCGGAAGAGGCAGCAGAGCTGAGTGGATTGGTGACTAGGGAACATCACAGATCATAAATCCAGCTCACAGAAATGGTAGAGAATGTCACTCTGGTTGTTGATATGGAACATTTGTTTGGCCCTGGTCTGTAACATCCTTTTGCTGCTGTTGTCGTAATAACATTGAAGTGGCTGTGGGTTATCTGCTTTGAGCTGTGAGAATTGCCTACATGTAATTCACTGTATTTCTTGTTGGGAGCCAATTCAAATGGCACATTTGAGTTCTAGGCTCTCCATTAAATGGTACAGAATAAAAGAAAGGCCATATTTCGTACATCATCATCTCTTTACTCAGTTTAATGTTACTATAAAGAATGCAATTGAGCTGGGTGAGCACAAGACACCTCTTGAGCATAATTACTCTGTTTGGATTACATATTTACAATACAACAGAAGCTTGCATCCTCTAGGATGCTCATTTTTGCTGTCCTATTCATATCCATGTGGACTTAAATTAATCTGTTATCCGTTGGCTGAGAGCACAGATAAAATCACGCCCAGCCAACAGGTGGAGTATGTACATGCTCTTGTTGTTTGGGTGTAGTTGATGGATCAGTCTGTTCTTGGACGATTGGAGCTTCTGTAAGACCCATTGTACAGAGGCAGCAACGATCGTGCGATCCCTTTCCTTCCGCCCAGACAACGCCAATAAATCGCCAAAAATGACAGCACGACAAGGATCGGGATTGCCCATCTGTGCAAGAAGATCAGCAGCATATAAGAGCAACAACCCATCAGAGATTAAGATTACATGGGCGCTGTATTGTCACAGGGAGGAAGAGTACATACCTGTCAAGATCAAGAATAGGGCTGTAGACAATGGTTTCCCAGGTAGAGACGACGACATGCCAGACAGGGTTGTAGTACAGGGACTCCGAGGACCAGAACAGCCTCGTGTACGTCTCCAGGAAGGCAAACATCACCCAGGCAGCAATCTCGAGCAGGAAGAACTTGACCACGAAGCGCCCGATGACAACCATGACCAGGGAGAATATCACCAGCCAGTTGAAGAGCTTGTTGTTGTACTCCTTGATGAAAAGAGCACGTGACCTCGCCAGCATCTGGAAGCGTGCATGGACGATAGAACTCGATTCAGTTTTAACAATGTCAGATAGCAAATACAGTCAAGTTACTGGGGAAACATATACTATAGTACAACAAACAGCTCTGTTCATTATCCCTCAAATCCATCACAGTTAATCATGATCCATCTTAACTTGCAGCGTAAGTTAAAAGAGATAAACCTTTGACATCCGGCGTTGATAAATTTCCTTGGCTGGCCCCACGCAATCCATTTCAAAACTTTGATTGCAGAGAAGAAATCCTGCATCAAATTTTGCCATGGACGGAAGCTTTAAGACTTGAAGGTGTTCCATTTTATCTTCACACTCAGAGAATCTTGCTTCGCACAGCTTTGATGACTGATATTCGTTGGCTTGACCAAAGTTTCTGAAGACCTAAAAAGAATAACTGGTTAGGTATTACTGAAGATTTCTTTCCATATTGCATAGGCTGCAACACACAAAATAAAAAATGACAAAATACTTCTTCCACTAAAGCCATGCAATCAAAGTGTTTGAATTCGCCACAAAATAACACGCATAAAAACATTACACTGCCATACTTAGTTTATGGGTCTAAAGGAATAAATAGAAAATCTTGAACTCTAGCAAGGAATAGAAACTTCATGACCGGGACACAATGCAGAACAAGATTTTATTATGGACTGATAAAATGATGAATAAAATGTCAGGTAACCTTTTTAATCTCTTCATCAAGCTTGGAGGTGGATTGAGCAGCATGATGTTTACCGAAATGCTGCTTGTCGAAGAGGCTTCTAGCTTCATCTTTTGCCAGGTCATGAAACTGCTGAAGTTTATCCATTGATAGTGGAAGACCTGCTCTGCCCATTCTTTCATTATACAACTTCAAGCAACGTTCAACAATGGCCTTATTGAAAACTTCAACAAGTGATCCCGTTGATGGAATTTCACCTTTATTCAAAGCCTCAAGTATCTAAAACAAAGGGAATAGTTTTGAATATTTTGCAAGTATATATCGAGATACTCTATGTAAGTAATGAACATTCGGAGAAGTATTACCTGCCCTAGGAAGGATACAAACTCTGTCCCGTTTAGAGTTCTACCCTGCACAACTTTTGGTTTTATCATGGATGAAACAATTTTTTTCAGCTGATCCCTCCTTTCTAGGTACAACGGATCAAGTTCTTGGTCGTCCAGATCACATAACTGTGTCCTTTGCAGATGAGGCTGGAAAGAATTTCAGCATCTCAGCTACCAATGGGCACAAACACACACAAAAAAAATCATAGTGCAGATCACCAAACTGAATTCACATAGGAGTATAGGACAATTTAAAGAATAGTATGTACTGTTCTTATATATGTAGCTTAAAAGAGAAAAGTTAAACAATTAAGTCCTCCATCAGGATCATGTTTTACACTTTTGATAAGCTTTAATCCACATAACATAATGTCTACTGAAGTGAGATACTTGAGAACCCAAAAATTCACAGCCATCAGTGCTGCTAATGGTATTGCAGGAAAAGAAAAATCAAAAGGTTGTCTTATGCAACACACCTGTGGCAAGCTAAAAGCTGTACTGTTATCTCCCATAACCGCCAAAGAGTCTCTGATTTGGTTGATCTGACATAAACATGAAAGCCATTTTCTTCAACCAAAATTGCATATCATATCTTCAAGTTAGAAACATATCGGCTCAAATAACTGTTACCTCATCAATATATTTGTCTCCTGTAGCAATACACAAAAGGGTAAGTTGAGTTCAACTGCTGATAAAATATATCCAGATCTGAAAAGTGCAAAAGAGTTGCTTCTATAGAAGAGCAAAACAATACAATATATTAGTTTGTAAGATAACTTGAACTAACCATTGTTGTTAGGCACCTGTTGGAGTGCTTCGTCAACCATCTGCTGAACAGATTTTCCTTCTGCATGATGGAAGTTAGCGACATCAGAGGAAGTTTAAGAAGTTTCGATATAAGAGCATATATCACTACTACTGTGAGACTGCAACATATACTAATGACTAATGCAACAACTACCTTACGAAAATGCAGGTACCTAGAGAGAGCATCAACCAATTAATGTGATGGTATGTACTTTACAAACCCCATGAAAAAATTATCTCCATACAGCTAGTAAGTGTTATGGTTCATTACCTATGTATTTACCATGTGTTTTCTAATCACATCAATGGTATGTATTCAGAAAAAAAAATAGGTAACAAATTACTTAGACTACCTGGGGTGAGGGGAGGTTACCTGAAGGAACTAATTTAGATGGACATTTTTCGAGAAACGAAAAGAATCAGTAACTAATTTGAAGAGTTGGCACCATGTATCTATCCAAAAACTGTTTAGGTCAATCAACCCTAAAGTGGAGCTTGAATAGATAGCAACATTTACCATACTAGGAGATCAGAAGACTATTCCGTAGAACCTCAATTCTGATGATCTGATCCATAACTTATTATCTATTTCTATACAAAAGCCAAAATAAATATGACACCATCCAAACAAAAAATAGTGATACGCGAAACAGGAAGCAACTTACGGAGGAAATCCCTCTGGATTAGCCACAGAAGTTTTGCTGGCTCAAAAGCAACATCTTGCCCCTGCAGAGACAAACATGTGATTTTGATATAGTTTTCCACTTCATAACTCGAAGATTTAACTTAATGAAGTAGTACCTTGACTCTGGTTTCCACAAGTCCGAGGGGGAAAATTGGAAATAAGTTAGAATACAGGGTAATTATATTAACTGGAAAGTTTCAAATCAGAACTAGAATCAAGCAAACCTTCCATAGAATTCTTCAGCAATTTCAACAGCAAATGAAAGCCTAGATATATCAGCTTCACGAATCTGTCACCAGAAGGTGTAAATTAACTCCTATCAAATGAAAGAGTAGAGATGAAAGCCCTGGAGGCATCAAGGGAGAGAAACTCACGGTCTCAGGAAGATTGTAGATCAGAACAGAACTTAAAACAGTTGCCAGAGCAAATATCCTGCCACAAGCAAAAATTTTAACGCATTTGTTGCTACATCCAAACAAGAAAATGATAATTCAGAATTAGCATGAATTATTTGTAGCAACCAACCTATCATCATATACATTTGATTTTCCAACACTCTCAAATCCTTCAGTGTCAAGGTATAGGACAGAAACTACGGAGCCATCAATATCCACCTCAATGGGGGTACCCCAAACCCATATACCTACAACATGTGGTTCAGTGTGTTCATATCCTCTGATAAACATATAATGAGAACATTATCTTGCTTTTAATTAGCAGGTCATCTTACCTTTTGTTTTGGTATCCCGCATGTGTCCAACTCCAAAACCTGGGCAAGAAATTTAACATCCCTCCAGTCCAAAGTCAAAATACTTAATTTTCTGAAGTATGATGTAGAGCAGAAGCTCAGTGTACCTTTGTCACATGATAGGGAGAGGAGCTGGTTGAGAAGAAAAGATTTGCCAGATCGATACGGACCAATAACCTGATTTTTACAACAACAGACACAAAACTTAGTAAAAAGGCAACATGTTTGTGTTTCTTATGATAAAATAAATATCCAGTATCCATATAAACTAATAAGTCATTCAAATATTAAAGTTCGAACATACAGAGACAGCAGCTATTGGAGTTTTGATCCTCTGAATGGCCTCCAAACCTTCTTTTGCAAGACGGAGTTTCGTGTGACCATAATCTGGTTCGACTATTGGGAACCTGCATTACTATCTCTGGTCAAAAGTCTGGCAAATAAATGAACTTTTTACAGTCTATCTTGTTGACGATTACTGATATGTTCCATCTCAATTGATTCATATCTTTTAAGTTATAGTAGAATTAAATGGAACAGGACACATATGTTTCACTCCCATCCACTCAGAAAACATTTGCTAGATTAGCTTTACCATCCATCCAAACAGTAAAATGCCTCATTCCGTTAGACCACAGTTTGTGGATAAGATCAGATGGCCAAGTGTTCAATTTAATAATTGTCATCCTTTTACATACAAAAAACAACGTTTGTATGCTTGATTAGTTCTGTACCAAGCAAGTAATACCACACAGAGTAGTACCTACTCCACGTTTCACATGACTATACCCACTTGGTTTCACCCCCATGCATCAGCAAGAACCTACTCCCCTTCCACAACTCAAGCTTCGCATATAACTACATTTCACATAAAAATAGGCCAGCACGAGCCGCCCATAAAGCATTTCTGTCACTCAACCAAAGCAGCAGAAATTCGTACATTTTTAAAATTGCGCAAAATGGCCTGGTATGCAATGGATGCGGGGAGGATCGGTTCGCGACTGAAATTTGGGCTTCTTCCTAGCTAAAACGTGACCTGAATGAAACGATGCTGCCGTCTGAACCCGATGCTACAATCTAACGCCGGATGAAGAATCCAACGCGAAACCTGACGCTTAAACGCAGGAAAAGGAAATCGGGAAACATCAACGAAACGTTTCCAACTTACACTTAGAATTGCATCCCCATTAAGGTTTTAAAAATAAAGTTTATTTCCAACTTACGCGCGCTCTAGGTCGCCGGCATCGGCATCCCCTGCCGCGGCGGCAGCGAGCAACCACAGCGCCGCCGCCGCCGCCAAGACCGCCGGGGCACGTGCCCGCCACCCCATCGCCGCCAACGCCAAGCCACCTTCCGCCCGCAAGGAGGCGGGACCGGACCTCGAAACCCAACCGCGATCGCCCTGAAACGGCTAGGCGGTTTCTCCTCGGGTCGTGGGGAGGAGGCTTGGACGCGGAGGAGGGAAACGGAGAGGCCCCACGCCAGCACCGGGGGCGGGCTGATAAAGGGCTCGGATTCCGTGACCTCGCCCTCGCAGGGACGGTGGCTTTTGCTTGGCGAGCGGGAGGAAGGAGACGTCGCGGCGAGGCGAGGTGGCCGGCGTCGCCTGGCGGAAGTGGAAGAGGCGATCAGAGGGGAAGCTTTTGATTCGTTCGTAAATTAATCATGTTCAAATGGGGATTAGGGCCTGTTCGGATCCCATGAAAAGAGAAAGAGAAAGTGCAAAACTTTTACTCTTTTGCACTTTTTTTGCACTTTTGGATCCAAACACCCCAAAGTGCAAAAGGGCAAATGCTACCGTAATTTTGCTAATTATGGATTAATTAGGCTTAATAGATTCGTCTCGTCATTTGGTCCTCATCTATGTAATTAGTTTTTTAATTAAACTATATTTAATATTTTTAATTAGCGTCCAAACATCTGATGTGACAGGAGCAAAAATTTTACCATTTGCCCTTTTGCCATTTGCCCTTGGATCCAAACACCACCTTAGTTAATTCGCTTTAGAATCTTTATCGAGGATGTGTTAATATCCACGTGTCAGCACGATGGGCCACTTCCCAGACAGCTCAGAAGAGTGGCCGGAGGCCCAGAGGCATGGATGGGCTGCGGGTGGGTCCGCAGATCAGCATTTGGGCCTAGTTTACGAGCCGAAGGTTGAGAGAGGCCCAGCCCAAACGAAACAGCAGCAAACTGCAAAGTCCTCCGGATCCTTCGCTACCTCAACGCCGCCGTCGTGCATTTCATTTCGGCTTCCCGCTGCCAAGCATCATCAGCTGCAGAGGCATAGGCTCGTGACTGCTTCAACCAGATGTAGATGGTCTGCTGCTGCAAGATGATCCACGTTGCGTCTTCAAATTCAGAGTCATTTTGCGTCTTCAGATTCAGAGTCATTATGCCTCTTCAGATTCAGAGTGACTTTGGCATTCAGAGTCGGGTCTTCAGATTCAGACTTCAGGGCATCGTATTACTGTTAGTGGCATGGTTTTTTTAAGCATTGTGATTTGAACACCAAGATAGCTTCACATCGAAAATCAGCTCCCTTTTCTTGGGCTGATTTGCTGCAAGTCAGGTCTTTGAATTTAAATTTTGAACTCGACTAGAAAGACAAGCAAATTTGGCTCTTTTACTCCAACCTCAAGAGTAAATGGTTTGCACGGTTTGGCCTCAGAATTGCAGAGTGGCAGCATGGCTCGTGACGAGCCAATCAGCCCCGAAAGATGGTGTTCTTTTATGCGAAGTTTCTCATCACCGGCCATCAAACAAACTCACTTCTCCGATCCAAACAAAGTCTCAATGAAAAAGGCAACAAAAGGCCCAATAAAACGAACATGACTGAATCTCTTGATGAAAAGACGCATCGTGCAAAACCATTCAAACAGAGAGCTGGGGCGTATCAAGAGGGACATCAGAATTGCAGAGTTGGCAGCATGGCACGAGCCAATCAGCCCCGAAAGATGGTGTGTTTTGGTTGCATTTTTCATCACAGTCCAGCCAGTGACCACTCGAAGATCGATCCCAGCAAACGAAACAAAGAACAAACAAACAGAGAAAAAAATTCGAGACAATAGGAGGGCAACAATACAAAGAACCAGGAAACAAACCACCATGCTTTATGATCAAATCCAATCGAGAGAAACAATTAGGGCGCCGTAACTAGAGCAGCGAACGGCGTTGCGACGGCGGCGGCGGCGGAGGAAACCCTAGTCAGACATGGGATGGGGATGGATTGGCAAAGTGGGTAGTTTCTTTATAGGAGGTGGGGTGAAGTCCCAGCCGTTGGATTGGGTGTGGTGGAAAATAACAGGCTTCGGGTAGACCTAAACCTAAAGGCCCCAAATGGGCCTGGTCATGTCGGCCCAACGGAGAAGGAGCAACCCAAGCAATTCCAAACCGTTTGTACGAGCAAAACAAGTTTTCTTTGACCTAAGTAAAAAACAAATGTTCTCTTTGGTAGTTTGGAATTGTTTGCACTATATGTATCCTAGAAGAAATTATCTTTCAACTTTCCTCGAAAAAATTTCCAACAAGGATATGTATAAGAAAATTAGTAAAATCTATATATCTAGATTTGCCAAAACGACCTACAATTTAGAATAGAGGGAATAGTTCTTTTAAGACCTATGCATAAATCCTCAATTTACTAATGATAACTAAATTACTTATGTTTCCTTCACTTTTTCACTTTGTGCGCTAAATTTATGCCGGCTATATTTGCTTTCAAATTATTTTTTAGGATTAAGTGCATAAGGCCATAACTTTTGAGTGATGTGATTCGAGTTTCCTATTTGAAAATACATAATCACTCTTAATTTTAGAGCTTATTGGTCTGGGCACTCTTTGGAGTCCTTGTGAGAAGGACAATTTGAATTTTTTTGTACCTGTGTTAATAAGGAATATACAAAAATGCCTATTTACTCTAAGATCTCCGACCATTTGTTTTCCCAAGGATGATATAAATTTAATGCTTTCTTTGTAATTTTTTAAAATGGTCCATAGTATTTCTTATTAAATTGGACAATTTTTTTGAGGGCGTGATTGGTAAATGAGATTGTCCATTTTGCAAGCATGATGGTTTTCACCCTTGAAGTAGATGCCCCTATTTTACAACATAAATATGGTCGTATATAACTCTCAGTTGCACTGGTTGACATCTAAAACTGGCTACTAACTAGAGATAATCTAGCCAGATGTGGGAAGACGGTAGCTCATGTGTATTCCATGCTGAGAGAGCTGGTGTGCAGGGGGAATAGGCCCCGTTCCCACTCTGCTATATTGTTGTATCCTATCACTGGGTTATGAAAAGGTGATCTGAAAAAATCAGAAACGTATAGGAAGCCTGAACTTTGCTATGCTTGATAAAATAGAGATTTGCTTCTTGACAATTCTATTTATCTGTCAATCGACTTGCTGGCGCGTCCGATACTCCGATCATAAACGGATTCCCTTGACGGGCAGTTGACAAGGAGACACACCTAAAAATATTTGGAGACAAACTATCCCCACACTGGCAGTAGGTAGAAGGTAGAGTGAACAGGCAGGTGGAGATTGGTGTGTCCTACTAAAATTGCTAGTGCGTCTCTAATTACGATGAATGCTAGGTAGTGAATTTGTAGGCACGGAGCACCATGATAGCAAGGGAAGTATAGAGAGCGAGCGTGATTTTGACGTGATTTGTGCTACGTATTTGAAATTTCATTTCTTCGTGAATCTTGCATGTTTGTTTTGCGGTGTTGGCTATGTGTGTCAAGCCTAGTGTTTTCTTTACGCGTGTGTATAATAAAAACAATCCAACAACATAATATGTAAATCTATGATGCACCTAATGAAATATAATATAAACCTTGATTTTAGTGCTGCAACGCCAAAATAAAATTTAGATACTTCCAAGCGTGGAAACAAAGCGCGTGATTGGTTGGTGTATTTGGCTAGCCTGGCTCGCATTCCAGAGCCAGGCCCGAGCGGGACAGGCTTGGCGCAAGGGGTGGAGCCTAAGGGGGCTAGGGATCAAGCCCTCTACCTCTCTAATATCAATGGATACCACTTAGGTCCTCCTCTATTTTTGAATAAAGAATAAAGAAGAAAAGAGGAGGAGAAGAAGAAGAGAAGGGGAGAAAGAAGAAGAGAGAAGATGAGCCCCCCTCTTTAGTTGGCTGCTGGATTGTCGGCGCATGTAAGAGTGCTATGTTTGGTTGCCTGATTCTATTCAGTCTGGCTAGCTACAAGTATTGTTTGGTTACCTGCATTGCGCGGACCTAAAAAAGCTGAGCATCAAGAGCACTCGCTTGCATCCATGCTCGCTGGGAACGCCGATTTTGCCTGCATCTGCCGAGCCAGGCCCAGGACTCCCTTCTGCATGCGGCGAGCCAGACCGGAACCGGAGAGGTACATGTGCAACCAAACAATAGAATCTTGCATCTCGGGAATCTGACACATCAGGCATTGACCTCAGAATTTGAGGAAGGCTTCTGGTGACGAGTGTAACTGCGTACTGTGACCGAGGATGGTCGTGGTGCGCGGTGCGGTGGTGCCATGGACCATGGTGGCAATGGCGCCGCATCAGAGAGTGTGACGTAAGACGTTCGTGCGGAACCAGACCACCGATCGCACTCGCACGGCCGGTCGTGCCTGCATCACGTGCTTTCACTCGAATCGGCTCAGCTCAAACATCGCGGGTGCCTGCCCGCGCTGGCATGGGAGAGCCCCCGCACCCGCACCCGCGGCCCGCGGCCACCTCCACCGCCGGCGCGACGTCATGGCCGGAGCTCCTCGCGCCGTTCGACCTCTCCCGCCTCCGCGCCACGCTCTCCTCCCGCCCGCTCACCCCGCGCCGCCTCGCCCGCCTCCTCGCGCTCCCGCTCTCCCCGGCCACCTCCCTGCTCCTCCTCGACTGGTACGCGGCCTCCCACCCCGCGCTCTCGCCCTCCTCCCTCCCGCTCCGCCCCGTCCTCGCCGCCGCCGACCCGGACCGCGCGCTCGCGCTCCTCGACTCCGTCCCGCCCGCCCGCCTACCCCCGCTCCGCGAGTCCCTCCTGATCCCGCTCCTCCGCTCCCTGCCCCCCGGCCGCGCGCTCCACCTGCTCGACCAAATGCCCCGCCGCTTCGCCGTCGCCCCGTCCTTCCGCTCCTTCAACGTCGTGCTCTCCACGCTCGCGCGGGCCGACTGCCACGCCGACGCGCTGGCACTGTACCGCCGGATGCTCAGGGACGGCGTGCCGCCCACCACCTTCACCTTCGGGGTCGCCGCGCGCGCGCTCTGCCGCCTCGGCCGCGCCGACGAGGCCCTCGCGCTGCTCCGCGGGATGGCGCGCCACGGCTGTGTGCCCGACGCCGTGCTGTACCAGACGGTCATCCACGCGCTGTGCGACCAGGGCGGGGTCGCCGAGGCCGCCACGCTCCTCGACGAGATGTTCCTGATGGGTTGTCCAGCGGACGTGAACACCTTCGACGATGTCGTGCGCGGCCTGTGCGGGCTCGGGCGGGTGCGCGACGCGGCCAGGCTGGTGGAGAGGATGATGATGAAGGGGTGCACGCCGAGCGTTCTGACGTACGGGTTCCTCCTGGAGGGGCTGTGCAGAGCAAGGCAGGTGGATGAGGCGTTGGCAATGCTGGGGAGGGTACCAGAGGTTAACGTCGTGTTGTTTAACACGGTGATTGGTGGGTGCTTGGCTGAGGGGAAGCTGGCTAAGGCGACAGAACTGTATGAGATGATGGCCTCCAAAGGCTGCCCGCCAGATGTGCACACATACAATATATTGATACATGGTCTTTGCAAGCTTGGGAGGATTGGTTCGGCTATGCGGATTCTTGGTGTGATGGAGGAGAAGGGTTATGCTCCTAATGTCGTGACCTACACGACCTTGCTGCATTCTTTTTGCAGGAATGGCATGTGGGAAGACACAAGAGCAATGCTGGACCAGATGTTGGTGAAGGGCTTGATTATGAATTCCCAAGGATACAATGGAATGATATATGCGATATGCAAGGATGGCAGGTTTGATGATGCAATGAGGCTTGTCCAAGAGATGAAGAATCAGGGGTGCAAGCCTGATATTTGCACGTACAATACAATAATTTATCATTTGTGCAACAATGACAGGATGGAGGAGGCGGAACATCTTTTTGGAAACTTACTTGAAGAGGGTGTTGTCGCCAATGGAATAACTTATAACACTCTCATTCATGCACTTCTGCGTAATGGAAGGTGGCAGCAGGGCCTGAGGCTTGCTAATGAAATGGTACTTCATGGCTGCTCACTAGATGTTATTAGCTACAATGGGCTGATAAAAGCCCTCTGCAAAGAGGGGAATGTTGATCGGAGTATGGGGTTGCTTCAGGAAATGATGGAAAAGGGAATTAAGCCAAATAATTTCTCATACAACATCCTGATCAGTGAGCTCTGCAAAGCAAGGAAGGTACGCGATGCACTAGAGCTCTCAAAGGAGATGTTGAATCAAGGACTCACTCCTGATATTGTGACTTACAATACCCTCATAAATGGATTGTGCAAAATGGGATGGACACATGCTGCTTTAAATCTCCTAGAGAAGCTACCCAACGAAAATGTGCATCCTGATATTATCACATATAATATTCTCATTAGTTGGCACTGCAAAGTCAGATTGATTGATGATGCGGCTATGCTTCTAAACAAAGCAGTAAGTGGAGGGATAGTTCCTAATGAGCGAACTTGGGGAATGATGGTGCAAAATTTGGTCAGGCAGCCAGCCAATCTCGAGGTGTATTAGAAGGTTTTAGTGTATATGCTGTATGTTGTAATGGCTGTCATGGTTTTGGTACTATGTGAAGCTTGGTATGTTTTGAAGATCAAAATGAAGCGCATCTTGCCTTCCAGCACACCGTTCGTCATGCATGTTGATCTGGTACATATTTCTTCTCCAGTTACAACTTGTACCATCAATGTTCCTAATGAGCGAACTTGGGAATGTTACATATTTCTTTCCCATCTGTATGCCTAGTGACACTAATAAAAAATAATTGGAATACTTTGATCTGTACTCACAAATAAATTTACAAAGGTAATAACTTCTTATAATTTGTGCCTGTCCCATTGCAATTTGCAAAATTACCCCTGCTTCTAAATTTTTCTTTGGTAGAAGAATTGGTTATTCCTTTGAAAATCTTGACCCTACCCTGTTCTTGTGAACTCTAGAAATTAAGAAATCTGTTGTAAGCATTCATGAACTGTATTTGTATACCTTTTTCATTGCCATGATCATGATGGAAAATAAGGATACGTACTCAACTGAAACAATGGACATCTTTATTCAAGTAATAACATTAATAAAAAAACTCGACCATGTGGGAAATATGTGCCCCTGGGTTTGCCTTAAGAGATGGGAGTACTGAACCCTTTAGGGAGGTAGTCACAAGCTGTGAGGACCTGGGTTTGAGCTGGGGTGGGCAACCTTTTCTACTTGGGGGCTCTACCAACTGAGCTATCACTTTTTTTTTCTCAGTACTTATGCAAAATAATTAGTTAAATGCATGAAATATATCACAGCTGACATACAACACTTGAACTTTGCAGAACTGTTGCAGTCTCTCAGAATACTGATTTAGCGTGATAGCAAACATATTAGCCGATTCTTTGAGATAGTTCGGCCATAATGTTGGCAGGAAAATGCCTGAATGGGAAAGGAAGGGAAAGTTTCTAGTAGTGCAGTGATCATATTTGTGAGTGATACATAATGGACCTTTCTACCTGTCCAGTTGCACATCCTATCTGCAGTATTGAACCACCCCAAGGTACAAAACTCTGAGTAGGCAAGTAAAATATCTAGGTAGGCATACTTTCTTACATCACCTTTTTTGGAGTATGAAAACAGGTGCACCTCAAATTTTATTTCCACATGTTGTCTTGAAGTTTGCCACAATTTGTTCACAGTTTGTTCTTCAGAATATAACTACTTTAATTGAGGTGCCCAAGGGTAATTCTAGGGAATAGTCTAGCTTGATGGGATCTTTCTGTTGTGGAGTAGCAAATGCACTGTAGGTTTCATTTGAACTTTTGGGCATAGCCAGCTTATCATTGTATTTGTGGGCTTTTACTGGGTTCTCCATAAATGAGTTGAGTATCAATTGACTTGGTAAATTAGAGATAAAGTTACTATGCTTTTTTTTTCCAAAGGTAGGGATTTATACAATAACTGTACGGATTTTCCAATGACTAGGAATCTGGTTTGGTGCAGGATCAATACCTTGATACTTTAAATAAACAAAATAGTGACACGATGCTTACTTTATGCCGGAGCTGTAAAACTATTGTTTTTATTTTTAGTTTAAGCCATAGTAGCTGCATTCAGGTGGGGGCCATTGTAGAGGTGAAACACCAACACTTGGATCTTAAACATGATATACTGTGCTATGGAGACCAATATAGTAAATTCGAGCTCAATGTATTGTATAGGTATTGGCTAACTAATCAATCATATGGAGGCATAGGAAGAAGGGCACATAGACTAGCCCAGTATGGCCTCCATGAGGCTCTGCCTCTGCTGGTGGCTGATAATTGTCAATCTGGGACTGGGATGGATTAACGATTCCCATGAAAATAGCATGCTTGCATTGAAAAAGTAATTAAGCTCTTCGTGTCATTCCGTTAAACTGGATGGTACCACAAGCTGAAATCATGGACTTTTATCTACTGTGCCTTTCCTGTAGCTACTAGCTATGCAATATATGTTTTATTTGGCGGCTGAAAGCTAACTTATATAGTTTCGTGTTTTCTCGTTATGTTATCCAGTGGCAGAGAGCAAGCGAGGGCCCATGAATCACAGCGTCTCTGTGACTGTGACTCCGTGGGTTGGGTGGCGATGGTTTGTGAACTCGTGGTAATGTGACAAAGCATTTCTGTGGTGGTTGAGGCGAACGTTCAGTTACCTGAGATATTGTCATGTGGGTTTAAGTCGGTCCCTGGAAATCCAAGAAATCATGTTGGTGGCAAAGGAAAGCATGCCAGGCCGGGCTCCCTCAGGTACAGCAATCTTATACGCTCGTGTACATTTCCATCTTCTGAAGCATAAATTTAACCCAAGCATTTCCCAACTCAGTGCAGCACAACATGGCTGGAGCCTGGAGGGAGCTTCCCCTCTGCTCCCATCATTTCTCCTCTGCGCTCCCAGCATGGCAAGGGCGTTCACCGGGTCGGGACCAGTGACACCGGCAGCCGGGGCACCACCTCACCGTCCCTCCTAGACCAGCGCGCGGGCGCGGCTCGGGTGCAGACGCAAAGCAAGCGTGGCGACTCCGTTGCTCCCAAGGCTTCCCCAAAGCACGATGCGCCCACGGCCGAGGCGGCGGCGGCCACAGCCCCATATGCGTGCGTGCGAGCGAACTGGAGGGGGAGCTGTTACCGTTCGTCGCGCTAGCTTCTTTTTTTGTTTACCCTTGGACGCCGCGGCTGTCTGCTCGAAACTGCAAACGGCTTTGCCTCGATCTACCTGCGTTCTCGTGCGAGCGCGGGACGCAAAGCCTGTGGTCAGCCGGGCAGTAAGATAAGATCCTGCGGCGGCGAAGCCGAAGCCGAAGCCGAAGCCGAAGCCACTGGTACGTGCCGGTGTCCAGCCGGCCAAGGGTCCAGCTCATCGGTTAATTAATACTTATAATAATTGATTAATTAGCCGTTGGGTGATTCATGGATGCGGTTGCTGTGGAGGTCGTGCGGCTTCGGCACAACGGAGTCCGAGGACGTCGTCGGAGTCGGGAGACTTTTGGCCGTCGGAGACGGAGGGGATACAGGCAGCACGGTGAGCGTGCGAGGCGACGCGCGCGCACGCACGCACGCGTCGGCGGCGGCCTCGGCCTCGCGTCTCGCCGCCCCTCGAGACACCACGGGCACGGCGCAGGCCTGCGCCGGTCGCTGGCGCCGCAGTGAACCTAACCTGGGGGCGTGGGTCCCTTCTCTTCTCTGAGACCTTGACCTACCCCACCTGGCAGTACGATCTGTCACGCGTAACAGTTGTTTACTCGGTCAAAATGCACCACCGTCTCCTTTCACCGTGTGCTCGTCTACGTGCATACTCCAGGGCTCCGCTTACCCGGAGGGGAGGAAATTACTACCAGTAAAAGTTGTTGGGTCCTAAAAATAAGTTGATTTTTTTTAACCGCGCTAACGCAAAGGGAGGCAGGAGGCGGCGAGGTAGCGGTGGGAGGTGAGCACCCACCACGCCGTCGTCATGGGCCTGCGCGCACGCGTCGGCCTCGCCGTCGGTCGCCGCCGCCCACGCGCCTCTCGAGACGGCACGAGCGCAGCGCAGGCCTGCTGCGCGCACGCTCACCTCCTGGAACTCTAGAGGCGACGACGACCTGGCAGCGAGATCCTGCCCGGTCAGTGACGCCGGGCCCCACCCTCGCAGTACCCGCCCCGCCACCGCCACTCCCTGCTGCGCTCAGCTCAGCTCAGCCAGCAGCAGCAGCCGCCCGGCAGTGCTCAAACCTCACTCCTCGCCGTTTCTTCAGTTTCTCCGCGAGTAAAACCAGTAAAAAAAAAAGCTCGCCGTAACCTGTCGACCCAGTCAACACGAAAGCTGCTCGCAACAGAGCTCAGCTGATGAGATGACTCCATCACCAACACTGTTTGCAACATTGCCACTAGAGAATCGAGAAGAGAAGTAGCTGTAGTAGACTGGTTTTTTACAAGTGCCTCTTCAATGAAATCACAAGCCTGACATGACCTGACGAACATGGTACAGTAGTACAGGTAGTTCAGAGCCTCAGGTCATGGCGACGAGGCCTGTTCTTCCTTCGTCTTTCCTCTCAGCACCAGGGGACGAGGAACCGCAAACCGCCAGGTTCCTTCCGTTCCCCCGGCGGCGGAGAACCGAAACTTCCGCAGCAACAAAAAGGAAAAAGAAGGGACAAAAAGAAGCGTTTTTTCTCTCTATTTTCCGAGGAGCCGGAAAACCGCTAAAACACCTGGAGCCGGCCCTCGGACGGATCGATAATCGCGAAGAGAAAAAAAGGCGACAAAATGAAGATTTGGGTGGAGTTCTTGGGTCGATCAGCTAGCTAGTGGCCGCAGGAGGAGGGTGCTCGTTAGCGTTATTCGATCCGGCACGCCGCCGCGCGGGGGATCAGAGCACGGAGGCGAGCCCCGTGACAACCTTCCCCTTGGCCTGCGGCGGCGGCGCCGGCGGAGGCGGGCTCTGCTTGCTCGCCTCGGGGTCCTGCGGGCGCCACGGCGACGGCGACACCACCACCGTGATCTTCTTCTCCTCGCCGGTGGTGTCGTCCGGCGCCTTCGGCTTCTCGTCGAACCGCAGCTCGAACTCGCCGGAGAAGCTGCCAGCGGACACCGGTGTGGCGACCGCCGGCGGCTTGTCCGCGACGCCGGTGCGGGCGTGCGGGGACAGCCACTTGGCGCGCATGTACTCGGGCTTGCGCCACGGCGGGAAGTGGAGCCCGCGCTTCCGGAGGCTCTGCCGCGCGGCGTCGGCGACGAGGGCCACGACCCGGCCGAGCCGGTCGGGGGTGCCCACGAACAGCGGCGGCAGCGCCTGCAGCGCCGCGCGGTACGCCTTGGTGGGCCGCGCCACCTCGAACTCCGACCGGAAGTCCACCTCCACCACGAGGCGGGTCGCCGTCGCCGCCCCGGCCCCTGCCCCGGGCCCGGGCTCCACCACCACCACCGCGTCGATGTACTCGTGCTCCCCCGCCGGGTGCGAGGGGCCCTTGTCCCACCGCGACGTGCACACGGCGGCGTCGTACCCGAGCGCCCGGAGCCCGTCCGCCACCGCGCGCCGGACGTCCGCCTTCTTCCGACCGGACCCGTAGCCGCCCTTGCCGCACCGCTCGGCGATCCGCGACGCGTCGGCGAGGAGGTTCCGCTCCGCCGTGCTCGCGCACTGCACCAGGCCCTGCCACGGACGCCGAAAGGGGGAGGAAAACAAAATCAGTTCGTGGACGCACTCGACGACGAGCGATTGATTCTTCCGGAAGCGATACGAAATGAGTCCGGACAAGAGACGCTACCTTGAGCAGCTCCAAGGCATCGCCGGCCGCGGCTGGCGCGGCGGCGGGGGCGGAGGCGGAGGGGAGGAAGTAGTCGAAGTCCTCGTCGTCGCTGCCGTCCTGGTTGCCGTTGAAGCAGTTGCAGCGGCCCCGCGGGGGCCGCTCCACCACGGCCGCGTTGTCCTCCATGAAGCTCAGCACCATCCGGTCCAGCCCCAACGACCCGACCTCGGCGTCCCCGGCGGCCGGCGGCCTCTCCTCCTTCTCCCTCTCCTTGCCGTCCGCGGCCAGGCGCTCGGCCGGGGTCACCCGCACCATCAGCCGCCGGAACATGGACACCCTCGGCGGCGCCGGCGGCCTTCCCTCCATCGCGCCCTGCTGGCTCCTGACCGGGAACAGAAACGTCATCGACCGCCGGCAACCACCGCACCCTCTCCACACACCCAACAACCACCTCCCTCGCTCGACAGACCAAGAATGACGGCCGCCGCGTGCCTTGTTTAGAACTGAACGGTACCTAACTACACCGTCCTAGTTGTGGTATTCGCTCACAGGAGGCTCGCCGGCGTCGGCCATGTCCGGCGGGTCGCGCTCTCTTCTTCTCCACGCGGACGGAGACGGAGGAGTGAGACAGTGGAGTTACCCGCGAGGTCTTATAAAGAGGGAGGCCGGAGAGGGAGGAAGGGTGGGTGACGGGGCGCGTGGGTGGGCCCGCCGAGTACGTGGCGTAGTGGGTGGAGGCGGTGTGGGGACGGGGGCGAGGACGACGTTGACAGGTGGGCCCGAGCGGTGGGTCACGGTGTTGTTGCCGCTGAGGGACAGGGAACTCCGTGGGCGCAAGATGAAGTGACAGATTTGCCCCTGGCCGTCGTGAGGCCGAGGGAGAGGAACGAAGTGCCGTATAGGCAGGGGTAGTCCAGGGATTTCTGTGGAAAAGGTGATTTGGGTGTCGAATGGCGAGTTTGCTCTTCTTGGAATTTGCCCTTGTCTCCGCTGCCCGTGGTTTTGTGCGTGAATGGTAGAAGAATCAAGGCAAAAGTACTGACAGAGAGGTGTGCACTTCTTGTAATTACTGGTTTCAGCATTATAACGTTGAAACAGAAAAATTGGGATTAGGACAGCTATTTAAGCTGATGAGGGAAATTTATAGAATTTTTAAGACAAAATATTTATAGAATATATGTTGCGGTTGTGGATGAAAAGAATTACAAGTCTCCTAAATTCTACGAGTTGATGTGAATAGATATTTATATATTGGGAAATCACAATAAGTCTCGTGTTTGATCATACACAGACTAATAAGACTCGCCGTGACCATCTTGAATGACTTTATTCCTCCATATTGTGTGGCTTATTTTTCTCAAAACGTGTCATTTTTCCATTAACGTCGGTAGCTTTACCAATCAAAACATCACACAACTAACGATCTTGACCATTCTAGGTAGAGTAGATCTTCACTCTAATACTACCTGCTTTACCAAAGGCGGGAAGGAAAGCGTCATCGGCCTTGCCGTCCCAAAAAAACCAACAGCTGGTGTCAAAGCCGTAAACTAGTCACATAGCCAGGGGCAAATCAGGAAAAGGCCATAGTCACATAGTCACTGGGGACGCCGCTGCCCCTGCCCGCGTACTGCGGGGGGGACACGCGGCGCGCGGCGCGTGGCCCGGGCGCACCGGCGACAGCGACGGCCACAGGCGCGTCACGCAGGGGGCGATGCCTTCCGTGTACTGTGCGGAAAGCGCGAGCCCGCCACAGGAAGAGCGGCCGCGGCGTGCCCCACGGGATCTCGTGTGCCGGGCCACCTGTGCCCCCCTTTCCTTTTCCTTCCCCCCGTGGCTTTTCCGTTTCCTGGCGCCTTTGCTTTCCTTTGCCTGGTCCGGCCGGGCAGCGGCTGGATTGGTTGCGAGGTGGTCTTGGCCTGTTGTAGCTGGAGGCTCTAAAATATGCTGGTGAGTGAAAAAAGATTTTCTGTTCTTGGTAGTTACTAATTTTGTGAAGGCATTGGTATTTTGTACGAGCTATGTGTTTTTTTCTATATGGGTGATCTTGTTTGTTTCTCTCCTTTTTACCAAATTAATATTTGACCTATAAATTATACTCTGAAAAGATAATACATTTTCTGTTTATCACATATGCTTTCGCTCCTAGTTCTCACCTTGGTGCTGCTACTTTCTTGTCAGCGTAAGTTTATTAGTTTTATGAATGAAATTGCAAGCGGATAGTCATGTAAAATGTTCCTTGCTTAGTGAGCATGGCTTTGTCTTTTTCCACTTGATTGTTTTATCTGGATTTTGAGGGACTGTTTTGCTAAAGAGATAGCGATGGAACACATTCTGTGTATGACTTTTTACCATATAAAACTTATTGAATAATCTTTTTAGCATGAATTGAATTCTACATATTCCAAAACTAAGATTGGCCCAGTTCATTTGACATGCCACCTACAGTGCCCTGATCAAATTGGTCAATTTAAAATATATGTCGGTGTTTTTACCGCCAGCCTACTTAGGGGTATTCTAAGTTAGAAGATTATTTGAGGGATCGCCGGATCTAAGTAAACGCGAGAACACAAGATACAGATTTAGACGGGTTCGGACCGTCAGATTAGCGTAATGCCCTGCATCCTATTTGTGGTATTGTATATTGCGCCCTGAGTTTCGGTGTTGAGTTGCCTGTTGGTTGCTCTACTGATCTAGCTACCCTACCCTCCTTTATATACTATAGAGGCGGGATACTAATCGGTTACAAGGTAGGAGTCCTGATAGGATTACAGGATAGAGTTCTAGTAGGATTAGAGAGGAATACTAGTAGGAGTTCGACTTCATTTTTCTTACGAGTAGCTTTCTTGCGGGTACGTGGGGATCTATCTCTAACACGTTCCCGAGCTCTTTGTAGCCGAGTAGTGCTGGCTTCGTAGTACTTTTGGAGGCATCTTTGAGTTCTTCTAAAACTCCATTTTGAAGGTGTCTTCCGAGTACTTTTTTGACTGCCTCGAGGCTGTGAGGTGCTCAAGCCGCGAGTAGTCTTTAGTCTTCTTTTATATGAGGTGCGATAAAAACCGCACTCCATATAGAGTAGCCCCCGAGCCATACGTTGAATCGAAGAATCAGGCTGAGGATCAAATTAGTCTTGAATCTTTTTTTCCTTCGTTTTCCAAATAGATTTGAAAAATAAGTCGCTGATGACACGTATCATGCAGCCCCCGATCCTTAAATCTAAATCTCAAGGTTTGAAAAAAAGATCCAAAAGAACGTGGCATGCGTTGTAGAATTTTGTAGAATCTGAATTGATGGTTAAAATACCGCTCAAAACAGATCTTATCCCAAAGGACCCTTAGACCACCGCTGGTTTTTTAAGCACGCAGTAATCAAGGGTTACCTTTTTCGCCTTCAGTCACGCAGTAACCAAGGGTTACCTTTTTCGCCTTCAGTCTTCACATGAGTCAACATCCGAGTAGTTTTGCGGCATCCAGCCCCCGAGCTAGGCGAGTCGTAGAAGCCACGTCGAGTAGTTATTGGTGCCCAGCCTCCGAGCCTGGGAGCTAGCGAAGCCATCGTAGATGTACCGATTGAAGTGGAGAGTTGTTGCCGAAACTCGATCTGAGAAACACAATGTACACATTATATAGCATAATGCGAAGATACCGAAATTTATTTGGTGTAAAAATAAACTTGTTGTGTCAAGCTCTTGTTTAGTCCATGCAGCTCTCCCGAGTAGTCCGTCTATTACGTTTAAGCACCTGGTCCGGTTTTAGCCATTGCTCATAGCGTGTATGAGATCTTTGTCTCGTGTACGCGTAGAGGCGTTAGGCGTGACAGAAGAGCCGAGATTTCACAGATTAAAGTATGTGCTATCCGAGTAGATTAGCGACCGTTATGAGAAAACAACGTGCAGAAATAAGAAGTCGGCATTGCGACAAGAAGAATGCTCATTGGCATAAAGTAGTCGGCGAGAGTGCGTGTAGCAGCGCACATGTCCGTAAGGTGTAGCCGCTGTGAGCCCGACACAACTCGGTGTACCAAGCGTGTGGGCAGCGCCCTACGAACTCAATGTACCAAGTGTGTGGGCTGTTAGTCAACAAATCGATTATGGTGTAGCCCCCGAGGATAATTTTCGTCTGAGATACCCAAAATAGTAGCTGATCCTGTGAAGAACATGTTAGAAAAGGTTTAAATGAGTTAGCTTGATTCGTGGATGATTGTCCATGAAGTCGTGGCGGTTGTCGATGAAACCGCGATAGTTGTTGATGGTGCCCGACTAGTCGGAATCGATTCTGATCAGTTATTGACGGCGTGAGGCCCGCTCATGACTAATTTTCTAGTCAAGACGAGTAGTCAAAATAGTCATCGGCGGGTCGTCGAGCGTTCTCACGAAGCTGAAGTAGAAGCAGCATGTTGATGTTGATATAGTCGTTCACTCAAAGATCCGATCTCAAACTCAACAAATTGAACCGCCACGTGGAGTGGATAATCTTGATGAAGAGGTTCTTCAATCTCGCCCGATGATTCGACGATCTACCCCATGGTGGGCGCCAACCGTCGGTATTTTTCCCGCCAGCCTACCTAGGGATATCCTAAGGTAGGAGATTATTTGGTGAGGGATCGCCGGATCTGGAACTTGCAGGTAAACGTGAGGACACAAGACACATATTTTGATAGGTTCGCACCGCCAGATCAGTGTAATGCCCTACGTCCTGTTTGTGGTATTGTATATTACGCTATGAGTTTTGGTGTTAAGTTGCCTGTTGGCTGATTTGCCGATTTAGGTACCCCAGCGCTCCTTTATATAGTTCAGGGGGCGGGATACTAATCGGTTACAAGGTAGAAGTTCCAGTACTTATAGAGAATCCTAGTAGCAGTCCGACTTCTTACCAATAGCTTTTGTGGGTACCTGGAGATCTATGCTGACAATATATATATCTTGGACTTACCTACGTTGTGTCAAAAAGGCTATCTGTAATGCACATGGCATGGTAAAATGACCGTTTCTAGGAAATATGTGCATTTCACGTTTAGAGAAAAAACCCCGTATACGACACATGTATGTTGACACCTTCGACAAATAGACATGCATATTATTTTCATGTCGTATAGCATTTCTGTATATTATGTTTTTTTTGCTAACAAGTGATAAGGGCAGATCATGATCCTTTGATTTTGTATTTGTGAAAAGGGGCCTACCTGACGGGTGGTTATTTGTTCCTATCTATTGGTGTAACGACTTGATTCTTTCTTGACACTGTCCCCTAACCACTATTCTCTGCCCCCATTAAAAACCGAAGGCTACACCTTGCAAAGCTGATGGTTTTGGTTCCTCATATGCAAGATGCATGATATATCGATCATGTACTGAACCAACAAACCCACCTTGCCGGATCATCACACCTTTTCCTTTCTTGAGAAATTCTTAGATCACACACAATGTGTATATTTGCCTTGTTTTGGTGGTATGCACTTTTGGGCCTTTCTATCTTGACTTTCGGTTCTAAAAAGTAGGGAACATGGTCTCAGTACTGTCCTGAAACTGCATGAGAGAGAGAGAGAGAGAGAGAGAGAGAGAGAGAGAGAGAGAGAGAGAGAGAGAGAGAGAGAGAGAGAGAGAGAGACAGAGAGATCCCCTTTTTTCTAGAAGAAAATGTAGGTTTTTAATCTGTAGCTCTACCATGATCAATCATTTTTCTTTTGGCCAAATATATGCATGTATCTGTACGACAATATCTGACTAGATGCATGAAGAGAAATCCATTCATAATATATAGAAAATTTGTTAGATGAAATGCTACAAATATTGTAACATCCACAACAGTGGCCGAAACTAGCATACCTGAAATCAGAGTAGTTCATGGCACCTATTTCTCTATCGTAGAACAGACTGAAGAACCGGTCGCTTTTGGGTATGGTCGTATGGAAGATGTCCCAAGAAGCCAAATTATTGCTCTCTAGAACACCTCCCATGCCATTTCGTTTTCAGCTGGCTACAGGACCTGACCGGAATGGATAAGCCCAAGGCACAATGATTAATATGAACAACTGTCTTGATGACGTGCTTAATTATTGTTTGATCAATAATCCTTTTTTGGATAAGCTTCTGCATGGTCTAAGTTTCCCAATCTCGTTGATAAAGAAGAAATCAATGTAATTTCGCTATTTTTTTCACACTTGATCCTTTTTCTTTGTGAGCAGACTTGTGGTAAATGTTGCATGTCTCTTTCCATTCGTGTCCTCCAAATATATTCAATCCAAATTCAGTTCATATCTTTTCGGATTCATGGTCGGTGATTTGATATGTATTGTAGCCAGTAAATTGACTAATTGAGTCTGGTTTAAATGTTTAATGGACCAACAGATCATCATTGGCGTCTGCACAATTTGATGACCACAAGTTTTGGCACATCTATGATCTCATCTTGTAAATTAGAGCAATTAGCAATGAATCATAGGCAGGCTTACACAAGTCTTCGTCACGGTGAAAGTTATTTTGCTCCATTTTTTTAGTGAAAGTGTTTTGGACACCATTAAACTGGACATTGCAACAAGGTACAGCTTGAGTGTTTTGGGTGGGTTTAGTTTGTCTCTTGTTCCTTTCTTGAGTATTTATACTTCAACTACAACTTGATCTAATTTGTTAATCTATCCTGAACTTGGAAACTTTTGATCATGCCGTCCTTGGCGTCATGCCTAGTAAGAAAAACTTATCCAAAATGATCTATATATACTCTTACATCTCCTGTCAAAGCACTGGAGACACCGATCAGTTCGGAAAGCAAACACCTTTTCCGACTTAATAATATGCTGTTCTTCTTTAGAATATTTTGCTAGCGACTCGATTTAGAACAATTCAACAATTTTATGTTGATTTTTGGCTTGCCAATGCAAAAGAAAAGAAACGTAGCTTCTATAAGAAATTTACACTCTGACACGCATGAATGCAGTTATTCAAGTGTTCTAAGCACTAGTTTCCTTAGGATCTAGGAGAAAGGCATTCAGAAACCATAATGTTGTGCAGAACCTCGTCATGCAGTCTATGTGCGTAGCAATCAAAAGAACCATACGTATAGTCCCTAGCTACCTAAACAACAAACACCTTGAGAAGCTCACATCAGCTACTGCTCAATCACTTCCGAGGATCAAAAGGAAGAGATGAGGCTTATACTATATCCTCTCACCAGAAATGCTGTTGTCAGCAAGATTTGGCAAGATTTAGGTCAGTTTAACTAATCTGTGAGAAACAAACAACAAGGGAAAATTTAATTTGTCTGTTCACTTAACCTGTAGTTTAAGTGACCTAGTTTTAGAAGGGAGTGGCAACCTTCAGAGTTGATGAGAAGTTTAGTTGCTGAGAGTCCAAACTGTTCCAGTTGGTTATTGCGACAATCAGTGGTTATTTGGTCAGATCAGTGGTTGAAAAATGCCTTTCCTATGGTCAAGCCCTACAAGAAGTAAGTGCACAAGGTGATGATTGGTTGGGAAATTATTACACTAACCATATGTACAAAGGCAAAAACAAAACATAAGGTAGGATGATTTGGTAGGGATATCATGGAGGATGCATGCATGATTTGCTCCCAGCCGGCCCTTTTCAAATGAAAGAAGAGCAGCAAAAAAGTCATCAAGTACTGATCACTTTCATGTGCATTTAATAGTGGGCTCACTATGACTGCGACACATGTCCTGGCCCCACATGCAGAGGCCGGGCAGAAAGGGACTTATTGAAGCATCAGAGATTGAGCACCACCAGGTAGATGAGACTGAAAACTGAATAGCCTTAGCTCTAAAGAATGCTCCCTGCTTTCTTGTAGCTAGATAGGCTTTATCACCTGCCTCTTTGTCATTAATCTTTCTTTACTTGTGCTAATTATGATGTTGCACAAACATAGATTCAGAAAAAAAAGTTATGGGCCGTTTGGATCCTCTCATTTTGGAGAAATTAAAATCTACTTAATAAACTAAACTATTTAGCTTAGAATTTGACATCCCACCATTTTTAAAAGTTTAGATATAACTCTATCCTAAATTTATAGGATGGGAGATTAAAATTGATTTTATACACCACCAAGCTATCTTTCTATTTGTAACTTATAGCACGCTCTTTGACTCACTCCACTATAGTAGAAATATAGCACATAAGTATCTCCCTAATATGACCAACAATATTATACAAATATATTCATATATAATCATATTAGCTTAATAGATTTATATCTAAATTATGATTATTAGAATGGAATTCCATTCCAAGGTTCCAAACGGAGCTTTATGAATATTCGACTGGATATTCGTTATTTGCGCATTTCACTTGTGTGCAGACTTTGTGAATGTGATACCACACTTATCTTAGATTTTTGAGGCCGCGGGTTTAATTTCATATTGTGAGGTGATATGTTGCAATGAGGGATGGTATGAAAGGCCAGTTCAGCATATACACAAGAATATGCTGGTGATGGTGTCTCTTCTGAGGTTTATCTGGTTTTGACTCGTTTATTTACCACATGTAACGATATATTGATATACATATAGGGATCAACTCTGGTGACTTATTTTCACCACAGAAAGATGCAAGGACATTCTAGAAAGGGGGAGCACTGTGGCCCCACCGACCTCACACCACTTTTACTTCACAAACGTAAATTCATTGTTTTCCCTCCCTCCCTCTCTCTCTCTCCATATGAAAGCGATGCCTTTTGGACCCTTTGTTTGCCACAAAGCAGGTGTCACGTCTATTTGCCCCCATACTAAGCGTTTGATGGGGATAGAGGTGATGATGATACCCTATAGAGGATAATGAGAGGTTTTTTGGTTTCTTTTGAGAGAGATGCCTTTTTTCTATATAAAATGAAAGTGTGCTATTCATGTCATTTTGTGAGTTTGTCATAATTTGTGTTTGGTATGTGTGCTTTGTAACCTTTCTTTGGTACTATTAGACATATATAGGCTTAATTTCCTAGGCCAGTTGCTTGGCTGGGACTTAAGAGAGAGCGGTTTTTTGTAGTTGCGTTTGTAGCCAAGTGGCAAAATGGGTAACTAACAAGTGTCATCAGCAAAATTCCACATGATTCCAAATATGTCGTTGTATGTTGTGCGAAGACCTCGTGTATCTAGATAATGTATCACAATATTGTAAATAGAAACATTTTTTCATCTAGAGGCTTGAGAATTAAATCATTTCGTTTCTCATTTGACTTCAATTTATTTCACAATAATATACTTACTAATGCATTCTAAGCAGCGCATTACAACCAAAACCTTTATATTTTACCGCTGTTTTGTGTACCATCGGATTCATGATTTTATATTTTACCGAAAATTATAGTGGAATATATAGCAGATCCTGCACTTATTAACAATCTATATAGTATAATGTCGGTTATACCTTTTCTTTTTGGCAAGTAACTTGCCGAAATTTTCGACCTGCCGGGGTTTTGCGATGATGACAAATCACTACACCATGTGTGTCACGACTGGGAAGAGTGGCAGTCTCTCTCAATGGATAGATGAGATCATGTCAAGATTAAGGTAAGGCTCACAAGTCAAAGTGTTGTGCAGTGGCACACTCAGCGACCGTTCCGTGGAGAGTGGAGACGAGCAGACCTCTGACCACCACTCGCAGGAGACACCTGGGAGGGTGCAGACCACCGGACTGGCCTCATACTTAACACGGCACCGTTGGATTTGTCTGCCGTTCACGTGAACTCCGTGTTGCCCGAAGCTCAGGCTTGTGGTTGTGGATGTCTAGCTCGCAAAAAAACAGCAGGCTTTGGCCAGTTTCAGGTTGTTGCTTCATCTTCGGGTTCGATCTGTAGTTTGAAGACTAAAATAAAGTGATTTAAATATCTGAATATATTTTACACTATGAAAAAGTGATTCATCTAAATGCTCCTAAGATACCTGCAGCTCCAGATCCACGATTTTTCTTGGAGCTTCTGCTGAGCATTAGTACCGGATCTAGTTCATACCAAAATATTTGCCTATAGCTTGCTTGTTTTCTAGTAGTGCTAGCTCCAAGTGCTCCAAAATTAATTTTTCTGGATCCGGAGCTCTGCCAAATAGAGATTCATAATCCAATGCAGCAGAAAAGGCGAATAATTTCGGTACAATGAACCGTCTCTCAAGCTCAAGGTGTTGGCGATCAATCAAGGCCGTGTCGCATCCCGGGCAGGGATCGCGTGACACGGAGGTACTGGCCCCTCCGGGTACGCTCGTCACCTGGATGGGCTGCAGCACGTCGGCGAGCGCCATCGCCAGGTCGCCGGGCTGGACCATGCCCGGCAGCAAGGTGCGGTCCAGGTTGCTCGCCATGTCGCCGGAGAAGCTGACGCCGAAGACGACGTTGGAGGGCCCTCCCTGGAGGTTCCAGCCGTCTCCTGGGTAGCAGTCATCGAGAGCAAGTGATCGTAGTGGTCACTGCAGTCCAGTCCACATGGTGAACATCAGCCTTGCAGCGTATCCATGGAAATTGGTTCTGTTTTTGTTGGACATTCTTCATATTCTGGGAGATCTATCATCAAGCAGATGAATGAAATTTGAGAGATCTGGCAATGGATCTCAGCCATTAATCTGCAATGGACGGACGGCGCAGAAAAAGGCGAAGAGCCAGCTTTGAGCTCTGACCAGAATGAAGCCCACATGAATTCAAACAGGATGCAAGATTTGCATACCTATAAGCCCATCACGGAACACAGCGAGACTCAAGCTTGCACATCAAAGTCACCCCAAGGTCGGACTATAAAGCCTAGAAGCAATAACAGCATAACAGTTTTACAACAGGCAGAAAGCCGCAAATTATTGCTACCGTTCTCTAGTCATGCCTAGCATCTAATACAGGGTGAAAGTGAAAATTTTCAGTGCAAGGAACTGTCCTCCAAGGTGCCGATAAAATACGTATTCCATCTCATCTGATCATCTCATAGATGACGGGGCAGTGCGGAGATAAATGGCTCTTTCTTAGGGTACGTTCATCACCTGGATGGACTGCAGCATGTCGGAGAGCGCGATGACCAGGTCCCCTGACTGGATCATGCCCCTGGCCTTGAGCAGGGAGAAGGTGCGGTTCAGGTTGCTCTCCATGTCGTCGGAGAAGCTAAGGCGGAAGGGGATGAGCCCCCACTGGAGGTTCAGACGCCTCCTGATGGATGTCGAGGTTGTGAAGGCGAAAACAGGACAATCAGGACGGCATCGTGAGAGCAGGGAGGCCATGTGGCCAGTCTTCGTGAAAACAAAAACGGCGTCTGCTCCCAAGCCGTTAGCTGCAGATGAAATCAGTTTTGTTTAGACATATCTTCTAAGCAATGGAATTAAAATGTTCTGCCAGCAACCAAGGTAATGGACAACAATAGGAAAATGCAATAGCAAAGCAGTCGAATATATCACTTGCTATGACAACATAGTTTTCATAGGCACTGAGTGCGTGGTGGCAGTACTTACCCATTTTAGCTGCCGAATTGCAGATTTCTTCTGATACCTTGTCAGAGAAGGAAGATGAAACTCCTTGAAGTTCCAGTGCCTCATGGCGCTTCTCCTCCCGCCACCACTTCTCAATCCTGAGGCTAACACTCCTAAGAACACTAAGAGCCTTCTCTGGATATCTCCCCATTGCTGACTCACCAGAAAGCATTAGAGCATCCGCACGCTGGCGGACAGCTTCAGAAACATCAGCAACTTCAGCCCTTGTGGGTGTAGGATACTCGATCATTGATTCGAGGAGCTGAGAAGCAACAATGACTGGCTTGTTGAGCTGCCTGCACAGTTGAACTATCTTTTGCTGTATTGAGGGGACCTGCTCTAAGGGAACCTGTGCCCCCATATCCCCTCTGGCTACCATGGCACCATCTGATGCTCGGATGATCTCCTCCAGGTTCTTTAAAGAGTCAATGCTCTCAATTTTCGCAAGGACTGATATATCACTGATCATATACAATAAAGCATTAGACTGAGCAACCAACAAAGTTCAACAAAATGAAGGAAACATTTCAGAAACACAGTACTAGCGCATCTAGTAAGAAAAACTTATGCAATCCTTTTTTCTTTGGATGTTTGCAAGGCCCAACCAATTAAGGTGTAAAGATAACACAATGAAAGATATCTAGGCCCCTTAGTGGGTTTTGGTGTTAGATGACAAAGCACATGTATATTTAATCGTGTTATCAAGCATGTGTGCAGGTGCTAAAGGTGAATAAGTAAAGCATATTACGAAGCATGACCCCTCAAAAAGGAAATGAAAAGCGGTGCTTCAAGTTTACTTGAAATTAGATTTTATTTTGAAATCGAGTATAGGAACGCCGTACTATCAAGAGGGACTTTGATCTACAGGTGTTGACGTGGTAGTTGTGCTCAAGAGAACCTAAAAAACCATGAGAATCAAACCTACCACTGTAAACAGCCTTCTTGTGAAATCCCCTGCTAAACCCGGAGTGTCCGGGTCCTGGTCCGGAATATCCGGACAAAGACATCCGGAGTATCCGGACATATACCCGGAGTCTCCGGGTAACTGTTCCCCGTCCGTAAATTTCTCTGAGTCCGGAGTATCCGGAGTATCCGGACATATACCCGGAGTATCCGGGTACCCTTTCGCCAACGGCTAGTTTATGTGAGAGGGGGTATAAATACCCCCCATACCCCTTCACTCATACTCTCTCTTGCTCACTTCGACCAGAAATGCCCACAAGCTAAAGAACTCTCTCACTCCCCCTTTCTTCATTCTTGAGTGATTTCCTTTGGGGATTCAAGTGAGATTGTTGCAAGAGCAAAGATTTGTGCTAGCGAGCTTCCATTCCATCTCTTGAGCACATCATTCTACTCTAGCCGGTGGATTTAAGTTTGTTACTCTTGGAGCTTCAAGCTCCTAGACGGCTAGGCGTCGCTTGTGAGTGCTCAAGCAAGTTGTGAGCACTACGGGAAGTTTGTAATCGTCATTCCTCTCGGAGGAACACATAGTAGGTGACCTTGGATTTGAGCGTTGGTCTCACCCTTGGGAGAGGAGCATAGAGGTTCTTGAGCACCGTCTCTTGAACTCTTCCTCAACGGAGACGTAGCTCCTTTGGGAGTGAACTCCGGGAAACATATCCTTGCCTCTCCGTGTCACTTTGTTTTGAACTATTAGTTACTTGCTTGTGAGACTAATATTTTAGGGTTTGTGGTCGATCTACTATTATACAAGTCTCTAGAGCAAGACAACTGGTGAGAAACATTCCAAAGGTACCACTAGTTCTTCTAAATTTACTCGATCTAAATTACAGCATCAGTATCTTTGTTTTTGTGTAGATTGTTTCATACCCGGATAGTCCGGACATTATCTCCGGAAACTCCGGACACAAAGTCCAGAGTATCCGAACATATATCCGGAGTATCCGGACATCTGTGTTACTGACAGTGTTCAAAGTGTTTTAAGTTACAGATAAGCCTATTCACCCCCCTCTAGGCATCTTGAGGTCCTTTCACACAACAAGTTTGATTATGTTGGCCGTTTGGGACTAGCGACTTTAAGTAGGTAACTCTGTATGTCACTAACTAAATTTTACCCACAAAAACATGAGATGGACGTACAATGGCAAAATGACAGTAGCACTACAAATACAAATAGGAGATGCATACACATACAATTTTCTAATGCATGCAGAAGAATTGTAGGTGCTGAGATGACACCATGTGCTGTTTTTTTTGGCACAGAGATGACACCAAGTTATGGTTGAGGCTGGCCATACAATTTTGAATAGTTCTTATTATTCTTCAGTGAATCACGTTGCAGCACAGCATTATTTGAAAAAGGAGGTACACCGGAAAGGGGGTAGCTTGCTAATTCACTGTTTTCTCTAGTAAACTACATAGAAAGTTAGAAAGCAATACATTCCTGGCAGAATTTTTTAGGGGTTAGAGTACAAATAAAACTCTACCAATATGAGTAATCATCTGGGACTGACCAGGAACCAACCAACAACAGTGGTTAAGCATCTAGAACAGTTCTAGGACCCCCCGTTATCAGTTTAATAATGTCAAATATGGTTTTTCCAACAAAGCATAAACTTAAACAACAGTATAGAATTATACTCTTGGTACCTGCCACGACTCCTTGCAGCTATGTAGCTTTTCAAATGTTTAATTACTTCTGCAGACTTGACAAATGAAACGGCGATGAAATCACAACCTTCGGCAATTCCAAAGTCTATGTCAAGCCAATCCTGCACAAGTTGTCACAAGAAAAGGAGCAGCATTGTTATAAACTTATAATATTAGTATCTGCTACTAGATGATTCCATTTTTCAATTAAACAACTCTAGGAGGTAGAAGCCTTCTTAAGAAGTAGCTGATAAAAAATATCCAGAAATGAGCTTCAGTGCACAATATAAGGCTTTAAAGTAAGTAATACATGTTGTTTTGAACTGACCATGGTATTGACAGAAAAAGAAGCTGCAACTCCAATGCATTACTAGTACCAAGGGGCGGAATAGATTCACAAAATTTTGCAGCCTTTTGGTAATTACAGCAAGAAATTTATTGTGCCACTGAGTTTACCTTTGATGAAATTGTAGGAAGCATAGCATTCCTCTCACGGACAATACTGCCATCACGCCAGAATGTAAGATTCGCACGTGGCAACAATAAACCAGGATCCGTGCAGCGACACTTAACGTCAGGTCCTAACTTCTCAATCACCTCAAATCGAGCCATTCCACCATCCACAAGAAGCTCATCACCAACTCTCACATCTGTGTAGGATTTAGATGCAAAATTATGGCGCTGAACAATAACTATGAACAACATCAACAAATAGGCTTGCTTAAATACCTTCAGCGAACCCATCATAGTTCACATTAATAGTTCGTTCTGGGAGAGGCAATTCAAATGCTCTAACGCTAAATGTCCAGACTTCTCCATCCTGTGGAATCCAACAAATGTGACAGGATTTGTTAACTACGTGAGGAATATTATAATAACAAAAAATGGAAGTCATTCAGTAAATAATGTTGCTTAAGAAAAACAAGGAGTACTGAATAGGTGTACAATCAAACTTCTAACTGTATTGTTAAAAACTTAAAATAAACAGCCGAAGGGTGAGATAATCTCCGTTTTGGCATAGTGACATGGTGATTTTTACCAAAACATGGTGACTTTTACCAAGCACTTTATTTGAGTTACATTGACAGACTTGAAAATGACTACTACTTTCACAGTCCAGTGTTCGATAACAATCTGAATGCATGCTTTCCCTCCTATAATGATTTCAAACGTGAGCTGAAAATCTAAATCAACCAAACATTCGATGTAGAAAGAACTCTTCATGAAATGCTGGCTCGATAGGTTTTGTAGAAGTATGAGACTACAATGTTGACATTACCACAACCTTTTTCTCTCACCAAAACTGCAACAAACACATTTCGGGCCTGTTTGGTAGAGCTCCAACTGATCCTGATTCTCTGTGGGAGTTGATTCTCTGAGAGAAGTGATTCTGTGGCTGAAGGTGATTCTCTAGCATAAACTCTTAAAATCAGGACGGAAAATCACTTCATAGAATTAGGAGAACCTCCCTTAGTTCTACCACTCCACAGAATCAGCAGAGATCACTTCTATCTGGAAAATTGTTTGGTAGAGCACCTGCTGCATTCAGCGGACTCTGCCAAATGCACCCTTCGTCGAATACGTCCAACGGTCCAAGTGAATGAAGGCGCTCACTCTGATAACTACGACGCAAAGGCCAAACCGGACAGCAGCTTACATACAGGCACCTCACCTCCGCCTTGGCCGAGGCCGCGCCGCCGAGGTCCCCCATGTGGATCTCGCTACCCTCGGTGTCCATCATGACGGCGACGGCGAAGCCCTTCTCCTCGTTGAGCCTCCTGACGGCGCGGATGACGCCCCGGTGCCACTCCCGGTCCCCGTGGCACATGTTGACGCGCGCCACGTTCATCCCGCCGACGGCGAGCGCCTCGAGCTGCTCCGGGGACGAGGTGGCCGGGCCCACGGTGCAGACGAGCTTGGTGCGGCGCGTGCTCCGGAACCCGTTCTCCCGCAGCTCGGCCTCCGTGGCGGCGTCCACGTCGATGGGCGCGAGGATGCCGTTCGGGTTGGGGAAGGCGGTGAGGTCGGAGGCGGCGGCCGGGGAGGCGGAGCGGAGGCGGTGGAGGTGGGGTAGGCGGGGGCGCGTGGCGGCCGGGAAGCGGAGGAAGGGGGAAGGGGAGGGATGGGAGAGGGGCGAGGGCGCGGCGCCCTTGCGGGCCGCTGGTGGGTGCAGGAGGGAGTGCGCGGCGGCGGCCATGGCGGTGGCGGTGGCGGGGGAGTGGAGGGAGATGCGGTGGCGCGTGACAACCTTCTTCGATGGGGTGGCGGAGATTGCGAGGCAGGCTCCCAGCTCGCTTGGGGAGCGTCGCCGCAGGAGCGTGACGTGGAGGAGTGAGCTGGCGGTTGTGTCCTACGTGAGCAGCACGTGCGCGGGCACCGTGTCATTGTCAGTTTGTGCTGTACTAAATATGGTTAAAACTAAAGATTAAATATCGTTGTCAGTTTTTGAGAGGATGGCTCAGTCACCTTGTACCTGATTTATATGAAGCAAAATACGAACTACTGTCTCTTCCTAAATTACAGTTCGTTTCATCTTTTCTAAATACATATATTTTTACTATACATCTATATCTACACATATATCATAGTAAAAATTATATATTTAGAAAAATTAAAATAAATTATAATTTAGGATAGAGAGTACCATGCTAAAACAAAAAAATTATAATTAAATTAAACAATCATTTTCATGGTATCTAGTGGGAAAAGAATAAATATAAAACCAAGCAAGATCTGAACTAACCCCAATTGCGAAAGGTTTCAAAAACTGCAATTATTATAAAATATATAATAGATATTGTCTTGAGCGTCTAAAAAATATACTTAGACTATTTCTATTTCCAATTGCCAGTTCATTCATTATTATTAAAGTGCCACATCAACTAGAGGGGTGATGAGATATTCCCTTTGCTCCGCACCCTTCCATTTTTATGATAGATTAAAGAGATGAGAAAATAATGCATGCACTCCTATTTAATGGCTTATTTGGTTGTTATTTTGCTGATTGCATGGCCGGCTAAAAATAATTACTTTCCAAAATATGTTAGAATATCTAAATATATTTAGGTACAAATTTTAAACCCTTCGATACCTTGTATTCTAGGATGGATGGAGTACACTTACCACTTCAGTTTCATACGTGATACCGCAAATCAAGACACAGCCGTATACGAAGCATAGCGTGTAGTTGGCAGACAAACGGAGATGCAAACCGATGAAAACTAGTGTCTGTTCGGTCGACGTGTAGGGGATGTTCCAGAGGCGGCTGCTCCTGGAGCTTGACCTTCATTAGGAGAGGCCAGTCCTTGTTCTTGGTGAGGATGGGGCCAGTTCATGGCCTTAAGGACAACGACGGATGATGGATCCCACGCCGCTCGCGGTCGTCGCCGATATATGCGGATATGCCATCTGCTCAGCCGACAACCGGCTGGAACACGCTCCGTCGATGATGAACTCGCTTGAACTCAACGTTAGCTCAACTGAACATTGTTTTTTGGCGCCAGTGTCATTTCGTCGAGCACCTTCTGAGCGCCGCTGGGTGGGCCGGCCGGCGTGCTTGAAACTGCAACGGAGACCGTCGTGGGCGCATCCTGCGGCAGAGTAAGAGGTCGAGGAAGGCGTGGAAGACGCGCTGGGGGTTCTGACTGCTGGGTGAGGACCAGCGCCGAACACCCTGCAGGCGGCGTGGCAGTGCTGCAGCATCACGGTGCTGGAGGCGCCGACGAGGTTGTTAATGATGTCCGTGGCTCTCGATTTGACTACTACGAGAACCAACTCTTGAGCTCGCGTGCTTGATAGTTTGGACACAGCCAGAGGAGAATTCGGGGAGAATTTAGATCAGAGGTTGCCAGTAGGCCGCAAGCAAGGAGATACACAGGAGCAGGGTTCAGAGGCAGAGGAGTTCGTGTCTCTCTGTTCTGTTCCATCCATCCCCTGCTTTGCTGCTTAACAACGAGACCTCTGCACAGAATCACCCTGCACACCATTCAGCATCAGATACGCACATAACATGGGATATTTAGCAATTTAAGTGCATTTCAAGCAGCAGCTTAAACAACGGCTTGACGTACAACAACATGAGTATCTTCAGCGGTGTATGAAAAGAAAGTGCTAGCTGTGTTTCGCTTGTGCTGGAGCAGACACTGAACTCAAACTCATCATAGTTCAAAAGAAAAGAAAATGAAGGATAACAAACTGGAGCATGAAGCTCCAAATGCTACAAATTCTTCAGCTTGCATTCTATGACTTGTTTCTGCTCAAAATCAAGGACTTGGACTTGACTTCACTGGAGATTATCTTCAGAAAGCGTAGGTAATATATTCTACCACGGTCACAATAATCCATCATTTGCAGGTCTGGTAACAACAATCCTACAAGGAAGTCACACCTCATAGGGAGTCAGCATTATTAGGAGATACAATCATTTGAAATCAATCATCAAGAACACTAATATTACAAACCGTGGTGATATCCCATAAAAAAAAAACTTGATGGTAACTTTCTTTATTAGGTCCTCAACCTGCTATTTCGAGCACGCCAGCGTCCTGATTGCACGTTTCCAAGTCATTTCTGGCAGATCAGGCCGTGATCATATAGATGATGTTAGAATTTATGCATTCAAATCAACAAGAAATTAGAAAGTACATATACAGGAGAAAGTGCAAATAAATATAGGAATTAGTTGTGCATTGTTCTCGATACAATGTATATA
The DNA here is from genome assembly GCF_002211085.1 of Panicum hallii. Classification (NCBI taxonomy): domain Eukaryota; kingdom Viridiplantae; phylum Streptophyta; class Magnoliopsida; order Poales; family Poaceae; genus Panicum; species Panicum hallii. Next base: position 3,822,115 of record NC_038043.1, on the reverse strand, counting down.
TCATCAACGGTTGGCTATAGGTTCTAAACACCACACTCACAAAGTTTTTATCACTAAATCATACCACATCTTGTAATAACTAATAGAATTTTTTAAGTGGAGAGCTGCGTTTTGTACAACACCAATTGAGCTCCTGATTATTTTGTCAAAAGAAACAAGCTGGAAACTGGAGATTACCTTTGTAACGGGCATCTATAAGTTTCTCCTCGAGGCAATCCAAACGGCTCCGTCGGCTCCACGGAAGCAACTTTATACCATCACAACCACGAATCTCAAGAACTCTAAGAGATGAGTATGCTTGAGGCCCATCCAGTAAGGACACCAGGCTTTCGCAACCATCAAGCCTAAGTTCTTCCAGCGACCGCAGCTCTCCTACGCAAGATTCCAGTGATTCCAACATACCGCAGGACTTAATATTTAATCTTTGGACGACATCTAGCTTTCCTGATAGGGATTGAAGGTTGCCGCACTGATAAATGCCCAAGATCTTGATAGACGGAGGAAGATTGGCAACCTCTGACAAACGATCGCATTTGAATATACGTAGAAATTCTAGGCACGGAAGGGAGCGATGGTTGGCTGCTGATGACAGCTTGAGTACAGCTGTAGACGCCGTGGCCTCACTACCGCTGGACCCTGGAATTAATGATGACGTGTCCGGCTGTACGAATATGATGGACTTGATATTATCACTGCAGCCACTAATATGTAATTCCTTGAGAGATGCCGACAGGTTGGGGACCTCCACCAAAGATGTGCAATCATTTATCCATAGATATTCCAGACCTGGCAGGAGTCCACCCCGTTCTGGAGCAGATTGCCTGTCAGAAGCTTGTGTGTGTCCTGTCAGTTTGCTGCAACTCGAAATCGATAACTTCCTTAGGGATACCAGGACCTGGAACACGTTTTCTGGCCAGTAGACAAGAGCGTCGCAACCCCCAATTCTCAAATCTATAAGCCGTGCAAAACATGTCCACAACGCTAGTGCACCTGGGTGGGAGGAGAACAAAAGGTCGCACCTAGTTAGCGTCATAGCTGCCAGGGGGAGTTCATGATCCCATTTCTGCTTGACATGCAGCAATGTTGTTTCCGTGTCATCGGGTGACACTTCCAGACTCAGACTGGACAGCGAAGGAATGCATCTGCTAGCTGCCTGCAGGGATATTTGTTGCTCATATCCTTCTATGGCTAATTTACCTAGCTTGGGTGTTTCAGGGAGACCAGTCAACTTCGGGCAGGCATCAATTTTCAACTCCTCCAGCAGAGGAAATGTTACCTCTTCTCCTGGAGTTCCTTCGGCTGCACCCCATCTCTCAAGAGCCGACAGATTAAATAAGTCTAGCTTCCTCAGTGCTGGAAATGCAGAGCGGCACTTAGTATCAACTCCGCCAGACGATTCCGCAATCACTGATGCTGCTTTCGGTAGTGCAGTCAAACTTCCACACGCCCAGATCTCCAGCTCCTCAACTTTGGGAAATATTGTCTCTTCTCCTTGTACCACATCTGTGTCCAGCCATGCCTCAAATTTTGGCATCCTAAACAAGAAAAGTGCCTTCAGTTTTGGAAATGTGACGGCTGTAGTAGCGCCGCTGCACAAACAATGTAAACTTTCCAATCCTGTCAGGTGAAGAATTTCCAGAGCTGGTAACTGCCAGAGTGCAGGAAGCTTCTCGAGCTTTTTGCAACGAGATTGTTAGTTTGATCTCACCCCGGATCGGTCCAACGACCGATCCGGAGTCCGTTACGCGCCCTAATCGGGGGCGCACAGCCAAGACAATGGCATGTGGGCCCCCGTCGCGGCGCCAAATAAAAGCAAGAGGTGGGGTCGGGGCACGCGTAACGAAGTTCGCCGTGTCGCCTGTAGACCCACCTAAAACCCTAGCCCAATCCGATCTAAGGGGCGCTGAGGCGACGGGAAGCACCGCTGCCTCTGCACTGCATCGCCGCCGCAATCACATCCTCGACCTTGACTCCGGCTCGGCATCATCTCCACCATGGCCAACAATGGCGATTCCAGCTCATCGACCGGAGGTACGCCATATCTCTTTTTCCCTCTCTCTGTTTCTCCCTCGATTAGTCCTAAGTACCATTATTGTTTAGCTAATGACCGAGCTATCTAGCACTTAGTCAATCCCTAAGAATTAACAATGGTATCAGTAGGCCTAACTAAGTGTAGTTAGGCTCGGGTAAGAACATTGACAAGCAATTAGAAGGAGAGGATTTCGTATCAACTCGAAAGAAAGCAAGAACAGAACGATTGAACCCCTTTCGGGGTGAAAGAAGCCAAGCACCCCGCGCTAAACCCTAACCCTAACCCTACACCTAACCCTAACCGCGCAAGACATGAAACTTACCTCGCCAACGGGAGCTCCTTGCTCCACGGGATAGCAACGCCGAGGCTCAGAAGCCCCGACGAACCTCCGTCGTCAAAGGACCGAGGCATCCCGAGCTCGTCAAGCTCGCGGATCCCCACCGTGCCGTCGCGCGCGGGCCAGCTAGCCACCTCGGGCCCACTCGACGGCGGCGCGCTCACGTCCAGGCGAGCGCACTCGCCGGCGAGGAGGCCCGCGGCGGCGCCACGCCTTCGGTCGCCGTCACGAGGAGGAAGAAGGAGAGGCCGGGGGAGGAGCGGGCGAAATGGATCTAGGGTTTGAAGGGGTGGCTGCGGACTGGGGCGTTTTTGTTCCGGCCGCAACGGCCGGACAGCCGTCGGACCCGGAGCAGCTGGGCCTCTTATGGCCTAGGCGGGACGCCGTTTTCCCGGCCCAGGCCCAGGTTGCGGCCTGGTGCGCGGGTCAGAGCCCCGCGCGCGGGTGAGCGCGTGTTGGGCTGGGCCGCACTGGACCGTGATGGGCCACCATGTGGGCTGGACCAAATGCACAGTAGCTTTTACAATTAAGTAATTTTTTCAGAAACCCTTTTAGCCATTTCATGTATGTTTTCTTCTCTATTTTATTTTGCACCAACGTGATAAATTCTATAGAGAGGTAGTAAGACAGAAAGTTTCTGAAAGTAAGAATAATTTAATTTTTCCGCTGCAAATTCAACTAAGTTCTATCCTTTAATTATTTTAGAACCACCGGGACATTATAATTAAAGGAGTCAGTTTTATGTTTTCTTCAGTTATCATATTGTTATTTTCTGACCAACGTTGATAATAGCAGTATTATAATTTTTTCAATAAGTTTCCATGCATTTGTTCTAATTCTACCCAACGGTAATTTAGAATTAATGTAGTCAGTTATTTGTATATCTTAATATTGACCAACGTTGAATTGAGATATGCAATTATTATTTTATAAAATAGTTCTCACTTTTCTTGATTTAAATTTCAGGATCTAATGCAATGACTTTCATTAATGCTATACCGCCGTTGGATGGTTCCAACTACGGGATATGGGCACAGAAGCTAGAAGTGGCTCTCGCACTGTCAGATATTGACTTAGCTATTACCTCACTGTGTCCCGTTAGTCCCGCGGAACTGGTGAGGGACCCGGATGAGACCTCTGCCGCTTGGCAAGCTCGCCAGAGAGAACATGCAAATGTTCAAATGAAGTATGATCTTGAGAGAGCAAAATGGAACTCTTTCAACAGAAAGTGCTTGATGGTCATCAAGAGTTTCATTATAGACAGTATCAGGGGAGCAATCCCAGATTGTGCCACCGCAGTTGAGTACTTGAAGAAAGTTGAGAGTCAATTTGTTGGCTCTTCAAAAGCTTATGCGCAAACTCTGATTCAGAGGTTAGTAAATGACAAGTACACTGGCGGTGGTGTGAGAGAGCACATACTGAAGATGAGCAACATGGCATCTAAGCTCAAGCCTATGGACATGGAGCTTCCTCATGCTTTCGTTGTCCATTTGGTTCTGGCTTCCCTACCGAAAGAGTTTGAAACTTTTGTTGTTAACTACAACATCAGCCCAGAGACATGGGACCTAGAGAAGCTCATCGCGATGTGCGTGCAAGAAGAGGAAAGACTTAAGGCCTCGCATGGTGACACGCTCAACCACGCTCAACTATGTTAGGCACAACAAAAGAAATAACTCTTCTGATAAATACACGAGGCCACAAGGGAAACCTCAGTTCAAACGAGTTTCCACTTCTTCTTCTTCTTCGACTCACCCAGGCAAGGGTGCAAAGAAAGATCAACCGCACATTGAGAAAGATCAATGCATGTGGTGTCACAAGACAGGACACTACAAGAAAGACTGCCCAGACTTTCTAAAGCATTTAATTAAGAAAGGTGAGGATATTATCACATTTATAGATGAGACCCTGTACGTAAGTTATTCTCAATCTACTTGGTGGATTGACTCAGGTGCAACTGTTCATGTTGCTAATTCCTTGCAGGGTATAAGTACAAGGACGATGCTGCAAAGAGGGGATAGATGGCTGAAAGTCGCCAATGGAGTTAGAGCCGACGTTGAAGCAGTTTATCAACTCACGTTAGAATTAGAGAACGGCTTTAGACTCCAGTTACATAATGTTCTTTATGTACCCTCTTTGTCTAGAAATTTAATTTCAGTATCATGTTTGGCAGATGATGGTTATGATTGCCATTTTGGCAAAGAACAATGTGAGATTATATTCAATAGTCAGTGTGTTGGTCTTACCATCCGACAAGACAAACTTTATATGTTGCCTATGCATGAGACTGTGAATTCTGTTAGCAATACTGCGAGTATTGAACATACGACTAACGACACAAGCAATAAACGCAAACGATGCGATAACGAAAATTCAGCGAAATTATGGCACTGTCGTTTAGGCCATATTTCGTGGGGGAGAATTGAGAGATTAATTAAAGAAAATATTCTCCATCCGTTAGATTTTTCAGATGAAGAACATTGCATCGATTGCGTTAAGGAAAGTACGTTAAGAAAATAGAGTAAGAAAATAAAGAAAGGAGCCAAACGCAGTTCAGGGGTTTTGGAGATAGTGCACACAGATATCTGTGGTCCATTTCACATAAAGTCTGTAGATGGTTATGATTCGTTCATAACGTTTACAGATGATTATTCACGTTATGGCTATATTTATCCAATTAAAGAAAGATCAGAAGCATTAGATAAATTCAAGATTTTTAAGGCTGAAGTAGAAAATCAGCAAAATCTTAAGATAAAAGTAGTAAGATCTGACCGTGGAGGTGAGTACCACGGTCGACACACCCCATATGGTCAAATTCCTGGACCCTTTGCAAGGTTTCTACAGGAAAATGGAATAGTAGCTCAGTACTCTGCACCGGGCGAGCCTCAGCAAAATGGAGTCGCTGAAAGACGTAACCGTACCTTAATGGATATGGTGAGAAGTATGCTAAGCTACTCCACGTTACCGATTAATTTATGGATGGAGGCGTTGAAAACCGCTATTTATATTCTAAATCGCGTACCGAGTAAGTCGGTGCCTAAAATATCGTATGAGTTATGGACAGAGAGAAAACCCACACTAAATTATTTACATGTGTGGGGCTGTTCAGCTGAGGCAAAAGTATTTAATCCAAGTATTGGAAAATTAGATCCTAAGACGGTAAGTTGTCATTTTATTGGCTATCCAGAAAAGTCGAAGGGTTATCGTTTCTACTGTCCTAATGGATATACAAAGTTCGTAGAAACGAGACACGCTGTCTTTTTGGAGGATCAGATGATGACGGGAGCACGGTAGCTCGAAAGATTGACCTTGAGGAGAAGCGGGTTTTTTACCTACTCCGATGATCCAGGATCCATTTTTCGTGTTGGCTGTTGCTGCTTCACCTACGGTAGGTTTTGTAGAAGTATGAGACTACAATGTTGACATTACCACAACCTTTTTCTCTCACCAAAACTGCAACAAACACATATCGGGCCTGTTTGGTAGAGCTCCAACTGATTCTGATTCTCCGTGGAAGTTGATTCTCTGAGAGAAGTGATTATATGGCTGAAGGTGATTCTCTAGCATAGACAAACGGAGATGCAAACCGATGAAAACTAGTGTCTGTTCGGTCGACGTGTAGGTGATGGTCCAGAGGCGGCTGCTCCTGGAGCTTGACCTTCATTAGGAGAGGCCAGTCCTTGTTCTTGGTGAGGATGGGGCCAGTTCATGGCCTTAAGGACAACGACGGATGATGGATCACACACCGCTCGCGGTCGTCGCCGATATATGGGGATATGCCATCTGCTCAGCCGTTAACCGGCTGGAACACGCTCCGTCGATGATGAGCTCGCTTGAACTCAACGTTAGCTCAACTGAACATTGTTTTTTGGCGCCAGTGTCATTTCGTCGAGCACCTTCTGAGCGCCGCTGGATGGGCCGGCCGGCGTGCTTGAATGCAACGGAGACCGTCGTGGGCGCATCCTGCGGCAGAGTAGAGGTCGAGGAAGGCATGGAAGACGCGCTGGGGGTTCTGACTCCTGGGTGAGGACCAGCGCCGAACACCCTGCAGGCGGCGTGGCAGTGCTTCAGCGTCGCGGTGCTGGAGGCGCCGACGAGGTTGTTGATGATGTCCGTGGCTCTCGATTTGACTACTACGAGAACCAACTCTTGAGCTCGCGTGCTTGATAGTTTGGACGCAGCCAGAGGAGAATTCGGGGAGAATTTAGATCAGAGGTTGCCAGTAGGCCGCAAGCAAGGAGATACAGAGGAGCTGGGTTCAGAGGCAGAGGAGTTCGTGTCTCTCTGTTCTGTTCCTTCCATCCCCTGCTTTGCTGCTTAACAACGAGACCTCTGCACAGAATCACCCTGCACACCATTCAGAATCAGATACGCACATAACATGGGATGTTTAGCAATTTAAGTGCATTTCAAGCAGCAGCTTAAACAACGGCTTGACGTACAACAACATATCTTCAGCGGTGTATGAAAAGAATGTGCTAGCTGTGTTTCGCTTGTGCTGGAGCAGACACTGAACTCAAACTCATCATAGTTCAAAAGAAAAGAAAATGAAGGATAACAAACTGGAGCATGGAGCTCTAAATGCTACAAATTCTTCAGCTTGCAGTCTATGACTTGTTTCTGCTCAAAATGAAGGACTTGGACTTGACTTCACTGGAGATTATCTTCAGAAAGTGTAGGTAATATATTCTGCCACGGTCGCAATAATCCATCATTTGCAGGTCTGGTAACAACGATCCTACAAGGAAGTCACACCTCATAGGGAGTCAGCATTATTAGGAGCTAGTATCATTTGAAGTCAATCATCGAGAACACTAGTACTACAAACCTTGGTGATAACTTTCATCAAGCCCTTGATCTGCTATTTCAATCACTGTCACTCTCCTCGTCTTGGGAACACGGGAACAATCTCGTCGCAGCCTTGTCGACCAGCCTCCTGATTGCACGTATCAGAGTCTTTGGTTCTGGCAGATGAGGCCGTAATGATAGATGAAGTCAGAATTTATGTATAAAAATCAAGACGAGATTAGAAAGTATACATACAGGAGAATAGACTATGCATCCAATAGTACTAAAAGTTTTAAAGGGAAAGTATTATGTAAAAAGACATAAACCATGTAAACAAAACTACACGTATATCCAATGGAGCCAAGGTTGTTAAAATCGTGATCCTGAATCAGATGGGAACACCAATGGTAGGATCGCAAATCGTAGGATCATACCTGCTAGGATTTATCGTAGACTCCACTGAATAGAATCATAGAATCAACCCAAGGAACTAAGATTGTAAAGTCATCATAAAATCGCATGAGAGAATTCTGATTTTAACAACAAGGAATGGAGCTAGTGACTTTGCAAAGAAACGTAATTGACCGCAAAGAAACGTAATTAACAACAATTCTGATTTTAACAACAAGAAATGTAAGCTGACACATTTTAGATACTAAAAGGGAAAATAGTCAGAGTAGCGCACAAGCATATAGTATCAGTACAAAGGGCCAGGGAAAACTTTCACCAAGCCACTTGGATAAAACTAACACAATTTGACCGCAGCAATTCCATGATGCCCCGCTTATGACTAAAGTAAGATGATTGATTTTACACTATCCGAATTAACAATTACCACCAAGGTAACAAACTGAACAGCAAAGATCATCTTACAGTTAAATTCCTTTGTACGGACCCAAAAAGAGAGAGATTGGTGCCTAAACTTGTTGATCCAGGTGTACCTGTTTTCATGCCCCTAATGTGCAACATCCGGCAGTTAATGGATTTAGGTGAAACAAGTGCACACAAATATAGGTATTACTGGTGCATTGTCCTCGATATAATGTATATATAATCAATGTTTGCCTTTAGGTTTTAAACACCACACTCGCAAAGTTTTTATCACTGAAGCCTACCACCGTACCACATCTTGTAATAACTAACAGAATCTTTTAAGTGGAGAGTTGTGTTTTATACAACACCAATTGAGCTCCTGATCATTTTGTTAAAAGAAACAAGCTGGAAACTGGAGATTACCTTCGTAACGAGCATCTAGATGTTTCTCCTCGAGGCAATCCAAACGGCTCCGTAGGCTCCGCGGAAGCAACTTTATACCATCACAATCTAGAATCTCAAGAACTCTAAGAGATGAGTATGCTTGAGGCCCATCCGGGATGGACACCAGGCTTCTGCAAGCATAAAGCTTGAGATTTTCCAGCGACCGCAGCTCTCCTACGCAAGATTCCAGTGATTCCAACCGACTACATATCATAATATTTAATTTTTGGACGACATCTAGCTTTCCTGATAAGGATTGAAGGTTGTCGCACCTATAAATGTCCAAGACCTTGATAGACGGAGGAAGATTGGCAACCTCTGACAAACAATCGCATCTCCATATACTTAGAGATTCTAGGCATGGAAGGGAGCGATGGTTGGCTGCTGATGACAGCTTGAGTACAGCTGTAGACGCCGTGGCCTCACTACCGCTGGACCCTGGAATTAATGATGACGTGTCCGGCTGTACGAATATGATGGACTTGATATTATCACTGCAGCCACTAATATGTAATTCCTTGAGAGATGCCGACAGGTTGGGGACCTCCACCAAAGATGTGCAATCATTTATCCATAGATATTCCAGACTAGGCAGGAGTCCACCCCGTTCTGGAGCAGATTGCCTGTCAGAAGCTTGTGTGTGTCCTGTCAGTTTGCTGCAACTCGAAATCGATAACTTCCTTAGGGATACCAGGACCTGGAACACGTTTTCTGGCCAGTAGACAAGAGCGTCGCAACCCCCAATTCTCAAATCTATAAGCCGTGCAAAACATGTCCACAACGCTAGTGCACCTGGGTGGGAGGAGAACAAAAGGTCGCACCTAGTTAGCGTCATAGCTGCCAGGGGGAGTTCATGATCCCATTTCTGCTTGACATGCAGCAATGTTGTTTCCGTGTCATCGGGTGACACTTCCAGACTCAGACTGGACAGCGAAGGAATGCATCTGCTAGCTGCCTGCAGGGATATTTGTTGCTCATATCCTTCTATGGCTAATTTACCTAGCTTGGGTGTTTCAGGGAGACCAGTCAACTTCGGGCAGGCATCAATTTTCAACTCCTCCAGCAGAGGAAATGTTACCTCTTCTCCTGGAGTTCCTTCGGCTGCACCCCATCTCTCAAGAGCCGACAGATTAAATAAGTCTAGCTTCCTCAGTGCTGGAAATGCAGAGCGGCACTTAGTATCAACTCCGCCAGACGATTCCGCAATCACTGATGCTGCTTTCGGTAGTGCAGTCAAACTTCCACACGCCCAGATCTCCAGCTCCTCAACTTTGGGAAATATTGTCTCTTCTCCTTGTACCACATCTGTGTCCAGCCATGCCTCAAATTTTGGCATCCTAAACAAGAAAAGTGCCTTCAGTTTTGGAAATGTGACGGCTGTAGTAGCGCCGCTGCACAAACAATGTAAACTTTCCAATCCTGTCAGGTGAAGAATTTCCAGAGCTGGTAACTGCCAGAGTGCAGGAAGCTTCTCGAGCTTTTTGCAACGAGATAACTTAAGCTCCACCATGCCATTCAACATATCCATCCACGTTGGAAAAGTACTGCTCCCACAGGAATATATGCTCAGGACTTTCAGCCCATCATGAGGTTTCAGACCTTCCACCACCTCTTCGTGATTATTATTTTGTGCTTCCTGATCACCATCAGTCCATCTTAACTCCAGTTCAGTCAATTTTTTCTTGTTTCCAAGACCTGCTGCTTGCGCACCATTTGCTCCTGTGATATTTTCGAGCTGTCTTAGCTCTAGTCTACTACCGAGGTCCAAATCCTGCAGCTCTCCCACATTACTGCAACCGGAGTCGGTACCTGCTACAAAGCATGTAAGTGTCTGCAGGGAAGTGAGGTGTCTGAGCCCTCCGGGCATGCTTTTCAACTTTGTACATCCGTGAGTGTAGAGGTGACGGAGGGAAGTCAAATAATTCAGTTCCTTTGGAAGTCGTTCAAGCTTACGACAGTAAGAAAGTTTCAGTGTTTGCAGATGATATAGGATGCTAATGTCTTCAGGAAGTTCTTTGATACCACTTTTTGAGAGATCAAGATACCTCAGGTGATGAAGATATTTCGGCCTTAGGAATGAACCTCGTTTGATCTTTAAAGCTCTGATAGAGTTGTATTTTGATAAGATCTTCAAATCTTCTTTTACATGTCCATCACATATCAATGTTTGGAAAGCTGGAGATCCTTTCTCTACGGAAGCATTTAGAAGATTTTCTGGTTGACGCACTGATAAATACAAATGACGAGCAGAATGAAGAGCATACTCACTTTGGCTCGGGTGTGTAGCTATTGCGGCACATTCTTTTTCCATAGAAGATTCTGCAACATCATGCATAAGGTCGTGGATCTTACAAGTAATTCTAGAACAATACTTATACTTGATCCGTCCAAAAGGATAATATTTTTGTTTAAATGGGACACTCTTCAAATCCTGATAAAATGACCTCGACTTCAGCTCATTGAAAATTTTTTCTCCAATGGTTTCAGGACACACTCCTGGTTGCTCTGGGATAAAACCATTAGCCATCCATAGGTGGATTAGACTTTGCACATCAATCTCATAATCCTTGGGAAACATAGCACAGAAAGCAAAGCATTGCCGCATATATGATGGCAAGCAATTGTAACTCAATTTAAGTACTGGTAAAATTCCATTTTCCTCATCACAAATTGTGCTTCTATTTAGTACAGCATCCCATTCTTGCTTGCTGGTCTTGGTACGCAGTACAGAGCCCAAAGCTGTAGCAGCCAAAGGAGAGCCAGAACATCTCTTAGCTACGTCACCAACCATGTCAACTAGTTCACGAGGCCTTTGCTCTACTCGTTTTGAACTGAATGCTTTTGTTTCAATAATTTCCTTTATGTAGATTTCATCTAAGCTTTTGAGATTTTTTACTTCTGTTGCACCCATTAGCTGAGCAACTTTGTCATCACGGGTTGTTATCAGCAGTGAGCTACCTTTGCCACCATGTTGAAGGTAGGACTTCAGCCTTTCCCACATGTGCTCATCACGGTTCCAGACATCATCCAGTACGAGGAGGTACCTCTTCCCACTCACTACGTTTTGAAGCTTCTCCAGTGCTGAACTTCCACTTGGGTTACAACCATTCTCTTTCACTATTCTATCAGCCAAGGAATCTGCATCAAAGTTATCAGAGACACACACCCAAAGCTGCAACTCGAAATGCTTCTGGATTTCAGGGTCATTGTAAATGAGTTGTGCTAAGGTGGTCTTGCCCAACCCTCCCATACCGACAATTGGATGGACCTTGAGATTCTCATTGCCGACTTGAGCAAGCAATGTAGAAACAACTGCCTTCTTCTCATCAGCTCTCGATCTGCTGGCGATGTTTGTTGGGTCGATGATATTAGAATTATACTGCCTCAAGTAATTTGTGGGCTCTGGCTGCCCTGGTTTGAATTTGAACCTAAATGCATTCATCTCGGCGATGAGGACATCAATTTCTTTCAAGATCATGCAGAGCTTGTTTGCCATCCTGTGACGGAAAATTATACGGTTGTGAGTAGGGAAGAGCTTTATTACATCTATGCCGAGGTCCTTGTTGTGGCCCTCCTTCTTGGCTTTGCGGCGCAGCGCCTCGTACTTGAACTCGTCGAGGACATCATTCGCCTGGTAGGCAACCTTCCGAACCTCCTCTAGCCAAACTTTCGCCCCTTCTCTCTTGGCTGCTGCCTGCTCCTCGGCGTCGGTGATGACGTCCAGGATGGCCGGCAGCTTGCGCTTGAGGAGCTTGTGCTGCTCCTCCATGCCCTCCATCACCTTGTACTGGTCCAGGAGGTAGCTGGAGGCCTTCTCCTTCACCATGGACACCAGCGGCCCGACCACCATGGTGGCCAGTACCTCAGCCATGGCTGCGCCTGGAGCTCCAAAACACACGCACAGGACACAGGGAAACACGGTTGTTTGGGTGGAGAGGGAGAGGCTAGACAATGGGTTTGAGAAGCTGCTTTGTGGAAAATGAAGACTCAGAGCATTGACGCCGTTCGTCCAGATGCGTCTGATTTGAATATCTTGATTTGCATCTCATCAACCAACGAGGAGCCAGTCTAGGGAGAAGGAGACCATGTGCACTTTGCAGAAATTGTAGACCGTCCATCAGCATATCGAGGCCAGGAGAATAAAGAATACTACTTTCGATAATGCATCTCGAAGCCAGTAGTTTGTTAAATGCAACACTTGGGTCTCATGTTTTGTTTAATAATGGCAACTCGAAGTTTTTTTTTTTTTTTTTTTGCAGGATCAAGCTACAGAAAGAGTCTCCATCCAAACAAATGGACAACTCTATGATCTGTTATATATGGACAACTGGAATAGCATGGTCGATGAGTTCTATGCACTAGTTAAGTGCCCGTGCACATGGACTGCTCAATTAAACCTAGAGAAAACATTTTATTTGGTTTCACCTCGCTTACAAACTATAATACAATTTACTTCATTGCGGTGCCTAATCGTGATCCTCTATGAAAATTAGGCAATCAAAGAATTCATGTATTCTCTTGGCACCAACTTAATCAACTTTTATGCAAGTAACAACTTAGACTAATTGATGCTAAAATCAGAAAAACAACCGGATCATAATGACTATTCGCAAGTGTGCTGAGATACTGCATTTGCAAGGAAACTACAATTTCCAGATTCTATAGACTAATAATCCGAGGCTGTCGTGGGTTGATGTCTCCGTGCTGAGGCTCTTGGTGCCAGTTACACTGCTACTCAAGCCCTCTGTTCAGAGAAGAGATTGTCTGCTCCACCAGAGACCTCAGCCGTTAAGCCCTCATGGTCAGTGTGCTCAAATAGGTGCTTTGCGGTGTCAATCCTGAAAATCAAAGAAAACTAAGAAGGTCCGTGAATCAGAAAGCTAATGCAAAATTGCTTTCCTAAGATGGGCCTTCGCATTAAGCTGTTGTCCCAAAACTTGACAAGACATTTCAAAAAAGTAGTTCAGGTTTCATTAGAAGAAATTATAAGAGAATATAGAACAGTTAGGTTTATTTCATCCACGAGCCTAATTTCATGCGATGTACATATATATATATATATATATATATATGTGTAGAGCCTTAGCTGGTAAAATAGGCATGTTCATACAGAGAACTGATACAAAACATACTTGTTACTATTAAGAGAAGTACCTATTTGAAGAAACTGGAACGTATCATGTCAGGAAAGGAGCACCCAATTACAATAAACATAGCCTGCGTCCAAGTTTTGCAATCATATAACAGTTTAATGTACCTGACGATGACTAACTGCAACTTGATGCTACATCCTGTTCTCTTGTTATGTAATTCCATTTAGATAATCCTATTGTACTGTATTAGACGACCCTCTCTCTTCTGCTATCAAGTTCTGATTGCACAGCACATAACACCATGTTATAATCAGCATCCTAGGCCCATGTACAATATTGATCATGTACAATAATGCATCTCGAAGCCAGTAGTTTGTTAAATGCAACACTTGGGTCTCATGTTTTGTTTAATAATGGCAACTCGAAGTTTTTTTTTGCAGGATCAAGCTACAGAAAGAAAAAGGAACCTCCAGTCGCGTGGCGTATCCACCAGCATAGATTCTCTCTTATCTCCCTCTCTCATCCACGTCATGAGATTAGGAGTGTGGGATACCGAGCCTGGTGCACACGTCTAGGAGTTGCCTTGAAGCTTTATGCTACGTGCTAGCATAATAATTTATCTAGAACTATGTTAAACCATCTAGTGAGATGATCTTAACAACAACTAGCAGGAAGATATTTATCCTGATGAGCCATTCAAACTCCTCCATAATAAACTATTGAAAGCCTCATGCACGAAAGAAGGATGTAGTACTCGCTTTGTAGCTTAACTATGGACTTCAATTCGAAATCAGATAGAGAAGATCGTTTTCATGTCACCTGCTTGACCATAAATTTGCCAATGATTTGATGGTGGTGCTGGTGAGTGGTGTCGGCAGCTCTACTGGGGAGAGGAATGATCGTCCCCGGAGCACAAGCCCGGCGGGTGGTGGGGCCCCGAAAATATCTCGACCAGCCAAATGATGTCCCTACCCTCGCAACGCCTGCCGGAGCGCTGCGCGTTGTTTGTTCGTTGATGACGGTGGCATGGATTATATGGTGATTATCCTTCTTTCCTGGCAGCACCTCTTCCGCCCCGCGCTCAGTCCCTTCGGGCCTCCTTGGAGCGGCGCACGGCCACGGTGAAAAGTCAAGGAGACAAATGGACGTGCAGCAGCAGACGGCTAGTGCTTGTATTGGAGCCTTGCATTTTTTGCTCCGGAGAAGTTTAGCCTTGTATTGGAGGTAGGTTTTCTTATTTGAACGGAACGGCTAGTGCTTGGTGCCGTTTGGCTCAGAATCAGCGATTGTCCCGACTAGTGCTTGGTGCCGTTGGCTCAGGCTCAGCGAAAAGTCTGGACGTGCAGCAGCAGACGGCTCGGCAAAAGCCCATCATTCTACCATAGTCACAATAGTCCATCATTTGCAGGTTTGGTAATAACGATCCTACAAGGAAGTGACACGTCATAGGGAGTTAGCAGCTTAGCATGAGGAGCTCGAATCATTGAAATCAATCATCAAGAGCACTAATGTTACAAACCTTGGTGACAACTTTCATCGGTCCTCAATCTCCTATTTCAAGCACACGGGGCTCCTCGTTGCCCATTTTCGGGTCTTTGGTTCTGGTAGATCAGGCCACGATCATAGATGATATTAGAATTTATGCATACAAATCAACACGAAACTTAGAAAGTAACCCGGGCCCATAGGACTGTGCACACAAAGTACAGATCCTAGGATAGGGGATGAAATATGGCCCACGCCCCACATCTGTTGTAACTATTCATACCATAGTAGAACTAGTTGGAAACAGTCGGAAACTACCCGAAATATACTCGGATAGGACTCCTAAACTCGTATCTGGCTAGTATTTCTATGTAATCCTGTCCACCTAGACTATATAAAGGCGGACAGGGATCCTTCTCGAACAGGACCATGAGGGACAACTCGTACCTCGTACAGGAGATCACCCCGATCAATACTTAAGGCAATATAAACCACACAGAACGTAGAGTATTACGCTCTCGGCGGTTCGAACCTATCAAACTTTATGTTCCTCGCACCTTTGAATTTCTGATCTCGGCGACACCTTACCTACAAACTCACCACCTTGGAGGTTCTCGGTAGGCGCGGCGGTAAAACACTGACAATTCCGTTCCTAATTACAATTCGTTTTGGTTTTTTTACGTACGTAGTTTTTGTTATATATCTAGACATAGTGTACATATCGGTGCATAGAAAAATATATGTATCTAGAAAAGTCAAAACGAATTGTTATTTGGGACGGAGGTAGTATATATAAAGAAGAATACACTATGGTATCCAATAGTAAAAGTTTTAGAGGAAATTATTGTTTATGTAAAAAGGCAAAAGGAAAGTAAAGAAAACTACACTTACTCAAACTATATGCAATGAAGCCAGTGAATTTGCAGAGTAACATCAGAACAAATGCCGCTTTAATTGGTTCTCTAAATGTAAGCTGATCCGAATCAGAGGCTAAAAGGGAAATTAATCATAGAGTACTGTACTATCGTATATATATATAGTATCAGTTCAAAGCACCGTGGGAAAAGTTAATTCACCAAGGCGTTTGGATAAAAACTAATACCATTTGGCCGCATTAATTCTGTGATGGCATGCTTAATTTAATTTATGACTAGAGGAAGATGATTGATTTTACACTATCCGAATTAGCAATTACAACCATAGTCAAAAAAGTGAACAGCAAAGATCATCTTATATTTAAATTCCTTTGTAGGGACAACAAGAAAAAGAGATATATATATATATATATAGGAGTTAAAGGATGACTATAGTAAGTGCAGGATGCTGGTGCCTAAACTTACATGTTTAGATACCCGAATATGCAATATCCCAAAGTTAACGGATTTAGATGACACATGTCCATATAAATATACTAAAGGTATTAGTGGTGCAGATAATGTAGGAGTATGTATTAACAATAGACAGCTAGAGGTTCTGAACACCGTGCTCGTAAAATTTTTATCACTAAATCATATGACAGTAGCACTACAAATACAAACAGGAGATGCATACACATACAGTTTTCTAATGCATGCAGAAGAATTGTAGGTGCTGAGATGACAGCATGTGCTGTTTTTTTTTGGCACAGAGATGACACCAAGTTATGGTTGAGGTTGGCCATACAATTTTGAATAGTTCTTATTATTCTTCTGTGAATCACATTGCGGCACAGCATTATTTGAAAAAGGAGGTACACCGGAAAGGGATAGCTTGCTAATTCACTGTTTTCTCTAGTAAACTATATAGAAAGTTAGAAAGCAATACATTCCTGGGAGAATTTTTTTAGGGGTTAGAGTACAAATAAAACTCTACCAATATGAGTAATCATCTGGGACTGACCAGGAACCAACCAACAACAGTGGCTAAGCATCTAGAACAGTTCTAGGACCCCCTGTTATCAGTTTAATAATGTCAAATATGGTTTTTCCAACAAAGCATAAACTTAAACAACAGTATAGAATTATACTCTTGGTACCTGCCACGACTCCTTGCAGCTATGTAGCTTTTCAAATGTTTAATTACTTCTGCAGACTTGACAAATGAAACGGCGATGAAATCTACACCTTCGGCAATTCCAAAGTCTATGTCAAGCCAATCCTGCACAAGTTGTGACAAGAAAAGGAGAAGCATTGTTATAAACTTATAATATTAGTATCTGCTACTAGATGATTCCATTTTTCAATTAAACAACTCTAGGAGGTAGAAGCCTTCTTAAGAAATAGCTGATAAAAAATATCCAGAAATGAGCTTCAGTGCACAATATAAGGCTTTAAAGTAAGTAATACATGTTGTTTTGAACTGACCATGGTATTGACAGAAAAAGAAGCTGCAACTCCAATGCATTACTAGTACCAAGGGGCGGAATAGATTCACAAAATTTTGCAGCCTTTTGGTAATTACAGCAAGAAATTTATTGTGCCACTGCGTTTACCTTTGATGAAATTGTAGGAAGCATAGCATTCCTCTCACGGACAATACTGCCATCACGCCAGAATGTAAGATTCGCACGTGGCAACAATAAACCAGGATCCGTGCAGCGACACTTAACGTCAGGTCCTAACTTCTCAATCACCTCAAATCGAGCCATTCCACCATCCACAAGAAGCTCATCACCAACTCTCACATCTGTGTAGGATTTAGATGCAAAATTATGGCGCTGAACAGTAACTATGAACAACATCAACAAATAGGCTTGCTTAAATACCTTCAGCGAACCCATCATAGTTCACATTAATAGTTCGTTCTGGGAGAGGCAATTCAAATGCTCTAACGCTAAATGTCCAGACTTCTTCATCCTGTGGAATCCAACAAATGTGACAGGATTTGTTAACTACGTGAGGAATATTTTAATAACAAAAAATGGAAGTCATTCAGTAAATAATGTTGCTTAAGAAAAACAAGGAGTACTGAATAGGTGTACAATCAAACTTCTAACTGTATTGTTAAAAACTTAAAATAAACAGCCGAAAGGTGAGATAATCTCCGTTTTGGCATAGTGACATGGTGATTTTTACCAAAACATGGTGATTTTTACCAAGCACTTTATTTGAGTTACATTGACAGACTTGAAAATGACTACTACTTTCACAGTCCAGTGTTCGACAACAATCTGAATGCATGCTTTCCCTCCTATAATGATTTCAAACGTGAGCTGAAAATCTAAATCAACCAAACATTCCATGTAGAAAGAACTCTTTGTGAAATGCTGGCTTGGTAGGTTTTGTAGAAGTATGAGACTACAATGTTGACATTACCACAACCTTTTTCTCTCACCAAAATTACAACAAACACATTTCGGGCCTGTTTGGTAGAGCTCCAAGATCCCGATTCTCTGTGGGAGTTGATTCTATGAGAGAAGATTCTGTGGCTGAAGTTGATTCTTTAGCATAAACTCTTAAAATCAGGACGGAGAATCACTTTACACAATTAGGAGAACCTACTTTTTTCTTTCCAGCTCCCTTATTTCCAGCTCCCTTACTTCTACCACTCCACAGAATCAGAAGAATCACTCCTATCTGGAAAACTGTTTGGCAGAGCACTTCTATCTGGAAAACTATTTGGCAGAGCACCTGCTGCATTCAGCAGACTCTGCCAAATGCACCCTTCGTCGAATACGACCAACGGTCCAAGTGAATGAAGGCGTTCACTCTGATAACTACAACGCAAAGGCCAAACCGGACAGCAGCTTACATACAGGCACCTCACCTCCGCCTTGGCCGAGGCCGCGCCGCCGAGGTCCCCCATGTGGATCTCGCTACCCTCGGTGTCCATCATGACGGCGACGGCGAAGCCCTTCTCCTCGTTGAGCCTCCTGACGGCGCGAATGACGCCCCGGTGCCACTCCCGGTCCCCGTGGCACATGTTGACGCGCGCCACGTTCATCCCGCCGACGGCGAGCGCCTCGAGCTGCTCCGGGGACGAGGTGGCCGGGCCCACGGTGCAGACGAGCTTGGTGCGGCGCGTGCTCCGGAACCCGTTCTCCCGCAGCTCGGCCTCCGTGGCGGCGTCCACGTCGATGGGCGCGAGGATGCCGTTCGGGTTGGGGAAGGCGGTGAGGTCGGAGGCGGCGGCCGGGGAGGCGGAGCGGAGGCGGTGGAGGTGGGGTAGGCGGGGGCGCGTGGCGGCCGGGAAGCGGAGGAAGGGGGAAGGGGAGGGATGGGAGAGGGGCGAGGGCGCGGGGCTCTTGCGGGCCGCTGGTGGGTGCAGGAGGGAGTAGTATGCTAAAACAAAAGAAATTATAATTAAATTAAACAATCATTTTCATGGTATCTAGTGGAAAAAGAATAAATATAAAATCAAGCAAGATCTGAACTAACCCTAATTACGAAAGGCAATTATTATAAAATATATAATAGATATTGTCTTGAGCGCCTAAAAAAATATACTTAAACTATTTCTATTTCCAATTGCCAGTTGATTCATTATTATTATTAAAGTGCCACATCAACTAGGGGTTGATGAGATACTCCCTTTGTCCTGTAACATAGGACATCCTTCCATTTTTATGATAGATTAAAAAGATGAGAAAATAACGCATGTACTCCTATTTAATGCCTTATTTGGTTGTCATTTTGCTGATTGCATGGCCGGATAGAAATAATTACTTTTCAAAATATGTTAGGATATGTTATATTTAGGTATAAATTTTAAACCCTTCGATAGGACGGATAGAGTAAGTACACATCTTTATAAGCTTACCACACCAGTTTCATTCGTGACACCGCAAATCAAGACACAGCCGTATACGAAGCATAGCGTGTAGTTGGCAGACAAACGGAGATGCAAACCGATGAAGACATTATTCGGTCGACGTGTAGGTGATGTTCCAGAGGCGGCTGCTCCTGGAGCTTGACCTTCATTAGGAGAGGCCAGTCCTTGTTCTTGGTGAGGATGGGGCCAGATCATGGCCTTAAGGACAACGACGGATGATGGATCGCACACCGCTCGCGGTCGTCGCCGATATATGCGGATATGCCATCTGCTCAGCCGATAACCGGCTGGAACACGCTCCGTCGATGATGAACTCGCTTGAACTCAACGTTAGCTCAACTGAACATTGTTTTTTGGCG
This sequence comes from Panicum hallii, assembly GCF_002211085.1. Classification (NCBI taxonomy): domain Eukaryota; kingdom Viridiplantae; phylum Streptophyta; class Magnoliopsida; order Poales; family Poaceae; genus Panicum; species Panicum hallii. The sequence continues at coordinate 3,802,018 of NC_038043.1, read as the reverse complement.
CCAGTGTCATTTCGTCGAACACCTTCTGAGCGCCGCTGGATGGGCCGGCCGGCGTGCTTGAAACTGCAACGGAGACCGTCGTGGGCGCATCCTGCGGCAGAGTAGAGGTCGAGGAAGGCGTGGAAGACGCGCTGGGGGTTCTGACTCCTGGGTGAGGACCAGCGCCGAACACCCTGCAGGCGGCGTGGCAGTGCTGCAGCGTCGCGGTGCTGGATAGTTGATGATGTCCGTGGCTCTCGATTTGACTACTACGAGAACCAACTCTTGAGCTCGCGTGCTTGATAGTTTGGACGCAGCCAGAGGAGAATTCGGGGAGAATTTAGATCAGAGGTTGCCAGTAGGCCGCAAGCAAGGAGATACAGAGGAGCTGGGTTCAGAGGCAGAGGAGTTCGTGTCTCTCTGTTCTGTTCCTTCCATCCCCTGCTTTGCTGCTTAACAACGAGACCTCTGCACAGAATCACCCTGCACACCATTCAGCATCAGATACGCACATAACATGGGATATTTAGCAATTTAAGTGCATTTCAAGCAGCAGCTTAAACAACGGCTTGACGTACAACAACATATCTTCAGCGGTGTATGAAAAGAAAGTGCTAGCTGTGTTTCGCTTGTGCTGGAGCAGACACTGAACTCAAACTCATCATAGTTCAAAAGAAAAGAAAATGAAGGATAACAAACTGGACCATGGAGCTCTAAATGCTACAAATTCTTCAGCATGCAGTCTATGACTTGTTTCTGCTCAAAATCAAGGACTTGGACTTGACTTCACTGGAGATTATCTTCAGTAAGTGTAGGTAATATATTCTACCACGGTCACAATAATCCATCATTTGCAGGTCTGGTAACAACGATCCTACAAGGAAGTCACACCTCATAGGGAGGCAGCATTATTAGAAGATACAATCATTTGAAATCAATCATCAAGAACACTAATATTACAAACCTTGGTGATATCCCCTCAAAAAAAACTTGATGGTAACTTTCTTTATTAGGTCCTCAATCTGCTACTTCGAGCATGCCAGCGTCCTGATTGCACGTTTCCAAGTCGTTTCTGGCAGATCAGGCCGTGATCCTATAGATGATGTTAGAATTTATGCATTCAAATCAACAAGAAATTAGAAAGTACATATACAGGAGAAAGTGCAAATAAATACAGGAATTAGTTGTGCATTGTTCTTGATACAATGTATATATCATCAACAGTTGGCTAGAGGTTCTAAACACCACGCTCACAAAGTTTTTATCACTAAATCATACCACATCTTGTAATAACTAACAGAATCTTTTAAGTGGAGAGTTGCGTTTTATACAACACCAATTGAGCTCCTGATCATTTTGTTAAAAGAAACAAGCTGGAAACTGGAGATTACCTTTGTAACGGGCATCTATAAAATTCACCTCGAGGCAATCCAGATGGCTCTGTAGGCCCGGCGGAAGTGACTTTATACCATCACAACCATCAATATCAAGATATCTAAGAGATGAGTATGCTTGAGGCCCATCCGGTAAGGACACCAGGCTTCTGCAATGAAGAAGCCTGAGTTCTTTCACAGATCGGAGCTCTCCTACGCAAGATTCCAGTGACTCCAACCTATCGCAGAACCGAATATTTAAATTTTGGATGACATCTAGCTTTCCAGATAGAGATTTAAGGTTGCCGCAGCTATCAATGTCCAAGAACTTGATAGACGGAGGAAGATTGGCAACCTCTGACAAACGATCGCATTTCCATATACTTAGAGATTCTAGGCATGGAAGGGAGCGATGGTTGGCTGCTGATGACAGCTTTAGTACAGCTGTAGAAACCGTGGCCTCACTACCGCTGGACCCTGGAATTAATGATGACATGTCCGGCTATACGACAACTTCTCCACCCACTGGCATCACGTACTCATGCTGACCGAATATGATGGACTTGATATTATCACTGCAGAAACCAATACCTAATTCCTTGAGAGATGCCGGCAGGTTGGGGACCTCCACCAAAGATGTGCAACCACTTATACATAGATATTCCAGACGTGGCGGGAGTCTACCCCGTTCTGGAGCAGATTGCCCGTCAGAAGCTTGTGCGTGTCCTGTCAGTTTGCTGCATCTCCAAATCGATAACCTCCTTAGGGATACCAGGGTCTGGAACACGTTTTCTGGCCAGTAGACAAGAGCGTCGCAATTCTCAATTGTCAAATCTACAAGCCGTGCAAAGCATGTCCACAACGCTAGTGCACCTGGGTGGGAGGAGAACATAAGGTCGCACCTAGTTAGCGTCATAGCTGCCAGGGGGAGTTCATGATCCCATTTCTGCTTGACATGCAGCAATGTTGTTTCCGTGTCATCGGGTGACACATCCAGACTCAGACTGGACAGCGAAGGAATGAATCTGCTAGCTGCCTGCAGGGATATTTGTTGACCTTCTCCTTGTATGGCTAATCCACTTAGCTTGGGTGCTTCAGGTAGATCAGTCAACTTCGGGCAGGCATCAATTTCCAAGTCCTCCAGCAGAGGAAATGTTACCTCTTCTCTTGGAGTTCCTTCGGCTGCCCCCCATCTCTCAAGGGCCCGCAAACTAGATAACTCTAGTTTCCTCAGTGCTGGAAATGCAGAGCGACAACACACAGTTTTACCTAGCTTGGGTGCTTCAGGTAGATAAGTCAACTTCGGGCAGCAACCAATTTCCAAGTCCTCCAGCAGAGGAAATGTTACCTCTTCTCCTGGAGTTCCTTCGGCTGCCCCCCATCTCTCAAGGGCCCACAAACCAGATAACTTTAGTTTCCTCAGTGCTGGAAATGCAGAGCGACAACACACAGTTTCAGCTTGGCCAAATAATTGTTTAACAATTAATGACCCTCCTTTTGGTAGTGCACTCAGGCTTTCACAATCCCAGATGCCCAGTTCCACGAGCCGAGGAAATGTTACCCCGTCTCCTGGAGTTCCTTCGACTGCCTCCCATCTATCAAACATATTCAAAAATGTTAACGTCATGTTCCTCAATGCTGGAAATGCGGAGCGGCACTTAGTGTCAACTTCGTCAGACGATTCCGTAATCACTAATGCTGCTTTTGGTAGTGCAGTCAAACTTCCACACAAATGAATCTCCAGCTTCTCAACCTCGGGAAATATTGGCCCTTCTCCTTGTACCACATCTGTGTCCAACCATGCCTCAAATATTGGCATCTTAATCAAGATAAGCACCTTCAGTTTCTGAAATGTGACGGCTGTAGTACCACCGCTGCACAAACAATGTAAACTCTCCAATCCTGTCAGGTGAAGAATTTCCAGAGCTGGTAACTGCCAGAGTGCAGGAAGCTTCTCGAGCTTTTTGCAACCAGATAACTCAAGCTCCACCATGCCATTCAACATATCCATCCACGTTGGAAAAGTACTGCTCCCACAGGAATATATCCTCAGGACCTTCAGCCCATCATGAGGTTTGAGACCTTCCACCACCTCTTTGTGATTATTATTTTGTGCTTCTTGATCACCATAAGTCCATCTTAACTCCAGTTCAGTCAATTTTTTCTTGTTTCCAAGACCTGCTGCTTGCGCACCATTTGCTCCTGTGACATTTTCGAGCTGTCTTAGCTCTAGTCTACCACCGAGGTCCAAATCCTGCAGCTCTCTCACATTACTGCAACCGGAGTCGGTACCTGCTACAAAGCATGTAAGTGTCTGTAGGGAAGTGAGGTGTCCGAGCCCTCCGGGCATGCTTTTCAACTTTCTACATCCGTGAGTGTAGAGGTGACGGAGGGAAGTCAAATACTTCAGTTCCTTTGGAAGTCGTTCAAGCTTACAACAGTAAAAAAGGTCCAGTGTTTGCAGATGATATAGGATGCTAATGTCTTCAGGAAGTGCTTCAATATCACTTTCTGACAGATCAAGATACCTCAGGTGATGAAGATATTTCGGCCTTAGGAATGAACCTCGTTTGATCTTTAAAGCTCTGATAGAGTTGTATTTTGATAAGATCTTCAAATCTTCTTTTACATATCGATCACATATCAATGTTTGGAAAGCTGGAGATCCTTTCTCTACGGAAGCATTCAGAAGATTTTCTGGTTGACACACTGATAAATACAAATGACGAGCAGAATGAAGAGCATACTCACTTTGGCTTGGGTGTGTAGCTATTGCGGCACATTCTTTTCCCATAGAAGATTCTGCAACATCATGCATAAGGTCGTGGATCTTACAAGTAATTTTAGAACAATATATATACTTGATCCGTCCAAAAGTATCATATTTTTGTTCAAATGGGACACTCTTCAAATCCTGATAAAATGACCTTGACTTCAGCTCATTGAAAATTTTTTCTCCAATGGTTTCGGGACACACTCCTGGTTGCTCTGGGATAAAACCATTGGCCATCCATAGGTGGATTAGACTTTGCACATCAATCTCATAATCCTTGGGAAACATAGCACAGAAAGCAAAGCATTGCCGCATATATGATGGCAAGCAATTGTAACTCAATTTTAGTACTGGTAAAATTCCATTTTCCTCATCACAAATTGTGCTTCTATTTAGTACAGCATCCCATTCTTGCTTGCTGGTCTTGGTACGCAGTACAAAGCCCAAAGCTGTAGCAGCCAAAGGAGAGCCAGAACATCTCTTAGCTACGTCACCAACCATGTCAACTAGTTCAGGAGGCCTTTGCTCTACTTGTTTTGAACCGAATGCTTTTGTTTCAATAATATTCTTTATGTGGGTTTCATCTAAGCTTTTGAGATTTTTTACTTCTGTTGTACCCATTAGCTGAGCAACTTTGTCATCACGGGTTGTTGTCAGCAGTGAGCTACCTTTGCCACCATGTTGAAGGTAGGACTTCAGCCTTTCCCACTTGTGCTCATCACGGTTCCAGACATCATCCAGTACGAGAAGGTACCTCTTCCCACTCACTACGTTTTGAAGCTTCTCCCGTGCTGAACTTCCACTTGGATTACAACCATTCTCCTTCACTATTCTATCAGCCAAGGAATCTGCATCAAAGTTATCAGAGACACACACCCAAAGCCGCAACTCGAAATGCTTCTGGATTTGAGGGTCATTGTAAATGAGTTGTGCTAAGGTGGTCTTGCCCAGCCCTCCCATACCGACAATTGGATGGACCGTGAGATTCTCATTGCCGACTTGATCAAGCAATGTAGAAACAACTGCCTCCTTCTCGTCAGCTCTCGATTCGCTGGCGATGTTTGTTGGGTCGATGATATTAGAATTATACTGCCTTAAGTAATTTGTGGGCTCTGGCTGCTCTGGTTTGAATTTGAACCTAAATGCATTCATCTCGGCGACGAGGACATCAATTTCTTTCAAGATCACGCAGAGCTTGTTTGCCATCCTATGACGGAAAACAATACGGTTGTGAGTAGGGAAGAGCTTCATTACATCTAGGCTGAGGTCCTTGTTGTGGCCCTCCTTCTTGGCTTTGCGGCGCAGCGCCTCGTAGTTGAACTCGTCGAGGACATCATTCGCCTGGTAGGCAACCTTCCGAACCTCCTCTAGCCAAACTTTCGCCCCTTCTCTCTTGGCTGCTGCCTGCTCCTCGGCGTGGGTGATGACGTCCAGGATGGCCGGCAGCTTGCGCTTGAGGAGCTTGTGCTGCTCCTCCATGCCCTCCATCACCTTGTACTGGTCCAGGAGGTAGCTGGAGGCCTTCTCCTTCACCATGGACACCAGCGGCCCGACCACCATGGTGGCCAGTACCTCAGCCATGGCTATGCCTGGAGCTCCAAAACACAACACAAGGAAACGCAGATGCGGTATGGAGAGAGCTAGCTGATGAAGCCAAGCAATAGTTGGTTTCAGTAGCTAGAAATCAATATGTAGCAAGAGCTGATATCAGGAAGGGGTGGTGGACGTTCCCTTTTCCAGCTGGAGTACCCTGCACCTGTCCTAACACTCTGACATTGTCCCAGTGTCCACTGTAGGTATTAGTGGTGCAGATAATGTAGTAGTATGTATTACCAATGGACAGCTAGAGGTTCTGGACACCGTGCTCGTAAAATTTTTATCACTAAATCATATCACATCTTGTAATAACTAACAGAATGTTTAAGTGGAGAGTTGCATTTTGGACAACACCAATTGGGCTCCTGATCATTTCGTTAAAGGAAACAAGGAAACAAGGAAACTGGAGAGTACCAAGCTCACTTTCTGTACAAGTGAACACGCATACAACCATGCATTGGAAAAAAATGGATCCACAGTGCTCCCTCTGTTTCCAAAATTCTGTACGTTTTAGACATTACGTATCATGCATGGAGTGATTTATTCCATTGCATGCTATGAAATTTTTCGACAGGGATGTAAGTTGAGCAGGTTACGTGAAAGTTCCAATAAGAAATTATAGTATGCAAACTAAATTGACTGTAATTTGAAACGAATATATGCGGCCAGAGCATGGGGCGGATAGGAGAGGAAAAGAAAAGATGAGAAAAAGAAAAGAAAAAGGGTAGGCCAGTCGGGTCGTCATTGCATCACATGGAAGTGAGATAAAGAAAAGACGTGAGGTCCACTCAGTGCTATTACTTTGCTCCTGCCCATAGATCATATCACCTCCTCCACTGCAAATGCAAAGCATATCAGAGGGCAGAGGCTGAGAAAAAGGAACCTCCAGTCGCGTGGCGTATCCACCAGCATACATTCTCTCTTATCTCCCTCTCTCATCCACGTCAAGGCGTCAGAAAAATATTCTTCCTCATCTAGCTATGTCAGCTCTATTTGGGGATGCTATTAGGCCTCCTCCAATTATTTTGCTTACATGGAAGAAAGATAAGGTGAGGAGAGAGTACTATGTGTTCTTGAAGAGCTAGCTCATAGAGCAAACGTAGGCAGCTCACTTTATTAATGATTTATTTAGAATATTACTTCGATAATGCATCTCGAAGCCAGTAGTTTGTTAAATGCAACACTTGGGTCTCATGTTTTGTTTAATAATGGCAACTCGAAGTTTTTTTTTTTGCAGGATCAAGCTACAGAAAGAAAAAGGAACCTCCAGTCGCGTGGCGTATCCACCAGCATAGATTCTCTCTTATCTCCCTCTCTCGTCCACCTCATGAGATTAGGATTGGGATTGGGATACCGAGCCTGGTGCACACGTCTAGGAGTTGCCTTGAAGCTTTATGCTACGTGCTAGCATAATAATTTATCTAGAACTATGTTAAAACATCTAGTGAGATGATCTTAACAACAACTAGGAAGATATTTATCCTGATGAGCCATTCAAACTCCTCCATAATAAACTATTGAAAGCGACGCCTAGTACTGATTTAGCTCGTCGGTATCTTGCGTAGAGGTCTGGAGCGAGGCGGTCCGAGCGCGTGACTACTTACCAGCATCAAGGTTTTTATTGCACCGGCTAAAGCCTCATGCACGGAAGAAGGATGTAGTACTCGCTTTCACGTCACCTGTATGCACGCAGATTAGGATTTAGTAGCATGGCTGGCCACCCGTCTAAGTCCTGCGACAACTGAGAAGAACTTGATGCTATTGGTTTTCGTTGCGTAAGTATCTTTGAGGGTCTCGGTTTTTGCTCCGGAGGAGTTTAGCCTTATACTGGAGGTAGGATTTCCTTATTTGGACGGCTAGTGCTTGGTGCCGTTGGCTCAGGCTTAGCGATTGTTCCGGAGTTTACGGTCTTCTTTGATGGTTTACTAGTGTCATTCACTACCGGAAAGCTACGCTTTGCCGAGTGCCCAGAACACTCGGCAAAGATTGAAAAACGCTCGGCAAAACCTTTGCCGAGTGTAGCACTCGGCAAAGAGCACCCGGTAAAGAATCTATCGGCAAAGAGCTCTTTGCCGAGTGCCTTATTTCGGACACTCGGCAAAGATCTTGCTGAGCGCCTTTTCCGCACTCGGCAAAGGCCCGTTTAAAAAATAAAAAAAAAACAGCTGCCGGCCAGGGGAGGGAGTGCCGCGCCGCCGGCCAGGGAGTGCCGCGCCGCCGGCCAGGGGAGGGAGGGCCGCCGCGCCCGGGGAGGGCCGCCGCCGCCGCCGCGCCTCGGGCCGCGCCGCCGCCGCGCCGGGAAGGGCCGCCGCCGCTCCCGGGGAGGGCCGCCGCCGCCGCCGCGCCTCGGGCCGCGCCGCCGCGCCCGGGGAGGGCCGCCGCGCCCCGGGCCGCGCCTCCGCCGCGCCCTGGGAGGGCCGCCGCCGCGCCCCGGGCCGTGCCGCCGCCGCGCCCCGGGCCGCGCCGCCGCCCGCCCCGGGCCGCGCCGCCTCTGCACCCGGGGAGGGCCGCCGCGCCCGGGGAAGGCGGGCCGCCGCCGCCGCCGCGCCCGGGGAGGGCCGCCGCGCCCGGGGAGGGCGGGCCGCCGCCGCCGCCGCGCCCTGGGCTGCGCCCCAGGCCGTGCCTTCGCCGCGCCCCGGGCCGCGCCGCCGCCGCGCCCGGGGAGGGCCGCCGCCGCTGCGCCCCGGGCCGCGCCGCCGCCGCCGCCCCTCGGGGAGGGCCGCCGCGCCTCAGGGAGGGCGGGCCGCGCCGCCGCCGCGCCCGGGGAGGGCCGTCGCCGTCGACCAGAGAGAGAGAGAGAGAGAGAGAGAGAGAGAGAGGAGGGAAGAGGGAGGAGGACGAGCTCTCAGGATGGAGGGCCGGGAGTTGAACAAGTAAGGAGATTTTTTTCGTTACCTCCCGCCGGTCCGTTCCAAAATTTTAGCCCCTCCCGCCTTTACTTTGCCGAGCGTTTTTCCACGGCACTCGGCAAAGACATTCTTTGCCGAGTGCTTTTTATTGACACTCGGCAAAATAGATTTATTTTTTTTCTTTTTATCATCAAACTTTTTCTGTTATAATCCTATATTATTTGGAACTACATATGCAATTTGGACTCATTACTCGAAGTGTTCGCTATATTTAGTAAATTTATTTCATTTAATTGAATTTCTAAGAATAATTGAAATTTGAACTGCAAGTCAGTCAAAGAATGGAAACAATTGAATGAAAAAATGGTATTCATGTTATTGAGCGCACGTTGACACCGTATCCACGAACACACCAGAAAATTCAAACATCTTGTTCACAAAACTTGAACACAAACTTTGCGGTCCAGTTGTTTTTAAATTATATAAAAGACAAATATGGTTAGAAAATTATGAAACTTGTCGAGATGTCATGACATCATATGGGGAGGCTGTGATAAAAATTTGACAAGATTTCGTGAAATTTGTAATATACGATGCTTACAAATGAAACATGTCCAAACAAGTTTCATGATTTCATATGAAGGCGGATTAGGTGTTAAGCATGTTCCTGACAAATTTTCATAAAATATTTTTAAATTTTTATCATAGTCTTTCCATATGGTATCATGACATCTCGGCAAGTTTCATGATTTTCTAACCACATTTGCTTTTTATACAATTAAAAAATAATTGGAGCACAAGTTCGTCGTCATGCTTCGTGATCAAGATGTTTGAAGTTTTCAAGTCCTCTCGTGGATAAGGTGTCAAAGTAGGCTCAATAACAAGAATATCATTTTTCCATTCATTTTTTTCCATTCTTCCCATGACTTGCAGTTCATATTTCAATTATCGCAAGAAATTCAATCAAATAAAATTAATTGACTAAATACAGCAAACAGTTCGAGTAATGAGCCAAATTTGCATACGTAGTTAAAGATAATGTAACATCACAACAGAAAAAGTTTGAGAGCAAAAAAGAAAAAAAATAAATATATTTTGCCGAGTGCCAATGAAAAGCACTCGGCAAATAAATACCTTTGCCGAGTGTCAAAAAAGAGCACTCGGCAAATGTTTTGTTTGCCTAGTGTTTTTCTTTGCCGAGTGCCCGACACTCGGCAAAGAGACTCTTTGCCGAGTGTTTTGTTTTGCCGAGTGTTACACTCGGCAAAGAGGCTCTTTGCCGAGTGCTCGAAATAGTGCACTCGGCAAAAAATTTTACACTCGGCAAAGAATATATCTCCGGTAGTGATTGTAAGTTTTTGTCGAGCTGAAACACGGTGGGCGTATCTGTCGTCATCCGAAATATATTTTTTCTAAATAAAAAAGTGAAAAATAATGTTCTAACTCAACGAAATAACCTTATACGCACTCCCAAAAATCTTAAAACTCATCTCGGTTACAGTAAAAGGCGGGGGTATTTATACCCCTACCTTCGTATACAGTTCCGGTAATGCCTCTACCTACCCCGAATATCTGTTGGATATTCGGATATTTCGGTTCCTAGGTCATTTGCGGACATTTGCATGTACAAATTATTCACAACAAGATGATGATGCTACACATGTGACGGTGAAGGGTCTGGGTAACCTTCGCTCCTCCGCCCCGGATCTTGGTGTCGTCGAAGATTATACAACCGATTCCTTCGTCATCCGGAGGTCGGTCTTAATCTCCGACGTGCTGATTACGAGCCCAGGCGAGTGGTTCATCCTAGCACGAAGGTCACAGTGCAACATTCGCTCATTCGGCTAGGCGCAAACCTTCGACCATCACTGAAATTGACCGTCACTGACTGAAATCGACCGTCACTGAAAGAGCTAGTCCTGCAAATCAAATTAACAGAACCGTGAAATACTTTTTGTAATGCCCGAAAGTGCGACGTAACCTTCGGCGAGGCCTCCTCTTGGGTGGCGATCCCCAGCAGCGGCCAGCAAGGAGATGCAGAGGAGCTGGGTTCAGAGGCAGAGGAGTTCGTGTCTCTGTTCTGTTCTGCTCCTTCCATCCCTTGCTTTGCTGCTTGCCTGCTTCTCATGTCTCGTGGCCGTACAGAGCAGAGGATGGCTTATGAGGTGCAGTGCTAAAGTAATTTTCTATGAACACTTACCCTCTGCTTGGTTTGACAATACTAACAGGAGAAATGTTGCTGCAAGATGTAGTTTTGAACAAACAGGCCTTAACAAGGAGACCTCTGCACAAGGATCGCCCTGCACACCATCCGGTGTCGGGTACCCACATAACATGGGATAAAGTTCAGCAATTCCCGTGCATTTCAAGCAGCAGCTTATGAGTATGCTGGACTGTTCGATTCTGTGGCAAGTATCATCTGCGGTTATGTAAAGAAACACATCATGAAATGAAAGTGCTAGCTCCGCTTCCCTGGTGCTGGAGCAGAAACGAACTCAAAAACATCATAGTTCAAAAGAAAAAAAAAAGGATAGAAAGCTGGAGCACGGAGCTCCAAATGCTACAAATGCTTCAGCTTGCAGTCTGGGGCTTGTCTTCTGCTCAGAGTTCAAGGACTTCAGCTTCAACAAGGATAAATAAAGGACTGGAGCATGGAGCTCTATATGCTAAATTCTTCAGCTTGCGATCCGGGACTTGTTTTCTGCTTAAAATCTTGGACTTCCGCTTGAGTTCACTAGAGATTATCTTCAGAAAGTGCATGTTATACATTCTACCATGGTCGCAATAGTCCATCATTTGCAGGTCTGGTATTAACGATCCTACAAGGAAGTGACACGTCATAGGGAGTTAGCAGCTTAGCATTAGGTGCTAGAATCATTGAAATCAATCATCAAGAGCACTAATGTTACAAACCTTGGTGACAACTTTCATCGGTGTTGGAATATTTGGGCCTATTAGTGCAAAAGCCTACCATGTAAATCTAAATAATTCTAATAAAATCTCAAAGGCCCATTAGTGCAAAGGTGCATGGCAACAAGTTAGTCCCACCTTGCTAGTGGAGGTGGAAGAAACCCAACTTAAATAGTTGGATGCTCTCCATGCTCTTGCAAGTGTGGGTGAGAGGAAGAAAGAAGAAAACACGCGCACGCTCGCTTGCCTCGCCGGGCGAAGTGCGCGGGCGCGGGACGTGCGCGTGAATAGTCCACCAAAATCCGGTCCAATTCTTGCGGGCACGCGGCTTCTTTTTGCAGATTTGTTTTGCCACTTCGAATCTGTTACGGATTTCACGCGCGGAATTTTAGAAACTCATAACCGAATTGGTTTTTAGGATGCCAAAAACTCTAGCGGTTCCTTCTTATAGATACGCGCGGGTACAGGAAAAAACAGAACACAGAAGACGCACAACACGCCTCAACCTGCCTGCTGTGCCACCGCGTACGCTACTTCGTCCCGTTCATCGGCGTGCACCGGTGATCGGGAGAGCAGATCTCCGGAACCTCGTCCTCAGCGATCCTGCACCAGGAGAGAGTGAATAAGGTTTTTGGGAAGCGCTATGCGCGACTGTTCGAACGCTTCCACATCGCCGTCCTCTACGTTCTCATCGCCACGGCTCGTCTTCCTCCTCGTCAGTGGGGCGCGACTCGGCGTCGTCAAGCGCGCGGAGGTGCTGATCGTCGCCGTCGTCTTCTTTACCCGATTATTCCGGTCAGGCAAGAAACGTACGGTTTTCTGTCCCTAACTGTGTCTTTCATACCTAGTATGATCTGGTTAGGGTTGATCTTGCTGCTGCAATATTATATCTTAAATCACTTGATGAGCATATTTAGATATGTTCGTTTTCTGTACGCAATTTTCGTCATGGTCATGATTTATCTTCAGATTAGTTTAAAACTGAAACTCTTATTTTTTTCCATCAATCCAAAAACCTTATCTTAGGAATTTCAGTTTCATGGCTCGATTTGTTGATGCTCTAAGGTCCAAGAAGTTCTCTGGCAAGCATTTTAAGAGATGGAACGTGCCATGAACGTGCTGTGGGTGTCCAAGGATAAACCTGAGGGGACTCTTACCCCTGAGCAGGAGAAGGCCTTTACCGAGGCCAACATACTTTTTATGGGCGCTGTGATCGATACACTTGTAGATCGTCTACAGGATGTGTACCTCGATCATACAGACGCTAAAAAGTTGTGGGACGCCCTGGAGGCCGACTATGGTGGCACAGATGCTGGTGCTGAGCTGTACATCATGGAGCAATACCATGACTACAAGATGACTAATGGAAAATCTGTAGTCGAGCAGGCTCATGAGATACAGTGCATGGCCAAGGAGCTTGAGCATCTCAAGATCAACCTACCCGACAAGTTTGTGGCTGGTGGCATTATTGCCAAGTTGCCTCCTTCATGGAGGGATTTCGCCACTACTCTCAAACACAAGAGGATGGAGATATCAGTATCTGATCTGATAGCATCCCTTGATGTTGAGGAAAAAGCTCGGGCCAAGGATGGGTGATCTAAGGCTGCTGAGGGCCAGACTAGTGCCAGCATGGTGCAGAAGTCTTACGGCAAAAGCAAGGGCAAGGGAAAGAAAACCACCGGGCTCGTCAATCTCCTATTTCAAGCACACCGGGCTCCTCGTTGCCCATTTTCGGGTCTTTGGTTCTGGTAGATCAGGCCACGATTATAGATGATATTAGAATTTATGCATACAAATCAACACAAAATTTAGAAAGTACTTATCAGATCCGGGCCCACAGGACTGTGCACACAGCGTACATATCCTAGGATAGGGGATGAAATATGATCCACGCCCCACATCTATTGTAACTACTCGTACCATAGTAGAACTAATTGGAAACAGTCGGAAACTACCCGAAAATTACTTGGGTAGGACTTCTAAACTCATATCTGGCTAGAATTTCTATGCAACACTGTCCCTCCAGACTGTATAAGGGCGGACACGGACCCTCCTCGAAAAGGACCATAAGGGACAACTCGTACCTCATGTAGGAGATCACCTTGATCAACACCTAAGGCAATACAAACCACACAGGACGTAGGGTATTATACTCTCGACGGCCCGAACCTGTCTAAACTTTGTGTTCCTTGCACTTTCGAATTCGATCTCGGCGACACCCTGTCGGTGTTTTACCGGCTGCCCACCGAGGGATATACCCAAGGTGGTAAATTTGGGTGAGGAGACACCGAGATCAGGAACTCGAAGGTGCAAGGAACACAAGATGTAGACAGCTTCGGGCCGCGAGGTGCGTAATACCCTACGTCCTGTATGGTGGTTTGTATTCCTTTGGGTGTAGGATGATCTGATGATCTTGTTTTGAGAGGGTCCCTGTCCCCCCTTATATATCCGGGAGGCCAGGGTTACAAGGATACTAACCAACACTAGTCAAGGAATCGTACCAGAATATATCTCGAGTAGATTCCTTCTGTATCGGTTAGCTTTATCTCCTATTTAAACGAGATAAATAAGAGATAAACGAGATAAATAAGAGATAAGACGGACTTAATCTCTTAAACCTCTTTAAACTATGTTATGTACACAGTCCCGTGGCCCCGGGTCTGACAAGCCCCCGAGCTCTTCGTAGCTGAGTACTGCAGGCTTATCGAGTACTTTTCGAAGTAGTCTTCGGCTTCTTTGAAGCTCCGTCTTGAAGTCCTTCTTCGAGTACTTATTTGGCTGCATCGAAGCTATGAGGTGCTCATGCCCCGAATTTTATTTTTGATATGGTGTGCGATTGTAAAATCGCACTCCATATGGAGTAGCCCCCGAGCCTTAGGTTGAATCAGAGAATCAGGCTGAGGGTCGCATTAGTCTTGAATCCTCCTTACTTTTCAAATAAATTCAAAAAGTAAGTAGTCGATGCCACGTACCCCGCAGCCCCCGAGCCTTGAATCCAAATCTCTCAAATTTGGAAATAAGGATCCAAAACTCGTGGCGTGCAATGTAAAAATGTTCCCATGTTAAACAATTGGAGCGATGGTACAAATGATGGAAATTAGATTTTAGAATTCGAAAAACCCCTTTTTTCGGGACAATAGACCCAAAAAATATGATTAATCGAATAATTTATCCAAGAGTCCACCAAACGACCCCTCGGCTTCCGAATATACCCTTTGACGATTTGTTCCCCTTCGGAACAGTAAATCTGAATCCAGCTGCCGGTTATTTAACATCGTGGTAACTTGGGGGGTAAAACCCGTGCTTCCAATCTGCAATCCGCAAAGAATCTTGCCAAATAATCCCCAAAGAGAACCGCACTCCGCGCTCCTTCTACTTGGAGAATCCCAAACCACCCAAATCCCCACGCCCCTTTCCCCGCAGCCTCCAAGCAATTCGTGGCGAGCGGATCTGGAAATGGCGCCCAAGAGACCGGAGAAGGATGGGAAGAAGAAGAAAGCGCAGCCGCCATCTAGAGAGTGGACACACAGTAAGTGCTCCCTCCACGAACTCAATAGACTTGTTTCTGAGGGGTTGCTCCAAGACAAGAATCTTGTTAACTGGCGCCCCTCTCTTCGTGATCCTTTCCCCATGGAAAATGTTGACGAAATCGTCACATTTTACCATTTTGCCGAACGGGGTCTGGCCCTCCCCTCTTGCTCTTTTTTCCATGGCCTTCTTTACTATTACGGGCTTGAGCTCCATCATCTCAACCTGAACTCCATTTGCCACATCTCGATTTTTATCCATTTCTGTGAAGCCTTCCTTGGAATCGAACCCCACTAGGACCTTTTCCGCTTCTTCTTCCGGGTCAAACCTCAACCCACCTCCAAGAATCCATCTGTTGTAGGGGGCACCGGCATCCAACTGAGACAGCAGGCCGGCGATAAGTACCTATCGTACAAATTCCCCTCCAACATTCTCGGGTGGAAAAATCATTGGTTCTATATCGAAAATCATGCCCCCCAACTCCCAGAAAAATCAAATAATCCACCTGTTGTGTGGCCAGAGTGGAATATCGAACTTTCCATGGGGGACATGGATCAAGTCGAGGAGCTGCTAGACACCATCGCAGCGTATAAGGAAATAGGAGTAACCGGCGCGTCCGTGATGTTCTCCTTCTTCAAGCGCCGAGTCCAGCCAATCCAGCAACGCCATATACTCGGATTCGAGTACAAGGGCGCTGAAGATCCTTCTCGCATGTGCGTAGAGGAGCTGACGGACGAAGCCGCACTCCGCCGGGTCGGAAGGGTGCTACTGGATGTGGATGCAGTTCCGTACGTCCCGCAGCTGTTTACTACACAAAAGCCTCCGAAGCCGGTAAGTGTTCAACTACTTTATGCTGA
This sequence comes from Panicum hallii, assembly GCF_002211085.1. Lineage (NCBI taxonomy): Eukaryota > Viridiplantae > Streptophyta > Magnoliopsida > Poales > Poaceae > Panicum > Panicum hallii. The sequence continues at coordinate 3,786,153 of NC_038043.1, read as the reverse complement.
AAACAAGTTCTGTTCTGCCACTGTTAACTGAAAACCTTCTGTAGGGGCACACAGAGTTGTACCGCAGCTACCCTCCACAACCCGACATCCCTCGCCCGGACCACCTTCTCCCCAGCGCCGCTGCCGAAGCAAAGAGGGCTCGGATAGCCCAGGCTCTACACAGCAGTGAGTCCACGGAGGACGGGAGCCCCCTGGCAGAGAAGGAAACTGAGGGAAGGCAAGGAGGGACAACTCCCCCGGACCAGCCGTGGAGTTGTCCGAAACTCTGCCTTCGGTCCCGCAGGGTCGTCGGGTGGTACGCAAGCGGAAAGAGCAAGTAGTCGAGTCTTCCAGGTATGAGTTTGCTGCCTTGTTGAATCGCCAAACATCGGTATGGTTGCACGCTGACAGTATCCGGTTGTAGTCCTTCCGCTTCTCCACCCAGGACCGAGCTCGAAGAAGTGGGAACAGATCCAGCAGCTTCTGCAACTGTTACCATTGCTGTGGCGGGCACCGCGCCACCAACTGGTGTGACCCCGCCGCCGGCGACAAGCACCCCACGACGGGCTATGCGGGTGAAGAAGGCTGTCATGAAGAAGTCGACGCTGTAAGTTTGTATCTTGTAGCATAGTGAACATTCTGCTTTTTTCAAATTGTATGATGATATAACTGAATCTGCTTTATTAAGTCTGCAAGCGCCGCTCCACGCAAGTCGAAACCAGCCACGGCTACTCCAGCCCCTGAGCCATCAGCCCCAAGAGAGTCGACGCCCACAGAGCCAGCCCCCGAGGCAGACGCGACGCTGCCCGACTTGCCGCCTCCCAAGCTCCAACAAGGCGAAACTAGAGGTGGTGGTGAGGAACAAGTCGAGGCCCCTGACGCCGCTCCTACGGATGGCACACGTAAGCGTCTGACCACCCCGGGCTGGCTGCTTAGACCCCAGGCATTATGTACTGAATGCCTCCTGACTTGCAGGTGCCGAGCAATCGCCTTCTGAAGAAGCCGCGGGGACCTCGACCCCTAGAGAGCTGCTGATGGCCGGGCCCAGGTACCAGAACGTCATCACCATAGATCTGATGGATAATCCAATGCTGACGGTGTAGGATCAAGAACACCGACTAGAGAGGGGTGAATAGGCGGTTTAAAACTAAAATCAACAACACTAGAGAAATTTAATTAGTAGCAAAAGGAAGCCCTATGTCAAGCTACTACTATCACTAGAAAGGTTTGCAACCTAGGGTGACAAGATACAATTCAAGCTCTAGTAGAGTAAATTTCTCAAAATTAAATGACAATTAAAGAGAGCAAGAGAGATAACCAAGCTTGACACACAAATTTATCCCGTGGTGTCGATGACTTGCCGGTCACCCCTAATCCACGTTGAGGTGGATTCCAAGAATCAACCGCTCCTCTATCAAGAACCTCTTGATCTTGAGCCGGCTTGAACCAAGGAACCACTCCACACCTCGAATCCACTAGAGGTTCTCTTCACCACTCCGGTGAGGTGAGCACAAAACCTCTCACAACCGAAATCGGGGCTTCTCAACAACCTTCTTCAAGAAGCACACGAAATCATCTTCTCTAAGCCGTCTAGGGAGCGGCAACTCCCAAGAGTAACAAGCCAATGATCCTTGCTTGAAAATTCCCTAGTGCCACAAAGCTCAAACTCTTGATGCAATGCACTAGGAAGCACTCTCACTCTCAAAAATGCAAGTCCTTAGCAAGTGTGTGAGAGAGAGGGATGTCTTGGCTCTAGAGTGTCAAGAATGCAGTCCAAATGGCCAAGAGAGTGACCCAATGGCCGGGCATTGGGTATATATAGACATCCCATCAAAAACTAGCCGTTACAGTGTTTTCTGCGAGATCGCGGACCGTCCGATTTCAAAAACCGGACCTTCCGCCATTATAAGCCAGAGAGACAGAGTGCATTTAATGCGTGTCAGAACTAGCCGTTACATCCCTGGCGGACCGTCCGCGCACAATCGGCGGACCGTCCGCAGTTAAGAGTTCCACAACTCCAGAGACGAAATAGTCTCTGGAACATCACTGAAATTAGCCAGCGGACCGTCCGCTCCAAACAAGCGGACCGTCCGCAGTTCATCCTTGAAAAGCAAACAGAGACAGCAATGCTTCTGGTTCAAATTATTAAGAGACCTGCGGACCGTCCGCGCCCCAGCAGCGGACCGTCCGCAGAGCAGACCACAAGCCTGACCAGAGAGCACCCTTTCTGGAACAAAAAGGAGTTGGAGTGGCGGACCGTCCGCACATGTGGGCCGGACCGTCCGCCAGCCACATAAGCTTTCCACCAGACCTTCTGTAGCGGTAGCGGACCATCCGCGCGCATGGAGCGGACCGTCCGCACTAGAGCAGTTAGCTCTCTAACATGATCTTTTTCAAAACCCGACAAAGCGTTGTTAGCCCTCATGCATGCATCTAGACATTTTGAGCAAAATGGCACTAAAGACCCGTCAAGCACGAGTACATGACCCCTCTTGATAGTACGGCTATCTATCCAACAAACCTGCTCACTTTTCATCCACTAAACGCCTTGTGACCGGTAAAATTCAAAAGACCCTATTTTATACCTTTGCCTTGAGCCCAAGCTTTGCTCATCGTCTCCAAAAATCCACACGTTTACAATTAACTCTCATTCATCCGTGGATCAACCTATACTCATTATCTCAAAGGGAATTGTTAATCCACAAACCGTTGTCATTAATTACCAAAACTCGAATTAGGGGCCTAGATGCTTTCAATCTCCCCCTTTTTGGTAATTGATGACAACACTAAGTTTTGGAGTGATAAAAGTTTTCAAGTCAAATTTATACACTAGGCATAAGGTGGACTTGGAATTGAACTTTGGAAGAACTTACTCATCTTTCTTGAAAATTTCAGAATTTGTATGAATAAATTCACCAAGTTTGATGAGTAGAGAAAACTCCGCCTTGGGTATGTGCATATAGATTTGAATGAATACCAAGAGCACACACATATATATATATATATATGAACGTTTTGATGGAGTTTCCCCTACAAGTGGAAATCGAGGCATATGAGATACAAGATATATATGATATGAATTTTAGCTTGATTAGCATAGCCTCACAACCACAAGATGAACATAAGTAAATAGGAGTAGCACAAATCAACATAGTTCATCACATACTACAAACCAAATCCATGCAAGATATAAAGCATAAGTCCATGCAATAGAGTTCAACACAAATAAAATATGAGTGGCAAGCGGAAGCGAAAAGCGAATGAGTTCCATGAGAAATCCATGAGCTCCCCCTAGATCAAAGCACTCCAAAGCTCCTTCTCCCCCTTTGGCATCAATTGCCAGAAAGATCAATCCATCGGCGGTGGAGGAGGTGGTGGTGGGTAGAACGGCTGGTGCGGGTAGAACTCTGGAGGCGGCACTGGAGCCGGGAACACTGAGTAGAAGTGGTCAGAAAACCCGGTGAAGGCTGTGCTGAAGGTATCAAAGCACTGCTCTAGATGCTGCTGCCTATGCTCGAGCTGCTCAAACTGCTCAGAAGAAGGCAAATCCTCAAAGCGGGAGTCAAGAGCTGCAATATCGGAGCGTAAACTCTCCTGAACCCCCTGCATCTGAGCCATCATGGGCTGGAACATCTGCTGCTGCATGCTCTGGAAGTTAAGATCCATCTGACTTTGCATCTGACTAGTCAACTCGGCAATCTGAGAGGATAGACTCTCCTGCATGGATGCAAAGTAAGGATCAAAGTAGCCAGCTGGAGGAGCCCACTGCTGCTGTACTGGAGGGTGTGGTGGTGGCATGGCATGCTGAGCAGCAGCTGCTCCTATGTGAGCATCATCATCACTATCGTCAGCACCATCATGCCCCTGTGCTTCAGCATCTCCAGGGAAAGGAGTGAACGGCCTCATAAGAAAAGCATGGTCATTCTTGAATGGCTGAAAGGGAGTATGCTTGCACTCACAAATGCCTCTAAAAGATGTCTTTTCCTTGATGATGGACATGATGTATGGAGCAAAGTATAAGTTCATTTCCATATTAAGCCTTAAATCTGCAAGCTGATCCATAATGAGAGCAATGACATCAATCCTATTCCCATTCATGATATGAGATATCACATTCCAATAGAGCCCTCTAACTTTGTCCTTGTTTCCACTCTTAGGCATGAATGTGACTCTTGCAATTTTATTGATCACTGCAGGATGATGCCTCAGACCCTGAGTTCCCCCAAAGCTTCTGGCAATACCAAGATGTGCAGGCTCATAGTACATGGGATAGTCATTCTCATCCAAAGGATTTTCTAGGACAATATTCATGCTATGCTCACTAGTGATGAAATCATAATCCAACTGGTTAGCTGCAGCAAACTGAGCAAATGTAGCAAAATAGGTTCTCTTCCCAGTTGACCACTTAAATGTTCTCTCTACCATATCAATCTCTAAGGTAGCATAGAACTGACGTATGACTGTTTCATTCCAATCACATCTATGTTGCAGAAAATTTGCTAACCCCATTTCCTCAAATCTATCCACTAGATCAGACATGACTTGATGTGATGTCATATAGCCTAAGTCAATGGTCTGATGTTTGAACACAGTCTTCTTAACTAGATGACCAAAGTAAGCATCTTGTTGTACCTTAGTTTTGAAGAAGAGAATGTTGGTATCACAAGGCATGTCGAACTGATTCACTGCTCTAGCATTGGCATAGCTTTCAGCAGTCCACTATCGGCTAGGAAGATCTAGCCCCATCAGAACAGTGACATCATCTTCAAATTCCTCAAATTCTTCCTCTGAAGATTCATCACCAACACCACCCACTGAGGATGCTGCAGCCATCTCACTAGGATTAGGATCATAGTCCGAGTCATCGGAATTATCACCGTCTCTGTGCCTCTTTGATGTCCTAGCTTTCTTGATTTTAGATGTGAATGCTTTGAGAATTTTCCGGGGTGGCCTGAGATCAAGAATTGACCATAAGAATAATTACAAAAGTAAGAGATCCAATCCATAATCATATAAGTCAATTCAGAATCTTGCTGAAAAAATTTGACACCCGCGGACCGTCCGCATGACATTCGCGGACTGTCCGCCTGCTGAATGCGGACAGTCCGCCTACTGAACGCGGACCGTCCGCGACTCATCTGTTCAGCGCAAGAACACAACAGTCGCCCCAAAATTTAATCCATCCACAATTTGAGTTTTGATTCAAATCCACCAACCAAATTTTAACTACACCATCTCCTCATCACTAGGAACAGGATGCCCCAAGTATTTGCAAGAATCCATGGCCCAAAAATAGATCGGAGCAACTAACCCTAACTCTTTCCAATGAAGAAATCCAAGAACAAGAGTTAGGGATTCATCGAAATACCGAGAGGACATGATGAAGAATCTTGATAAGAGTCCGGGGATGTGCTTGGACTGTCCGCGAATCACGCCAAAAAGCCTTGACCTTGAAGTCTTCCCCACGTGCTTGAGAGAGAAAGAGAGGGTGCTTTTAGAGAGAATGGCTCAGTTTGGTGGGAGGAGAGAAAGTGACAGCCAAATATAAGCCAAGTCTGGTCGGCCCCATCTTTCCATCCAGTGGCGGACCGTCCGCGACATCCAGGCGGACCATCCGCTTTGTAATTTCACTGCTGAGATCAATTTTGCATAGCCTCTGGTGATCAATCCATATGAACGGCGGACCATCCGCCGCTTACCCGCGGACCGTCCGCTTCGCAACTCTGCGGCCCAAAATAACTTTGCAGTGCCACTGGTGAACAATTCTCATGAACCGCGGACCGTCCGCCTCTTACCCGCGGACCGTCCGCTGTACCAAATTTCATTTTGTTCAGAATTTTGCCAACTTTCACAATTCCAACTTCAATATGGGATCATTGCTCATATAAAAATCTAAAAATCTCAAATTTTGCATGAAAACCTTCCAAAATCTCATATGAGCAAGTTATAACAATAATTCAAAAATAAATCGAGTGAAATCATGAAAACTCATAAACGGCTCAAAAAATCCCTCAAAAATTCAGAAAAATGAAATAAGGAAAACATGGAAGAACCATATGTCACATGTGCTAGTTTTTGTGACACCTCAGGTATATGGGAACCAGACTTAGTGCATTGAGTGTAGGATGTGCTCTTGTGTGTTATTTAAGGACAAGATTTTAGGGTGTTTTCTGTAATTTTAGAAAAATATAGGGTTTAATGTGCAAAATGTGTGTGGGAGTGGATAATTTTAAAATATAGGAAGGGCTGTTTTGAAAATGATGCTTTTACTTTTAAACCACTGTAAAGAGTGAAAACAAATCAGGGAGTTGTTTGAAATGTAAAATTTAAATAGGTTTTAAAAGAGATTTGACTAGTTGTATGGTTTTTAAAATAACTATGAAACCTCAACTCTTCTGAAGGTGAACCCTAAAGCAAAAGTGTAGAACTTTTTATTCTCTACACTTTTGGTTTTGGAGCATTTTCATTTGAGCTCTAGTTTAAAAGTTACTCAAGCTTTACAGTGAGCCCCTTGGACTTTTGAACATTTGCAACCAAGACCTCGTCGTCCACCTCCAGCTGCTCTGCTCTGCTCTGCTCTGCCCGAGAGCTGCTGACGCCGCCGCTTAACTCCGGCGAGCTGCCCCGGCCGCCACCTGCCCCCGCGCCGCTCGCCAGTGCCACCTCCACCTCCAGCGCTCCTGCCCCGCCGCTTGCCAGGCCTTGGTGGCCGTTTTCCCGAGCAGCCACGCCATCCCCGAGCGCTCCACGGCCGCCACGACATCGCCGGCATCCAGCTCCTCCTTGCCGCGCCTCAGCACTCCTCTGAGTGCTTAAAACCCTTCAGTACCTCGTGAGCCATCTCTTTTGCCTTCTCCCCGAGCTCAATTTCGCCCCGGCCCCCTTCTCCCTCGTATCGCCGCCGTCCGCCATTGCGCCGCCGTTCGGCCTCGCCGTCGGCAGCTCAATCCCGAGCCTCCCCTCCCCGATTTCTTGCTCCACCAGCACCACCTCACCCTCCTGAAGCTCATCGCACCGGCCGTTTTCCATTTCCCCCACCGGAGACGCCTGCCCGCGAGCACGCCGCCGCTCCTCCGCCGCCGCAGCTCGGCCTCGTCGCCGTCCCACTGCTCCGCCGTCCCCCAGCCCCTGCCAAGTGGAGCAACAGCACCACATCAACCTCACGAAGTTCTCCAGGCACTCGTTTTTCCTTCCCCGGCCCTCCAGTCACCGGAACGCCACCGCCAATCTTCCAGCCGCCGCCGCCGCCTCTGTCCACCGTCGCGCCGCCGCTACGGCTCCTCCCCGGCCCAACTCCGGTCACCCCTGAGTCCCTTGTAAGCCCCTGAGCATTTTCCCCCCCTTTCCCCTCGCCGCCGGCAAGCTATCTCGCCGGAATTGATCGCCGTCGATCTGTTCCCGAGAGGCAAACCGGCCAGGGACCTGATTGCTCTGTCTTAAAAACTTCCAGGGGTCTGTTTGTAAAGGATCAGTCCCCTTTTCTATTTCCTTTTCAGCCAGTTTTGAAAATTCATAGGAAATGGTAGAAAAATCCAAAAATGGTAAAACCAGTTCTGTTGTGTTCATAAAAATGAGATCTACAACTTTTGTTACTAAAGTGTAGTTTGAAATCAACTAGCCTTGAAGATATTTAAATGTTTTCAAAAAGGGATCTTTTGTGTATAACTTGTGTGATTTAAGTTTATTTCCTGCAATTCTTGGCTACTAGTTAGTTCAAGTAGTGTTTAATTTTGTGTGAAATTTTCAAGACCAGTGCAATTTTGTAAGTTAAGTAATTTTCAAAATTGGTCAAAATAGGTTCAAACAATTAAGCTTTGAGTATAATTTATGATAAATGTGTTTAAACCTATGATTAAGAATAAGATACTTTAGCTTTGTGATACTTGATTAAGGACAATTATTAGTTGTTTAATGAGTTTGTCATTTTATTGTTGATGCTAAGTGTGTATTGATTGTTAAATTACAACTTTATCATGAAGGAAAGACTTAACATATTTGTTACTAAAAATCAACCCTTGCATATCATGTAGACTCGTCGACGCTTGAAGACGGAGACTACGAGTTAATCTTGGAACCCGAACCTGGGCTATCTGAAGACTCCGTCCAAGTTACTGGAGAAGTGACTGAAGCCTCGAACCGACGTTCGGAAGTTTTTAACTCATCTGACCCTAGCCTCACTTCCGAAGGCAAGCCCCGGTGCACATCCCAATATTTCAAGTTATTACAAATTCATTGTTATATTATATATTTTGCATTACGTCTAGGAGTTGAGATGAAACCCTAGCTGCATGATATCATAGGAAACCAATGTGTTGTACCCGAGTCCTTATCGCTTAGATGCTCTGCTAAATAGGACCGGTAAAAGTCGAGTGATTTCCGGTCACTCGCGCGATATAGGAGTTGCTTGTTTACAATTCTGCAACCACTATAAGGATGACGGACAGGGTCATGTGTTGTATCATGACCTGGAAATTTTGCCCTGTCTGTTTTGATAAAAGCTTTAAGGTCGAAATGTGTGGTAGTGGTGGCTAAGCTTTTGAAAGTACTAGCCACATGCCGTGAAATATGGTAAGCGGTAAGCCTAGTAACCGATCGGCCCGGCAAGTGGACATACCTCCCACCACTCGTATTTTGGTTCTTCTTGTTACTCGATTCGACATGTGGGAATACGTGTTGCAAGGGCAACCAGGAGTACGGGTTGTAGTCGCGCTACAGCCGTACGTCCTGCACACATTGGGTGTGCGTATGGTCCTGCAGTCGCTTGTGGTGGCCCTGATCCACAACCCGGAATGAAAGGTAAACGGTTGCTTCGGAATCATCGTTGGATGTTCCAAGCGTGTGTGTTAGGTTTACCTTGCAAGGTTGAAATTCGATCCGGATCGTCCGCCTCTCACGAGGATTGAGGCTGCTTATCCCTTTTGCCACATCGAGTAAAAAGTGTAATTGTTGATGGAATAATTTTGATGGATGATATTCTCTATCTTGCTTGTTTAGTATAGGTGCTTACCTAGACTGGCTAATCAAACTGGAATTTGAAAGCTAAAACTTAAAAGTAGATTATACTCTTGATTGCTTTTCAGCTGAAAATAAACCCAGAACCATACAATGCCTTCATGAGTCTAGTTAAGGGCTAAAGTGTACCCAAGCCCGGGTAAGTCTTGCTGAGTATTAGTATACTCAGTCTTGCTAGAACTGCTTTCAGGTATGCCGGTTGAGAACCAGGTTGATAGTGCGTCCTGCCCCTTTGCTGTTCCGCCTGGCTGGTCCGTGGAATGGGATCCGTCCCCGGCCAGCATTGACCCCTCGGAGTGACACCATCGACTGGGCTACGCATGGTGCTGCTGATGGCGACGTTGTTAGTCGCGTTGTCTTTTCGCTGTGACTTTGGTCAACGGGTGTTTACCCGTTGTTTTTAATAACCCTTTGTTTATTTTGCTCCAGTCAGGGCTGGAGAAAACTGGTTTGTAATAATACTGCTTACTCTGTGATAAAGGCTTGCGCTGTTATATACCTGGAATTCATCTTGTATGAGTATGACCTACTCCGATCCTGTGTAACCGTGGTTGCATCGGGCGGTGACCCGACAGACCCATGGGTTATTCCGTTTGAAGTGCATTTGAGATCATCTTGTCTTTGTAAATGATGATTGGTGCACTTGAACCGGAATAATTCAGACGGTTCTGCCACAGCTGGTATCAGAGCTATAGGTTTAACCTACACTCTATACAGGATGCAGGATAAGATCCAGGGATATTACAGCGCTTAAAAATGATTTCAAAATAAAATTGGTATAACAAAGGAATTTACAAAAGACGTTGGATTCGCTAAGGTTGTGTGCCTAGTTTGTAGAGCCCTAGGGGTTAAGTTGGGAACTACCAGGTGACTGCTAATTATTATATTAGGTTTCTGACTTCCAGCACTACTTTTTGCAAAAACTTAAATTCATGTACAACCCAACCTTACATTCTGTAACGACACCTTCGATCATAAGGTAAGGAGGTAAGGATCCTCAGCCAACTGAGGGAGCTTGGCCTTCCCGTCGGTGATGCGAACCGAACGCTATTTCTCAAGCAGTGGCCTACTTGAGATGCTGCCAATGTACCAACTACGGTTGACTACATTGGGAGTATATGGTTCGGCGCAGGGTATGGCGATCGCTGTTCATACCCCCGCATTTTGCGGTACCCCCGTGAATACGCTATTCAATAACGTATGTTAACGTTGTCTGTACGGCGGTAATTGTACAGATGCTGTTTCTATAGTGAACAGTAATGTTTGGGGACGCTTTCATGATGTGCTGGCATGAAAGGTTCATTATTCTATTGTGATTTTCTGCAGGTACACTAACCACGAGTAATAGGCTTGCGAATAGGAAAAACGACTAGTTATATAGGGAGAGACGTATGAATATGTCACCGAAATTAACTTCGTAAGTCCAAAGTTTCTTTGGCAATTGTGTGTTGGTATGGTCGAGTAGAACCGTGCATGCATAATAAACCTATTCGAATGTCTTGTCTGAGTGCTTGGCTAAGGACTATTACAGAGTGGTCTATCATAGATACCAACTTGTCACGATCCTTCAGACAGCCATCGGGTTTAGTATCTCCCCATTGTTTATCCATCCTCGAGGTCTAGGATGTCCTTTCAAGTGCTGTTATCCAAATCAGTTAGCTCAGCACAACTATCTAATGAAGTCTTCTGCAGAATAGTTGCATTCCAGCCGTTCAATCATTTCATTAAATTCTTGTCCTATGCTGCTGTCCCTTGTATCTCATCAATTGAAATCTTGCTTCAGATGGCTGAAACTCCAAATATTCGTTGGGATCGCGAAGGACACGCTCATACCAATGCCTTGCATTGGGAGGGCTTTCCCCGTCTCTTGTGGGAGTCACTTCAGATTTTCGGCTATGACGCACCCCCACGTTACGACGGATATGAGTTTGTGGAAGCGGGTGTTCCTCGATGTTGGGTGAAGATGACTATTCCGCAGCATCCCTCTCGCTATTTATGGCAACCTGTCACAATTTGCACCATTGGTCACCGTCTTGTGGATACCTTTGAGTCTGCTGCACTTGAAGCTATTCACGTCTTCTGTGACAAACACCCCGAGGAAGTGGCAGCATACCCGATTGGATTGTTCCCAGCCACAGACTCTCGTGACCCCGAGTGGACCTTCAGGATCTCTTGCTGCAGTCATCTATTGGGAGATTTGTCTCTCGAGACACTGCAGACTCTTATTCGGTTCATGAACGTGCAGCATCATTATCAGCTGCTGCAACGTAGGGGCATGAACCAGTTGTCCACTTTAGCTCAAGCTCACCATGGAACTATCACCCAGCAGCTTGATGAGCTGAATGAGCTTCATACTATCCAGAATGCTCAGGTCGACCTGTTGGCCCAGCGTGATGTGATCATCAACAACCTGGAAAACCAGATCCAGGAGAGGGAAACGGTTATCACCCAGCGCAATACCATTGTTGAGTTCCTCCAGGATCAAGATCAAGATCTCACTATTGAGCTTGATGATGCCGTCAACCATATCAATGAACTTCATGAGCAGCCCGTACCACCTGTAGTGCTAGAAGAAAATGAGAGTGAGGAGGAAGAAGAAGATCCAGAGGAAATAGAAGGAGAATCAAGTCTTGACTCCGAACATGGTGATCCCGCCCCAAATCCCCAATCTAATCACTCATCTTCCGGAAGTCTGCCGTCGGTGGGAAACCTCGACGACTATTAGCTCATCGCTCTCTTCGCTGTAATGGATATGTCTAGTGTAGAGTAGGATGATCTGGTGGGTAGAATAAGCAGTTGTATAGACTAAGAACCACTTGGATGTAATATAACGTGGTGTGCCTTGTACTGGGAGTTGTGGAAGTTGTGTTGTACTATATGTTGAACCGCATGTTCAGTTATGGAGTTTAAGTTTAATGTCCTGTTGCTGCATACTTTGTCTCCATATTCACATGTGATGGACCAACTGAACATATACTATGTATGCCTGGTAACAAAAGGAAATAAGCGTGAGTGAACATGATGGATTTTTCCTTTTGTTTCAGATGGTTGGAGCAACACGTGGAACCCCTGAAGGTTTCCGGCCCGACCAGGCCAGCGGTTCGCAACAACCGCCACCTCCGCCACCCAATCTAGCGGAGGTAATGGCCCAGCAGACTGAACTACTAAACCAGCTAGTGAGGGCACAGCTGGGGCACTCCCATCACCAGTCCAGAAGCCGCGAGGAGAATGCCTCAGCCGGGTATCAGGATTTCTTCGGTACCCAGCCCCCGCTATTTCACAGGACAGAGGAACCTCTAGATGCTGACGCATGGCTCCGTACTGTGGAGTCCAAATTTGCTTTACTATCGGCACCATGCTCAGAGGCGAACAAGGCCCTCTTTGCAGCACAACAACTCCGTGGTACTGCCCGTATATGGTCGGACCACTATTCTGCGATGCAACCAGATGGTCATGTGGTATCTTGGGAAGAATTTAAGGCTGCATTCCGCGCCCATCATATTCCTGAAGGCTTGATTGAGCGCAAGCTCAATGAATTCTTGGCATTAACCCAAGGCACTCACACTGTCATGCAATATGCACAGGCGTTTAATCACCTGTGCCAATACGCGAGCTATCATGCAGACACTGACGCCAAGAAGAGAGACCGTTTTCGTCGCGGTCTCAACACTAAGCTCCGGGAACGATTGAACTTAGCCTGAGCCAACACTTTCAACGAGTTGGTCAATATGGCCATCACTCAAGAGGACTGTATCTCAGCTCATCGGGCTGAGAAGAAGAGAAAGATTACCCCTGGTCCCTCCGGCACCCAACAGTCGAGGTTTAGGCTGGTGCCGCAGTCAGTGACGCGACCTCCACCTCGCGCCAATTTACCAGGGAGATGGGTGGCCAGACCCCCACAGCAGTCCCAGTTTAACCGACAGTCAGCTCCTCCTCAGCAGCAGCAACAGCAACCAGGCCTCAGGCCTACTTCCCCTCCTTTTGGTCAAGGAAACAACGGCAACCGTTGTTTCAATTGTGGCAGCCCCTCGCATTTCATCAAGAACTGTCCGCAACCTAGGAGATCATTTCAAGGGCAGCCCTCCAACGCAAACAATAAAGGCAAAGGGAAGAAACAGATGGTACAAGTTCGCCAAGGCAGGGTGAACTTCACCACCGTCTCCGAACTTCCCGAGGGCGCTCCTATAATGACGGGTACTTTCACTATCCATTATCAACTCGCCATTATACTTTTTTATTCCGGTGCAACTCATAGCTTTATCAGTTCAAAGTTTGGAGCCAAATTAGGCTTAGAATTGTATCCGGTTAATGGGAGTTGTTTGATTGCAACCCCGGGTGGTAGAGTTGCATCCAATCAAATATGTAGAAATGTGCCAATCCAGTTGGGCAGCAATCAGGTGAAGACAGATTTGCTTTTGCTGGATCTAGAAGGGATGGATGTTTTGTTAGGTATGGATTGGATGTCGGAACACCATGTCTCACTAGATATCTCGTCCAGAGTAGTGGAGATAGACTCACCCTATCAAGGAACCACCACTCTTTATCTATCACACAGGGAGTGTATCAACTCTTGTGCCTACGCGGCAGAAGGGATTAAACTCGAGGCCATCCCTATTGTGTGTGAATATCCGGATGTTTTTCCAGACGATCTGCCAGGAATGCCTCCAGATAGGGATGTGGAGTTCATTATCGAGTTACAGCCAGGCACGACACCTATCTCCAAAAGGCCCTACCGTATGCCCCCTAATGAACTGGCAGAACTAAAAACCCAACTTCAAGATCTTCTTGATAAGGTTTACATCCGCCCAAGTGCTTCACCATGGGGATGCCCAGCTCTATTCGTGAAAAAGAAGGACAATAGCCTACGAATGTGCGTAGACTATCGCCCTCTCAATGCGGTGACAATTAAAAACAAATATCCTCTGCCCCGCATTGACATTCTTTTCGATCAGCTAGCCGGAGCCAAGGTATTTTCAAAAATTGACCTTCGCTCTGGATACCATCAAATCAAGATAAGACCTTGTGATATTCCAAAAACAGCCTTCTCTACCAGATATGGACTTTACGAATATCTGGTTATATCCTTTGGTCTTACCAATGCTCCAGCTTACTTCATGTATCTCATGAATTCAGTTTTCATGACGGAGCTAGATAAATTTATCGTGGTATTCATCGATGATATCCTTATCTATTCTAAAAACTCTGAAGATCATGCCAAACACCTCCGAATAGTTCTTCAGAAGTTAAGAGATCATCGTCTGTATGCCAAATTCTCTAAGTGTGAATTTTGGATTGATACAGTAAAATTCCTAGGCCACACTATTTCTAGCAATGGCATATCTGTGGACCCTAGCAAAGTTCAGGAGGTAATGGATTGGGAGCCTCCTACTTCTGTTCATCAAATCCGTAGCTTTCTGGGTTTGGCTGGCTATTATCGCCGATTCATTCCTGATTTCTCTAGAATAGCCAAACCTATGACCGAGCTACTGAAAAAGGGAATTAAGTTTGTTTGGAGTGAGAAATGCGAAGAAGCATTTCACACCTTAAGAGCTCATCTCACTACTGGCCCAGTGTTAGCTCAACCGGACAACTCTAAACCTTTCGATGTCTATTGCGATGCTTCAGGCATCGGACTCGGTTGTGTACTCATGCAAAACAACCGCGTCATTGCTTATGCTTCTCGAGCACTCCGGCCCCATGAACAAAACTATCCTACCCATGATCTTGAGCTGGCAGCTGTGATTCATGCGCTCAAGATTTGGAGACACCATCTCATGGGAACCAAGTGTAATATCTACACTGATCACAAAAGCCTCAAATACATATTCACCCAAGCAGATTTGAATATGAGACAACGCCGTTGGCTGGAATTAATCAAAGATTATGACCTGGAAGTCCATTATCATCCAGGCAAGGCCAACGTAGTTGTAGACGCCTTGAGTCGAAAAGCACATTGCTCTTGTTCATCAGTAGAGGCTCTGAATGAAACTCTTTGTTGGGAGATGAGAAAGCTTAACCTTGAAATTATATCCCAAGGTAGTTTGAATCAGCTTTCGGAGGAAGTTCCATTAAAGGATAGTATCATCATGGCTCAACAACATGATGAGGGGATAAAAATCATTAAGCAGAATCTTATTAAAGGAGAAGAGAAATATAAGTGCTTCCGGACAGATCCTTTAGGAGTACTCTGATTCAAGGAACGGATTGTTGTACCAAAAGACCAGCAACTCCGAAAGCAAATTCTAGATGAAGCCCATCTGTCCAAATTCTCTATACACCCTGGTAGTACTAAAATGTACCAGGACTTGAGGCAGAACTTCTGGTGGACTCGCATGAAAAGAGAAATAGCAAAGTATGTTGCTGGATGCGATATCTGCCACAGGGTCAAAGCTAGTCATCTCAAGCCTGCTGGTGTCTTGCAACCATTGCCCATTCCCTCTTGGAAATGGGAAGACATCAGTATGGATTTCATCGTTGGTTTGCCTAACACCTCCCAGAAACATGACTCCATTTGGGTAATCGTAGATCGATTAACCAAAACTGCTCACTTTCTTCCTGTGCATACTACCTTTACCGCCAAGAAGTATGCCAAAATCTACATAGAGCAGATTATTGGACTTCATGGAGTGCCTAAGACGATCATCTCTGATCGTGGTACTCAGTTCGTCGCTCGTTTTTGGGAACAACTTCAAACATCTCTAGGGACTAAACTTATTCGAAGCTCAGCATATCACCCCCAAATGGATGGACAGACTGAAAGAGTCAACCAAATCCTAGAGGATATGCTAAGAGCTTGCGTCATTCAGTATGGCAAAAGTTGGGACCAGTGCTTACCATTGGCAGAATTCTCGTACAACAACAGCTTCCAGTCAAGTCTTCAAATGGCTCCATTCAAAGCTCTATACGGTCGCCGGTGTCGAACTCCTTTGAGTTGGTCACAAGTTGGTGAACGTAAAATCTTTGGACCCGACTTGGTCACGGAGGCTGAAACCAAGGTAAAGCACATTCAAACTAATCTTAAAGCAGCCCAATCCAGACAGAAAAGCTACGCAGACAAACGTCGGAAACCTTTCCAGTTTTCTGTAGGAGAGTTTGTGTATCTTCGGGTGTCTCCTACTCGAGGAGTTCAACGTTTCAGCATCAAAGGAAAACTTGCTCCTCGATACGTTGGACCCTTCGAAATCCTTGAGATCTGCGGACCTGTAGCTTATCGTCTTCAACTTCCATCTCAACTAGCAGCTGTCCATAATGTTTTCCATGTCTCCCAACTCAAGAAATGCCTCCAAGTCCCTACAGAAATCATAGATCTACAGGCTGTCGCTATAGAACCTGATCTTTCTTATGCCGAGCATCCCATCAAGATCCTAGATACCAAAGAAAGAAATACCAGGGGAGCAACGATCAAGATGTATAAAATTCAGTGGAATCATCACACTGAAGAAGAAGCAACCTGGGAAACCAAAGCTTATCTCCAAAAATATTTTCCGGGTTTCCTGAACGACAATTTTTACCCTTGAATCTCTACCTTTATCTTGTTCTGAAATCTCGGGACGAGATTCTTTTTAGGAGGGAGGGTTGTGACACCTTAGGTATATGGGAACCAGACTTAGTGCATTGAGTGTAGGATGTGCGCTTGTGTGTTTTAAGGACAAGATTTTAGGGTGTTTTCTGTAATTTTAGAAAAATATAGGGTTTAATGTGCAAAATGTGTGTGGGAGTGGATAATTTTAAAATACAGGAAGGGCTATTTTGCAAATGATGCTTTTACTTTTAAAACACTGTAAAGAGTGAAAACAAATCAGGGAGTTGTTTGAAATGTAAAATTTAAATAGGTTTTAAAAGAGATTTGACTAGTTGTATGGTTTTTAAAATAACTATGAAACCTCAACTCTTCTGAAGGTGAACCCTAAAGCAAAAGTGTAGAACTTTTTATTCTCTACACTTTTGGTTTTTGGAGTATTTTCATTTGAGCTCTAGTTTAAAAGTTACTCAAGCTTTACAGTGAGCCCCCTGGACTTTAGAACATTTGCAACCAGGTCCTCGTCGTCCACCTCCAGCTGCTCTGCTCTGCTCTGCTCTGCCCGAGAGCTGCTGACGCCGCCGCTTAACTCCGGCGAGCTGCCCCGGCCGCCACCTGCCCCCGCGCCGCTCGCCAGTGCCACCTCCACCTCCAGCGCACCTGCCCTGCCGCTTGCCAGGCCTTGGTGGCCGTTTTCCCGAGCCGCCACGCCATCCCCGAGCGCTCCACGGCCGCCACGACATCGCCGGCGTCCAGCTCCTCCTTGCTGCGCCTCAGCGCTCCTCTGAGTGCTTAAAACCCTTCAGTACCTCGTGAGCCATCTCTTTTGCCTTCTCCCCGAGCTCAATTTCGCCCCGGCCCCCTTCTCCCTCGTATCGCCGCCGTCCGCCATTGCGCCGCCGTTCGGCCTCGCCGTCGGCAGCTCAATCCCGAGCCTCCCCTCCCCGATTTCTTGCTCCACCAGCACCACCTCACCCTCCTGAAGCTCATCGCACCGGCCGTTTTCCATTTCCCCCACCGGAGACGCCTGCCCGCGAGCACGCCGCCGCTCCTCCGCCGCCGCAGCTCGGCCTCGTCGCCGTCCCACTGCTCCGCCGTCCCCCAGCCCCTGCCAAGTGGAGCAACAGCACCACATCAACCTCACGAAGTTCTCCAGGCACTCGTTTTTCCTTCCCCGGCCCTCCAGTCACCGGAACGCCACCGCCAATCTTCCAGCCGCCGCCGCCGCCTCTGTCCACCGTCGCGCCGCCGCTACGGCTCCTCCCCGGCCCAACTCCGGTCACCCCTGAGTCCCTTGTAAGCCCCTGAGCATTTTCCCCCCCTTTCCCCTCGCCGCCGGCAAGCTATCTCGCCGGAATTGATCGCCGTCGATCTGTTCCCGAGAGGCAAACCGGCCAGGGACCTGATTGCTCTGTCTTAAAAACTTCCAGGGGTCTGTTTGTAAAGGATCAGTCCCCTTTTCTATTTCCTTTTCAGCCAGTTTTGAAAATTCATAGGAAATGGTAGAAAAATCCAAAAATGGTAAAACCAGTTCTGTTGTGTTCATAAAAATGAGATCTACAACTTTTGTTACTAAAGTGTAGTTTGAAATCAACTAGCCTTGAAGATATTTAAATGTTTTCAAAAAGGGATCTTTTGTGTATAACTTGTGTGATTTAAGTTTATTTCCTGCAATTCTTGGCTACTAGTTAGTTCAAGTAGTGTTTAATTTTGTGTGAAATTTTCAAGACCAGTGCAATTTTGTAAGTTAAGTAATTTTCAAAATTGGTCAAAATAGGTTCAAACAATTAAGCTTTGAGTATAATTTATGATAAATGTGTTTAAACCTATGATTAAGAATAAGATACTTTAGCTTTGTGATACTTGATTAAGGACAATTATTAGTTGTTTAATGAGTTTGTCATTTTATTGTTGATGCTAAGTGTGTATTGATTGTTAAATTACAACTTTATCATGAAGGAAAGACTTAACATATTTGTTACTAAAAATCAACCCTTGCATATCATGTAGACTCGTCGACGCTTGAAGACGGAGACTACGAGTTAATCTTGGAACCCGAACCTGGGCTATCTGAAGACTCCGTCCAAGTTACTGGAGAAGTGACTGAAGCCTCGAACCGACGTTCGGAAGTTTTTAACTCATCTGACCCTAGCCTCACTTCCGAAGGCAAGCCCCGGTGCACATCCCAATATTTCAAGTTATTACAAATTCATTGTTATATTATATATTTTGCATTACGTCTAGGAGTTGAGATGAAACCCTAGCTGCATGATATCATAGGAAACCAATGTGTTGTACCCGAGTCCTTATCGCTTAGATGCTCTGCTAAATAGGACCGGTAAAAGTCGAGTGATTTCCTGTCACTCGCGCGATATAGGAGTTGCTTGTTTACAATTCTGCAACCACTATAAGGATGACGGACAGGGTCATGTGTTGTATCATGACCTGGAAATTTTGCCCTGTCTGTTTTGATAAAAGCTTTAAGGTCGAAATGTGTGGTAGTGGTGGCTAAGCTTTTGAAAGTACTAGCCACATGCCGTGAAATATGGTAAGCGGTAAGCCTAGTAACCGATCGGCCCGGCAAGTGGACATACCTCCCACCACTCGTATTTTGGTTCTTCTTGTTACTCGATTCGACATGTGGGAATACGTGTTGCAAGGGCAACCAGGAGTACGGGTTGTAGTCGCGCTACAGCCGTACGTCCTGCACACATTGGGTGTGCGTATGGTCCTGCAGTCGCTTGTGGTGGCCCTGATCCACAACCCGGAATGAAAGGTAAACGGTTGCTTCGGAATCATCGTTGGATGTTCCAAGCGTGTGTGTTAGGTTTACCTTGCAAGGTTGAAATTCGATCCGGATCGTCCGCCTCTCACGAGGATTGAGACTGCTTATCCCTTTTGCCACATCGAGTAAAAAGTGTAATTGTTGATGGAATAATTTTGATGGATGATATTCTCTATCTTGCTTGTTTAGTATAGGTGCTTACCTAGACTGGCTAATCAAACTGGAATTTGAAAGCTAAAACTTAAAAGTAGATTATACTCTTGATTGCTTTTCAGCTGAAAATAAACCCAGAACCATACAATGCCTTCATGAGTCTAGTTAAGGGCTAAAGTGTACCCAAGCCCGGGTAAGTCTTGCTGAGTATTAGTATACTCAGTCTTGCTAGAACTGCTTTCAGGTATGCCGGTTGAGAACCAGGTTGATAGTGCGTCCTGCCCCTTTGCTGTTCCGCCTGGCTGGTCCGTGGAATGGGATCCGTCCCCGGCCAGCATTGACCCCTCGGAGTGACACCATCGACTGGGCTACGCATGGTGCTGCTGATGGCGACGTTGTTAGTCGCGTTGTCTTTTCGCTGTGACTTTGGTCAACGGGTGTTTACCCGTTGTTTTTAATAACCCTTTGTTTATTTTGCTCCAGTCAGGGCTGGAGAAAACTGGTTTGTAATAATACTGCTTACTCTGTGATAAAGGCTTGCGCTGTTATATATCTGGAATTCATCTTGTATGAGTATGACCTACTCCGATCCTGTGTAACCGTGGTTGCATCGGGCGGTGACCCGACAGACCCATGGGTTATTCCGTTTGAAGTGCATTTGAGATCATCTTGTCTTTGTAAATGATGATTGGTGCACTTGAACCGGAATAATTCAGACGGTTCTGCCACAGCTTTCAAGCCACATTTGAGAAGTCAATGATGTTTAACTCATTTCTCAACTTGCAAAACCGAGATTCATCCAAGGGCTTAGTAAATATATCGGCTAATTGATCATCCGTGCCAATACCATCAATCTTGATATCACCCTTGTTCACATGATCTCTAAGAAAATGATGACGGATATCAATATGCTTGGTTCTTGAATGTTGAACCGGATTAGTAGCGATTTTCGCGGCACTTTCATTATCACACAACAAGAGAATTTCATCAAATTTCACACCATAGTCAAGAAGAGTTTGCTTCATCCATAACAATTGTGCACAACAACTTCCGGCTGAAATATATTCCGCTTCGGCGGTTGAAAGAGCCACGGAATTTTGTTTCTTTGAAGACCAAGAAACAAGAGACCTACCATGAAATTGACAACCACCGGAAGTGCTCTTCCTCTCAACCTTGCACCCCGCATAATCCGAATCCGAGAATCCAACCAAATCAAAATGAGCACCCTTGGGATACCATAAGCCAATATTAGGAGTATATTTCAAATATCTCAAAATCCTTTTGACGGCGGTCAAGTGACATTCTCTAGGTGCGGCTTGAAATCGTGCACACATGCAAACACTAAACATTATATCGGGCCTAGATGCGGTCAAATAAAGCAAACTACCAATCATAGAACGGTAAAGCTTTTGATCAACCGGGTTACCTACCTCATCTAGGTCGAGATGCCCATTGGTGGCCATAGGAGTTTTGATTGGTTTTGCATCTTTCATACCAAATTTCTTCAAGATATCCTTCACATATTTTGATTGACAACAAAGGTGCCTTCCTTAAGTTGCTTGATTTGAAGTCGAAGAAAGAAACTCAATTCACCGATCATGGACATCTCAAATTCCCTAGACATCATTTCGCCAAATTCCTCACAAAAACTTGGGTTAGTTGAACCAAAGATAATATCATCAACATAAATTTGACAAACAAACAAATCCTTACCAATTGTTTTAGTGAACAAGGTAGTGTCAACCTTACCAATTTTGAATCCCTTGGAAATAAGAAAGTCCCTCAATCTTTCATACCAAGCTCGTGGAGCTTGCTTCAAACCATAAAGAGCTTTAGAGAGCTTGTATACATGATTTGGCTTCTTGGGATCTTCAAAACTGGGAGGTTGCTCAACAAAAACAAGTTCACTAATCTTGCCATTCAAGAAAGCACTTTTCACATCCATTTGAAAAAGTTTTATGTTGTGAGAGCACGCATAAACTAATAAGATTCTAATAGCTTCTAATCTAGCAACGGGGGCAAAAGTTTCACCGAAATCCAAACCTTCGACTTGAGTGAAGCCTTGAGCCACCAATCTTGCCTTGTTTCTCACAACCAATCCATCTTCATTTTGCTTGTTTCTAAAAACCCATTTAGTGCCAATGACATTATAATTTCTAGGCCTCTCAACTAGATCCTAAACTTGATTCCGGGTAAAATTATTTAATTCTTCATGCATAGCATTCACCCAATCCGGATCTCTCAATGCATCATCTACACGGTTAGGTTCAAGAAAAGATACAAAGGAATAATGTTCACAAAATGAAGCAATGCGAGATCGAGTTTGGACACCCTTACTAATATCACCCATGATTTGATCCACGGGGTGATCCTTTGCAAGAATATGATGAGTCCTTTGAGGAACAATGGATTCTTGAGTTGATGGAGAAGTTGCACTTGATGAACCAACTCGATCTTGTACTTGAGAATCATCATTACTAGAATCTTGTACAATTTGTTGTGCTTGATCATTTGAGATAGAAGTTGAAGGATTAACTTTAATAGAGATAGAATGACCATCATCACCTTCATCTTCTTCTCTTGATCTAACATCACCAATTGACATATTTTTCATAGCATTTCTTAAACCCTCACTTCTCACATCATCAAGATTTTCTTATTCATTATGAGACCCATTTGTTTCATCAAATTCAACATCATATGCTTCTTCAACAATGCCATATGTTTTGTTGTAGACCCGATAAGCCTTGCTACAAGATGAATACTCGAGAAGAAAACCCTCATCACATTTGCTTTGAAACTTTGATAACCGAGTTCCCTTCTTGAGAATATAGCATTTGCACCCAAACACTCTAAAATATGATATATTTGGTTTCCTTCCAATGAGCAACTCATATGGGGTCTTGTTATGAAATCTATGACAATACAATCTATTAGACGCATGGCAAGCCGTGTTGATTGCTTCGGCCCAAAAGCTATCGGAAACATTGTACTCGGAGAGCATTGATCTTGCCATATCAATCAAGGTTCTATTTTTCCACTCAACAAGACCATTTTGTTCCGGAGTGTACTTGGTTGAAAATTCATGCTTGATTCCTTTCTCATCACACCATTCTTCAACTCTTGTGTTTTTAAATTCACTTCCGTTGTCACTCCTCACTTTCTTCACCTTGAGTTCAAATTCATTTTCGGCCCTTGTCAAGAATTTCTTGAATATATCATAAGTATCGGCTTTGTCATGAAGAAAGAAAACCCAAGTATACCTTGAGTAATCATCCACTACCACAAGAGAATAGCAATTTCCACCAATACTTCTATATGTTGTAGGACCAAATAAATCAATATGCAATAATTCCAATGGTCTCTCGGTTGACATGACACTCTTAGTGGGATGAACATTTGCAACTTGCTTTCCGGCTTGACATGCACTACATAACTTATCTTTCTCAAACTTCACATTCTTCAAGCCAACTACTAAATCATGCTTTATGAGACGGTTGAGTTGTTTCATGCCAACATGACCAAGTCTTCTATGCCATAACCAACCCAAAGATGATTGAGTGAATAAACATGTAGACAAGTTTGCCTCTTTAGTAGCAAAATCCACAAGATATACATCCTCATATCTAAACCCCGTAAAGATGTGATTTTGTCCATCCAAGCTAGTCACTACAACATCATCTTTAGTGAAACTACACTTATATCCAAAATCATAAAGTTGAGTGACCGCTAAGAGATTAAACTTGAGAGAATCAACCAACAATACTTTTGAAAGAGAATGATCACTTGAGATTGAAATTGTACCAACTCCTTTGACTTTGCCTCGGCTATTGTCACCAAAGATGATATCACTATAGCCATCCACATTCTCATCAAGAGAGGAAAACATCATTGGATCTCCGGTCATGTGTTGAGTGCATCCACTATCAAGCACCCAATGTCTTCCTCCGGACTTGTAGTTCACCTACAACAAAGAGATAACTCTTTTAGGTACCCAAACTTTCTTGGATCCTTGAACGTTAGCGACCAAGACTTTTGGCACCCAAATGGCATTCTTTTTAGCACCATCTATAGGTATTCCAACAAATTTTGCACTAACATTACCATTTGAATTTCTCATAAGAATTTAACTAGAATCAAAGGATATGACTTTCATGTTGGTGCAATTCTTCTCAACATGACCAACCTTCTTGCATTTTTCACAATATGACTTACCACTACTCTTCACAAAAGTAGTTTTGGATTGCACAAAAGCCTTCTTCCCTTTCTTAGGAATGTATCCAAGCCCTTACTTGTTCAAGGTGAATTTTTGGCTTGCCCAACAATGATTAAACATGGCTCTATTATCATAGCACTTTCTCAAATCATTAGTCAAGCAAGTAACTTCTTTTTTTAACAAATCATTTTCCATAATAAGAGATTCATTGCAAGATGAGTTGTCAATTGTGGTGCAAAAAGAACTAGTAGAGCTAGAGCCACAAGGTTTATCCTCAATTAAATCACAACTAACACCAACGCTCAATGTTGATTTTCTTTCATGATTAAGTAAGGTATTGTGAGCTTCCTCAAGCTTCTCATGAGTTTCTTTGAGATTCTCATGAGAAGTCTTTAGCTCCTCATAGGAATCTTGAAGAGAAGAAAACTTCAACTTCAAGTCCTTTAACTTGGCCTTTTCTTTAGTCATGAATTCATCGGCATCATTGAGCATTTCAACAAGATCATCATATGAAAGTTCATCAAGTTCATCATCTTGTTGTACCTTTGCACCACCCTTTGCCATAAGACAATATGGTGTGGAGAAGAGTGATGGAGCCGCCTTGATGGCGATCCCGGCAACTCCCTTGGATGGCTTGTCATCATCATCATCATCATCATCATCATCGGAGCTTGCATCGGAATCCCATTCAACAAAATAAGCTTGACCATTCTTCTTCTTCTTGATGAACTTCTTCTTCTTCTTTTCATCATTTTTCTTGTCCTTCTTGTTCTTGTCATCCTTCTTGTTTAGACAATTGACACTAATATGGCCCATTTCACCACATTGGAAGCAAGTCTTGTCCACAAAAGGATTTTTTCTTGATGATTGACCTTTCTTGCCAAAGTTCTTCTTGTTCATCATTCTATTGAATCTCTTGACAAAGACAGCCATCTCTTCATCCGATTCTTCTTCTTGGCACCCACTTTCCTCTTCCTTTTTGCTATCTTGAGCTTTGAATGCCACACTTTTCTTTTTCATATCAATTTCTCCCCCATGGGCTTCATCTTGAGATTTCTTGAACATGTCATGGGTGAGAACTTCTCCCAATATTTGTGTGGAAGTTGCGGTCTTCACATTTGACCTTACAAGCAAGGTCACAATTGTGTCATATCTTTTCGGAAGACATCTAAGAAACTTGTGGTTGAAATCCGCATCAGGTACCTCAAATCCAAGTCCCTTGAGGTCATTCACAATATCATTTAGCCGGTTGAACATCTCGGCTATACTCTCATCCTTCTTCATGGTAAATTCACTAAAATTGCCCTTAAGCAAATATAACTTGGCCTCCTTCACACTTGATGTGCCCTCATGAATTTCCATGAGCTTTTCCCATATGTCATGTGCATTTGTGAGACTCTTGACTCTATTAAATTCAATCACACCAAGGGCACCAAAGAGCACATTGACCCCTTGATCATTTAGTATCTCATTTTCCTCTTCTAGGGGTGTCAAATTCTTTGAGTCCAAAATGATATATCCATCATTTACTACTCTCCATAGCTTTCTACTCATGGCTTTGATATGAGCCGATATCCTAGTCTTCCAATAATCATAATTGTTCCCATCAAAGAACGGTGGCTTCCCAACATGAATTCCATTATCACTAGTCATGGTTCTACTCCAAAATGGTTAAATCCGCAATTAATAGAGTACTTAGCTCTGGTACCACTTGTAGGATCAAGAACACCGACTAGAGGGGGGTGAATAGGCGGTTTAAAACTAAAATCAACAACACTAGAGAAATTTAATTAGTAGCAAAAGAAAGCCCTATGTCAAGCTACTACTATCACTAGAAAGGTTTGCAACCTAGGGTGACAAGATACAATTCAATCTCTAGTAGAGTAAATTGCTCAAAATTAAATGACAATTAAAGAGAGCAAGAGAGATAACCAAGCTTGACACACAAATTTATCCAGTGGTGTCGATGACTTGCCGGACACCCCTAATCCACGTTGAGGTGGATTCCAAGAATCAACCGCTCCTCTATCAAGAACCTCTTGATCTTAAGCTGGCTTGAACCAAGGAACCACTCCACACCTCGAATCCACTAGAGTTGCTCTTCACCACTCCGGTGAGGTGAGCACAAAACCTCTCACAACCGAAATCGGGGCTTCTCAACAACCTTCTTCAAGAAGCACACGAAATCACCTTCTCCAAGCCGTCTAGAGAGCGGCAACTCCCAAGAGTAACAAGCCAATGATCCTTGCTTGAAGATTCCCTAGTGCCACAAAGCTCAAACTCTTGATGCAATGCACTAGGAAGCACTCTCACTCTAAAAAATGCAAGTCCTTAGCAAGTGTGTGAGAGAGAGGGATGTCTTGGCTCTAGAGTGTCAAGAATGCAGTCCAAATGGCCAAGAGAGTGACCCAATGGCCGGGCATTGGGTATATATAGACATCCCATCAAAAACTAGCCGTTACAGTGTTTTCTGCGAGATCGCGGACCGTCCGATTTCAAAAACCGGACCGTCCGCCGTTATAAGCCAGAGAGACAGAGTGCATTTAATGCGTGTCAGAACTAGCCGTTACACCCCTGGCGGACCGTCCGCGCACAATCGGCGGACCGTCCGCAGTTAAGAGTTCCACAACTCCAGAGACGAAACAGTCTCTGGAACATCACTGAAATTAGCCAGCGGACCGTCCGCTCCAAACAAACGGACCGTCCGCAGTTCATCCTTGAAAAGCAAACAGAGACAGCAATGTTTCTGGTTCAAATTATTAAGAGACCTGCGGACCGTCCGCGCCCCAGCGGCGGACCGTCCGCAGAGCAGACCACAAGCCTGACCAGAGAGCACCCTTTCTAGAACAAAAAGGAGTTGGAGTGGCGGACCGTTCGCACATGTGGGCCGGACCGTCCGCCAGCCACATAAGATTTCCACCAGACCTTCTGTAACGGTAGCGGACCGTCCACGCACATGGAGCGGACCGTCCACGCTAGAGCAGTTAGCTCTCTAACATGATCTTTTTCAAAACCCGACAAAGCGTTGTTAGCCCTCATGCATGCATCTAGACATTTTGAGCAAAATGGCACTAAAGACCCGTCAAGCACGAGTACATGACCCCTCTTGATAGTACGGCTATCTATCCAACAAACCCGGTCACTTTTCATCCACTAAACGCCTTGTGACCGGTAAAATTCAAAAGACCCTATTTTATACCTTTGCCTTGAGCCCAAGCTTTGCTCATCGTCTCCAAAAATCCACACGTTTACAATTAACTCTCATTCATCCGTGGATCAACCTATACTCGTTATCTCAAAGGGAATTGTTAATCCACAAACCGTTGCCATTAATTACCAAAACTCGAATTAGGGGCCTAGATGCTTTCAAACGGCCAGTAACATAAAGACCTTCAAGAGGGCCTACAAGGAGTTGTACGATTATGCCATGGTAAGACGTGACAACTCCTCTGCTTGTAGTCGTTGTCGAATGGCTTGTCTTTAATCTCCCCCTCTGTGCAGAACGTGATCACTCATTCACAGAAGAAATCTGAGAAGCTGAAAGCCGTTGTGAGTGGTCACCAGGAGCTTGCTGCCAAGGACAAGCGCATATCCGAGGAGCTGACGAAGAACTGCTATCTGCAGAGGGAGCTCGACATGCTGAAGCAGGAACGGACTCGAGAGACATGGCTCCTCAAGAATGACCTGCGAAACCTTGAGAAAGCCAACTCTGAGCTCCAAGAACAACTCGAGGAGCAAAAGAAGGTGCACCAGGAGCAGCTCAAAGAGCAGAAGAAAGCGCACCAAGGTAAGCCCTTGCTTCCCTCGAGTACTTTCCCTTAACAGGTTTCCTTGGACACTAAAAATATCTTCACTGTAGAGCTTAGGAAAATCTTAAAATACAAAGAAGAGCTGCTTACTGACGTGAAGAATATGCTATATCGCCGTACAAATGACGTCGAGAGGCTGCAAAAGGTAGTCACCGATACTGAAGAACGGTTCGCCGGCTGCCTTCAGCAAATCAAGACGCTGGGCGTGGAGAAGGGGCGGCAGGAGAAGGAACCAGAGATTCTCAGGGAAACCACCCAGACGCTCATGGATATGGTGGATCCAACAGAAGAAGGCGAAGCAGACAAGCAGACCCTGCTGGAGCGACTTCGCGGGGCGCCGGAAAGAGTCGTCAAGTTCCTCACGGAAGCCCCGATCGCGTGCGTCAGCCATGCCCTTGCATTTGTGAAATCCTTTTGGCCAGAAGCTCCACTGGGAATGTTCGCGCAGGGAGTGGCCGTAGCCTGGGTCAAACTTGCGACAAGAAGTTGATGTACCATGAACGTGGCCGTAGCCTCCGTAAAACTCATGACAAGAAGTCAATTTATATAAAACATGCACGTAGCTGTAGCCTCCGTATGTTCACAGAGAAATTTACAACCCGAATCTTGTGATACATAGCCTCCAAATTGATTTGG
This sequence comes from Panicum hallii, assembly GCF_002211085.1. Classification (NCBI taxonomy): domain Eukaryota; kingdom Viridiplantae; phylum Streptophyta; class Magnoliopsida; order Poales; family Poaceae; genus Panicum; species Panicum hallii. Next base: position 3,758,044 of record NC_038043.1, on the reverse strand, counting down.
AAGAAAAAGACCACCTGAGCGCCCGGAGATCAGCTATCTCCGAACATTTTCTCATGGGAAGAACTTGCGCAGGTTCTGAATGTTCCAAGAGTTCGGAACATCTTGGCCCTCGGGATATTGTAGTCGATACGACCCCGATCTTGTAACCTGCTTGACGATGAACTGTCCTTCCCACCTTGAGTTGAGCTTGTGTAGGCTGGACTCGTCTTGGATGCGACGTAGGACCAAGTCGCCTATACTGAATAACCGTTCCCTCACGTTGCGATCGTGATATCACCGAATCCCCTGCAGGTATCGAGCTGACTGAACGAGAGCGGTGCAGCGAGCCTCTTCGAGAGAATCGAGCTCTAACTGCCTCGCTTCGTTCGCCTCACCTTCATTGTACATTTCAACCCGTGGGGATTTCCACATGATGTCAGCTGGCAGGATAGCTTCAGAGCCGTAGACGAGAAAGAACGGAGTTTGTCCTGTGGCTTTGGACGGCTGAGTCTGGAGCCCCCAGATGACATGTGGCAATTCATGTATCCACTTTCCTCCTTTCTTGCTGTTTTCATCATAAAGTATTTTCTTGAGGCCCTCAATTATCATGCCGTTCGCCCTTTCAACTTGACCATTGGCCCTTAGGTGTGCAACAGAGACATATTTGACCTTGATGCACGCATTTTCACAGAACTCCCAGAACTGGTTAGCCGTGAAGTTTGATCCTAGGTCCGTGATGATGGTATTCAGGAAGCTGAAGCGATGCAAGATATCAGAGATGAAATCAACAACCCGATCTGGTGTGAGCTTGGCTATCGGCTTGTACTTGATCCACTTGGTAAACTTGTCGATAGCCACCAATACATGGGTGAAACCGCCTGGCGCCGTTGTGAAGGGCCCAATCATATCTAGGCTCCAGCAGGCAAACGGTCAAGATGGCGCTATGGTGATGAGACTGTGAGCCGGAACATGAGATTGCTTTCCAAAGAATTGACAATTTTGGCATCCCCGCACGAGGTCTTCAGCATCGGACACTGCAGTGGGCCACCAGAAACCAGCTCTGTATGCTTTTCCCACCAGCGTTCTCGAAGCTGCGTGGTTGCCGCAAACGCCCTCATGTATCTCCCGCAATATGTCGCAGTCGTCTTCTTTCGTGACGCACTTCATGAGCACCCCTGATCGTGCGCCACGCTGGTAGAGCCAGCTGTCGACCAGGACGAAACCCTTGCTTCTACGCATGACACGAGCTGCCTCTGCGCTTCTTGCGTCCACCCCTGCTGGAAGTTTTTGATCCCGGATGAAGTCGATATAAGCCTCTCTCCAGTCCTCCCCAAGCATCATAACCTCCCGATCAGGCTGTTGAAGGCCATCATCAGTGGTTACCTGAGGTGAGGACTTAATGGATGGCTATTTTAGCTCCTGGACAAAAACTCCCGCTGGAACCTATGCACGGGTGGATCCTAGCTTGGAGAGCATGTCAGCACCAACGTTATGCTCCCGTACCACATGATGAACCTCCAGGCCGGAAAACTTATAATCCAGCTTGCGCACTTCCTGTACATAGGCGTCCATCATCTCCTTGTTGCAACCCCACTCTTTGTTGACTTGCTGAACGACAAGAAGAGAATCGTCATACACAAGTAGTCGCTTGATCCCTAGTGATATCGCCAAACGAAGCCCGTGAAGCAAGGCTTCATGCTCGGCTTCATTGTTGGATACCTCCCAAAGGATCTGAAGGACATACTTCAACTGTTCGCCCCGTGGAGACTTCAACTGTTCGCCCCGTGGAGAAATAAACAGGACTCCAACGCCGCCGCCGTCGAGCTTGAGAGATCCATCGAAGTACATGGTCCAATGCTCTGGCTTGTCGACTGGAGCTGGAATTTGATTCTCCCTCCACTCAGCCATAAAATCGACTAGGGCTTGAGACTTGATTGCAGTGCGTGGCTTGAAGTTGATAGACAAAGTCCCCAGTTCCACTACCCACTTTGATATACGCCCGTGGCATCTTGATTGTGAAGAATATCCGCCAACGGAAAATCCGTAATCACAGTGATCCTGTACTCGTCGAAATAATAGCGCAGCTTTCTTTGATGCAATTAGAATTGCATATAAAAGTTTCTGAACTGCCGGGTATCGTACCTTAGATTCGGAGAGTACCTCGCTGAAGAAATATATAGGCCTCTGCACTCCAAATGCATGGCCTTCCTCGCCTCGCTCGACTATAATAGCACTGCTGACAACATGAGTTGTTGCCGCGATGTAGAGTAGTAGATCTTCCCCCGGCAATGGTGCTGTAAGGATCGGCGAAGACTGAAGGTGATGTTTCACATCTTGCAGGGCCCGCTCGGCCTCCTCCATCCGCTGGAACTTATCTTGGTGTTTCAGGAGCTTGAAGAAGGGTAGTCCTCTCTCCCCGAGTCGGGATATGAACATGTTCAGGGCTGCCATGCATCCTGTTAGCTTCTGCACATCTTTGATTGTGGCCGGAGCCTCCATATCAGTGATGGCCGTGATCTTCACAGAATTGGCTTCAATTCCCCGGTTGCTGACGATGAACCCGAGCAATTTCCCTGATGGCACTACAAAAACGCATTTGGTTGGGTTGAGCTTCCATCGAAATCTGCGCAGGCTGCTGAACGTTTCTTCGAAGTCTGCAATCAAGTCGTCGGAATTCCTGATCTTGATGACCACGTCATCCACGTAGGCTTCAACGTTCCGATGCAGCTGATCAGCAAAGCACATCTGGATCGCGCGCTGATAGGTTGCTCGTGCGTTTTTCAACCCGAAAGACACAGTTTTATAAGCATATGTCCCGTACAGGGTGATGAACGCGGTCTTGATTTGATCCTCCTCCTTGAGCGTAATCTGGTGATAACCTGAATAACAATCACGGAAACAGAGGAGCACACAACCCGCCGTCGAGTTGACGACTTGATCAATGCGCGGTAGCCCGAAGTGATCCTTCGCGCAATGCTTGTTGAGATCGGTGTAATCAACGCACATTCTCCATTCATTATACTTTTTTCGTACAAGAACGGGATTAGCTACCCACTCTGGATGGATTACTTCTTTAATGAATCCAGCCGCGAGGAGTTTAGCTATTTCCAGTTTAATTGCCTCACACTTGTTGTGGACAAATCTTCGCAGGCGTTGCTTTTTAGGCACGACCTGTGGGTGTACATTCAGACTATGCTCGATCAGCTCCCTGGGCACCCCTGGCATGTCCGCTGGTTTCCACGCGAATATGTCTCGGTTAGCCCGAAGGATGCTAGCGAGCGCGAGTTCCTATTTCTCACCTAAGCCCACGTCGATGACGGTGGTCTTAGACGAGTCACCCTCCTGGAGCTAAATCGTCTTGAGGGCCACGTCGTCAGTCGACTGGATGCTCGACTTGCTGGCCTTTCTCGAAGGGATCTCCAGCCCGGACTGGGAGAGCTGCTGCGCGGCCGCGAGTACTTCCCCTGAAGCATCTGGCACGCGAGTAGTTGAAGCATACTGGATCGCCTCCTGATTGCAATCGTACGACTTCTTCAAGTCGCCTCGGAGAGTGAGTACTCCACTTAGTCCTGGCATCATGAGTAGCAGATAAACATAATACGGCACTGCCATGAATTTGGCGAGTGTCGGACGACCCAGTATGGCATGATAAGAGGATTCGAAGTTAGCTACTTCGAATTTAATGAACTTGGTGCGGTAGTTCTCCCTCGTGCCGAAGGTGACTGGAAGAACTACCGTACCAAGTGGGTGCGCTGCGTTACCTGGGATGATGCCATAGAAAGGGGACTTGCTCGGAACCAGCATGTCCGTAAAGTCCAGACCCATCTTCCTCAGAGTGCTGGCGAAGATGAGGTTGAGACTACTCCCACCATCGATGAGCACCTTGGTGAGCCTGACTTCTGCCACCACTGGATCCAGGACTAGGGGGAACTTACCGAGCTCCGAGAAGCTCATCCACTGATCGTCATGGGAGAATGAGATGGGGACCTCCGACCAATGGAGTGGTCGTGGTACCGCCGACTCGATGGACATGATCTCCCGGAGAAGCAGCTTCTGGTCCCGCCTGGAGCCGAAGTATCCATCTCCCCCAAAGATGACGTTGACGGTCTTCGAAGCATCCTGGAACTTCGCGTTGCACCCTTGGTCCTCTTGGTCATCATCCTCGGGTTCCTTGTCCACCGGCTTCTTGTTCTTCTTGCCACCACCGGAGTTGCTGAATGTCCTCCTGAGGTGGTAACAGTCGATAGCCGCATGATTGGAGCCTGGATGCCACGGGCACTTCTTCTGCAGGAGCTTCTCGAACTCCTCCTGCGTTGTCGACTTCTTGCCCCGTAAAGGACGATCCACAGCCGCAATGAGATCATCTGGCTTGCGTTTTCGGGGTGGACCCGAATAGTCCCGCTGACCTTTGTCATTGCGGTTGTCATTTGGGCGCCTCAGATTGCTATCTTGGCACTGCGGGAACCGCACCCGCATCTTCTCCTCCTGTTCGGACCAGTCGTGCATCATATCACGAAGGCCCGCAATAGTTTTTGGCCTGTTCCGCCCGAAATCTCTGTAGATGCCTGGGTCGGTGATGCCGTTGTAGAAGCAGTCGATGATGTCATCCTCCGAGATGTTCGCGATGGTAGCGCAAACGTCGAAGAAGCAACGTGTGTAGGACCGCAGGAGCTCGTTACGTTCCTATTTACACTGAGCAAGATCGTGACGAGTACCTGCATGAGTGATCGCCCCCTGAAAGTTGTCGATGAAGACCTTCTTGAGCCGCTCCCAGGAGTCGATCGAGTTGTCGCTGAGGCTCTCCAGCCACGTGAGCAGCGCAGGGTCCAAAGCCATCAGGAAGTAGACGACCTTGGTGATGTTAGAGCCCCCTGCGATTTCAATAGCCGTGGAGTAGCAACGTAGCCATTGCTGAGGAGCTTGCTTGCCGTCGTACTTGGAGATGCCGATCGGCTTGAAGCCCTCAGGGAACTTGTAGCTGCTGAACCGCACAGAGAAAGCTGGGAAGCGGTTGCTACAGTCAGTTCCTTCAGTTTCGACTTCTTCGTGTACCTTGCGCCTGGAGTCGATCACAGACCGCGCATCACGGCCTTCATTGATGTGCTGGCGCAGGTCTTCTGGAAGAGGCTGATGATTGGCCTGCCGCAGGTTACCTCCTGGAGGTGGCTGCTGCCTCCCGCTAGGGGTCTGGCTCCCGCGAGCGTTGTCGTTGTTGTGGCTGGGCTGAGGTCGAGGACGACCGCCAGCCGTTCGGCTATGAGCCTGACTCCGGCTCTCACCCACGCGCTCCTCCCTGACGGTAGACGCCGGGTTTTGCTGATCCAGCTGGATCCAGGCCCTCTGCACGTAAAGAAGTGCTTGACGCACATTCGGATCATTACTGCGCTCGAGTATGGCCGTGACCCTGGCGATGTTGGCCACCGAAGTCCTGAAGCCCCGCTCGCTTACGGCGGCGAATTCAGGGTCAAGCTCGCGATGCATAGATCGCCTGTGCTCGTTGACCCTCCTCCGCCGGATTGTGTGGGCTCTATTCCTGGCCCTCCGTGCCTCACGATTGGCGTCGTTTTCGTCGTCGGCGTTGGCTGTGACCTCATCTTCAGATACAGCGTCGAATTCGACGACGGGGAAGTCGCCATCGTCCTCGCCTTCTTCCGCCATCAGCACCTGGCGAGAGATGAGCTCATCAGAGCTCGCGTCGACTAGTTCAGTCGACTCCTCTGCCATGGTGGCCAATGGCCTGCCTTCCTGGAAAGGCAAAGGCTCGAGGTGTGCCACAAGTCAATCCTCAGCTTCAAGTAGATCAGAATTGCTCATGCCTTTCCAATGCATGAAGCGCCCCTCCGGAGTGGAGGTGATCATCAGACTATTGGCGCCAAAACAACCCGAAGCCCCCCGACATGCGGTGGCTTCAGGCTTTTGGAGTCAAAAATCCAAGTCCTCCTCCAATATGGAGAGGGACTCGGAGGTGTTGGCCTCCTGAAGATCAGTGGTCAAATCGCGTTGGCCGAGTCGTGATCAGCTACGCGAGTCCTCAGATTGAAATGAGTCCAACCCAAGGAAAGTTGCTGCAGCGCCGGATGAAATCGCGCTGGAAGCAGAGTCCTCCTTGATCCTCGTTGCGGACCCATGAATTGACAAATCGTCGAGATCATCGACGAACTTGTCGAGGTCGCCTTGAGAAAATGCCACGGGGGTTTTCGGCTTCGTGTCGACGAGGAAACGACGGAAATCGCCCTCACCATCTGCGATGCAAACCCACGAGCTAAAAACAAAAGTTGTACCCTGAGAAGGTACTGACCTGGTGAACCGGAAAGATGCCATCGAGTTCGCCGGTGGATCTTCGATGCGCTCCCCTACCTGGCGCGCCAGCTGTCGGTGTTTTACCACCTGCACACCGAGGGATATACCCAAGGTGGTAAATTTGGGTGAGGAGACACCGAGATCAGGAACTCGAAGGTGCAAGGAACACAAGATGTAGACAGGTTCGGGCCGCGAGGTACGTAATACCCTATGTCCTGTATGGTGGTTTGTATTCCTTTGGGTGTAGGATGATCTGATGATCTTGTTTTGAGAGGGTCCCTGTCCCCCTTATATATCCGGGAGACCAGGGTTACAAGGATACTAACCAACACCAGCCAAGGAATCGTACTAGAACATATCTCGAGTAGATTCCTTCTGTATCGGTTAGCTTTATCTCCTATAAACGGGATAAATAAGAGATAAACGAGATAAATAATCGATAAGACAGACTTAATCTTTTAAACCTCTTTAAACTACGTTATGTACACAGTCCCGTGGCCCCGGGTCTGACACATCCTACCTACACTTACCACCTCGTGGGTCTTCGGTGGGCGTGGTGGTAAAACACTGATAGTACTCCCTCCGTTCCAAATTACAATTTATTTTTATTTTCTTAGATACATAGTTTTTAATATGTATCTAGACATAGTGTACATATCGGTGCATAGAAAAATATACGTATCTAGAAAAGTCAAAACGAATTGTTATTTGGGACGGAGGTAGTATATGTAAAGAAGAATACACTATGGTATCCAATAGTAAAAGTTTTAAAGGAAATTATTGTTTATGTAAAAAGGCAAAAGGAAAGTAAAGGAAACTACACTTACTCAAACTATATGCAATGAAGCTAGTGAATTTGCAGAGTAATGTCAGAACAAATGCCGCTTTAATTGGTTCTCTAAATGTAAGCTGATCCGAATCAGACGCTAAAAGGGAAATTAATCACAGAGTAATGTACTATTGTATAGTATCAGTTCAAAGCACCGTGGGAAAAGTTAATTCACCAAGGCGTTTGGATAAAAACTAATACCATTTGGCCGCATTAATTCTGTGATGGCATGCTTAATTTAATTTATGACTAGAGGAAGATGATTGATTTTACACTATCCGAATTAGCAATTACAACCATAGTCAAAAAAGTGAACAGCAAAGATCATCTTATATTTAAATTCCTTTGTAGGGACAACAAGAAAAAGAGATATAGAAGGAGTTAAAGGATGACTATAGTAAGTGCAGGATGCTGGTGCCTAAACTTACGTGTTTAGATACCCGAATATGGAATATCCCAAAGTTAACGGATTTAGGTGACACAAGTCCATATAAATAAATATACTAAAGGTATTAGTGGTGAAGATAATGTAGGAATATGTATTAACAATGGACAGCTAGAGGTTCTGAACACCGTGCTCGTAAAATTTTTATCACTAAATCATATGACAGTAGCACTACAAATACAAACAGGAGATGCATACACATACAGTTTTCTAATGCATGCAGAAGAATTGTAGGTGCTGAGATGACACCATGTGCTGTTTTTTTTTTGGCACAGAGATGACACCAAGTTATGGTTGAGGCTGGCCATACAATTTTGAATAGTTCTTATTATTCTTATGTGAATTACATTGCGGCACAGCATTATTTGAAAAAGGAGGTACACCGGAAAGGGGATAGCTTGCTAATTCACTGTTTTCTCTAGTAAACTATATAGAAAGTTAGAAAGCAATACATTCCTGGCAGAATTTTTTTAGGGGTTAGAGTACAAATAAAACTCTACCAATATGAGTAATCATCTGGGACTGACCAGGAACCAACCAACAACAGTGGCTAAGCATCTAGAACAGTTCTAGGAACCCCCGTTATCAGTTTAATAATGTCAAATATAGTTTTTCCAACAAAGCATAAACTTAAACAACAGTATAGAATTATACTCTTGGTACCTGCCACGACTCCTTGCAGCTATGTAGCTTTTCAAATGTTTAATTACTTCTCCAGACTTGACAAATGAAACGGCGATGAAATCTACACCTTCGGCAATTCCAAAGTCTATGTCAAGCCAATCCTGCACAAATTGTCACAAGAAAAGGAGTAAAATTATAATTTAGAACAGAGGGAGTAGTATGCTAAAACAAAAAAATTATAATTAGATTAAACAATCATTTTCATGGTATCTAGTGGGAAAAGAATAAATATAAAACCAAGCAAGATCTGAACTAACCCCAATTGCGGAAGGTTTCAGAAACTGCAATTATTATAAAATATATAATAGATATTGCCTTGAACGTCTAAAAAATATACTTAGGGTGTGTTCGTTTCCCATTATAGACCTCTAAAAATTTTAGAGGGCTCGATCCCTCTAAAGAATCGCAGTCTTATTAGAGGCCGGATTAGAGGGTTGTTCGGTGCCGAACCTCTAAAGTTTAGATGTTTCGGGTTTTAGAGGGGTGAAACGAACACACCCTTAGACTATTTCTATTTCCAATTGCCAGTTCATTCATTATTATTAAAGTGTCACACCAGCTAGGGGGTGATGAGATACTCCCTTTGTCCTGTAATAATATAGGGCATCCTTCCATTTTTATGATAAATTAAAGAGATGAGAAAATAATGCATGTACTCCTATTTAATGACTTATTTGGTTGTCATTTTGCTGATTGCATGGCTGGCTAGAAATAATTACTTTCCAAAATATGTTAGGATATCTAAATAGGTACAAATTTAAACCCTTCGATACACTATGCCAGAAGCCCTAATCTGAGACGCGCCCTAGGCAAAATGCTAGACGCGCAGGGGTTGCGTCCCGCATTACCGCGTCGCAAATTAAAAATTAATCTGAGACGAGCCTCACACGCGTCTCAGATTACCAAAATGCAAGACGCGCTTCCCTTACGGCGCGTCTCGCCTTGGCTTCACACAGGCGCCCCTGGGAGCCAAATGCGAGACGAGCTCTAGTTTAGGCGAGTCTCGCATTAGTCACAGATGGGAGACGCGCCTCACTTACAGCGCGTCTCGCCTTGGCTTCACACAGGCGCTCCTGGGAGCAAAATGCGAGACGCGCTCTAGTCTAGGCGCGTCTCGCATTAGTCACAGATGAGAGATGCGCCTCACTTATGGCGCGTCTCGCCTTGGCTTCACACAGCGCCCCTGGGAGCCGAATGAGAGTCGCGCCCTAAGCGAGGCGCGTCTTGCATTAGTCTACCCCCAACAGGGGCCTTTTTTCCCCAGCTGCATCCTAGAACTAGCCAGGATTTGGCAGCTGCAATCAAATACCTGCAAAAGATTTCAATTCACAGAATTCACCGCAACCATCACACGCATCCATACAATTCACACAGTGCGATACACACAAGCAAAGATAGTATTATATAACACATGTACAATCAATTAGCCTCGTCCAAAACTCAAAACAAGGCTCAACCTAACTCAAAACAACAATGATCGATAAGAACAATAGAGTACATGCAAATCAAGTCTCTCAATCTAGCTCAATGTCGCCTGCCGTGCTATAATAAATGGAACTCCCCCTTTGGGTTGATCACCTCCATCATGAGGAACCCCGCTAGCCTCTCTCGGATATCCTTCACGTTACCAAGCGTCGTTTGATTGAAATAATCATCTTCGTCCTTCGAAATATAATTACAAGCAGTTAGAATACAAGATGAAGATAGATATTTTTTAATTAGAACATGTGAGAATTCTTACCGTGAAATCCGGTTTCTCTGCAACTAGAAGCATGTTGTGGCAAACATAGAACCCACATGAGTTACCCGAGGGTTGCCGTGTGCACTACATGTCAAAGATAGATAGAAATTAGCATTTTGCGACACTTAGAACCAAGAAAACATCGTAATAGTAAAGCGATTTAGTTATAGTAGTTACCGTCCACGCGGTGTGATGTGTAAACGCAACTTGACGTTGCTCTTTGTATCCTTCTTCGGCCCTAAGATGCCTGTCAAGAGACCTAAACACAGACATCCAGATGTTATATTACAAATGCTTCTGAAATGGGCAAATGATAAAAAATTAAAGCAAACAACAAACTTACTCGTCAAGGATTGAGATGACTAGAGAATAATCACGTATCTGAGGCGCGCCCGACTCATCTGATGGAATGCTCGAGTCAAGGTAGAAGACTTGCTTGCTCCTGACATTGATGATGAGTGTAACCCAATGGTTGCCTGGGTTGTACGGCACCACAATGTGCTCCTTGTCAGCATGTACTCGCATGCACTTCACCATGTACCTAACCAAGTTGAAATGGAAACAAGCGGTTACATGTGTTAAATGGAAACAAGTGACTACATATGGCTACAAGTTGAAATGAAAACAAGTTTAACTGTTGCATGTGCGTACCTGACCAAGCTATCTCTATATGAATTCATTACTGTCACCGTCATCATCTGTGGGTCAATGTACCCACACTTCTTTCCGGTTCGACGCCTTGTGTCTTGTTGCATGTGCCTACACGATCCATATGAATTGAAATAGAAACGACTTAAATTGTTGAACGTATATCAAATGCATTGAAATGGAAACAAGTCTTAATCGACTTACAATGCAAAGCACCGAATGAGAGAAAGATCCAAAGCGTCGAGGTTGAAAAGGTCGAACAAATCGCTCCAGGCAACAATAAAGATGTTACGACTGCCCTCAAGCTGCAGAAAGTGCCTCTCTTCGTATGACACCATGATTTCCTCATGACGATTGACATTGCGCATGTAGTAGTTGTGCAGGTCCAAACAATATTGACCTGCTTTCCGAAGCTCAGGGACACTAAGCAAGGACTTTCCAACCTTGTACTTTGGATTCTAAGCACTTGCAACCGGGTGTTTTATCTGCTCCACCTTTTTCTTACCCTCTGAGATCTCCCGCTTCGTCGCGGCCTACTCTGCTTCTTCCTCACAGGATTAGCCTTGCTTGGCTTCTTGGGAGCGGTAGCTGGCTCTGTCGGAACAGGTGCAGGGGGGGTAATCTGAGGCTGAGTAGGGACAGGAGGATGCGGATCCGGTAACGCTTCCCATGTATCCGACAGCTGTGGCCATGGCTCAGAAAACGTCTGTGGCACTGCAGGACTCTGTGGTTGAGGTTCAGTGGTCGGTACTGAATCTGCATCTGCTGGATCAATATGAATACCAGCTCTCCGCCACTGAACCCTTCTCGCAACTGCATCCCGCAAAGTGGTGGTCATGTCATCTGGTGGCACATCCAGCTTGATATTCTTAGCAAACTCATGCAGGTAGTCAATCTTGACCACAGCACAATCAGCCCTGACCTGCAACAACAACAACAACAAAGCCTTTAAATCTCAAGCAAGTTGTACATACCAAAAGAAAAAAACAAAAAGAAATAGGAGAAAAGAAAAGAGAGGCAAAGACCAATGCACTGACCTGGACACCTTCAAGCTGGGACATACCGGGATACACAAGCCCGTTCCCGACCTCCAATCGAGATGAATCTCCGACCAGCTGCACGAGAAGACTGCATCGGGTCGGACGAGCCAAGCCATCTATCGTATCCGGCTCCACTGATGTAGGCACAATTGCCCTCTCTGTCCCTCTACTCTGAGAAGCACCCGCTGCAGTACAAGCGAAGCTGTCCCTTCTCTCTTCACTCATCGTACTCCCCGGCAAATCAGGGAATGACAATCCCTGAGACTCGAAGATGGTCTTTAGCTCTCCAAACATCTGCATCTTCACCTGAGACTCGATACTGGTCTTTAGCTCTCCAAACATCTCCATCTTCACCTGCTTTTTGATCTCATCTATGTCAACCTTTGATGAGGAGTCTCGAGTCTGCTTCCGGTATCTGCCTTTGTGTTCAGGGAACCCCTCCTTCCAGGTCAACTAACTGGAAACACCACGGACACGACCCCGTTGCTCACGGGTTCCCAAAGCCCTGGTGAGCGCATCAAACTCCCTCACTCCTTCATTTGAACCTTGGCTGCTCTCCATCAAAGCCCTTTGAGCAACTTCCTCAGCGCTCGTGCTGTAGAAATTGATATTGCCATCCTCCGTGAGCTTTGACCTAGCACGCATAAATGGTGCCAGCCGTCCCTCAAACGATTCATAGGGATTCTCAATGCCCCTCTCTGCCAGCATCTCATTCTCCTGCTCCCACTTGCGTTGCTTTCCAGCATATCCCGCTGAGCCAAGGTGGTGGTCAAGCTCGTTCCGCGCTCAGAGACCCCGAAAATACTCACTTGACTGTTGGAACTCGGGAGTATTCCACTTTTGAACAAGCTCATCCCAGGCTTCTTTGGTCAAGTCCGCATACTTGTCAAAAGGGTTCTCTTTCTTCTTCCAACACTTTAAAAGCCTGCACGACAAAACAATAAATCTGCATAAGTGACAGTAGATAATGAAAAAATGTTAGTAAATGACAATAGTAAGTGACAACACTTTACTTGTTCTTGTAGCTCCTCCAGGCTTTAGAGATGATCTTCATAGCATGCTTCGTAGCCTTATCGTGCAACTCTATCGGATATTCAACATAGGGTTGAATATTATTTTCGAAGATTCTCTTTTTGTCGTCCCAAGACAAGTCATCGAAATGTTCCAAGGTGAGTGGCACCCTTTGCCGGGCAGTGAGGCCACAAACCCGTGCTAATCTCACCAAGATTGACGGGTCTTCGGGTGCTGCCTCAGAATTGAGCCGGCCACAACTTTTCACATCTGATGGCCACGTTGTCTGTGACCTTTTCTTTCTGCCAGCACCAGACGTGCTAGCTCCTGACTATGACCGTGCCGGCCGTCCTGATGATGCTCTGTCATCTGTAGGTTGCTGCACACTGTCCGGACAACTGGACATCGTGCTACACGAGAAAGAAAAAAAACAGATACAACCATAGAGTAAACGCTCCGAATCAGATACAACCATAGAGTAACCGCATGAATCCCATACCTAGGCCTAGACATGCTTAATGCTTTAGTGATACATATTCTCGCAAAGTAATCTCCATTTTTTGAAATATATGACTTAATCTTTGGTCATTAACCGCTCTCTTTTTTTTAATTTGGCTAGGTTGGTCTCTTTTTGCTCTTGATAATTTGATTTGTTTTGAATTCTGTGTAGCAAAACATATTATGTGTGTCCATGGAAGATGTTTCTTGCCTCATACATCCATATGCAGGGTATGAACACTGACTAATTAGAAAGGGGGAAAGCTCACCTACGGCGGCAGTGGACGACGCTACGGTGGCTTGGGGCGGCGCCGCGGGGCCGGGGACGACGGCGCGACGGCTCGGGGAAGGCTCGACGGCGGCGGCACTCGCGGGGACGGGAGCTCGGGCCCGGGGGGCGCCGATAGCGCGGAGCGGCGCTGCGGGGCCGGGGACGACGGCCGCGAGGGAGTGACGGTCTGGCTCAAGAACGACGGGCGGCGCGAGAGGACGGCGCGGCGGCGGGGAGCAGAGAACGGGTGTGAACGATTTGAAAATTTGACCTAAGTCCCAAGAAGGCCGAGGGGCGCGTTCTAAATGCGCGACGTGCTCCCGTGCCTAAGGCGCGTCACGCATCACCATGCGTGACGCGCGTTACCTACGGCTCGTCGCGCATTGCGATATACGCGACGCGCCGTAGGTAACGCGCGTCTCGCCTTTGATGCCCCCTAGCTGGTTGCCGGATCAGGCGCGCGTGGGGAGGGGATTTTGTCCCACCTCGCCAACGCAAGGCGAGTGCGTCCAGCTTATAAGCTTGGGCGGTCCTTGCCGTTTCGAAATTACGATACATGTACGTTTGAGCCGCTATGTCCTCTCTTTGCCCATGCTTGCGGTGTGGGTCTGGGGCCCGATGGCTCCCTGCGGGTCGAACCCGTTCAATCTGTTCGTGGTACCCTGCGGTTGAGCCCGGTGGCCCCGGACCCTAACCGGGGGTAACTTTTTTTTTGTTTTCTCTCTTTAGGCACAAGTGTTCCTATAATTATGTCTAACTTCCATCAGAATCAAAGCTTAAAAGTTTGCATGTTACTTAAGAAAAAGTTATACAAAATACTTATCCAAATTAAAAGGCTAAGCCAAATTAAAAAAAGTCATAGAGTTTATGTTGGATATCAATTATGTGATTTTATATTTGAAACCCACATACTTAAAGGTCACAGATTGTTATCATGGATGAATCAGAGAATGCACCCACAAAATCACAGCGATGATATCAGTCTAAAACAAGAAACAAATGATTTGGTCAAGTTGTGTACAAATTTAAAAAAAATACTATGATGATATAACAAATATCTACACTGCTACCTCCACACATACACACACTTGCGCACACGCATACACATTATATATATACTACAACTGCAACACAAAACATTTTGCACTCATATTGACACATTAAGCAGCTGGAGGTGGAGACCCCAGACACCATGTAAAGAGCAGTACATATCATATATTGTTTTGCAGACAAATCGAGGAAATGGGACACGTGTTACTCCACGTTGGAAACTAATAGGATGTAATTTAAAACATAAGAGGAAATAAGAGGAAACTAATCAGAACATGTTGGTCTGCGAAAAAAATAGAATCTTAGAAGTTAACAAAAATTGAAGCCACAAATAGAATATAATCACGAAACAGAAGGTACATAATAAAGAAAATGATGTTATTTTAACCCGTTAACATATATCAAGTTCGAAAAAAAAACACCAACATAAAAGCTAGTAATAAGTCTACCTAAGTCCCAAGAAGGCCGAGGGGCGCGTTCTAAATGCGCGACGTGCTCCCGTGCCTAAGGCGCGTCGCGCATCACCATGCGCGACGCGCGTTACCTACGGCTCGTCGCGCATTGCGATATGCGCGACGCGCATTACCTACGGCTCGTCACGCATTGCGATATGCGCGACGCGCCGTAGGTAACGCACGTCTCGCCTTTGATGCCCCCTAGCTGGTTGCCGGATCAGGCGCGCGTGGGGAGGGGATTTTGTCCCACCTCGCCAATGCAAGGCGAGTGCGTCCAGCTTATAAGCTTGGGCGGTCCTTGCCGTTTCGAAATTACGATACATGTACGTTTGAGCCGCTGTGTCCTCTCTTTGCCCATGCTTGCGGTGTGGGTCTGGGGCCCGAGGGCTCCCTGCGGGTCGAACCCTTTCAATCTGTTCATGGTACCCTGCGGGTTGAGCCCGGTGGCCTCGGACCCCAACCGGGGGTAACTTTTTTTTGTTTTTCTCTCTTAGGCACAAGTGTTCTTGACATGCCCCTGCCATAGGGAATGCGCGACGTTCGTTACCTATGGCGCGTCGCTCATATAATAATGCGCGATGAGCCATAGGTAACGCGCGTCTCGCCATTCATGGTTGCCTGTATTTGTTCAGTTCCAGAACTGAATGGTTCAGTTCTGGAACTGAAAATTCACACATATTCGTATCTCACAAATATGAATTCGTACTTCACAAATATTCACACATTATCATATCTCACAAAGGCACAATTAAAGTCACACAATTACCATATTTCACAAAGGAACAATTAAAGTCACACAATTCCCCTACTTGACAAAGGAACATTAATATACATTGTGTGCCCAATCATTTTGCTACTTTCCGTTGTTCCCTTGGTTTTTTGAAATTCTTGACTTTTTCTTTATGGTCGTTGCGCAAGTAGGGAGTTTCGTTGGCCGATGGTATTCTTGGCTTGATCATTGAGGTGGCGAAAGGAGGTATCTCATCAAACTGATCAAACTCTTCCTCCTCGACCGCATTCTCAACACCGACGATTCGCCGTTTTCCAGGTATAACCACCTTGAGTCTTTTGTTTGTTGTGTCAGAAACATAGAACACTTGAGCCACATGTTGTGCGAGGACGAAAGGGTCCGTCTTGTATCCGTGACGGCTAAGATCGACACTAACGAACCCGTACTTGTCTTTTTGTACACCTCTATTTGCATCAACCCAGTTGCAACAGAAAAGAGCAATTTTAAAACCGTGAAAGTCAAGCTCCCATATCTCTTGTATTTGACCATAGTACGCAGTTTTGTCCTCTCCGTTAACATCGTAAGCATCAACACGTACACCACTATTCTGATACATGCTTTTCTTATCTTGTCGTTCGGTGTAGAACGTGTATCCATTTATGTCATACCCTTGGTATGTCATAACGGTGAATATAGGACCAAGAGCCAAAATTTTGAGTTGTTCACTTATAGGAGTATCTGATCGTGAAATTCGATTCCGGAGCCAACCACAGAATTTATTCATGTGTTCCTTTGCTAACCATGATTCACTGTGTAGAGGATTCTCTCTAAGCAACAGCTCCTTGTGCTCATCAAAGTACTCAGACACAATGTCCATTTGTTGCAACACGTGGAAATGAGCCCTATGAAATAAATCTCGATCTGGAATTATAGCCTTCTTCCCGATCGTCCCCGTGCCTGTGAGCCTCCCCTCATGACGAGACTTGGGGACGCCAACCGGGTTACTCGGGTCAGCGTAGTTTAGGGCCCACTCAATGGCTTCCTCTGTACAATATCCTTGTACCATGCTGCCCTCGGGGAAAGCTCGATTTCTTACTAGCGACTTCAAGATGCCGTTGAATCTCTCGTACGCATACATCTGGTGAAGGAACACAGGACCAAGTAGCTTTATCTCCTTGATAAGATGGCCCGTGAAATGAAGGCTGATATCGAAAAAGGCAGGTGGAAAATACATCTCAAGAACGCACAAAGTTTCATAGTGCTTCTTTTCCAATGACTCAAGATCTTCTTCACTTAGAACCTTTTGACCAATTGCATTAAAGAAAAAGCAAAGGTTCATAATAGCCTCCCGAACATTGACCGGTAGGATATTCCGAATTCCTACGGCAATCATCTGCGTCAGCAATACATGGTAATCATGAGACTTTATGCCGGGAGATAGCTTTAGATCAGGCTTGATACAAGCTTCGAGACGTTGGTTGAGTAGCCAGTTGGAACTTTCACACTTTTCAAGAACTCGCAAAACTCCTTCTTCTCATTTTTTGAAAGGGTGATGCATGATGTGGGCAGCTCCATTCCTTTAACGGAGTCATCATTGAGCCACAACTCTTCTCTAATTTTCATTTTCTTCAGATCAGCTCGTGCATGTGCGTGATCTTTCGTTTTTCCGTCCATGTTAAGCAATGTGCCGAGAAGGCTCTCACAGACATTCTTCTCCACGTGCATCACATCAATAGAGTGGCGGACGTCTAAGTCCTTCCAATACGGTAGCTCCCAGAAAATCGACTGCTTCTTCCACATGTCATCTTCTTCAACAACGACCTTCTTGCCCTTCTTGCCTTTCTTCTCTCCTTTCCGCTTACCGAGGACAACATGGACATTCTTAACTATTTCATAGACATCATGACCTGCGAAATGCGGTGGAGGACGCCTCTTCTCGGCCTTACCATTGAAGTGATCACACATGTTCTGGAACGGGTGTTTCATTCCAAGGTAGCGTCTATGTCCCATGTACACTATTTTTTTGACTCACTCAAGTACTCAGAGTCTGTCTCTCTCAAACAATGTGGGCACCCGCAACCTACTTTCTTGCTCTGTCCGGACAAGTTCCGTGCTGCTGGAGAGTCACTGATAGTCGCGAACAAAATGGCTCGAAGCTGAAAGTACTCACTCTTGTACTCATCCCAGACCTCCACTCCTTTACACCACAGCAACTTCAGATCGTCAACCAAAGGACTGAAATAAGTGTCGATGTCATTCCCAGGTTGATGTGGCCCCGGTCTCAAGCCCGACAGCATAATGTACTTCCGTTTGTTACACAACCAAGGCGGAAGGTTGTATATCGTCAGAACAATTGGCTAGGTGCTATGTGTGCTATTGTTCATGAATGGGTTCATGCCATCTGTGCTCATTGCAATCCTAATATTCCTCGGATCTTCCGCAAATTTAGGATATCGCAAATCTATGTTCCGCCATTGTGTGGCATCAGCAGGATGTCTTATCAACCCGTCCACCTTATGCTTCTCCTTGTGCCATCGCAACAATTCTGACTCCTTTTTGTTTGCAAACCAGCGCACCAATCGTGAAACAATTGGAAAGTACCAAAACACCTTTTTAGGTCCGCCCTTTGTTCTGTTGCAGTCCTCATCATCACCACCATCTTTTGTACGGTTGAATCGATCGAGTCCACAAACAGGGCACTTCTCAAGGTCCTGATAATTCGAGCCACGATAGAGAATGCAATCATTCTTGCACGCATGGATCTTTTCCACCTCCAATCCCAACGGGCAGATAATCTGTTTGGCCTCATAAACGGTCTCAGGGACGGTGTTGCCTTGTGGAAGTATGTCCTTAAGGAGTGCTAACAACTCCTTGAAACTGCCATCACTCCATCCGTGGATTGCTTTCAACTGGAAAAGCTTCACCATCGCAAATAGCCTTGAGTATTTCAATCCACAACCAGGATAGAAAGGTTTCTTAGAGTCTTCGATCATCCTCTTGTACTTTCCGAATTCGCCTCCTTTGAACTCATCGTCACCGTGTCTGTCAGCATTGCAAACCATCTCCTCTATGTTATCAACCTATCAAGCCAGACATGAAAAGTCATATTAGCACGACCTTATTATACTAATTGTAAGCTTTATTATGGGGCCAGGTTTGAGTACTACCTGTTCCATGATGTCGGCATTGCTCAACCCTAGTATATCCGCCTCATCCACATCGTCGTCCTCTTCTTCGACAACGCTATGGACCTCCCTCTCCACATAGGAATCCCTACTCTCTGCTTCATTAAGTCCTTCTTCACCGTGTTTATTCCAACATCGATAATCCTCCATGAATCCATGTTTGATCAAGTGTGATTTCAACACGTGCTCTTGAAGATATCGCTTCTCATTTTTGCAATTTTTGCATGGGCAATAAAGATACTGTATACCATTGTCCACCATATCTTTCTTCGTGTTCTTAATGAAGGCTTGAACACCATCCATAAACTCCTTGCAAAGGCGTGGACCATACATCCAATGTCGATACGACATCTATATAGAATATGAAATCAAAACGTTAGGATTCTCATAGTTTGAGGCCATGCACAACTAGTGTTTAAGTTCAAATATTGTTAGATGGCAAATGACATGATATCATGTGCTAGAAAAAATATCAAGTACGACGGTCATTTAGATCTAGAGTTGCGCTAAATTTTATTGGCCCAAAATAATCGACATCATGTCGGAGGTACCTTGCCACTGCCCCCGCGACACACGACAGCAAGAAGAGGCACGATCGTGCTCCAGCCGCCCGCCGCGACACGCTCCCCACGAGATCTCCACCGCCCGCCGCGGCAGATCCACCCAGCCGCACATCCGCCAGCACCACTTTCCCCAGATCCACCCAGCCGCACCACCAAAGTATCAGACTGCAAGTTCGGACAGCTTGTTCGGACCTCCAGACCCCCAGGCGGGTCTTGTCTGAGGTGGGAAAAAAATGCAAGACGCCCATGATCTGAGACGCGCCATCCAGTGGCGCGTCTCCCATCCGCATGATCTGAGACGTTCCATCCAATGGCGCGTCTCCCATCTGCATGATCTGAGATGCGCCTTCCAGCGGCACGTCTCCCATTTGTCTCAGTAAAGTAAAGCGAGACGCCGAGCGCCTGGCCGATGGCGAACTCGAGCCCGCATGATCTGAGACGTTCCATCCAATGGCGCGTCTCCCATCTGCACGATCTGAGACGCGCCTTCCAGTGGCCCGTCTCCCATTTGTCTCAGTAAAGTAAAGCGAGACGCGTCCCGGCTATTTATCGACAGAAAATTATAGTCACGAGATGTACTGCTGAACGAGATGACCACGGCTGAAATCCCCCTCCCCAGCGTCCCGGAGACCGAGGACCTCGCCACCACCAAAATCCCCCTCCCCAGCGTGCCGGAGACCGCGGCGCTCGGCATCACCCTCCTCGGCGCATCCTCCGAGACCGCCGCGCTCCCGGACTGCACCGCTTCGGAGATCACGGCGGTCGACACCGGCAGATCTGCGGCGCCTCCTCCAGCGGGCTTCTCCACCACCAGCCGCAGATCTGCGACACGGGTACCCCCCATTGTTGCATGTATTTGTTGGAATCGTCGCATTCTGCCTGAATCTGCATCAAACCCACGAAACCCACGGAGGAAGCTTTTCTTTCTTTGCTTTAGTGGTAGTACTCTATCGATTTCTATTGTCTCACACCCACGAAACACGAGCTGGTCCAGGATGAAATTCCCGAGCTGGTCGAAGCTGTTTAGCTACTTCGGCGGCTGCCTCCCCTGCAGCGACTGTTCAGTCACCGTAAACTGCTAAACTGCTGTAACTCGGGGAGCAACAACGCTTACAGCGGCAAGGAGGATGATTCAGCTCGCGAAGCTGCTAGCGCTCGTAAGCCAGCGCCATTGCCTGATTTAATTTCTATGTAATAATTAATTGTAATAATAATTGCCGGATTTAGCGAGACATTGTAATGTATTGTGAGATTATTTGAGACATTGTAATGTATTGCTGGATTTACTAATATGTAATGTAAGCCGGTTCGTTCGGTTTCAACGGATTGATTCCAAAATAATATGTAATGTATTGTATGCTACAGACGCCTCCCCCCCCCCCCCGCGCACCCCCCTTTTGGGGGCCCTGGATCAATGCGAGACGCGCCTTACTAAGGCTCGTCTCGCATTAATATGCGAGACGCTCCTTAACGTGGCTCGTCTCGCATTACTTTAAAGCCCTCCCATGGCGCATTGAGGTGGGAATAAATGCGAGACGAGCCACGTTAAGGCGCATCTCAGATCTCAAAATGATCGGAGACGTGCCCTCCCACGGCGCGTCTCGCATTTGTCTCTTACCCTCCCCCACCCCACGCAGCGCCGCGCCCGCATTTTTAGCGCGTCTCTCTTTCTGTAATCTGAGACGTGCCCTTAGAGGCTTGTCTCAGATTGCTTGCTCCTATTTGCTGTTTTGGCGTAGTGATATCTTGTATTTTAGAATGGATGGAGTAAACATTTTCATAAGCTTACCACACCAGTTTCATACGTGATACCGCAAATCAAGACACAGCTGTATACGAAGCATAGCGTGTAGTTGGCAGATAAACGGAGATGCAAACCGATGAAAACTAGTGTCTGTTCGGTCGACGTGTAGGTGATGTTCCAGAGGCGGCTGCTCCTGGAGCTTGACCTTCATTAGGAGAGGCCAGTCCTTGTTCTTGGTGAGGATGGGGCCAGTTCATGGCCTTAAGGACAACGACGGATGATGGATCACACACCAATCAAACTTCTAACTGCATTGTTAAAAACAATAAAATGGAAGTCATTCAGTAAATAATGTTGCTTAACAAAAACAAGGAGTACTGAATAGGTGTACAATCAAACTTCTAACTGTATTGTTAAAAACAATCCAAGTCGAAGGGTGAGATAATCTCCGTTTTGGCATAGTGACATGGTGATTTTTACCAAAACATGATGACTTTTACCAAGCACTTTATTTGAGTTACATTGACAGACTTGAAAATGACTACTACTTTCACGGTCCAGTGTTCGACAACAATCTGAATGCATACTTTCCGTCCTATAATGATTTCAAACGTGAGCTGAAAATCTAAATCAACCAAACATTCGATGTAGAAAGAACTCTTCGTGAAATGCTGGCTCGTGAGCTGAAAATCTAAATCAACCAAACGTTCGATGTAGAAAGAACTCTTCGTGAAATGCTGGCTCGGTAGGTTTTGTAGAAGTATGAGACTACAATGTTGACATTACCACAACCTTTTTCTCTCACCAAAACTGTAACAAACACATTTCTGGCCTGTTTGGTAGAGCTCCAACTGATCCTAATTCTCTGTGGGAATTGATTCTCTAAGAGAAATGATTCTGTGGCTAAAGGTGATTCTCTAGCATAAACTCTTAAATTCTTAAAATCAGGATGGAGAATCACTTTACAGAATTAGAAGAATCTATTTTTTTCCAGCTCCCTTAGTTCTACCACTCCACAGAATCAGTAGAGAATCACTTCTATGTGAAAAACTGTTTAGCAGAGCACCTGCGGACTCTGCCAAATGCACCCTTCGTCGAATACGTCCAACGGTCCAAGTGAATGAAGGCCTTCACTCTGATAACTACAACGCAAAGGCCTAACCGGACAGCAGCTTACATACAGGCACCTCACCTCCGCCTTGGCCGAGGCCGCGCCGCCGAGGTCGCCCATGTGGATCTCACTACCCTCGGTGTCCATCGCATGACGGCGACTGTGAAGCCCTTCTCCTCGTTGAGCCTCCTGACGGCGCGGATGACGCCCCGGTGCCACTCCCGATCCCCGTGGCATATGTTGACGCGCGCCACGTTCATCCCGCCGACGGCGAGCGCCTCGAGCTGCTTCGGGGATGAGGTGGCCGGGCCAACGGTTCAGACGAGCTTGGTGCAGCGCGTGCTCCGAAACCCGTTCTCCCGCAGCTCGGCCTCCGTGGCGGCGTCCACGTCGATGGGTGCGAGGATGCCGTTTGGGTTGGGGAAGGCGGTGAGGTCGGAGGCGGCGGCCGGGGAGGCGGAGCAGAGGCGGTGGAGGTGGGGTAGGCGGGGGCGCGTGGCGGCTGGGAAGCGGAGGAAGGGGGAAGGGGAGGGATGGGAGAGGGGCGAGGGGCGAGGGCGCGGGGCCCTTGCGGGCCGCTGGTGGGTGCATGAGGGAGTGCGCGGCGGCGGCCATTGCGGTGGCGGTGGTGGGGGAGTGGATGTGGGAGCGGAGTGGAGGGAGATGCGGTGTGCGTGACAACCTTCTTCGATGGGGTCGCAGAGATTGCGAGGCAGGCTCCCAGCTCGCTTGGGGAGCATCGCTGCAGGAGCGTGACGTGGAGGAGTGAGCTGGCGGTTGTGTCCTACGTGAGCAGCACGTGCGCGGGCATCATGTCATTGTCAGTTTGTGCTGTACTAAATATGGTTAAAACTAAAGATTTAATATCGTTGTCAGTTTTTGAGAGGATGGCTCAGTCATCTTGTACCTGATTTATATGAAGCAAAATTCGAACTACTGTCTCTTTCCTAAGTTCGTTTTATCTTTTCTAAATACATATATCTTTACTATACATTTATATCTACACTAACTATATCTACATACATAGTAAAATTATATATTGAGAAAAAATAAAATAAATTATAATTTAGAAAAGAGCTATATTTAGATATATAGTAAAAATTATATGTTTAGAAAAATTAAAATAAATTATAATTAGGACAGAGGGAGTAGTATGCTAAACAAAAAAAATATAATTAAATTAAACAATCATTTTCATAGTATCTAGTGGGAAAAGAATAAATATAAAACCAAGCAAAATCTGAACTAACCCAATTGCGAAAGGTTTCAGAAACTGCAATTATTATAAAATATATAATAGATATTGTCTTGAGCGTCTAAAAATATACTTAGGCTATTTCTATATTCAATTGCCAGTTCATTCATTATTATTAAAGTGCCACATCAGCTAGGGGGTGATGAGATACTCCCTTTGTCCTGTAATATAGGGCATCCTTCTATTTTTATGATAGATTAAAGAGATGAGAAAATAACGCATGTACTTCTATGCTTTATTTGGTTGTCATTTTGCTGATTGCATGGCCGGCTAGAAATAATTACTTTTCAAAATATATTAGGATATCTAAATAGGTACAAATTTAAACCCTTCGATACCTTGTATTTTAGAATGGATGGAGTAAACATTTTCATAAGCTTACCACACCAGTTTCATACGTGATACCGCAAATCAAGACACAGCCGTATACGAAGCATAGCGTGTAGTTGGCAGACAAACGGAGATGCAAACCGATGAAAACTAGTGTCTGTTCGGTCGACGTGTAGGTGATGTTCCAGAGGCGGCTGCTCCTGGAGCTTGACCTTCATTAGGAGAGGCCAGTCCTTGTTCTTGGTGAGGATGGGGCCAGTTCATGGCCTTAAGGACAACGACGGATGATGGATCACACGCCGCTCGCGGTCGCCGCCGATATATGCGGATATGCCATCTGCTCAGCCGACAACCGGCTGGAACACGCTCCGTCGATGATGAACTCGCTTGAACTCAACGTTAGCTCAACTGAACATTGTTTTTTGGCGCCAGTGTCATTTCGTCGAGCACCGTCTGAGCGCCGCTGGATGGGCCGGCCGGCGTGCTTGAAACTGCAACGGAGACCGTCGTGGGCGCATCCTGCGGCAGAGTAGAGGTCGAGGAAGGCGTGGAAGACGCGCTGGGGGTTCTGACTCCTGGGTGAGGACCAGCGCCGAACACCCTGCAGGCGGCGTGGCAGTGCTGCAGCGTCGCGGTGCTGGAGGCGCCGACGAGGTTGTTGATGATGTCCGTGGCTCTCGATTTGACTACTACGAGAACCAACTCTTGAGCTCGCGTGCTTGATAGTTTGGACGCAGCCAGAGGAGAATTCGGGGAGAATTTAGATCAGAGGTTGCCAGTAGGCCGCAAGCAAGGAGATACAGAGGAGCTGGGTTCAGAGGCAGAGGAGTTCGTGTCTCTCTGTTCTGTTCCTTCCATCCCCTGCTTTGCTGCTTAACAACGAGACCTCTGCACAGAATCACCCTGCACACCATTCAGCATCAGATACGCAAATGACATGGGATATTTAGCAATTTGAGCGCATTTCAAGCAGCAGCTTAAACAACGGCTTGACGTACAACAACATGAGTATCTTCAGCGGTGTATGAAAAGAAAGTGCTAGCTGTGTTTCGCTTGTGCTGGAGCAGACACTGAACTCAAACTCATCATAGTTCAAAAGAAAAGAAAATGAAGGATAACAAACTGGAGCATGGAGCTCTAAATGCTACAAATTCTTCAGCTTGCAGTCTATGACTTGTTTCTGCTCAAAATCAAGGACTTGGACTTGACGTCACTGGAGATTATCTTCAGAAAGTGTAGGTAATATATTCTACCACGGTCACAATAATCCATCATTTGCAGGTCTGGTAACAACGATCCTACAAGGATGTCACACCTCATAGGGAGTCAGCATTATTAGGAGATACAATCATTTGAAATCAATCATCAAGAACACTAATATTACAAACCTTGGTGATATCCCCTCAAAAAAAAACTTGATGGTAACTTTCTTTATTAGGTCCTCAATCTGCTATTTCGAGCACGCCAGCGTCCTGATTGCATGTTTCCAAGTCGTTTTTGGCAGATCAGGCCCTGATCATATAGATGATGTTAGAATTTACGCATTCAAATCAACAAGAAATTAGAAAGTACATATACAGGAGAAAGTGCAAATAAATATAGGAATTAGTTGTGCATTGTTCTCGATATAATGTATATATCATCAACGATTGGCTAGAGGTTCTAAACACCATGCTCACAAAGTTTTTATCACTAAATCATACCGCATCTTGTAATAACTAACAGAATCTTTTAAGTGGGGAGTTGTGTTTTATACAACACCAATTGAGCTCCTGATCATTTTGTTAAAAGAAACAAGCTGGAAACTGGAGATTACCTTCGTAACGGGCATCTAGATGTTTCTCCTCGAGGCAATCCAAACGGCTCCGTAGGCTCCGCGGAAGCAACTTTATACCATCACAATCTTGAATCTTAAGATATCTAAGAGATGAGTATGCTTGAAGCCCATCCGGTAAGGACACCAGGGTTCTGCAACGAAGAAGCTTGAGTTCTTCTAGAGATCGGAGCTCTCCTAACCAAGATTCCAGTGACTCCAACCGACTACATGAGGTAATATGTAATATTTGGACGACATCTAGCTTTCCTGATAGGGATTGAAGGTTGCCGCAGTCCGAAATGTACAAGATCTTGATAGACGGAGGAAGATTGGCAACCTCTGACAAATGATCGCAGCTCCATATACTTAGAGATTCTAGGCATGGAAAGGAGAGATGGTTGGCTGCTGATGACAGCTTCAGTACAGCTGTAGACGTCGTGGCCTCACTACCGCTGGACCCTGGAATTAATGATGACGTGTCCGGCTGTACGACACCTTCTCCACCCACCGGCATCACATAATCATGCTGACCGAATATGATGGACTTGATATTATCACTGCAGAAAGCAATACCTAATTTCTTGAGAGATGCCGGCAGGTTGGGGACAAATACCAAAGATGTGCAACCAGTTATCCGTAGAGATTCCAGACATGGCAGGAGTCCAGCCCGTTCTGGAGCAGATTGCCCGTCAGAAGCTTGTGTGTGTCCTGTCAGTTTGCTGCAACTCTCAATCGATAACCTCCTTAGGGATACCAGGGCATGGAACACGTTTTCTGGCCAGTAGACAAGAGCGTTGCAATACCTAATTGTCAAATCTACAAGCCGTGCAAAACATGTCCACAACGCTAGTGCACCTGGGTGGGAGGAGAACAAAAGGTCGGACCTATTTAGCGTCATAGCTGCCAGGGGGAGTTCATGATCCCATTTCTGCTTGACATGCAGCAATGTTGTTTCCGTGTCATCGGGTGACACATCCAGACGCAGACTGGACAGTGAAGGAATGCATCTGCTAGCTGCCTGCAGGGATATTTGGTGACCTTGTCCTTCTATGGCTAATTTACCTAGCTTGGGTGTTTCAGGGAGACCAGTCAACTTCGGGCAGCCATAAATTACCATGTCCTCCAGCATAGGAAATGTTACCTCCTCTCCTGGAGTTCCTGCGACGGCTCCCCATCTCTCAAGAACCGACACAGCAAGTAAGCATAGCTTCCTCAGTGCTGGAAATGCAGAGCGGCGGCACACAGTTTCAGCTCCGCCAAATGATTGTTCAACCAATAATGACCCTTTCGGTAGTGTAGCCAGGCTTGCACAAGACAAGATGTACAGTTGCTCGAGCCGAGGAAATGTTACCCCGTCTCCTGGAGTTCCTTCGACTGCCTCCCATCTGTCAAACATATTCAAAGATCTTAACGTCAATTTCCTCAATGCTGGAAATGCGGAGCGGCACTTAGTATCAACTCCGCCAGATGATTCCGTAATCACCGATGCTGCTTTTGGTAATGCAGTCAAACTTCCACACTCGCGGATCACCAGCTCCTCAACCTTGGGAAATATCAGTCCTTCTCCTTGCACCACATCTGTGTCCAGCCATGCCTCAAATTTTGGCATCTTAAACAAGAAAAGCACCTTCAGTTTCAGAAATGTGACGGCTGTAGTAGCGCCGCTGCACAAACAATGTAAACTCTCCATTCCTGTCAGGTGAAGAATTTCCAGAGCTGGTAACTGCCAGAGTGCAGGAAGATTCTCGAGCTTTTTGCAACCAGATAACTCAAGCTCCACCATACCATTCAGCATATCCATCCACGTTGGAAAAGTACTGCTCCCACAGGAATATATCCTCAGGACCTTCAGCCCATCATGAGGTTTGAGACCTTCCACCACCTCTTTGTGATTATTATTTTGTGCTTCCCGATCACCATCAGTCCATCTTAACTCCAGTTCAGTCAATTTTTTCTTGTTTCCAAGACCTGCTGCTTGCGCACCATTTGCTCCTGTGACATTTTCGAGCTGGCTTAGCTCTAGTCTACCACCGAGGTCCAAATCCTGCAGCTCTCTCACATTACTGCAACCGGAGTCGGTACCTGCTACAAAGCATGTAAGTGTCTGTAGGGAAGTGAGGTGTCTGAGCCCTCCGGGCATGCTTTTCAACTTTGGGCATCCGTGAGTGTAGAGGTGACGGAGGGAAGTCAAATACTTCAGTTCCTTTGGAAGTCGCTCAAGCTTACGACAGTAAAAAAGTTTCAGTGTTTGCAGATGATATAGGATGCTAATGTCTTCAGGAAGTGCTTCGATACCACTTTCTGAGAGATCAAGATACCTTAGGTGATGAAGATATTTCGGCCTTAGGAATGAACCTCGGTTGATCTTTAAAGCTCTGATAGAGTTGTATTTTGATAAGATCTTCAAATCTTCTTTTATATATCCATCACATATCAATGTTTGATAAGCTGGAGATCCTTTCTCTACGGAAGCATTCAGAAGATTTTCTGGTTGACGCACTGATAAATACAAATGACGAGCACAATGAAGAGCATACTCACTTTGGCTCGGGTTTGTAGCTATTGCGGCACATTCTTTTCCCATAGAAGATTCTGCAACATCATGCATAAGGTCGTGG
Organism: Panicum hallii; assembly: GCF_002211085.1. NCBI lineage: Eukaryota > Viridiplantae > Streptophyta > Magnoliopsida > Poales > Poaceae > Panicum > Panicum hallii. The sequence continues at coordinate 3,729,741 of NC_038043.1, read as the reverse complement.
ATCTTACAAGTAATTTTAGAACAATATATATACTTCATCCATCCAAAGCTATCATATTTTTGTTCAAATGGGACACTCTTCAAATCCTGATAAAATGACCTCGACTTCAGCTCATTGAAAATTTTTTCTCCAATGGTTTCAGGACACACTCCTGGTTGCTCTGGGATAAAACCATTGGCCATCCATAGGTGGATTAGACTTTGCACATCAATCTCATAATCCTTGGGAAACATAGCACAGAAAGCAAAGCATTGCCGCATATATGATGGCAAGCAATTGTAACTCAATTTAAGTACTGGTAAAATTCCATTTTCCTCATCACAAATTGTGCTTCTATTTAGTACAGCATCCCATTCTTGCTTGCTGGTCTTGGTACGCAGTACAGAGCCCAAAGCTGTAGCAGCCAAAGGAGAGCCAGAACATCTCTTAGCTACATCACCAACCATGGCAACTAGTTCAGGAGGCCTTTGCTCTACTTGTTTTGAACCGAATGCTTTTGTTTCAATAATATTCTTTATGTGGGTTTCATCTAAGCTTTTGAGATTTTTTACTTCTGTTGTACCCATTAGCTGAGCAACTTTGTCATCACGGGTTGTTGTCAGCAGTGAGCTACCTTTGCCACCATGTTGAAGGTAGGACTTTAGCCTTCCCCACTTATGCTCATCACGGTTCCAGACATCATCCAGTACGAGGAGGTACCTCTTTCCACTCACTACGTTTTGAAGCTTCTCCAGTGCTGAACTTCCACTTAGATTACAACCATTCTCTTTCAGTATTCTATCAGCCAGGGAATCCACCTCAAAGTTATCAGAGACACACACCCAAAGCCGCAACTCGAAATGCTTCTGAATTTTAGGGTCATTGTAAATGAGTTGTGCTAAGGTGGTCTTGCCCAACCCTCCCATACCGACAATTGGATGGACCGTGAGATTCTCATTGCCGACTTGAGCAAGCAATGTAGAAACAACTGCCTCCTTCTCATCAGCTCTCGATTCGCTGGCGATGCTTGTTGGGTCGATGATATTAGAATTATACTGCCTCAAGTAATTTGTGGGCTCTGGCTGCCCTGGTTTGAATTTGAACCTAAATGCATTCATCTCGGCGACGAGGACATCAATTTCTTTCAAGATTACGCGGAGCTTGTTTGTCATCCTGTGACGGAAAATAATACGGTTGTGAGTAGGGAAGAGCTTTATTACATCTATGCCGAGGTCCTTGTTGTGGCCCTCCATCTTGGCTTTGCGGCGCAGCGCCTCGTACTTGAACTCGTCGAGGACATCATTCGCCTGGTAGGCAACCTTCCGAACCTCCTCTAGCCAAACTTTCGCCCCTTCTCTCTTGGCTGCTGCCTGCTCCTCGGCGTCGGTGATGACGTCCAGGATGGCCGGCAGCTTGCGCTTGAGGAGCTTGTGCTGCTCCTCCATGCCCTCCATCACCTTGTACTGGTCCAGGAGGTAGCTGGAGGCCTTCTCCTTCACCATGGACACCAGCGGCCCGACCACCATGGTGGCCAGTACCTCAGCCATGGCTACGCCTGGAGCTCCAAAACACAACACAAGGAAACACAGATGCAGTATGGAGAGAGCTAGCTGGTGAAGCCAAGCAATAGTTGGTTTCAGTAGCTAGAAATCAATATGTAGCAAGAGCTGATATCAGGAAGGGGTGGTGGACGTACCCTTCCAGCTGGAGTACCCTGCACCTGTCCTAACACTCTGACACTGTCCCAGTGCCCACCAGTAGTTGTCCACTTTGTGTAGCGACTGTCATTATCATTCACAGAATTATGAAGCGGGACGTGAGACCATTTTCTTCCTGCAGCACGTAAAAAATCTCAACCTTTGATTTGAACCGAAACAAATATAAATAATGACCAAATGATTCAAGAATTTTTTACACCAAGCTCACTTTCTGTACAAGTGAACACGCATACAACCATGCATTGGAAAAAAATGGATCCACAGTGCTCCATCTGTTTCCAAAATTCTGTACGTTTTAGACATTAAGTATCATGCATGGAGTGATTTATTCCATTGCATGCTATGAAATTTTTCGACAGGGATGTAAGTTGAGCAGGTTACGTGAAAGTTCCACTAAGAAATTATAGTATGCAAACTAAATTGACTGTAATTTGAAACGAATATATACGGATAGGAGAGGACAAGAAAAGACGAGAAAAAGAAAAGAAAAAGGGTAGGCCAGTCGGGTCGTCATGGCATCACATGGAAGTGAGATAAAGAAAAGACGTGAGGTCCACTCAGTGCTATTACTTTTCTCCTACCCATAGATCATATCACCTCCTTCACTCCAAATGCAAAGCATATCAGAGGGCAGAGGCTGAGAAAAAGGAACCTCCAGTCGCGTGGCGTATCCACCAGCATACATTCTCTCTTTATCTCCCTCTCTCATCCACGTCATGAGATTAGGATTGGGATTGGGATACCGAGCCTGGTGGACAGGTGAACGGACGTGAAAAGTCAAGGAGACAAGTGGACGTGCAGCAGCAGACGGCTCGGCAGTGAGGGACCCCGACACTGGACGGCTCCTCAGTGGCGGACCAGGCAGCAGGACGGTGGGTCCCTGACACCCTGTCCCTGTATGCACGCAGATTAGGATTTAGTAGCATGGCTGGCCACCCGTTAAGTCTTGCGACAACTGAGAAGAACTTGATGCTATTGGTTTTCGTCGCATAAGTATCTTTGAGGGTCTCGGTTTTTGCTCCGGAGGAGTTTAGCATTGTATCGGAGGTAGGGTTTTCGTTGTTTGGGCGGCTAGTGCTTGGTGCCGCTGGTGCAGGCTCAGCAATTGTCCCGGAGTTCACAGTCTTCTTCTTTGGTGGTGCCATCGTAGGTTGTTGTCGAGCGGAGAACACAGTGGGCATATCTGTTGGGATCCGAAAGATATTTTTCCTAAATAAAAAAGTGGAAAATGATGTTAGAAACCGAATACGACACAAAATAGATCAAACACAGAGAAGACACGGGTTTAACGTGGAAAACCCCTCCAACACGAAGGGGAAAAACTACGGGCGCCGACCGGCAAACAATCTCACTAATAATGGCAACTCGAAATTTTTTTTTTTGCAGGATCAAGCTACAGAAAGAAAAAGGAACCTCCAGTCGCGTGGCGTAGCCGCCAGCATACATTCTCTATTATCTCCCTCTCTCATCCACGTCATGACGTCAGAAAAATATTCTTCCTCATCTAGCTATGTCAGCTCTATTTGGGGATGGGCTCCTCCAATCATTTTGCTTACATGGAAGAAAGAGAAGGTGAGGAGAGAGTACTATGTGTTCTTGAAGAGCTAGCTCGTAGAGCAAACGTGGGCAGCTCACTTTATTAATGATTTATTAATGAGAAAGACCGTGAGACCTAAGATGCTTTGAAAAACATGCTATAAAATAAACTAATGGAAAGGTAATCGTTTTGCTATTTTTTGTATGAGGTGGACAAATTTAGAGCTAGTGTACTAGCTTAACCATTGGAGGTGGCCTTATACGCCAAGTCAGTAGAAAAGAAGAAACATTTTATGGCTAGATACAAGCGAACACCACCGCTGCCTACTCATCATGAGCATCTCCATGCAGACCTCCGGATGCCACTAGCCTCATCCTACCTATCTTATCATGTTTTCTCCTTCGATTGAAGCTTGATGAACCAGGGCTGGACAAAATGCTCGTAACTCGTTAGCTCGCGGCTTGCAGTGGCTTCGCTCGGTGTAATTTACTAATGAGCCGAGCAGAATATTATACTTGTTAGTACGTATAACGAGCCACCTCGAGCTGGCTCACGAGCTTAACGAGCCGAACGCACCAGCAGGCCACCAGCCTGACATAGAGCCCAATAAACTCATCTGACTATTGAACTCCTCAACCCTAGACTTGACCTGGTTGGAGCCGGCCCTCCTCCAGTTCCTCGCGAGTCGCAACGCGATGCTCGTCCCCTTTCCGGCCTCCCCATTCTCGTCGCCCCTCCCCTAGTTCCTCGCGAGTCGCGATGCCCCTCCCCTCAATTCCCATCATGACACCCTCCCCCTCCCTCGACTCGCGCTGCCTCGCCATCTAGGCAACAGGGAGGCGACGCTAGGGACGATCACTGGCCCCCTGCAGCAGCAGGCGGTAGCACCTCTCCCGCCCGGCGCTCGGTCCCTTCGAGCCTCCTCCGAGCGGCGCACGGCCACGGGGAGGGCCGCTGAGTCTTCATGAAGCCATGGAGGACGAGGAGCACGAGCAGGCGCAATGCGCATGGAGGACGAGGAGCACGAGCAAGCTCTGCCGAATATTGTTCTGGAGCGCGTGCTGGACCGAGAGCCGAACCGAGCCAAGCTAGGTGATTGGGATACCGAGCCGATCCGAGCCGGCTCGTTATATCCATCCCTGGTGGACAGGTGAACGGACGTGAAAAGTCAAGGAGACAAGTGGACGTGCAGCAGCACGCGGCTCGGCAGTGAGGGACCCCGACACTGGACGGCTCCTCAGTGGCGGACACCGGAGCAGGACGGTGGGTCCCTGACTCCCTGTCCCTGTATGCACGCAGCTTAGGATTTAGTAGCATGGCTGGCCACCCGTTAAGTCTTGCGACAACTGAGAAGAACTTGATGCTATTGGTTTTCGTTGCGTAAGCATCTTTGAGGGTCTCGGTTTTTGCTCCGAAGGAGTTTAGCCTTGTATTGGAGGTAGAATTTCCTCATTTGGACGGCTAGTACCTGGTACCGTTGGCTCAGGCTTAACGATTATCCCGGAGTTCATGGTTTTTTTCTTTGATGGTGCCATGTAGATTTTTGTCGAGCTGAGAACACAGTGGGCGTATCTGTTAGGATCCGAAGGATATTTTTTCCAGATAAAAAAAGAAAAATAATATTCTAAATTAATGGAATAACCTTATATGCACTCTCAAAAATCTTCAAAAATCATCTCGGTTACAATAAAAGACGGGGGTATTTATACCCCTACCTTCGTTAAACAGTTCTACCTACCCGGAATATCTGTCGGATATTCGGATATTCCAGTTCCTAGGTCATTTCCGGACGTTTGCGTGTACAAATTATTCACTGCAAGATGATCATGCTACACATGTGACGGTGAAGGGTCCAGGTAACCTTCGCTCCTCCGCCCTGGATCTTAGCGTCAAAGATTGTACAACCTATTCCTTCATCATCCGGAGGTCGGTCTTAATCTCCAGCGTGCTGATTACAAGCCTAGGCAAGTGGTTCATCCTAGCACGAAGCTCACGGTGCAACCTTCGCTCATTCGGCTAGGCGCAAACCTTCGACCATCAGTGAAATTGACCGTCACTGACTGAAATCGACCGTCACCCTGCAAATCAAATTAACAGAACCGTGGAATACCTTTTGTAATACCCGAAAGCTTCGACGTAACCTTCGGCGAGGCCTCCTCTTGAGTGGTGATCCCCAAACAGCGGCCAGCAAGGAGATGCGGAGGAGCTGGTTCAGAGGCAGAGGAGTTCGTGTCTCTGTTCTGCTCCTTCCATCCCTTGCTTTGCTGCTTGCCTGCTTCTCATGTCTCGTTGCCGTACAAAGCCGAGGATGGCTTATGAGGTGCAGTGCTAAAGTAATTTTCTATGAACACTTACCCTCTGCTTGGTTTGACAATACTAACAGGAAAAATGTTGCTGCAAGATGTAGTTTTGAACAAACAGGCCTTAACAAGGAGACCTCTGCACAAGGATCGCCCTGCACACTATTCAGTGTGGGGTACCCACATAACATGGGATAAAGTTCAGCAATTCCCGTGCATTTCAAGCAGCAGCTTAAACAACGAAACACATGAGTATGCTGGACTGTTCGATTCTATGGCAAGTATCATCTGCGGTTATGTAAAGAAACACATCATGAAATGAAAGTGCTAGCTCCGCTTCCCTGGTGCTGGAGCAGAAACGAACTCAAACACATCATAGTTCAAAAGAAAAAAAAAAGGATAGAAAGCTGGAGCACGGAGCTCCAAATGCTACAAATTCTTCGGCTTGCAGTCTGGGGCTTGTCTTCTGCTCAGAATTCAAGGACTTCAGCTTCAACAAGGATAAATAAAGGACTGGAGCATGGAGCTCTATATGCTAAATTCTTCAGCTTGCGATCCGGGACTTGTTTTCTGCTTAAAATCTTGGACTTCCGCTTGAGTTCACTGGAGATTATCTTCAGAAAGTGCACGTTATACATTCTACCATGGTCACAATAGTCCATCATTTGCAGGTCTGGTAATAACAATCCTACAAGGAAGTGACACGTCATAGGGAGTTAGCAGCTTAGCATTAGGAGCTAGAATCATTGAAATCAATCATCAAGAGCACTAATGTTACAAACCTTGGTGACAACTTTCATCGGGTCCTCAATCTTCTATTTCAAGCACACCGGGCTCCTCGTTGCCCATTTTCGGGTCTTTGGTTCTGGTAGATCAAGCCATGATCATAGATGATATTAGAATTTATGCATATAATTCAACACGAAATTTAGAAAGTACTTATCAGATCCGGACCCAAACCCAAAGGACTGTGTACACAGCGTACATATCCTAGGATAGAGGATAGAATATGGTACACACTCTACATCTGTTGTAACTACTCATACCGTAGTAGAACTAGTTGGAAACAGTCAGAAACTACCCGAAAAGTACTCGGGTAGGACTTCTAAGCTCGTATCTGACTAGGATTTCTATGCAACTCTGTCCCCTCGGACTATATAAGACGGGACAGGGACCCTCCTCGAACAGGACCATGAGGGACAACTTGTACCTCATGCAAGAGATCACCCTGATCAACACTTAAGGCAATACAAAACACACAGGACATAGGGTATTATGCTTTCGGCGGCCCGAACCTATCTAAACTTTGTGTTCCTTGAACCTTTAGATCCTGATCTCGGCGACACCCTACCTACAAACTCACCGCCTCGGGGGCCTCGGTGGGCGTGGCGGAAAAACACTGACAGTACTCCTCCGTTCCAAATTTCAATTCGTTTTCATTTTTTTAGATACATAGTTTTTTATATGTATCTAGACATAGTGTACATATCGGTGCATAGAAAAATATATGTATCAAGAAAAGTCAAAATGAATTGTTATTTGGGACGGAGGTAGTATATATAAAGAAGAATACACTATGGTATTCAATAGTAAAAGTTTTAAAGGAAATTATTGTTCATGTAAAAAGGCAAAAGGAAAGTAAAGAAAACTACACTTACTCAAACTATATGCAATGAAGCTAGTGAATTTGCAGAGTAACGTCAGAACAAATGCCGCTTTAATTGGTTCTCTAAATGTAAGCTGATCCGAATCAGACGCTAAAAGGGAAATTAATCACAGAGTACTGTACTATCATATAGTATCAGTTCAAAGCACCGTGGGAAAAGTTAATTCACCAAGGCGATTGGATAAAAACTAATACCATCTGGCCGCATTAATTCTGTGATGGAATGCTTAATTTAATTTATGACTAGAGGAAGATGATGCTTAATTTAATTTATGACTAGAGGAAGATGATTGATTTTACACTATCCGAATTAGAAGTTACAACCATAGTCAAAAAAGTGAACAGCAAAGATCATCTTATATTTAAATTCCTTTGTAGGGACAACAAGAAAAAGAGATATAGAAGGAGTTAAAGGATGACTATAGTAAGTGCAGGATGCTGGTGCCTAAACTTACGTGTTTAGATACCCGAATATGTAATATCCCAAAGTTAACGGATTTAGGTGACACAAGTCCATATAAATATACTAAAGGTATTAGTGGTGAAGATAATGTAGGAGTATGTATTACCAATGGACAGCTAGAGGTTCTGAACACCGTGCTCGTAAAATTTTTATCACTAAATCATATCCCATCTTGTAATAACTAACAGAATGTTTAAGTGGAGAGTTGCATTTTGGACAACACCAATTGGGCTTCTGATCATTTCGTTAAAGGAAACAAGGAAACTGGAGATTACCAAGCACACTTTCTGTTCAAGTGAACACGCATACAACCATGCATTAGTGTGCCTATTTCCGATCTTGCCCATATTTAATACAGTGGTTATCTATTGGAGGTAGGGTTTTCTCGTTTGGGCGGTTAGTGGTTGGTGCCGCTGGATGGGCCGGCCGGCGTGCTTGAAACTGCAACGGAGACCGTCGTGGGCGCATCCTGCGGCAGAGTAGAGGTCGAGGAAGGCGTGGAAGACGCGCTGGGGGTTCTGACTCCTGGGTGAGGACCAGCGCCGAACACCCTGCAGGCGGCGTGGCAGTGCTGCAGCGTCGCGGTGCTGGAGGCGCCGACGAGGTTGTTGATGATGTCCGTGGCTCTCGATTTGACTACTACGAGAACCAACTCTTGAGCTCGCGTGCTTGATAGTTTGGACGCAGCCAGAGGAGAATTCGGGGAGAATTTAGATCAGAGGTTGCCAGTAGGCCGCAAGCAAGGAGATACAGAGGAGCTGGGTTCAGAGGCAGAGGAGTTCGTGTCTCTCTGTTCTGTTCCTTCCATCCCCTGCTTTGCTGCTTAACAACGAGACCTCTGCACAGAATCACCCTGCACACCATTCAGCATCAGATACGCACATAACATGGGATATTTAGCAATTTAAGTGCATTTCAAGCAGCACTTAAACAACGGCTTGATGTACAACAACATGAGTATCTTCAGCGGTGTATGAAAAGAAAGTGCTAGCTGTGTTTCGCTTGTGCTGGAGCAGACACTGAACTCAAGCTCATCATAGTTCAAAAGAAAAGAAAATGAAGGATAACAAACTGGAGCATGGAGCTCTAAATGCTACAAATTCTTCAGCTTGCAGTCTATGACTTGTTTCTGCTCAAAATCAAGGACTTGGACTTGACTTCACTGGAGATTATCTTCAGAAAGTGTAGGTAATATATTCTACCACGGTTACAATAATCCATCATTTGCAGGTCTGGTAACAACGATCCTACAAGGAAGTCACACCTCATAGGGAGTCAGCATTAGGAGTTAGTATCATTTGAAGTCAATCATCGAGAACACTAGTATTACAAACCTTGGTGATAACTTTCATCAAGCCCTTGATCTGCTATTTCAATCACTGTCACTCTCCTCGTCATAGGAACACGGGAACAATCTCGTCGCAGCCTTGTCGACCAGCCTCCTGATTGCACGTATCAGAGTCTTTGGTTCTGGCAGATGAGGCCGTAATGATAGATGAATCAGAAAATAAATCAGAAATAGATATAAAAATAAAGAATATAAAAGAAAAAAAAAAAAAAATAAAAGGAAAGTATTATGTAAAGAGACAAAAACCATGTAAACAAAACTACACTTATATCCAATGGAGCCAATGGTAGGATCGCAAATCGTAGGATCATACCTGCTAGGATTTATCGTAGACTCCACTGAATAGAATCATAGAATCAACCCAAGGAACAAAGATTGTAAAGTCATCATAAAATCGCATGAGAGAATTCTGATTTTAACAACAAGGAATGGAGCTAGTGACTTTGCAAAGAAACAAACTGTAAGATGATTGATTTTACACTATCCGAATTAACAATTACCACCAAGGTAACAAACTGAACAGCAAAGATCATCTTACAGTTCAATTCCTCTGTACGGACCCAAAAAGAGATAGATTGGTGCCTAAACTTGTTGATCCAGGTGTACCTGTTTACATGCCCCTAATGTGCAACATCCGGCAGTTAATGGATTTAGGTGAAACAAGTGCACATAAATATAGGTATTACTGGTGCATTGTCCTCGATATAATGTATATATCATCAATGTTTGCCTTTAGGTTTTAAACACCACACTCGCAAAGTTTTTATCACTGAAGCCTACCGCTGTACCATATCTTGTAATAACTAACAGAATGTTTAAGTGGAGAGTTGCGTTTCAGACAACACCAATTGAGCTCCTGATCATTTTGTTAAAAGAAACAAGGAACTGGATATTACCTTCGTAACAGGCATCTATATGTTTCACCTCGAGGCAATCCAAACAGCTCTGAAGGCCCGGCGGAAATGACTTTATACCATCACAATCTTGAATCTGAAGAACTCTAAGAGATGAGTATGCTTGAGGCCCATCCAGTAAGGATACCAGGCTTTTGCAACCATAAAGCATGAGTACTTCCAGCGACCACAGCTCTCCTATCCAAGATTCCAGTGATTCCAACCGACTACATGAAATAATATTTAATTTTTGGACGACATCTAGCTTTCCTGATAGGGATTGTAGATTGCCGCAGCTATAAATGTCCAAGATCTTGATAGACGAAGGAAGATTGGCAACCTCTGACAAACAATCGCATCTCCATATACTTAGAGATTCTAGGCATGGAAGGGAGCGATGGTTGGCTGCTGATGACAGCTTCAGTACAGCTGTAGACGCCGTGGCCTCACTACCGCAAGACCCTGGAATTAATGATGACGTGTCCGGCTGTACGACACCTTCTCCACCCACCAGCGTCACATACTCATGCTGACCGAATATGATGGACTTGATATTATCACTACAGCTAGCAATATGTAATGTCTTGAGAGATGCCGGCAGGTTGGGGACCAATACCAAAGATGTGCAACCATTTATCCATAGAGATTCCAGACGTGGCAGGAGTCCACCCCGTTCTGGAGCAGATTGCCCGTCAGAAGCTTGTGTGTGTACTGTCAGTTTGCTGCAACTCCAAATCGATAACCTCCTTAGGGATACCAGGACCTGGAACACGTTTTCTGGCCAGTAGACAAGAGCATCGCAATCCCAAATTCTAAGATCTACTAGCCGTGCAAAACATGTCCACAACGCTAGTGCATTTGAGTGGGAGGAAAACAAAAGGTCGCACCTAGTTAACATCATAGCTGCCAGGGGGAGTTCTTGATTGCATTTCTGCTGACATGCAGCAATATTGTTTCCGTGTCATCGGGAGACACATCCAGACGCAGCCTGGACAGTGAAGGAATGCATCTGCTAGCTGCCTGCAGGGATATTTGTTGACCATGTCCACGCGCACTGATGGCTAATTCACTTAGCTTCGGTGCTTCAGGTAGATCAGTCAACTTCGGGCAGACATTAATTTTCAACTCCTCCAGCAGAGGAAATGTTACCTTTTCTCCTGGAGTTCCTTCGACGGCTCCCCATCACTCAAGGGCCGACAAACCAGATAACTCTAGTTTCCGTAGTGCTGGAAATGCAGAGCGACAACACACGGTTTCAGCTCCTCCAAATGATTGTTCAACCAATAATGACCCTATCGGTAGTGTAGCCAGGCTTGCACAAGACAAGATGTACAGTTCCTCGAGCCGAGGAAATGTTACCCCTTCTACTAGAGTTCCTTCGACTACCTCCCATCTATCAAACATATTCAAAGAAAATAACGTCCTGTTCCTCAATGCTGGAAATGCGGAGCGGCGCTTAGTGTCAACTCCGCCAGACGATTCCGTAATCACTGATGCTGCTTTTGGTAGTGCAGTCAAACTTCCACACTCATGAATCTCCAGCTTCTCAACCTTGGGAAATATCGTCTCTTCTCCTTGTACCACATCTGTGTCCAGCCATGCCTCAACGTTTGGCATCTCAACCAAGGTAAGCACCTTCAGTTTCTGAAATATGACGGCTGTTGTAGCGCCGCTGCACAAACAATGTAAACTTTCCAATCCTTTTAGGTGAAGAATTTCCAGAGCTGGTAACTGCCAGAGTGCAGGAAGCTTCTCGAGCTTTTTGCAACCAGATAACTTAAGCTCCACCATGCCATTCAAAATATCCATCCACGTTGGAAAAGTACTGCTCCCACAGGAATATATCCCTAGGACCTTCAGCCCATCATGAGGTTTGAGACCTTCCACCACCTCTTCGTGATTATTATTTTGTGCTTCCTGATCACCATCAGTCCATATTAACTCCAGTTTAGTTAATTTTTTCTTGTTTCCAAGACCTGCTGCTTGCGCACCATTTGCTCCTGTGACATTTTCGAGCTGTCTTAGCTCTAGTCTACCACCGAGGTCCAAATCCTGCAGCTCTCTCACATTACTGCAACCGGAGTCAGTATCTGCTATAAAGCATGCAAGTGTCTGTAGGGAAGTGAGGTGTCCGAGCCCTCCGGGCATGCTTTTCAACTTTCTACATCCGTGAGTGTAGAGGTGACGGAGGGAAGTCAAATACTTCAGTTCCTTTGGAAGTCGCTGAAGATCAGCACAATTAGAAAGGTCCAGTGTTTGCAGATGATATAGGATGCTAATGTCTTCAGGAAGTGCTTCAATATCACTTTTTGAGAGATCAAGATACCTCAGGTGATGAAGATATTTCAGCCTTAGGAATGAACTTTGCTGGACCTTTAATGCTCTCACAGAACTGCAATTCGATAACTTTTGAAAACCTCTTCCAGGTTTCTTTCCCCCAAAAATCAGTGTTTGGAAAGTTGGAGACCCCTTTGCTAGGGAAGCATTCAGAATAGTTTCTGCTCTATTAACTGACAGAAATAAATGACAAGCGGAATATGGAAAGTCCTCACTTTTACTCAGTTTTGTAGCTATAGTAGCGCACTCGTTTCCCATAGAATCCATTGTAACATCATGCATAAGGTCATGGATCTTACAAGTAATTCTGGAGACCTCGGTATGATTGAACTGAAATGGGATTCCCTTCACATCTTGAAAAAAAGATCTTGCTGCCAACTCAACGAAAATATTTTTACCAGTAATTTCAGGACGTTCTCCTTGTTTCTCTAGGATAAAACCATTAGCCATCCACAATTGGATCAGCATTTCCACATCAATCTCATAATCCTTTGGAAACATAGCACAGAAAGCAAAGCACTGCATCATATGTGATGGCAAGCCATTGTAACTGAGCTTGAGTACTGGTAAAATTTTATTTTCCTCATCACAAATCGAGCTTCTTCTTAATACAGACTTCCATTCTTCCTCGGTGGTCTTGGTACGCCCAATGCTGTAGCAGCCAAAGGAGAGCCAGCACATCTCTTGGCAACTTGTCGGACCATTTTAACTAGTTCACCAGGCCACTCCTCTTCTTTTGAACTGAATGCTCTTGTCTTGATAATTTTCTCTATGAAGTATGCACCCAAGCTTTCAAGTTTATAGGCTCCTTCAGTTTTACCCATCATTAGTTTAGCAACAGCTTCATCACGAGTTGTTGTCAGCACTGAGCTACCGCTGCCACCATGCTGAAGGTAGGACTTAAGCCTTTCCCACTTGTGCTCATCACGGTTCCATACATCATCCGATACGAGTAGGTACCTCTTCCCACTCACTGCATTTTGAAGCTTCTCCAATGCTGAGCAACCAGTTGGTTTACAACCATTCTCTTTCAGTATTCTATCAGCCACGGAATCCACCTCAAAGTTATCAGAGACGCACACCCAAAGCCGCAACTGGAAATGCTTCTTGATTTCAGGGTCATTGTAAATGAGCTGCGCTAAGGTGGTCTTGCCCAACCCTCCCATTCCGACGACGGGAATGACAGTGGGATCCGAGCTGCTAGCTTGAGCAAGTAATCTATCAACAACATCCTTCATCTCTCGGGCTCTTGATTCTTTGGCAATGTTCACAGGGTCGACGATAACAGAATTATTCTGCCTCAAGTAATTTATGGGCTCTGGTGACCCTGGTTTGAACATGAACCTAAAGCCATTCATCTCTTTGATGAGGTCATCAATTTCTTGCAAGATCATACGGAGCTTGTTTGCCATCCTGTAACGGAAAACAATACGGTTGTGAGTAGGGAAGAGCTTTATTACATCCATGCTGAGGTCCTTGTAGCGGCCCTCCTCCTTGGCTTTGCGGCGCAGCGCCTCGTACTTGAACTCATCGAGGACATCATTCGCTTGGTAGGTCACCTTCCGGACCTTCTCCAGCCAAGCTTTCGCTCCTTCTCTCTTGGCTGCTGCCTGTTCCTCGGCGTCGATCATGACGTCCATGATGTGCAACAACTTGCGCTTGAGGACCTCGTGCTGCTTGTCCATGCCCTCCATCACCTTGTACTGGTCCAGGAGGTAGCTGGAGGCCTTCTCCTTCACCATGGACACCAGTGGCCCGACCACCATGGTGGCCAGTACCTCAGCCATGGCTACGCCTGGAGCTCCAAATCACAACACAAGTAGACACAGATGCGGTATGGAGAGAGTGAAGCCAGGCAATAATTGGTTTCAGAAGCTAGAAACTGCTATTTGTACGGGATGGTGGACGATTCACCTTCCAGCTGGAGTACCCTGCAACTGTCCTAACACTCTGTTCTCCTGTCAAGCTGACACAGCCCAGTAGTCCACTGCCCACCGCTTTTTCCTATAACAAATCCCAATTATCATTCAAAATTCCAATAATAAATCATTATGAAGCGGGACGTGACACCATTTTCTTCTTGACGCACATAAAAAATCTCAACCTTTGATTAGAACCGAAAAAAATATAAATAATGACCAAATGATTCAAGATTTTTTACACCAAGCTCACTTTCTGTACGTGAAATACTTTTGTAATGTCCGAAAGCTTCGACGTAACCTTCCGCGAGGCCTCCTCTTGGGTGGCGATCCCCAACAGCGGCCAGCAAGGAGATGCAGAGGAGCTGGGTTCAGAGGCAGAGGAGTTCGTGTCTCTGTTCTGCCCCTTCCATCCCGTGCTTTGCTGCTTGCCTGCTTCTCATGTCTCGTGGCCGTACAGAGCAGAGGATGGCTTATGAGGTGCAGTGCTAAAGTAATTTTCTATGAACACTTACCCTCTGCTTGGTTTGACAATACTAACAGGAGAAATGTTGCTGCAAGATGTAGTTTTGAACAAACAGGCCTTAACAAGGAGACCTCTGCACAAGGATCGCGCTGCACACCATTCAGTGTCGGGTGCCCACATAACATGGGATAAAGTTCAGCAATTCCCGTGCATTTCAAGCAGCAGCTTAAACAACGAAACACATGAGTATGCTGGACTGTTCGATTCTATGGCAAGTATCATCTGCGGTTATGTAAAGAAACACATCATGAAATGAAAGTGGTAGCTCCGCTTCCCTGGTGCTGGAGCAGAAACGAACTCAAACACATCATAGTTCAAAAGAAAAAAAAAAGGATAGAAAGCTGGAGCACGGAGCTCCAAATGCTACAAATTCTTCAGCTTGCAGTTTGGGGCTTGTCTTCTGCTCAGAATTCAAGGACTTCAGCTTCAACAAGGATAAATAAAGGACTGGAGCATGGAGCTCTATACGCTAAATTCTTCAGCTTGCAATCCGGGACTTGTTTCCTGCTTAAAATCTTGGACTTCCGCTTGAGTTCACTGGAGATTATCTTCAGAAAGTGCATGTTATACATTCTACCATGGTCACAATAGTCCATCATTTGCAGGTCTGGTAGTAACGATCCTACAAGGAAGTGACACGTCATAGGGAGTTAGCAGCTTAGCATTAGGAGCTAGAATCATTGAAATCAATCATCATGACGTCATGACGTCAGAAAAATATTCTTCCTCATCTAGCTATGTCAGCTCTATTTGGGGATGCTATTAGGGCTCCTCCAATCATTTTGCTTACATGGTAAAAAGTCTCAACCTTTGATTAGAACCGAAACAAATATAAATAATGACCAAATGATTGAAGATTTTTTTTACACCAAGCTCACTTTCTGTGCAAGTAAACACGCATACAACCATGCATTGGAAAAAAAATGGATCCACAGTGCTCCCTCTTTTTTCTGAAATTCTGGATGTTTTAGACATTATCTCGCGTACGTATCATGGAGTGATTTATTAGTGTGCCTATTTCCGATCTTGCCCATATTTAATACAGTGGTTATCTATTGCTATTTGCTTGTCAAATACGCTGGCGAGCTGTGAAGGACTTGTAGACGACGGGCCACACGCAGGAGACGAATGGGCACGCGGTGCTGGTTTAATGTCACTAGCAGCGCTAATAAGTAGAGAATGCAGACAGGCTGGACTAATCAACAAAACTGGCCGATTATTCCATTCCAACTATGAAATTTTTCGACAGGGATGTAAGTTAAGCAGGTTACCTGAAATTTTTCTACAAGGAACTATAGTATGCAAACTAAATTGACTGTAATTTCAAACGAATATATGCAAAATTGTGAGAATTATAGCATCCTTGGGGGAAAAGGAAAGAAAATTCATGAGGAGCTGGTAGAAGAGGTCAAGGGAGTACACGTTGTCCTTTTTGGCGAAGTAGATGGGGGCGGGGCCGGGGATGCGGTCAAGCGCGGCGTTCCTCTGGGGTAGGCCGCATAGCTCCATCAGGCGTGTCGGGCACGTCGTGGTGGGAGGCGAGGTCATGGGTACATGACCCCACATCCTGGAGCAGCGTGGTGGTGCACGAGCAGGAAGAGGACGGCGACAAAGTCGAGGAGGAAATTTCATTCAATCTACATAAAATTCTCACCCTCGATTTGAATAGAAAGAAATATGAATAGTGACCACAAATAATTAAAGAAAATTTTAAAGCACCAAGCGAAAAGTCATACAATCATCGAAAAAAACTGGATCCACAGTACTCCCCATGATTTCAAAAATCCAGACACGTGCTTGACTTATAAATTGCAATGGTAACCAGCATATAAAGATTAAGGCATGACAATGATAGCTCGAAGATGCATCCATGTTGCAGCCATAAGCAGCAATAATACAAAAATCTAGATGTTTTAGACATTGTTGTATCACGTGCTGATTTATTAGGGTGCCTATTTTGAGACGAAATTTAAGGCAAGAGCCAAACCTCGTCATTCATGGTGGATAGGAGCCGGTATTGTAACAACTCATCCCTTCATTTGTTTTATCAATTCAGAAAAGGAACTATGGAATGCGAATTAAATTGACTGTAATTTTGTACAGAAGAATTAATGCCGACAGGCTGTACTAGTCACCTTAACTGACCGATTATTCCATTACATGCTATATGAAAATTTTCGACAGGGACGTAAGCTAAGCAGGTTACCAGAGATTTTCCATTAAGGAATTATGGAATGCGAATTAAATTGACTGTGATTTCAAACGAATATATGCAAACATGTGAGAATTGCAGCATCATTGGGCGGAAGAGAGAGGGGGAAAAAAAGGAAAAATCATGAGGGTTGGGATGTCCCTGTCGATTTACCTTACGCTGCGGAGCTGGTAGAAGAGGTCAATGGAGTACACCCTGTCCTCGCCGGCGAAGTAGACGAGGCCAGGGGAACGCGGTGCTGCTCGATGCGGCCGAGCGCCGCATTCCCCTGGCGCGGGCCGCGCCGCTCCACCGGGGTCGCGGGTCGCGGCGGGAGGCGAGGCGGGTCCGCGGGGCAGCGCACGGGCGCTCGACGACGAGCCGGAGCGGCGGCGGGCGGGACGAGAAGGTCAGCACTGCGACAGCCATGGCTTCCGGATTTTGGAGGAAGGGGAAGGAGGCGGACTTGTCAGTGTTCACATCGATGGCGAGCTCCTCGTCCGTGGCTCTCGATTTGTCCATGAGAACCAACTGTTGAGCTCGTGTGCTCGATAGTTTCAACACAACCAGAGGAGGTAGCCGGTAGGCAGGAAGCAAGGAGGTTCAGAGGAGCTGGGTTCGGAGGCAGGGGAGCTCGTGTCTCCGTTCTGTCCAATCCCCTGCTGCATAGTAAAATGCCTCAACAACTGTGATTTGGATCTCACGCGATACAATTAGTAAATTAGTAAGTAGTAAGTTTAAAGATTTAAATGTGTATTTTGAAAGTTGGGAACCAGGGTGACACCTCGAGCTAAGTTCAAGGGCCGGCGGTGCATTTTACTCCCCTACTGCGGCTAGAGCCAACTTCAAGGGCCGGCGGTGCATTTTACTCCCCTACTGCGGCTAGTCTGCTACTTCTCATGTCTGTGGCCCAGCCCATACAGAGCATATGGCAGCTGCCAAGTGCTAACTATGGCTATGGAAAGTAATTTTTGTTTGGGCACTTGCCTTCTGCTTTGTCTTACAGTACGATAATTTCTCGTGTATCCATTGCAGTCACCATTCTTTTCAATTCAATATTTCCATTGCAGCATTGCCAGGAGAAAACAGAGCTTGACAAACGGTACCTGTGCACAACAGCACAAGACCGTGCTATCCAAAGCCTTGCAGGATCACCCTGAACACCGTTCAGTATTAGGTACCCACATAACATGGAATTGGGACAAAGTTCAGCACTTTCAGTGCATATCAAGCAGCAGCTTAAACAACAGCCTGTCGAACAACAACATGAACATGTTCGACTATTGATTTGGCAATTATCTTCTGCAGTCATGTAGAAAAAGCACATCACGAAATGGAAGCCCTAGCTGTGTTTCGCTTGTGCTGGAGCAGGCACGAATTCAAACACGTCACAGTTCAAAAGAAAAGAGAAGGATAAAAAGCTGGATCATGGAGCTCGGTATTCTATAATTCTTCGGATTGAACTCTGGGACTTGTTTTTCTGCTCAAAATAAAGGACTTCAGCTTGCAGAAGGATAAAGGACTCGAGTACGGAGCTCCATGTGCTAAATTCTTCAGCTTGCGTTCTGGGACTTGTTTGCTGCTTAAAATCTTGGACTTCCGATGGAGTTCACTGGAGATTATCTTCAGTAAATGTATGTTATACCTTCTACCACGGTCACAGGTCTGGTAATAACGATCCTACAAGGAAGTCACACCTCATAGGGAGTCAGCATTATTAGAAGATACAATCATTTGAAATCAATCATGAAGAACACTAATATTACAAACCTTGGTGATATCCCCTCAAAAAGAAAAACTGATGGTAACTTTCTTTATTAGGTCCTCAATCTGCTATTTCGAGCACGCCAGCGTCCTAATTGCACGTTTCCAAGTCGTTTCTGGCAGATCAGGCCGTGATCATATAGATGATGTTAGAATTTATGCATTCAAATCAACAAGAAATTAGAAAGTACATATACAGGAGAAAGTGCAAATAAATACAGGAATTAGTTGTGCATTGTTCTCGATACAATGTATATATCATCAACGGTTGGCTAGAGGTTCTAAACACCACGCTCACAAAGTTTTTATCACTAAATCATACCACATCTTGTAATAACTAACAGAATCTTTTAAGTGGAGAGTTGCGTTTTATACAACATCAATTGAGCTCCTGATTATTTTGTTAAAAGAAACAAGCTGGAAACTGGAGATTACCTTCGTAACGGGCATCTAGATGTTTCTCCTCGAGGCAATCCAAACGGCTCCGTAGGCTCCGCGGAAGCAACTTTATACCATCACAATCTTGAATCTGAAGAACTCTAAGAGATGAGTATGCTTGAGGCCCATCCGGTAAGGACACCAGGCTTCTGCAATGAAGAAGCCTGAGTTCTTCCAGAGATCGGAGCTCTCCTACGCAAGATTCCAGTGACTCCAACCGTCTACATGAGGTAATATTTAATTTTTGGACGACATCTAGCTTTCCTAATAGGGATTGAAGGTTGCCGCAGCCAAAAATGTCCAAGGTCTTGATAGACGGAGGAAGATTGGCAACCTCTGACAAACGATCGCAACTCTGTATACTTAGAGATTCTAGGCATGGAAGGGAGCGATGGTTGTCTGCTGATGATAGCTTCAGTACAGCTGTAGACGCCGTGGCCTCACTACCGTTGTACAACTCTGTATACTCATGCTGACCGAATATGATGAACTTGATATTATCACCGCATACAGCAATTTCTAATGTCTTGAGAGATGCCGGCAGGTTTGGGACCTCCACCAAAGATGTGCAACCACTTATCTGTAGAGATTCCAGACGTGGCGGGAGTCCACCCCGTTCTGGAGCAGATTGCCTGTCAGAAGCTTGTGTGTGTCCTGTCAGTTTGCTGCAGCTCCAAATCGATAACCTCCTTAGGGATACCAGGACCTGGAACACGTTTTCTGGCCAGTAGACAAGAGCGTCGCAATTCAAAATTGTCAAATCTACAAGCCGTGCAAAACATGTCCACAACGCTAGTGCATCTGGGTGGGAGGAGAACAAAAGGTCGCACCTAGTTAGCCTCATAGCTGCCAGGGGGAGTTCATGATCCCATTTCTGCTTGACATGCAGCAATGTTGTTTCCGTGTCATCGGGTGACACATCCAGACGCAGACTGGACAGCGAAGGAATGCATCTGCTAGCTGCCTGCAGGGATATTTGTTGACCACCTCCTTCTATGGCTAATTTACCTAGCCTGGGTGTTTCAGGGAGACCAGTCAACTTCGGGCAGGCAATAATTTCCAAGTCCTCCAGCAGAGGAAATGTTACCTCTTCTCCTGGAGTTCCTTCGGCTGCCTCCCATCTATCAAACATATTCAAATATCTTAACGTCATGTTCCTCAATGCTGGAAATGCGGAGCGGAACTTAGTGTCAACTCCGCCAGACGATTCCGTAATCACCGATGCTGCTTTTGGTAGTGCAGTCAAACTTCCACACGCGCGGATCTCCAGCTCCTCAACCTCGGGAAATATTGGCCCTTCTCCTTGTACCACATCTGTGTCCAGCCATGCCTCAAATTTTGGCATCTCAACCAAGGTAAGCACCTTCAGTTTCTGAAATGTGACGGCTGTAGCAGCGCCGCTACACAAACAATGTAAACTTTCCAATCCTTTCAGGTGAAGAATTTCCAGAGCTGGTAATTGCCAGAGTGCAGGAAGCTTCTCGAGCTTTTTGCAACCAGATAACTTAAGCTCCACCATGCCATTCAACATATCCATCCACGTTGGAAAAGTACTGCTCCCACAGGAATATATCCTCAGGACCTTCAGCCCATCATGAGGTTTGAGACCTTCCACCACCTCTTCGTGATTATTATTTTGTGCTTCCTGATCACCATCAGTCCATCTTAACTCCAGTTCAGTCAATTTTTTCTTGTTTCCAAGACCTGCCGCTTGCGCACCATTTGCTCCTGTGACATTTTCAAGCTGTCTTAGCTCTAGTCTACCACCGAGGTCCAAATCCTGCAGCTCTCTCACATTACTGCAACTGGAGTCGGTACCTGCTACAAAGCATGTAAGTGTCTGTAGGGAAGTGAGGTGTCCGAGCCCTCCGGGCATGCTTTTCAACTTTCTACATCCGTGAGTATAGAGGTGACGGAGGGAAGTCAAATACTTCAGTTTCTTTGGAAGTCGCTGAAGATCACCACAATAAGAAAGGTCCAGTGTTTGTAGATGATATAGGATGCTAATGTCTTCAGGGAGTGCTTCAATGTCACTTTCTGAGAGATCAAGATACCTCAGGTGATGAAGATATTTTGGCCTCAGGAATGAACCTCGTTTGATCTTTAAAGCTCTGATAGAGTTGTATTTTGATAAGATCTTCAAATCTTCTTTTACATATCCATCACATATCAATGTTTGGAAAGCTGGAGATTCTTTCTCTACGGAAGCATTCAGAAGATTTTCTGGTTGACGCACTGATAAATACAAATGACGAGCAGAATGAAGAGCATACTCACTTTGGCTCGGGTGTGTAGCTATTGCGGCACATTCTTTAACCATAGAAGATTCTGCAACATCATGCATAAGGTCGTGGATCTTACAAGTAATTTTAGAACAATACGTATACTTGATCCGTCCAAAAGTATCATATTTTTGTTCAAATGGGACACTCTTCAGATCCTGATAAAATGACCTCGACTTCAGCTCATTGAAAATTTTTTCTCCAATGGTTTCAGGACACACTCCTGGTTGCTCTGGGATAAAACCATTGGCCATCCATAGGTGGATTAGACTTTGCACATCAATCTCATAATCCTTGGGAAACATAGCACAGAAAGCAAAGCATTGCCGCATATATGATGGCAAGCAATTGTAACTCGATTTAAGTACTGGTAAAATTTTATTTTCCTCATCCCAAATCGAGCTTCTTCTTAATACAGACTTCCATTCTTCCTCGGTGGTCTTGGTACGCAGTACAGAGCCCAATGCTGTAGCAGCCAAAGGAGAGCCAGCACATCTCTTGGCAACTTGTCCGACCATTTTAACTAGTTCACCAGGCCACTCCTCTTCTTTTGAACTGAATGCTCGTGTCTTGAAAATTTTCTCTATGAAGTATGCACCCAAGCTTTCAAGTTTATAGGCTCCTTCAGTTTTACCCATCATTAGTTTAGCAACTGCTTCATCACGAGTTGTTGTCAGCACTGAGCTACCGCTGCCACCATGCTGGAGGTAGGACTTAAGCCTTTCCCACTTGTGCTCATCACGGTTCCATACATCATCCAATACGAGTAGGTACCTCTTCCCACTCACTGCATTTTGAAGCTTCTCCAATGCTGAGCAACCAGTTGGTTTACAACCATTCTCTTTCAGTATTCTATCAGCCAAGAAATCCACCTCAAAGTTATCAGAGACACACACCCAAAGCCGCAACTGGAAATGCTTCTTGATTTCAGGGTCATTGTAAATGAGCTGCGCTAAGGTGGTCTTGCCCAACCCTCCCATTCCGACGATGGGAAGGACCGTGAGATCCGAGCTGCTAGCTTGGGCAAGTAATCTATCAACAACATCCTTCTTCTCTCGGGCTCTTGATTCTTTGGCAATGTTCCCAGGGTCGACGATATCAGAATTATAATACCTTAAGTAATTTGTGGGCTCTGGCTGCCTTGGTTTGAATTTGAAACTAATTGCAGGCATCTCGGCGACGAGGACTTCAATTTCTTTCAAGATCACGCGGAGCTTGTTTGCCATCCTGTGACGGAAAACAATACGGTTGTGAGTAGGGAAGAGCTTTATTACATCTATGCCGAGGTTGTGGCCCTCCTTCTCGGCTTTGCAGCGCAGCGCCTCGTAGTTGAACTCGTCGAGGACATCATTCGCCTGGTAGGCAACCTTCCGAACATCCTTTAGCCAAACTTTCGCCCCTTCTCTCTCCTCGGCGTCGGTGGCTGCTGCCTGCTCCTGGGCGTCGGTGATGACGTCCAGGATGGCCGGCAGCTTGCGCTTGAGGAGCCTGTGTTGCTCCTCCATGCCCTCCATCACCTTGTACTGGTCCAGGAGGTAGCTGGAGGCCTTCCCCTTCACCATGGACACCAGCGGCTCGACCACCATGATGGTGGCCAGTACCTCAGCCATGGCTACGCCTGGAGCTCCAAAACACAACACAAGGAAACACAGATGCGGTATGGAGAGAGCTAGCTGGTGAAGCCAAGCAATAGTTGGTTTCAGTAGCTAGAAATCAATATGTAGCAAGAGCTGATATCAGGAAAGGGTGGTGGACGTACCCTTTCCAGCTGGAGTTGTCCTTACACTGACACTGCCCCAGTGCCCACCAGTAGTTGTCCACTTTGTGTAGCGACTGTCATTATCATTCACAGAATTATGAAGCGGGACGTGAGACCATTTTCTTCCTGCAGTACGTAAAAAATCTCAACCTTTGATTTGAACCGAAACAAATATAAGTAATGACCAAATGATTCAAGAATTTTTTACACCAGGCTCACTTTCTGTACAAGTGAACACGCATACAACCATGCATTGGAAAAAAAATGGATGCACAGTGCTCCCTCTGTTTCCAAAATTCTGTACGTTTTAGACATTACGTATCATGCATGGAGTGATTTATTCCATTGCATGCCATGAAATTTTTCGACAGGGATGTAAGTTGAGCAGGTTACGTGAAAGTTCCACTAAGAAATTATAGTATGCAAACTAAATTGACTGTAATTTGAAACGAATATATACGGATAGGAGAGGACAAGAAAAGACGAGAAAAAGAAAAGAAAAAGGGTAGGCCAGTCGGGTCGTCATGGCATCACATGGAAGTGAGATAAAGAAAAGACGTGAGGTCCACTCAATGCTATTACTTTGCTCCTGCCCATAGATCATA
This sequence comes from Panicum hallii, assembly GCF_002211085.1. Lineage (NCBI taxonomy): Eukaryota > Viridiplantae > Streptophyta > Magnoliopsida > Poales > Poaceae > Panicum > Panicum hallii. The sequence continues at coordinate 3,706,016 of NC_038043.1, read as the reverse complement.
TCACCTCCTTCACTCCAAATGCAAAGCATATCAGAGGGCAGAGGCTGAGAAAAAGGAACCTCCAGTCGCGTGGCGTATCCACCAGCATACATTCTCTCTTTATCTCCCTCTCTCATCCACGTCATGAGATTAGGATTGGGATTGGGATACCGAGCCTGGTGGACAGGTGAACGGACGTGAAAAGTCAAGGAGACAAGTGGACGTGCAGCAGCAGACGGCTCGGCAGTGAGGGACCCCGACACTGGACGGCTCCTCAGTGGCGGACCAGGCAGCAGGACGGTGGGTCCCTGACACCCTGTCCCTGTATGCACGCAGATTAGGATTTAGTAGCATGGCTGGCCACCCGTTAAGTCTTGCGACAACTGAGAAGAACTTGATGCTATTGGTTTTCGTCGCATAAGTATCTTTGAGGGTCTCGGTTTTTGCTCCGGAGGAGTTTAGCATTGTATCGGAGGTAGGGTTTTCGTTGTTTGGGCGGCTAGTGCTTGGTGCCGCTGGTGCAGGCTCAGCAATTGTCCCGGAGTTCACAGTCTTCTTCTTTGGTGGTGCCATCGTAGGTTCTTGTCGAGCGGAGAACACAGTGGGCATATCTGTTGGGATCCGAAAGATATTTTTCCCAAATAAAAAAGTGGAAAATGATGTTAGAAACCGAATACGACACAAAATAGATCAAACACAGAGAAGACACGGGTTTAACGTGGAAAACCCCTCCAACACGAAGGGGAAAAACTACGGGCGCCGACCGGCAAACAATCTCACTATTTTCGGGGTGTTTACAGAACGCAGGAGATTTACAATGAGATAACTATCTCCTGCGGCTTACAAGTATATTTATAGAGGTGGAACCCTAAACCGAGTAGGGAACGATCCGTACCGGCTATGAAAACTTGGCCTTCTCTAAACCGAGTAGGGAACGATCCGTACCGGCTACGAAAACTTGGCCTTCGGAATTTGGATCACATATCAACAAACTCCACCTTGAGACAAATTTCTTGCACCATCATAATAGCAAACTCCATCTCAAACAATACATCATCATCTTGCCGGCGCCAACAGCCACTAGGGGCTAATTTGTAATACCAACTAAGCTTGAGCATAGCTCAAACTTAGCAACAGGAACATGCTTTGTCATCATATCAGCAGGATTATCATGAGTACTGATCTTGCAAAACTTCACCAAACCTTTTTCAATGACATCACGAACGAAGTGATAGCGAACATCAATATGCTTGGATTTCTCCGTAATCATCTGATCTTTGGTGAGATAAATAGCACTCTGACTGTCACAATGAATGGTAATGCAAGACTTAATTCCACATAGCTCTGAATATATACCTTTCAACCATAAAGCTTCCTTAGCAGCTTCTGCAACCGCCATATACTCAACTTCTGTGGTAGACATAGCAACAGTAGCCTGTAAACAAGCTTTCCAGCTCACAGCACAATCTCCAACAGTAAAGACATAACCTGAAAGTGATCTCCTCCTGCCTAAATCACCAGCATAATCTGAACCAACATAGCCAACCAGACCATCTCCAGATTTACCATAAGATAAACAAGCAGTAGAAGAGCCACATAGATATCTGAAAATCCACTGAACAGCTTTCCAATGCTCTTTACCAGGATTAGACATGTATCTAGCAACAACGCTCATAGCATGAGACAAATCAGAGCGAGAGCAAACCATAGCATATATGAGTGACCCAACAGCACTAGAGTATGGAACTTTTGACATATACTCAAGATCAGCATCAGTTTCAGCACACTGTTTAGCAGACAGTTTAAAATGAGGAGCCAACGGAGTACTCACAGGTTTAGCATTATGCACGTTCAAACGATGAAGGACCTTCTCAATATAACTCTTCTGGCTTAAGTACAGCAGTCCAGACTTCCTATCCCTGACTATCTCCATGCTAAGGATTTTCTTTGCAGCACCCAGATCCTTCATATCAAATTCGCTGCTAAGCTGTGCCTTCAAAGCAGTGATTTCCTTCATGCTCTTTGTAGCAATCAACATATCATCAACATATAGCAGCAAGTATGTAGGTGATCCATTAACAAACTTAAGATAAACACAGCTATCATATTGAGACCTCTGAAAGCCATTAGAAAGCATAAATGAATCAAACCTCTTATACCACTGTCTGGGAGATTGTTTCAAACCATATAAGGACTTCTTCAACCTGCACACATAGTCTTCTTTTCCAGGAACAACGAACCCCTCAGGCTGGTCCATATAAATGTCCTCCTCCAAATCACCATGTAAGAAAGCAGTTTTCACATCTAACTGCTCAAGCTCATAATCATGCATAGCAATAAGACTAAGAAAGGTACGAATTGAACTATGCTTGACAACAAGAGAATAGACATCAGTGTAATCAATTTCTGGAATCTGGCTAAAACCTTTAGCAACTAGCCTTGATTTAAAGCGCGGAGGCTCTGTTGGAGTCATACCTTCTTTTCTTTTGAAGATCCATTTGCACTTAACTGCTCTTTTGCCAGGAGGCAGCCGAACTAGTTCCCAAGTGCCATTCTTCTCAAGAGACTCCATCTCTTCATGCATAGCACCCATCCACTTTTCACTATTAGTAGACAATATAGCTTCTGAGTAATTCAATGGTTCCTGAGCATTATCAACCTCTTCAGCAACAGCCAAAGCAAAAGCAACATTGCACTCTTTAATCAATCTTTGGGGCCGAACTATCTGCCTCCTAGCTCGGCCTTCAGCAAGAGACTGCGGATGAGACTCCACAATAGGTGACGAGGCACTGCTAGGAGATGAATTTTCAGCAGGTTCAACAGATGGTGGAGCATGATCATCGACATCCCCCACGTGCTCCACCTGCACACTGATCGACTCAGAATTCTGGTTAGTAGCACTGGTAGATACAGCCGAAGTGAACATAGCAGATTCATTGAACACAACGTTTCTGCTATAAAATGCCTTCTGTGTATCAGGATTCCACAATTTATATGCTTTAACACCAGATCCATAACCCAAGAAAACGCATTTAATTGCTCTAGGCTCAAGTTTACCATTATCAACATGTGCATATGCAGTACAGCCAAACACTCTCAACTGAGAATAATTATAGGGGGAACCAGACCACACCTCAATTGGAGTTTTCTTATCGATAGCAGTGGATGGTGAACAATTAATCAAATGACAAGCAGTGGAAGCGGCCTCAGCCCAAAACTTTCGGCTCAAACCTGAATTGGACAGCATACACCGAGCCTTGGAGATTATTGTTCTGTTCATACGCTCCACCACGTCATTCTGCTGAGGCATATATGGTATAGTGCGGTGCCTCACAATGCCCTCCTTCCTGCAGAAAGAGTTAAAGACACCAGAACAAAACTTCATACCATTGTCAGTTCTCAGAACTTTCAGCTTCCTCTCGGTCTGCTTCTCAACCATAGTTTTCCAAACCTTGAAAGACTCAAAGGCATCTGATTTGTGCTTAAGAAAATAAGGCCAAACTCTGCGTGACTTATCATCAATGATAGTCAACATGTAACGAGCACCACCATGAGAAATTCTACGTGACGGCCCCCACAAATCAGCATGAACATAATCAAGAATGTTTTCGGTATTATGAATAGCAGAACTGAACTTTACCCTTTTATGCTTACCGAAAACACAGTGCTCACAGAAATCAAGGGTATCAGCATGACAACCATCAAGAAGGCCTCTCTTGCTTAATTCTGCCAAACCAGGTGCGCTCATATGGCCAAGGTGCATATGCCAAATTTTAGTAGTCTCAGGATCAGAAGCAACAACAGCATTAGCAGAGGCAGAACTACCTCGAAGCACATATAAGTTTGCAGCTTTCAAGTCACCTTTAATAACCACAAGAGAGCCTTTTGTTACCTTCATAACACCGTCACCGGCGTAATACTTGTAACCTTTCGTGTCCAGTGTACTCAGAGAGATTAAGTTCCTGGACATGGATGGAACATGCCGCACTTCTATCAATGTGCGCACAACCCCATCGAACATCTTGATCTGCACGGTGCCCATGCCAACAATAGTGCAAGGGGAATTATTGCCTATCCGAACAGTGCCTCCGTTCTGCACAACTTCATAGGTACTAAACAAAGATCTGTTAATGCAGACATGATATGAGCAAGCAGAATCGAGGATCCATTGGACATCATCAGCAGCACATCCAACAAAGGCAATAAGAACATCACCGTTATCAAAACTATTATCGGAGGCAACAGAGGCGGTACTATCGGTCTTACCCTTCTCCCTGTTCCTCTTTTCCTTGTTCTGCAGTTTGTAACAGTTCTCAATTACATGGCTATTCTTCTTCTTGCAGTATTTGCACAATCCACCTGATGGCCCCCTTGACTTGGAGCGATCCCTCTGGTTATTTCCTTTTCCTTTTCCACCTGAGTTGAACTTCTTCTGCTCAGTGCGGCCACGAACAGTTAAAGCTTCTCCACTCGAGACCGCATCATCTTCCGAGTTAACCATCTGTCTCATCTTCTCTTTCGCAGTCAAAGCTTCATACACTTCGGTCATGGTTAGAGTATCACGACTGTATAGGATCGTATCTCGAAAATTGCTGAACGATGCAGGGAGGGAACACAGAAGAAGAAGAGCTAAGTCTTCATCATCAAACTTTACCTCCATAGATGTCAGATCGGCCACGATCTCCTTAAACACCGATATGTGCGTCAGAACGGAGCCTCCTTCTTGCAACTTGTGCGTGAACAGCTTCATCTTGACATGCATCTTGCTGGTTAGATCTTTCGACATACAGATCGACTCCAGCTTCAACCAGAGAGCAGCAGCGGATTTCTCCTCCAAACACTCCTGCAACATATTGTTCGAAAGTTGTAGATGAATCATGGACAGAGCCTTACGATCCTTCCTCGATTCATCCAGTGTCCATGTTTTCTGATCCTTCCCGAAGCCCTCCAGAGCATCATCAAGATCATAGGACGCGAGCACAGCCCACATCTTCATTTGCCACAGCGAGAATCGCGTGTTGAAATCTAGTAGCGGAAGATAGTACTTCATTGTCGTCGACATACGTGCGCCGGCAGGAAACCCTAGCACACGGATCACAAGAACACGGCTCTGGTACCACTTGTTAGAAACCGAATACGACACAAAATAGATCAAACACAGAGAAGATACGGGTTTAACGTGGAAAACCCCTCCAACACGAAGGGGAAAAACCACGGGCGCCGACCGGCAAACAATCTCACTATTTTCGGGGTGTTTACAGAACGCAGGAGATTTACAATGAGATAACTATCTCCTGCGGCTTACAAGTATATTTATAGAGGTGGAACCCTAAACCGAGTAGGGAACGATCCGTACCGGCTACGAAAACTTGGCCTTCTGAATTTGGATCACATATCAACAAATAATGTTCTAACTCAACGGAATAACCTTATATGCACTCTCAAAAATCTTCAAAAATCATCTCGGTTACAGTAAAAGGCGGGGGTATTTATACCCCTACCTTCGTTACACAGTTCCGGTAATGCCTCTACCTACCCGAAATATCTGTATCTGTTGGATATTCGGATATTCCGGTTACTAGGTCATCTCCGGACGTTTGCGTGTATAAATTATTCACTACAAGATGATCATGCTACACATGTGACGGTGAAGGGTCCGAGTAACCTTCGCTCCTCCGCCCTGGGTCTTGGCGTCGTCGAAGATTGTGCAACCGATTCCTTCATCATCCGGAGGTCGGTCTTAATCTCCGACGTGCTGATTACGAGCCTAGGCGAGTGGTTCATCCTAGCACGAAGGTCACGGTGCAACCTTCGCTCATTCGGCTAGGTGCAAACCTTCGACCATCACTGACTGAAATCGACCGTCACTGAGAGAGCTAGTTCTGCAAATCAAATTAAGAGAACCATGAAATACCTTTTGTAATGCCCGAAAGCTTCGACGTAACCTTCGGCGAGGCCTCCTCTTGGGTGGCGATCCCCAACAGCAGCCAGCAAGGAGATGCAGAGGATCTGGGTTCAGAGGCAGAGGAGTTCGTGTCTCTGTTCTGCTCCTTCCATCCCTTGCTTTGCTGCTTGCCTGCTTCTCATGTCTCGTGGCCGTACAGAGCAGAGGATGGCTTATGAGGTGCAGTGCTAAAGTAATTTTCTATGAACACTTACCCTCTGCTTGGTTTGACAATACTAACAGGAGAAATGTTGCTGCAAGATGTAGTTTTGAACAGACAGGCCTTAACAAGGAGACCTCTGCACAAGGATCGCCCTGCACACCATTCAGTGTCGGGTACCCACATAACATGGAATAAAGTTCAGCAATTCCCGTGCATTTCAAGCAGCAGCTTAAACAACGAAACACATGAGTATGCTGGACTGTTCGATTCTATGGCAAGTATCATCTGCGGTTATGTAAAGAAACACATCATGAAATGAAAGTGGTAGCTCCGCTTCCCTGGTGCTGGAGCAGAAACGAACTCAAACACATCATAGTTCAAAAGAAAAAAAAAAGGATAGAAAGCTGGAGCACGGAGCTCCAAATGCTACAAATTCTTCAGCTTTCAGTCTGGGGCTTGTCTTCTGCTCAGAATTCAAGGACTTCAGCTTCAACAAGGATAAATAAAGGACTGGAGCATGGAGCTCTATATGCTAAATTCTTCAGAAAGTGCATGTTATACATTCTACTATGGTCACAATAGTCCATCATTTGCAGGTCTGGTAATAACGATCCTACAAGGAAGTGACACGTCATAGGGAGTTAGCAGCTTAGCATTAGGAGCTAGAATCATTGAAATCAATCATCATGACGTCAGAAAAATATTCTTCCTCATCTAGCTATGTCAGCTCTATTTGGGGATGCTATTAGGACTCCTCCAATCATTTTGCTTACATGAAAGAAAGAGAAGGTGAGGAGAGAGTCCTATGTGTTCTTGAAGAGCTAGCTCATAGAGAAAACGTGGGCAGCTCACTTTATTAATGATTTATTAATGAGAGAGACCGTGAGACCCAAAATGCTCTGGGGTAGGCCGCATAGCTCCATCAGACGTGTCGGGCACGTCGTGGTGGGAGGCGAGGTCATGGGTACATGACCCCACATCCTGGAGCAGCGTGGCGGTGCACGAGCAGGAAGAGGATGGCGACAAAGTCGAGGAGGAAATTTCGTTCAATCTACATAAAATTCTCACACTCCACTGGTGTCTCTCATGACACCAGTGGCCCGACCACCACGGTGGCCAGTACCTCAGCCATGGCTACGCTTGGAGCTCCAAAACACAAGCAACACAAGGAAACGCAGGTGCTTGGTATGGAGAGAGTGAAGCTAGGCAATGATGGGTATGGGTTTCAGAAGGTAGAAATCAATATGTACCAGGAGCTGCTATTATGTGGACGGGACGGTGGACGCACTCCTTCCAGCTGGAGCACCCAGAGCTTTGCACATGGCTCCCTCACAGACATACAGCATACAGCAGCACAAATTATGAATCCGGTCCAGGCTCAGCTGCTAGCTCCGACACACATTAATGAGACGGGACGATGAGGGACCATTTTCCTGTTTTTGAATAGAAAGAAACATAAATAGTGACCACGAATAATTCAAGAACTTTTAAACACCAGCTCACTTTCCATACAAATGAACAGTCCTACAATCATTGAAAAATTGGATCCACTGCAAAGTGCTCCCTCTGTTTCAAAAATCTAGTTGTTTTACACATTGTTGTACCACGTGCTGATTTATTAGGGTGCCTATTTTGAGACGAAATTTAAGGCAAGAGCCAAACCTCGTCATGGTGGATAGGAGCCGGTATCGTAACAACTCATCCCTTCATTTGTTTTATCAATTCAGAAAAGGTGGATCACAAGAAACAAGTCAGCCGAGCTGGAAATGGGATTGCTAGTTGTTGTCTGTCCTGTGCTTTTCCTTGTGAGACTGGTGGCTGCTCCATCTGGTATTCTGAAATTCAGTGACAGCACAAGCTCACAGCACGCTAGTGTAGTGTGGTGCAGATCGCAACAACTATTTAGTTAGGATTCGCTTCACATCATGACATGGTTGACACCAAACATCCTGTTTATAATGGCAACAAATCAAATCTACACGGAGAAGGCAGAGATGTCAGTTTACCATCTCAAAACCGTCGAAACCCGCAGCACCGAAACCGTTTAACTCTTGGCTCCTCGCGGTTTGGCCTGGTTTTTGCTGCTAAACCGGGGAACCGGATCATGAACGGCCCTAAGGCCAAGTGGATTGTCCAGCTGAGCGCTAGCTTAAACTTGGCGAGGCAGCGCGAGTGTGAGCTTGTGGCAGCTGCACTGGTAGCAGAAGCCATTGAGGCAGTGGAGGTGGAGCACCCAGCTTCGCAGATGGCTCCCTGACAGACACACAGTAGCGCAAGTTATAAATTTGGGCCAGGCTCAGCGGCTAGCTCTCGACACACATTTATGAAGCGGGATGTGAGACCATTTTCTCGTTCCTGTACATATAAATCCTAACCTCTGATTTTGAACACAGATAAGTACAAACAATGACCGCAAATAATGCAAGAATTTTTAAACAGCAAGCTCGCTTTCTGTACAAATGAACACTCTTACAATCATTGGAAAACTAGATCTCCACAGTGCTCCATCTGGTTTGAAAATTCTGGACGTTTCACAGTATCAAGGAGCGGTTTATTAGGGTGCCTATTTCGGATTTTGGCTGTATTAAGAACGGTGGTGGAGTTAGAGCTATTTGCCGCTGCCTAGAAGGTTTGACGTGTGCGCTGCTGGCAGTCTCTGGATACAATCATACAAGCCGACACTGGTCGCCATTCTTTTCCATGGAATTATGGAATGCGAATTAAATTGACTGTAATTTCAAACGAATATATGCAAACCTGTGAGAATTGCAGCATCATTGGGCGGAAGAGAGGGGAAAAAAAAGGAAAAATCATGAGGATTGGGATGTCCCTGTCGATTTACCTTACGCTGCGGAGCTGGTAGAAGAGGTCAATGGGGCACACCCTGTCCTCGCCGGCGAAGTAGACGAGGCCAGGGGAACGCGGTGCTGCTCGATGCGGCCGAGCGCCGCATTCCGCCGCGCCGCTCCACCGGGGTCGCGGGTCGCGGCGGGAGGCGAGGCGGGTCCGCGGGGCAGCGCACGGGCGCTCGACGACGAGCCGGAGCGGCGGCGGGCGCACGGGTAGAGGTCCAGGAAGGCGTGGAGGACGTCACCGGCAAGGGTCCGGACTTTGTTGAAGGCGTCAAGCTGCATTGTCGTGGCCCAGCGTGCCGACGATCTGGCGCAGCAGAACCTTCGTCCTCGACGTCGAGGGCCGAGAAAATCGAGCTCCTCGTCCGTGGCTCTCGATTTGTCCATGAGAACCAACTGTTGAGCTCGTGTGCTCGATAGTTTCAACACAACCAGAGGAGCTGGGTCCGGAGGCAGGGGAGCTCGTGTCTCTGTTCCGTCCAATTTCTGCTGCAGAGTAAAATGCCTAAACAACCGTGATTTGAATCTCACGTGATACACGTGATACAATCAGTAAGTTTGAGAATTTAAATATACATTTTGAAAGTTGGGGACCAGGATGACATCTCGAGGCAAGTTCAAAGGCCGGCGGTGCATTTTACTCTCCTGCTGCGGCTAGTCTGCTACTTCTCATGTCTGTGGCCCAGCCCATACAGAGCATATGGCAGCTGCCAAGTGCTAACTATGGCTATGGAAAGTAATTTTTGTTTGGGCACTTGCCTTCTGCTTTGTCTTACAATACGATAATTTCTCGTGTGTCCATTGCAGTCACCATTCTTTTCAATTCTATATTTCGATTGCAGCATTGCCAGGAGGAAACAGAGCTTGACAAACGGTACCTGTGCACAACTGCACAAGAACGTGCTATCCAAAGCCTTGCAGGATCACCCTGAACACCGTTCAGTACTAGATACCCACATAACATGGGAATTGGGACAAAGTTCAGCACTTTCAGTGCATATCAAGCAGCAGCTAAAACAACAGCCTGTCGAACAACAACATGAACATGTTGGACTACTGATTTGGCAATTATCTTCTGCGGTCATGTAAAAAAAACACATCACGAAATGGAAGCCCTAGCTGTGTTTCGCTTGTGCTGGAGCAGGCACGAATTCAAACACGTCACAGTTCAAAAGAAAAGAGAAGGATAAAAAGCTGGATCATGGAGCTCGGTATGCTATAATTCTTCAGATTGCACTCTGGGACTCGTTTTCTGCTCAAAATAAAGGACTTCAGCTTGAAGAAGGATAAAGGACTCGAGCGCGGAGCTCCATGTGCTAAATTCTTCAGCTTGCGTTCTGGGACTTGTTTGCTGCTTAAAATCTTGGACTTCCGATGGAGTTCACTGGAGATTATCTTCAGTAAGTGTATGTTATACATTCTACCACGGTCACGGGTCTGGTAATAACGATCCTACAAGTAAGTCACACCTCATAGGGAGTCAGCATTATTGGGAGATACAATCATTTGAAATCAATCATCAAGAACACTAATATTACAAACTTTGGTGATATCCCCTCAAAAAAAAACTTGATGGTAACTTTCTTTATTAGGTTCTCAATCTGCTATTTCGAGCACGCCAGCATTCTGATTGCACGTTTCCAAGTTGTTTATGGCAGATCAGGCCATGATCATATAGATGATGTTAGAATTTATGCATTCAAATCAACAAGAAATTAGAAAGTACATATACAGGAGAAAGTGCAAATAAATACAGGAATTAGTTGTGCATTGTTCTCGATACAATGTATATATCATCAACGGTTGGCTAGAGGTTCTAAACACCACGCTCACAAAGTTTTTATCACTAAATCATACCACATCTTGTAATAACTAACAGAATCTTTTAAGTGGAGAGTTGCGTTTTATACAACATCAATTGAGCTCCTGATTATTTTGTTAAAAGAAACAAGCTGGAAACTGGAGATTACCTTCGTAACGGGCATCTAGATGTTTCTCCTCGAGGCAATCCAAACGGCTCCGTAGGCTCCGCGGAAGCAACTTTATACCATCACAATCTTGAATCTGAAGAACTCTAAGAGATGAGTATGCTTGAGGCCCATCCGGTAAGGACACCAGGCTTCTGCAATGAAGAAGCCTGAGTTCTTCCAGAGATCGGAGCTCTCCTACGCAAGATTCCAGTGACTCCAACCGTCTACATGAGGTAATATTTAATTTTTGGACGACATCTAGCTTTCCTAATAGGGATTGAAGGTTGCCGCAGCCAAAAATGTCCAAGGTCTTGATAGACGGAGGAAGATTGGCAACCTCTGACAAACGAAAGCAACACCCTATAAATAGAGATTCTAGGCATGGAAGGGAGCGATGGTTGGCTGCTGATGACAGCTTCAGTACAGCTGTAGACGCCGTGGCCTCACTACCGCTGGACCCTGGAATTAATGATGACGTGTCCGGCTGTACGACACCTTCTCCACCCACCGGCATCACGTACTCATGCTGACCGAATATGATGGACTTGAGATTATCACCGCATACAGCAATTTCTAATGTCTTGAGAGATGCCGGCAGGTTGGGGACCTCCACCAAAGATGTGCAACCACTTATCTGTAGAGATTCCAGACGTGGCGGGAGTCCACCCCCTTCTGGAGCAGATTGCCTGTCAGAAGCTTGTGTGTGTCCTGTCAGTTTGCTGCAGCTCCAAATCGATAACCTCCTTAGGGATACCAGGACCTGGAACACGTTTTCTGGCCAGTAGACAAGAGCGTCGCAATTCAAAATTGTCAAATCTACAAGCCGTGCAAAACATGTCCACAACGCTAGTGCATCTGGGTGGGAGGAGAACAAAAGGTCGCACCTAGTTAGCCTCATAGCTGCCAGGGGGAGTTCATGATCCCATTTCTGCTTGACATGCAGCAATGTTGTTTCCGTGTCATCGGGTGACACATCCAGACGCAGACTGGACAGCGAAGGAATGCATCTGCTAGCTGCCTGCAGGGATATTTGTTGACCACCTCCTTCTATGGCTAATTTACCTAGCCTGGGTGTTTCAGGGAGACCAGTCAACTTCGGGCAGGCAATAATTTCCAAGTCCTCCAGCAGAGGAAATGTTACCTCTTCTCCTGGAGTTCCTTCGGCTGCCTCCCATCTATCAAACATATTCAAATATCTTAACGTCATGTTCCTCAATGCTGGAAATGCGGAGCGGAACTTAGTGTCAACTCCGCCAGACGATTCCGTAATCACCGATGCTGCTTTTGGTAGTGCAGTCAAACTTCCACACGCGCGGATCTCCAGCTCCTCAACCTCGGGAAATATTGGCCCTTCTCCTTGTACCACATCTGTGTCCAGCCATGCCTCAAATTTTGGCATCTCAACCAAGGTAAGGTGTCCGAGCCCTCCGGGCATGCTTTTCAACTTTCCACATCCGTGAGTGTAGAGGTGACGGAGGGAAGTCAAATACTTCAGTTCCTTTGGAAGTCGCTGAAGATCACCACAATAAGAAAGGTCCAGTGTTTGCAGATGATATAGGATGCTAATGTCTTCAGGAAGTGCTTTCAATGTCACTTTCTGAGAGATCAAGATACCTCAGGTGATGAAGATATTTCGGCCTCAGGAATGAACCTCGTTTGATCTTTAAAGCTCTGATAGAGTTGTATTTTGATAAGATCTTCAAATCTTCTTTTACATATCCATCACATATCAATGTTTGGAAAGCTGGAGATCCTTTCTCTACGGAAGCATTCAGAATAGTTTCTGCTCTATTAACTGATAGAAATAAATGACAAGCGGAAAATGGAAAGTCCTCACTTTTACTCAGTTTTGTTGCTACAGTAGCGCACTCGTTTCCCATAGAATCCATTGCAACATCATGCATAAGGTCATGGATCTTACAAGTAATTCTGGAGACCTCGGTATGATTGAACTGAAATGGGATTCCCTTCACATCTTGAAAAAAAGATCTTGCTGCCAACTCAACGAAAATATTTTTACCAGTAATTTCAGGACGTTCTCCTTGTTTCTCTAGGATAAAACCATTAGCCATCCACAATTGGATCAGCATTTCCACATCAATCTCATAATCCTTTGGAAACATAGCACAGAAAGCAAAGCACTGCCTCATATGTGATGGCAAGCCATTGTAACTGAGCTTGAGTACTGGTAAAATTTTATTTTCCTCATCGCAAATCGAGCTTCTTCTTAATACAGACTTCCATTCTTCCTCGGTGGTCTTGGTACGCGGTAAAGAGCCCAATGCTGTAGCAGCCAAAGGAGAGCCAGCACATCTCTTGGCAACTTGTCCGACCATTTTAACTAGTTCACCAGGCCACTCCTCTTCTTTTGAACTGAATGCTCTTGTCTTGATTATTTTCTCTATGAAGTATGCACCCAAGCTTTCAAGTTTATAGGCTCCTTCAGTTTTACCCATCATTAGTTTAGCAACTGCTTCATCACGAGTTGTTGTCAGCACTGAGCTACCACTGCCACCATGCTGAAGGTAGGACTTAAGCCTTTCCCACTTGTGCTCATCACGGTTCCATACATCATCCAATACGAGTAGGTACCTCTTCCCACTCACTGCATTTTGAAGCTTCTCCAATGCTGAGCAACCAGTTGGTTTACAACCATTCTCTTTCAGTATTCTATCAGCCAGGGAATCCACCTCAAAGTTATCAGAGACACACACCCAGAGCCGCAACTGGAAATGCTTCTTGATTTCAGGGTCATTGTAAATGAGCTGCGCTAAGGTGGTCTTGCCCAACCCTCCCATTCTGACGATGGGAAGGACCGTGAGATCCGAGCTGCTAGCTTGGGCAAGTAATCTATCAACAACATCCTTCTTCTCTCGGGCTCTTGATTCTTTGGCAATGTTCACAGGGTCGATGATATGAGAATTATTCTGCCTCAAGTAATTTGTGGGCTCTGGTGGCCCTGGTTTGAGCATGAACCTAAAGTCATTCATCTCTTTGATGAGGTCATCAATTTCTTGCAAGATCATACGGAGCTTGTTTGCCATCATGTAACGGAAAACAATACGGTTGTAAGTAGGGAAGAGCTTTATTACATCCATGCCGAGGTCCTTGTAGCGGCCCTCCTCCTTGGCTCTGCGGCGCAGCGCCTCGTACTTGAACTCGTCGAGGACATCATTCGCTTGGTAGGTCACCTTCCGGACCTTCTCCAGCCAAGCTTTCGCCCCTTCTCTCTTGGCTGCTGCCTGTTCCTCCGCGTCCATGATGACGTCCAGGATGTGCAACAACTTGCGCTTGAGGACCTCGTGCTGCTCCTCCATGCCCTCCATCACCTTGTACTGGTCCAGGAGGTAGCTGGAGGCCTTCTCCTTCACCATGGACACCAGCGGCCCGACCACCATGGTGGCCAGTACCTCAGCCATGGCTACGCCTGGAGCTCCAAAACACACGCACAGGACACAGGGAAACACGGTTGTTTGGGTGGAGAGGGAGAAGCTAGACAATGGGTTTGAGAAGCTGCTTTGTGGAAAATGAAGACTCAGAGCATTGACGCCGTTCGTCCAGATGCGTCTGATTTGAATATCTTGATTTGCATCTCATCAACCAACGAGAAGCCAGTCTAAGGAGAAGGAGACCATGTGCACTTTGCAGAAATTTTAGACCGTCCATCAGCATATCGAGGCCAGGAGAATAAAGAATACTACTTCGATAATGCATCTCGAAGCCAGTAGTTTGTTAAATGCAACACTTGGGTCTCATGTTTTGTTTAATAATGGCAACTCGAAGTTTTGTTTTTTGCAGGATCAAGCTACAGAAAGAAAAAGGAACCTCCAGTCGCGCGGCGTATCCTCCAGCATAGATTCTCTCTTATCTCCCTCTCTCATCCAGGTCATGAGATTAGGAGTGGGATTGGGATACCGAGCCTGGTGCACACGTCTAGGAGTTGCCTTGAAGCTTTTATGCTACGTGCTAGCATAATAATTTATCTAGGAACTATGTTAAACCATCTAGTGAGATGATCTTAACAACAACTAGGAAGATATTTATCCTGATGAGCCATTCAAACTCCTCCATAATAAACTATTGAAAGCGACGCCTAGGACTGATTTAGCTCGTCAGTATCTTGCGTAGACTACTTACCAGTACTTGCTTTGTAGCTTAACTACGGACTTCAATTCGAAATCAGATAGAGAAGATCGTTTTCATTTCACCTGCTTGATGGTGGTGCTGGTCAGTGGTGTCGGCAGCTCTACTGGGGAGAGGAATGATTGTCCCCGGAGCACAAGCCCGGCAGATTAGGATTTAGTAGCATGGCTGGCCACCCGTGAAGTCTTGCGACAACTGAGAAGAACTTGATGCTATTGGTTTTCGTTGCGTAAGTATCTTTGAGGGTCTCGGTTTTTGCTCCGGAGGAGTTTAGCCTCGTACTGGAGGTAGGATTTCCTCATTTGGGCGGCTAGTGTTTGGTGAGATAGGATTTCCTCATTTGGGCGCCTAATGTTTGGTGCCGTTGGCTCAGGCTCAGTGATTGTCCCGGAGTTCATGGTCTTCTTATTTGGTGATGCTAACGTAGATTTTTGTTGAGCCGAGAACACGGTGGGCATATCTGTCGGGATCCGAAATATATTTTTTCCAAATAAAAAAGTGAAAAATGATGTTCTAACTCAAAGGAATAATCTTATATGCACTCTCAAAAATCTTCAAAAATCATCTCGGTTACAGTAAAAGATGGGGTATTTATACCCCTACCTTCGTTACACGGTTCCGGTAATGCCTCTACCTACCCGGAATATCCGTTGGATATTCGGATATTCCGGTTCCTAGGTCATTTCCGGACGTTTGCGTGTACAAATTTTTCACTACAAGATGACCATGCTACACATGTGACGGTGAAGGGTATGGGTAACCTTCGCTCCTCCGCCCCGGGTCTTGGCGTCGTCGAAGATTGTACAACCGATTCTTTCGTCATCCGGAGGTCGGTCTTAATATCCGACGTGCTGATTACGCGCCCAGGCGAGTGGTTCATCCTAGCACGAAGGTCACGGTGCAACCTTCGCTCATTCGGCTAGGCGCAAACCTTCGACCATCACTGAAATTGACCGTCACTGACTGAAATCGACCGTCACTGAGAGAGCTAGTCCTGCAAATCAAATTAAGAGAACCGTGAAATACCTTTTGTAATGCCTGAAAGCTTCGACGTAACCTTCGGCGAGGCCTCCTCTTGGGTGGCGATCCCCAACAGCGGCCAGCAAGGAGATGCAGAGGAGCTGGGTTCAGAGGCAGAGGAGTTCGTGTCTCAGTTCTGCTCCTTCCATCCCTTGCTTTGCCGCTTGCCTGCTTCTCATGTCTCGTGGCCGTACAGAGCAGAGGATGGCTTATGAGGTGCAGTGCTAAAGTAATTTTCTATGAACACTTACCCTCTGCTTGGTTTGACAATACTAACAGGAGAAATGTTGCTGCAAGATGTAGTTTTGAACAAACAGGCCTTAACAAGGAGACCTCTGCACAAGGATCGCCCTGCACACCATTCAGTGTCGGGTACCCACATAACATGGTATAAAGTTCAGCAATTCCCGTGCATTTCAAGCAGGAGATCACCCAGATCAACACCTAAGGCAATACAAACCACACATGACGTAGGGTATTATACTCTCGGCGGCCCGAAACTGTCTAAACTTTGTATTCCTTGTACATTCGACTATCGACACCCTACCTACAAACTCACCACCTCGGGGGCCCTCGGTGGGCGTGGCGGTAATACACTGACAGTACTCCCTCGGTTCCAAATTGCTATGTATTTGGACATAGTGTACATATCGGTGCATAGAAAATATATGTATCTAGAAAAGTCAAAACGAATTGTTATTTGGCATGGAGGTAGTATATATAAAGAAGAATACACTATGGTATCCAATAGTAAAAGATTTAAAGGAAATTATTGTTTATGTAAAAAGGCAAAATGCAAGTAAAGAAAACTACACTTACTCAAACTATATGCAATGAAGCTAGTGAATTTACAGAGTAACGTCAGAACAAATGCCGCTTTAATTGGTTCTCTAAATGTAAGCTGATCCGAATCAGACGCTAAAAGGGAAATTAATCACAGAGTACTGTACTATCATATAGTATCAGTTCAAAGCACCGTGGGAAAAGTTAATTCACCAAGGCGTTTGGAAAAAAACTAAATCATATCACATAACAGAATGTTTAAGTGGAGAGTTGCATTTTGGACAACACCAATTGGGCTTCTGATCATTTCGTTAAAGGGAACAAGGAAACAAGGAAACTGGAGATTACCAAGCTCACTTTCTGTACAAGTGAACACGCATACAACCATGCGTTGGAGAAAAATGGATCCACAGTGCTCCCTCTTTTTTCCGAAATTCTGGATGTTTTAGACATTATCTCGCGTACATCATGGAGTGATTTATTAGTGTGCCTATTTCCGATCTTGCCCATATTTAATACAGTGGTTATCTATTGCTATTTGCTTGTCAAATACGCTGGCGAGCTGTGAAGGACTTGTAGACGATGGGCCACACGCAGGAGACGAATGGGCACGCGGTGCTGGCTTAATGTCACTAGCAGCGCTAACAAGTAGAGAATGCAGACAGGCTGGACTAATCAACAAAACTGGCCGATTATTCCATTCCAACTATGAAATTTTTCGACAGGGATGTATGTTAAGCAGGTTACCTGAAATTTTTCAACAAGGAACTATAGTATGCAAACTAAATTGACTGTAATTTCAAACGAGTATATGCAAAATTGTGAGAATTATAGCATCCTTGGGGGTAAAGGAAAGAAAATTCATGAGGAGCTGGTAGAAGAGGTCAAGGGAGTACACGTTGTCCTTTTTGGCGAAGTAGATGGGGGCGGGGCCGGGGATGCGGTCAAGCGCGGTGTTCCTCTGGGGTAGGCCGCATAGCTCCATCAGGCGTGTCGGGCACATCGTGGTGGGAGGCGAGGTCATGGGTACATGACCCCACATCCTGGAGCAGCGTGGCGGTGCACGAGCAGGAAGAGGACGGCGACAAAGTCGAGGAGGAAATTTCATTCAATCTACATAGAATTCTCACCCTCGACCCTCGATTTGAATAGAAAGAAATATGAATAGTGACCGCAAATAATTAAAGAAAATTTTAAAGCACCGAGCGAAAAGTCATACAATCATCGAAAAAAACTGGATCCACAGTACTCCCCATGATTTCAAAAATCCAGACACGTGCTTGACTTATAAATTGCAATGGTAACCAGCATATAAAGATTAAGGCATGACAATGATAGCTCGAAGATGCATCCATGTTGTAGCCATAAGCAGCAATAATACAAAAATCTAGATGTTTTACACATTGTCGTATCACGTGCTGATTTATTAGGGTGCCTATTTTGAGACGAAATTTAAGGCAAGAGCCAAACCTCGTCATGGTGGATAGGAGCCGGTATTGTAACAACTCATCCCTTCATTTGTTTTATCAATTCAGAAAAAGGTGGATTACAAGAAACAAGTCAGCCGAGCTGGAAATGGGATTGCTAGTTGTTGTCTGTCCTGTGCTTTTCCTTGTGAGACTGGTGGCTGCTCCATCTGGTATTCTAAAATTCAGTGACAGCACAAGCTCACAGCACGCTAGTGTAGTGTGGTGCAGATCGCAACAACTATTTAGTTAGGATTTGCTTCACATCATGATATGGTTGACACCAAACATCCTGTTTATAATGGCAACAAATCAAATCTACACGGAGAAGGCAGAGATGTCAGTTTACCATCTCAAAACCGTCGAAACCCGCAGCACCGAAACACGTCACAGTTCAAAAGAAAAGAGAAGGATAAAAAGCTGGATCATGGAGCTCGGTATGCTATAATTCTTCAGATTGCACTCTGGGACTTGTTTTCTGCTCAAAATAAAGGACTTCAGCTTGAAGAAGGATAAAGGACTCGAGCACGGAGCTCCATGTGCTAAATTCTTCAGCTTGCGTTCTGGGACTTGTTTGCTGCTTAAAATCTTGGACTTCCGATGGAGTTCACTGGAGATTATCTTCAGTAAGTGTATGTTATACATTCTACCACGGTCACGGGTCTGGTAATAACGATCCTACAAGGAAGTCACACCTTATAGGGAGTCAGCATTATTAGGAGATACAATCATTTGAAATCAATCATCAAGAACACTAATATTACAAACCTTGGTGATATCCCTTCAAAAAAAACTTGATGGTAACTTTATTTATTAGGTCCTCAATCTGCTATTTCGAGCACGCCAGCGTCCTGATTGCACGTTTCCAAGTCGTTTCTGGCAGATCAGGCCGTGATCATATAGATGATGTTAGAATTTATGCATTCAAATCAACAAGAAATTAGAAAGTACATATACAGGAGAAAGTGCAAATAAATATAGGAATTAGTTGTGCATTGTTCTCGATACAACGTATATATCATCAACGGTTGGCTAGAGGTTCTAAACACTACGCTCACAAAGTTTTTATCACTAAATCATACCACATCTTGTAATAACTAACAAAATCTTTTAAGTGGAGAGTTGCGTTTTATACAACACCAATTGAGCTCCTGATCATTTTGTTAAAAGAAACAAGCTGGAAACGGGAGATTACCTTCGTAACGGGCATCTAGATGTTTCTCCTCGAGGCAATCTAAATGGCTCCGTAGGCTCCGCGGAAGCAACTTTATACCACCACAATCTTGAATATCAAGAACTCTAAGAGATGAGTATGCTTGAGGCCCATCCGGTAAGGACACCAGACTTTCGCAACAATCAAGCCTGAGATCTTCCAGCGACCACAGTTCTCCTACGCAAGATTCCAGTGACTTCAACCTACCGCAGAACCGAATAGTTAATTTTTGGACGACATCTAGCTTTCCTGATAGGGATTGAAGGTTGCCGCAGCTATAAATTTCCAAGAACTTGATAGATGGAGGAAGATTGGCAACCTCTGACAAATGATCGCAACTCTGTATAATTAGAGATTCTAGGCATGGAAGGGAGCGATGGTTGGCTGCTGAAGACAGCTTCACTACAGCTGTAGACGCCGTGGCCTCACTACCGCTGGACCCTGGAATTAATGATGACGTGTCCGGCTGTACGACACCTTCTCCACCCACCGGCATCACATACTCATGCTGACCGAATATGATGGACTTGAGATTATTACCGCAGAAACCAATATGTAATTCCTTGAGAGATGCCGGCAGGTTGGGGACCTCCACCAAAGATGTGCAATCACTTATATATAGATATTCCAGACGTGGCAGGAGTCCACCCCGTTCTGGAGCAGATTGCCCGTCAGAAGCTTGTGTGTGTCCTGTCAGTTTGCTGCACCAAAAAATCGATAACCTCCTTAGGGATACCAGGACCTGGAACACGTTTTCTGGCCAGTAGACAAGAGCGTCGCAATTCCAAATTCTCAAATCTACAAGCCGTGCAAAACATGTCCACAACGCTAGTGCACCTGGGTGGGAGGAGAACAAAATGTCGCACCTCCTTAGCGTCATAGCTGCCAGGGGGAGTTCATGATCCCATTTCTGCTTGACATGCAGCAATGTTGTTTCCGCGTCATCGGGTGACACATCCAGACGCAGACTGGACAGCGAAGGAATGCATCTGCTAGCTGCCTGCAGGGATATTTGGTGACCTCCTTCTATGGCTAATTTACCTAGCTTGGGTGTTTCAGGGAGACCAGTCAACTTCGGGCAGAATTTAATTTTCAACTCCTCCAGCAGAGGAAATGTTACCCCGTCTCCTGGAGTTCCTTCGACTGCCTCCCATCTATCAAACATATTCAAAGATCTTAACGTCATGTTCCACAATGCTGGAAATGCGGAGCGGCACTTAGTATCAACTCCGCCAGATGATTCCGTAATCACCGATGCTGCTTTTGGTAATGCAGTCAAACTTCCACACTCGCCGATCACCAGCTCCTCAACCTTGGGAAATATCGTCTCTTCTCCTGGTACCACATCTGTGTCCAGCCATGCCTCAAATTTTCCAATCCTGTAGCAGCGCCGCTGCACAAACAATGTAAACTTTCCAATCCTGACAGGTGAAGAATTTCCAGAGCTGGTAACTGCCAGAGTGCAGGAAGCTTCCCGAGCTTTTTGCTACCAGATAACTTAAGCTCCACCATGCCATTCAACATATCCATCCACGTTGGAAAAGTACTGTTCCCACAGGAATATATCCTCAGGACCTTCAGCCCATCATGAGGTTTGAGACCTTCCACCACCTCTTCGTGATTATTATTTTGTGCTTCCTGATCACCATGAGTCCATCTTAACTCCAGTTCAGTCAAATTTTTTCTTGTTTCCAAGACCTGCTGCTTGCGCACCATTTGCTCCTGTGATATTTTCGAGCTGTCTTAGCTCTAGTCTACCACCGAGGTCCAAATCCTGCAGCTCTCTCATATTACTGCAACCAGAGTCGGTACCTGCTACAAAGCATGTAAGTGTCTGTAGGGAAGTGAGGTGTCCGAGCCCTCCAGGCATGCTTTTCAACTTTCTACATCCGTGAGTGTAGAGTTGACGGAGGGAAGTCAAATAATTCAGATTCTTTGGAAGTCGCTGAAGATAATAACAATCAGAAAGGTGTAGTGTTTGCAGATGATATAGGATGCTAATGTCTTCAGGAAGTGCTTCAATTTCACTTTCTGAGAGATCAAGATACCTCAGGTGATGAAGATATTTCGGCCTTAGGAACGAACCTCGTTTGATCTTTAAAGCTCTGATAGAGTTGTATTTTGATAAGATCTTCAAATCTTCTTTTACATGTCCATCACATATCAATGTTTGGAAAGCTGGAGATCCTTTCTCTACGGAAGCATTCAGAATAGTGTCTGCTTTATCAACTGACATTAATAGATGACGAGCAGAATATGGAAAATCCTCAAATTTACTCAGTTTTTTACCTATATTAGCACATTCGTTTCCCATAGAATCCATTGCAACATCATGCATAAGGTCGTGGATCTTACAAGTAATTTTAGAACAATACATATACTTGATCCGTCCAAAAGTATCATATTTTTGTTCAAATGGGACACTCTTCAAATCCTGATAAAATGACCTCGACTTCAGCTCATTGAAAATTTTTTCTCCAATGGTTTCAGGACACACTCTTGGTTGCTCTGGGATAAAACCATTGGCCATCCATAGGTGGATTAGACTTTGCACATCAATCTCATAATCCTTGGGAAACATAGCACAGAAAGCAAAGCATTGCCGCATATATGATGGCAAGCAATTGTAACTCAATTTAAGTACTGGTAAAATTCCATTTTCCTCATCACAAATTGTGCTTCTATTTAGTACAGCATCCCATTCTTGCTTGCTGGTCTTGGTCGCAGTACAGAGCCCAAAGCTGTAGCAGCCAAAGGAGAGCCAGAACATCTCTTAGCTACGTCACCAACCATGTCAACTAGTTCACGAGACCTTTGCTCTACTTGTTTTGAACCGAATGCTTTTGTTTCAATAATTTCCTTTATGTAGATTTCATCTAAGCTTTTGAGATTTTTTACTTCTGTTGTACCCATTAGCTGAGCAACTTTGTCATCACGGGTTGTTGTCAGCAGTGAGCTACCTTTGCCACCATGTTGAAGGTAGGACTTCAGCCTTTCCCACTTGTGCTCATCACGGTTCCAGACATCATCCAGTACGAGGAGGTACCTCTTCCCACTCACTACGTTTTGAAGCTTCTCCCGTGCTGAACTTCCACTTGGATTACAACCATTCTCTTTCACTATTCTATCAGCCAAGGAATCTGCATCAAAGTTATCAGAGACACACACCCAAAGCCGCAACTCGAAATGCTTCTGGATTTCAGGGTCATTGTAAATGAGTTGTGCTAAGGTGGTCTTGCCCAACCCTCCCATACCGACAATTGGATGGACCGTGAGATTCTCATTTCCGACTTGAGCAAGCAATGTAGAAACAACTGCCTTCTTCTCATCAGCTCTCGATCTGCTGGCGATGTTTGTTGGGTCGATGATATTAGAATTATACTGCCTCAAGTAATTTGTGGGCTCTGGCTGCCCTGGTTTGAATTTGAACCTAAATGCATTCATCTCGGCGACGAGGACATCAATTTCTTTCAAGATCACGAGGAGCTTGTTTGCCATCCTGTGACGGAAAACAATACGGTTGTGAGTAGGGAAGAGCTTTATTACATCTATGCCGAGGTCCTTGTTGTGGCCCTCCTTCTTGGCTTTGCGGCGCAGCGCCTCGTACTTGAACTCGTCGAGAACATCATTCGCCTGGTAGGCAACCTTCCGAACCTCCTCTAGCCAAACTTTCGCCCCTTCTCTCTTGGCTGCTGCCTGCTCCTCGGCGTCGGTGATGACGTCCAGGATGGCCGGCAGCTTGCGCTTGAGGAGCTTGTGCTGCTCCTCCATGCCCTCCATCACCTTGTACTGGTCCAGGAGGTAGCTGGAGGCCTTCTCCTTCACCATGGACACCAGCGGCCCGACCACCATGGTGGCCAGTACCTCAGCCATGGCTACGCCTGGAGCTCCAAAACACACGCACAGGACACAGGGAAACACGGTTGTTTGGGTGGAGAGGGAGAAGCTAGACAATGGGTTTGAGAAGCTGCTTTGTGGAAAATGAAGACTCAGAGCATTGACGTCGTTCGTCCAGATGCGTCTGATTTGAATATCTTGATTTGCATCTCATCAACTAACGAGGAGCCAGTCTAAGGAGAAGGAGACCATGTGCACTTTGCAGAAATTGTAGACCGTCCATCAGCATATCCAGGCCAGGAGAGAATAAAGAATACATCTCGAAGCCAGTAGTTTGTTAAATGCAACACTTGGGTCTCATGTTTTGTTTAATAATGGCAACTCGAAGTTTTGTTTTTGCAGGATCAAGCTACAGAAAGATTCTCCATCCAAACAAATGGACAACTCTATGATCTGTTATATATGGACAACTGGAATAGCATGGTCAATGAGTTCTATGCACTAGTTAAGTGCCCGTGCACATGGGCTGCTCAATTAAACCTAGAGAAAACATTTTATTTGGTTTCACCTCGCTTACAAACTATAATACAATTTACTTCATTGCGGTGCCTAATCGTGATCCTCTATGAAAATTAGGCAATCAAAGAATTCCTTGTATTCTCTTGGCACCAACTTAATCAACTTTTATGCAAGTAACAACTTAGACTAATTGATGCTAAAATCAGAAAAACAACCGGATCATAATTACTATTCGCAAGTGTGCTGAGATACTGCATTTGCAAGGAAACTACAATTTCCAGATTCTATAGACTAATAATCCGAGGCTGTCGTGGGTTGATGTCTCCGTGCTGAGGCTCTTGGTGCCAGTTACACTGCTACTCAAGCCCTCTGTTCAGAGAAGAGATTGTCTGCTCCACCAGAGACCTCAGCCGTTAAGCCCTCATGGTCAGTGTGCTCAAATAGGTGCTTTGCGGTGTCAATCCTGAAAATCAAAGAAAACTAAGAAGGTCCGTGAATCAGAAAGCTAATGCAAAATTGCTTTCCTAAGATGGGCCTTCACATTAAGCTGTTGTCGCAAAACTTGACAAGACATTTTAAAAAAGTAGTTCAGGTTTCATTAGAAGAAAATATAAGAGAATATAGAACAGTTAGGTTTATTTCATCCACGAGCCTAATTTCATGCGATGTACATATATATATGTGTAGAGCCTTGGCTGGTAAAATAGGCATGTTCATACAGAGAACTGCTACAAAACATATTTGTTACTATTAAGAGAAGTACCTATTTGAAGAATCTGGAACATATCATGTCAGGAAAGGAGCACCCAATTACAATAACCATAGCCTGCGTCCAAGTTTTGCAATCATATAACAATTTAATGTACCTGACTATGACTAACTGCAACTTGATGCTACATCCTGTTCTCTTGTTATGTAATTCCATTTAGATAATCCTATTGTACTGTATTAGACGACCCTGTCTCTTCTGCTATCAAGTACTGATTGCACAGCACATAACACCATGTTATAATCAGCATCCTAGGCCCATGTACAATATTGATCATTTTTAATTCTAAAACTTCTTTTAAAAAAAATCTAAATGTCATCTGCTATCGTCAACTAAACATTGTATACACAGATCACAATAGAAAGTCCACCTTCAGGGAGCACAGTAAGCACTTGCATGTAGAATAATAGAATTGATGTATAATGGATTGATTGCATTGAGGCCTAGGCCACTATATATAGGGGTACATGACTTGAAGGACAAGGAGCCTCTCCTACAGATATAGTAGCATATGGATTCAATCATAATCTACCTAATATAGAAATATCCATAACATGCTCTAATATTCCCCCGCAGTCACAGTGGGAGTACTACAGACGGTGAGATTGGAGAAGAAGCCAAAGGTAGAAACCAAAGGAGAAGTACGTGCGGGTGAGGCATGGAGGTGGGGCATCGCAGGGACGCCGCGCATCCTCGCCATACCGCACAATCGAGAACGATGAAGATGCCGGTGTGATCGATGCTAATGTTGGAGTAGACACACGCGAAGATGATGACGGCGATGGGCGACCCATCCGATCTTAGATCGGAAAACAAAAAAAGATGCTGATCATTTGACCGGCGAGAGAGAAAAAAAAAACCGATCAAGGATCAGGAAAAAGACTCTCTAAGGCAGCCAATCAACTCAATCGGCAGCGCGAACCCTAGGTATAGGCAGCGCAGCCCCTGGCGGAGATAATGGAGATAGATCTCACTGGGGGCGCGCGGAGCGGAAGCAGACGGCGGCTAGGGTTTGTGGCCTTGGATCAAAACCTAAACTTGTGATACCATGTAGAATAATAGAACTGGTGTATAATGGATTCATTACATTGAGGCCTAGGCCGGTATATATAGGAGTAAATGACTTGGAGGGCAAGGAGCCTCTGCTACAGATATAGTAGGATACGGATACAATACTAATCTACCTAGTATAGAAATATCCCTAATATACTCTAATAGTGCAGGTCAGGCATTTGCGCATATCAGCCCTTCTCCCCTCATCTCTTATGGTTTACGCGTATCTGCAAGTCCTGGCTGTGCACCAATATTGCTACTATTCGTGCCATCTAGAAGCACAATAAATATTTATACATGTAGTGTTTGGCATGACCTTTAGACAATAGTTGATCAACATTACTTGCGCTAGTGGTGGTTTTTAGGTCTTTGAACCGAGGAAAGACCCCAGATCATTTTGAAGGCTATCTGCAAGGAAGACAGAGATTGTATTGGTCAACACCAAAGGTAGCAGGAGTCCAGAGCTATAACGGGGGCAGGTTGAACTGAACATTATACTCTAGTTTGAAAGGAGATATCACTGTGATGTTTTGATTGTTTTCTAGCCTATATAATTGACAAAACCTGATCTGATCTCATCAGGGATCCAACACCTTTTAGGCAAAACTTGCGATTCAGTTTCCCTAACCCTCACAACAAATCCTATTATCAACACTGACAAATCGATCACAGTAAAAAAGTCACCGCAGCTAACCTACGGCCGACCGTAACATGGGTTCGCTTCCTTTTTAGGAAAGAGACAAATTTGTATTGCCAGTTTTCCTTCTCTGGCATGACAACTTCCTGTCCTGTCCTGTCCTGTCCTATCCCCGGTACGTTTTTAGTATGCAGTAAACAGTTCTAGGCTCAGTTATTTAGTACGCAGTAAACAGTTCTAGGCTCACATCTTTTCTGCATAGAGTAAAATGGCATTAAATGCTGCCTGTTGGATGTATTTATGGTATAAAAACTGCTAATCAAAAGTTTTATTTGCACATGTAGTAATTTTTCATCTGCCACGTAATTTGTAGCATTCTATGGTAATTCAAGTCAACGGATACGATAAGCAACTTTGAGGAACCTCATAAGCAAAGTTTTTATAAATTATGAGCACATTAGAACATGGATAAAAGCATTTACAACAAGAAACTGTCATTAATATATATAAAAAATAAAGTCTTCACGCCTGATCCTCTAGCACCAAAGGCAAGCATGGACTAGCTGCATCACTAGCTTTGTGTGGGCCAGCACTAACACCAAGCAACTCTTATAAAAAAATACCAAGCAACAAACTAAATCAGAACATAAAAACAAAAGTATGTGAGTTAGGATTGCACAAGCTACAAGCATATTTTTCCTAGCAAATAACAACGGCAAAATGAAGCAACAATCAGGTAACATATAGCGATTGAAAAATAGGTCAAATCAAAGAGCTATATCTAGTCTCAGTTTTGGTAGTTGTACATGAGCTAGAGAACTACAACTGAAGGCAAGCAATCAAAAAGGAATTACGAAATGCACAATGAAAATTGCATATGAAGTATATTGTTTTGCATAATCTAGAACTCCATTATTACCCAAGAGCTGTGTTATTGCTAAGATGGGATTCACATACTTCACTCTCACCTAAGTTCTCCTCATCAAGCAATTCTTCAGGCAAGGAGTTCAGTTTTAGATGGACAAGAATACTTACAAAACTTTGATAATAATGGTTATACTCATTCACTAAAAATTATGAACAGAACAAACTACTGCTCAGAAAACAAAACTATGGTGGATATGGTAGGTATAAATTGAGCATGCATAACTAGACTGCATGGTGTAATTATACATGCCTACTTGTTGGATATAAAAAAAATACTTGCATGAGTCTGCTAAGTTGCCTGCATTATGGGATTCACAAACTAAAATTATTTACATAAAAATGCTTACATGTATGTGTTAAATTGCCTAAATTCTAGGATTCACTTAATATCATGGTTTAATTTGGGAGCAACAAAATATGTTTGTTTTCGGTATTCAGAATAATATGGGAAAAGAAACTATTCTATACATTCAAACAATTGGATTACAATGGCTTTTGAGAATCATGAATTCGACAAATGAGTATTATTACTGACTACATAGCAGCTAGAACTAGCCAATAGAAAATGTCTCTCGGGAACACGTAGTGAGATCATGCATATATTAAGATTGCATAGAGCATCTGTCACTAAAACAAATTTATAAATGGTATAAACATGAAAAAAAGTAATTCTAGATAATCTGTACACTAAAATAATCAAGTAACTCGTAGTCTAGAAAATCACCAATCGAGCCACAAATAGTAGCATTGCATAATGATAACAGTACTAGTGGTACTGCCTAATTGAAAAGATGATTATTGTCTAATCATGGTGCATTGCAGCATGCTTTGGAAAAAATATAGAGAATAATATACCTCAAGTTTTGCAAATGTGTCATCTCTATATGCATCCAGATTGATATAATTGTTAATTTTCCTCATCTTCCATAATAAAATAGGACTTGGCTAACTGAAGAAATAGATTTGTCTACATATAAAATAGGGTTTCACCTAACTGAAGAAAGAACTACCTACTAAAAAAGCAATTATCTACCTAAATGGAGTAGTAGATTTGCATAGTAGAAATTGCACTTTACCTCAACATGCTTGACTATGTATATATGTAACCAAATCTGTCATTTCCAGTGTACCTGAATTAATTAAAATTGATTCAGTAAGCAAAAATCCTGAAAATACAGGAAATACTCAAATCAAAACACCACAAACGCTATACTAGTTGAATCAATTGTTTGTTGATTTAGCATAAGTTCCCACCAAATAAAATTCATACGTTCACCTCAGGGACCTCGCGTGTATGAAAAACAACACTTTGCCCAATGCAGAACAGAGTCTTTGGTCCTAACTGAGATAGTACTTTATCTAATTAATAGCAGATTATTGCCTATGTGCAACAAAAGTATTGCTTAGTATAATGATAACTTTTAGAAATTCCATGTGTTCAACCAATCACCAGCCTTTTAAATTCTGGTTTAATATCATAAGCAACGTGTCATAAGCATTTTGATTAGTGTTCAGTAGGCATTTTGATGATATCAGTAGAGCATCTCATAAGTTTAATATCCTCTATTCCAGTGTGTTAGTCTATCTGAACACAAAAATGCTAATCAAAGATGGATAATGCTAACCTGTGCCATGAGTCCCAACCTAAATTGTTGTCAAAACCAGGGAAAGGATAGTGACTGAAACAGCTATCTATGCTATAATTTATACTAATTGGACTGGCAAGTTGTTCTATTATCTTACTTCAGAAATATTCAAAGCAAAGCGAAACCAATTCACAAAACTAAATACAAGCTGGCAGGCAACCCCAATCAGACTTCCACGCATGTGGTCATCAACAACTTTATAGGTGGGATGAGCACACATCTGCAGTCCACAAACGCTCACTACTACAGAAACCATTTCTAGGGGCGGGTAAAAGGGTATTTCCTAGGGCGAGCGCGATACCCGTCCCTGCTTCTCGCAGTTATAAATATTGTTTGCAAGGTGGGTCACCCCATCAGCCGCCCTGGAAATCCATTTTTAGGGACGGGTCACCCCATCCCCCGCCCCTAGAAATTCATTTTCACGGCGGGTCACCCCATCACCCGCCCCTGCAAACTATTTTCTAGGGGCGGGTGATGGCTTCAGCCGCCCCTGGAAATGTCCTTCCTGCTAAAATTTTTATACCTTTTTCTTGCCAAATTTTTAAAATGGGGCTCTCAATTAATCCATTCAGATCTAATACTCAAATAACACTGTATATGCAATAAAATTATATAACCAGTTACGACCTCAATAAGAAAAGAGTAAGGGTACATCCATACTACTGTTCTTACAATAGTGCAAGTTCGTACATCAATACTTTAGGTCTTAAGTTCTTACAATAGTGCAAGTTCAAATCCATAAGAAAAGGGTAAGGGTACATCCATACATATTACACATTCATGCTCCTCCGACCCACTTCTGTAGATATGGAAGATAGTTAAGGTCTCCAATCGTCCAGCCTAGAACTTCATCAGAATAAGCTAAAGCACAGACAAGTGCACTCTTCTTCGCTTGCCAATGATAGACACATACAGTACTATAAATATCGAACAATGGAGTGTTAAGCTAATTTGGCTTGTAGAAGGTGAGTTTTGCTTGAAACTTCAAACCTTTGGTGAATAATGGCTCTCCACCCATGTAAGTTACATCCACCGCTTCAATGACTTGATCCAGAATCGCTAGAAAGCTCATTGCCGCATAGGTAGTACCTTGGAGGAGATCCTAAAAGGTGATAATAACGTTATGAAAGTTGAAAGATGTAACATAACTAAAGTTAACAATGATAAAAAGAATATCTTACCCTGTTATCTTGATTAAGCTAACAAAGCCTCTCAACAGTCTGAGTAACATTGCTTTCTCCCGCTTCGAGCTGCTTTATTTGAAAATATGAAAAGTCTAGCACAAAGTACCCATGATCCTGAAACTGCTCTAGGTAGGCCTCCACGGGTAGCCTCTCATAAGTTACCCAATTTGGTGCAACTCCACCCATTGCGGCAATTGAAACCATCGGGATGGTATCTCCTGGTGCCATCAAGGTGAAGTCTATATTTCGAACAGGTGCTTGAAAAGATATATGTACTTGTTTGAAATAAGGTTGACGAACAACCTCGGTTTGCACTACTAGAGTAGTACCATCCACAGCTTCGGCAACATCTTTGAGCCATCTAATATTGTTGATAAACTCCATTGTATGTAAGTAAATTTAGAAATTATTCATGTGTAGTAAAAAATATATTAAAAAAGGAACGAATCTTACAACGTTGGGAATTGATCCGCGTGTTCAATTGCCCAATGGCAAGCCAATGGCGCCATAAAGGTAAAATCCTGGACTATGAGGCAACGCATCCTCGATCATGCCTCCATGGCCACCAAAACCACCGCGGCGGCCACCACCACGGAACATCACTAATTTAAATTGAGAGCACAAAATCAAACATACTGGGAGGAAGGAGATGCTAGAGTGTGCATGTGTGTGCGTGCGTGTGTGCGTGAGTGTGTGTGCATTGAAATGGAAAAAGAAAGAAAAAATTAAGAATATACTAGGAGGAGGAAGGCGCTGCCAGGAGGAGGCGCCGCCGGGGCCCGCGGCCGTAGGTCCGCGGGAGGAGGCGCCGTCGGGACCCACGGCCGTAGATCCGCGGGAGAAGGCCGGCTGGGAGGAGGCACGCGGGCTTGCCTGGGGAGGAGAGGTCGGTGGCGTGGGGCGAGCAGGGCCGTGGCAACGCGGGGCAAGGAGGCGGCGGCGGCTCGAGGCAAAATTTCGGCAGCCTCCCGGCATCCTCCGCTTCAAATCGAAAATTTATCCAAGTCCCCGCTGCCGGTTCCATGTATAGAGAGGGTATTTTCAGGGGCGGGCGGGGGCATCGTCGGCCCCTGCAAATTGATTTCCAGGGGCAGGTGAGGCCTCCACCCGCTCTTGCAAATGATTTTCAAATTTATTCTGCAAATTCAATTAATTTCAAAAAAATAGCAAAACACATCCAAAAAGTAATAAAATTTCTACCATAGGAATATTATGACATATAGGAGTTGAAAAAAATATGACAACTACATTTCAGTGTTAATAGTTAAGAGTGTTGAAATGTAGGATTCTCGCACTTACTATCTCATACAATTCAAACCATACTTTGTGGTTTGCACACTCTTAAGCATTATATACACCTAAATATACTTGGCATATTTTTTCTAGTTCTATAGGTGACAATAACCTTAGGGCACAAAGTTGAGTTTTTATGTGATTTGCTATATTTTCATAATTAATTGAATTTTCTGTATGATTTTGAAAAAATATTTGTAGGGGCATGTGGGATATCACCCGCCCTTAGAAATGCATTTCCAGGGGCAGGTGGCGCCATCACCCACCTCTAAAAATGAGGCTATTTTCAGGGGCAGGTGATGGCGCCACCCGTTCTAAAGATGCATTTTCAGGAGCGGATCAGCTGCTACAGTACTCTCGCTCTTTTATAGAAACGGGTTACATTTTGACCGTAGAAACGGGTTACATTTTGACCGTCATTGCTACAAATCATTTTTTTAGCTGATTGTGTTAGTTTTAGAGCCACTACTACAAACCGTTATCTCGTTGCTATACAGCTTCTCCTGACGCAACATAGGAGCAAGCGACAATACATGTAAGCAACACTTTGAACATGCCACACATACATTTTGTCGAACAGGTTCTGGGCAGACAAGAGAAGGGAGGCGCACAGTCGTGTCGAGGCCGAGGGAGGGGAGGGAGGTGTATGCCTCCACGTAGATCTTGGAGCAGCTGCTCACGGTCTCGTTGTCGGCCATCCGGCCAAAATCCCCGAACCCTAACTCCCAACCTCGAAATCCCATAACCCTAACCCAATCATACCTTAATATGAGAGGAGGAGGAGGAGGAGGAGGAGGAGAACCTGCGTCGTCGCCGGCCATCGGCCACGATTCCACCAGAGGTTAACGAACGAATCGAAGGATTGGGAGAGAGCGGCTCACGAGAATGGAGAGGGCAGCGTGTCTGCGTTTGTGTGAACAGCGGAGAAGAGGAAGATGCCTAGCCACGATGGAAAGGATAAGGTCGTGCGTGATGGGTGTGACGGATAGAGCCAGTCATTCCAGCGAACAAAAACACGGCCGGCTTGGATAGAGTCATTACCTTATAAATAATGGGAAAATTGTACAGTATGCAAGCAGTTCATTTTTAACTTGAGTACATGACAATTAATTGGTTTCTTGGAGAGCTCACAACACACGAGCAGGATACAGGGTAAGATCCCGTTTGGATCCAAGCGCTACATGTGAAAGTGCTAAATGTTAGCACTAGTATATCAAAAAAGAGTGCTAACGATTGCGCGTTTGGATCCAAATGCTATTATATGAAAGTGTTAAATTTTAGCAGCAGTGTATCCAAATAAAAGTGCTACTGCATGGGCCAAAATTTATCGACTCGGGGAGCCCAAGCATTGACCTGGAGGAGCCAAGTGGATGTGTTTGATTATTGGTTGCATAAACTACGGCAATATACAGATTCGTTCGATTTGTTTATCTCGATTTGCATCTGTACAACCAACGAGAAGCCAATCAAGTACTGGATTTGCGATTTTGCATCTCTTCAACCAAGGAGAAGCCAATCAAAGTCAAATGTCGAACCATGTTAGAGGTGGTGGAGCCTGGAGGTCGTTGACGGCGAGAAGGAAGTGGCGCGGCACCCTGCCCGGTTCGTCTCGACGCCGTGGAGGTGGAGCCGAGGAGGCCGTGAGCGGCGGCGCAGCGGCCCTGGGTGCAGCCGCGGCGCCGGCGCCCTCCGTTCGCGTCCTCGCGGCCGGCAACTCCGCCATCTCCCGCAACGGGCCGCGGCTCGCCCACGCCGCTGTCCGTAGATCCGGTCGCGGCCTCGCGGGAGAATGGCTGCCATCGCCGCCGCCGTCGGAGATCAGGCGCGCGCCGGGGGGGGGGGGGGGGGGGGGCATTTCGCTTCCTCGGTCCGTGGCATTTCATTGGAAGTAGACAAAGAAAGTTGATTCTGCATCGTCAAGTATCACCTTCGATTCTGCATCCTCGCCTGAATTAGTTCAGCAAACATCGTCAGCAAGTATGAGCTTCGCCAACTTCATCAAACGGGCGATGGCTCTCTAGTTGCAACCATCCATGTGGCCTTGCAAATTATCAGCGAGCCAGGTCCGATTGATTACGGGAAGCTCTTGTTTCGAAAAATACAAACCAGAGCATTACATGGAGGGTGAATTCCTTGAATGTTTTATGGTTTCTGAGATTGGGGACACAAATAATAAGGGGGCGATTGGTTTGGGAGGGTTTATTATAAACCCCATTAATAAACCTTGTCTCTTTTTATTCAAAGATAAAAGCTTATTGGTGAGGCTTATGATCATAAGCCCATAAACCCCTCCAAGGGATGCTTATTGGGTTTATTTTCTGTGGACCCCACCAAAATCTCTCATCTTCCCTCCCGCTGCCCCTCACGCCCCGCACCCCACACCTACCCCGCACCCCGCACCCCCCAGACCCACGCTCGCAGCCTCTCCGCCCCTCGCGCTCGCAGATCCTCCGTCGTGGCGGCCGCGCTCCAGCTACCGCCGCGCGCACCCGTCCCTGCACGCCGCCTTAAAACTCCCACGCCGCCACGGTCCCTCACCACTACGCGCCCCTATCCCCGCCCCTATTTGCCGTCTTCAACCTCGTCGGGAGATGGATGGAGATGGTAACGACGGCTACCCGGACTACCTTTCGCAGCCTGGTCCCGCTGCCGGCTTCGATTTGTTCTCTCAGGCGGCTTCCACAGATCCGACCGTCCATGGTCCCCGGAGAGGCATTGCGGTGCTGGATCCCAACTCCTAGATGGATTTCCCTTACATGGATCAATACCAGCAGATCCTCCAACCCGCGGCGGGAAGTGGAGGTGCCGCCACGAGGATCCTGCCGGTGTGCCTGCCTCACGCTGCTCGATCTGCTCGAGGTGGCCGTGGAGGAGGTCGGGTTGGTGAGGGTCTCGCAAAATCCCTAGATTTTGGAGCTCATCCACGTGGACGTGGTACTGGCGGACGCGGTGGGCGTGGAGTACGTTGTGGATCTGGTTGTGGATCCCGTGTAGGATCTCGCGCTGCTCGATCTGGTTCGGGCAATGCCGGGCTGCCAGCGGCAACACTGTTGATGATTGGGATGGCGACATGGAAGAAGTTTCCCAAGGGAGCTCCAATGTAAGTTTGTCCTTCACTTCACAATAATCCTTGATGCAGTTGGCTGCTTCATGCTTGTTGTAGGTTGTTTGATGCTTGGATTAGGTTGTTTGATACTTGCATTAGGTTGTTTGATGCTTGCATTAGGTTGTTTGACCATTGCAGTAATTGGTGATATTTAGTTTTTAGAGTTGTTCATGGAGGGACATTAGTATTTATTTCCAATATTTTTTTTAGTAGATATGCACTGACAAGGCTGATTGGTCACAAGAAAATCTTTACACCTTGTGTGAGTTGTGGTGTTACTAAATAGAACTAAGGAATTGCAACAATGGCACTATGAGTGGAAGAGGATATAAGATTATGTCTGATAAATATTATTCAAGAACTGGTTTGATGCATGATAAGAAACAACTCAGGAACCATGTTGGTATACTCAAACAATTCTACCTGTTCTGGAAGATGTGTAATAACTTTAGTGGTATTAACCGTGGTCCTAGTGGAGAAGTAATAGCCAGTTATCACTGGTGGAAGACCAACCTTGAGATACATCATTTGTTTGCTTGTTCAAAGTATTGATTATGATAAACTAGATTTCTCTCATTGTGAGCTTGTTTGTCATACTGCAGAGCAAGTAGAATAAAGCTGAGTTGAGGAAGCTAATTCATGGGGAGCCTGATTATTGCCCTCATCTTGAGATCATGTTCAAGAATGTGGTTGTTGATGGAACCACCTCCTGCATACCAGAAGAGGAGGAGGAGGAGGAGGAGGAAGAAAATGAAGAGAATGACAAGTTTGATACTCCTATGAGTTCAGGGAGCAGGAGGAGGTCAACTATTACTAACACAATAGCTTCAAGTTCTGGAAAAAAAGCAAAAGGAGGTTTTATGAGTATGATGAGCACAATGATGAACAAGTGGGAAAGTGTAGAGGAAAGGAACCATGTTGTCCTGAAGGCCAATCAAGAGGAGAAAGCAAGAAAGAGGGATAAATTGGGGTCTGATGTGCAGTTCTGCATGGACTTGGCTGTGGAGTATGGGGCAACATCAGGCAGTGTTGAGCTTTTTGGATGTACCTTGTTCTTCAAAGATGAGTATAATAGGGTGGTCTTCAAGTCCATTCTAACAAATGAAGGAAAGCTAGATTGGATCAAGAGAATGTGTGCTCATGACAAGTTATATAGATAGGAATTTATGTTTAAGTGGTTGTGAACTTAATTTGACTATGTGGCTGTGAACTTAATTCGTCTATGTGGTTGTGATCTTAATTTATCTACGTGGTTGTGAATATCTTTTGTTTGTTGCTTACTTAATTTTTGAAATATATCTTGTTGTTGGACTAATATGTCTTTATTGTACAATGATGCCGAAGAAAATTCTGAAGCTGATGGGAATTCTAAAGCTGAAGGGGAATCAAGTGGTTCTTCAAGTGATGGTGATATTTGGGAGATGCTTCAGAATGGGAGAAAGAGAACCACATAGTTCATGGAAATGGTCTTCATGATTGGTATGTACTATGAAACTTAAATGAACAAAGCACCATATAGGGTTGCCACTGAAACAGGACTGGACTGGGTTGAGAGAACACTTGCCAATAGAATCTTTTGCTGCAACATGTTTAAGATGATTAGACCATTATTTGATAGATTGCATAATTTATTGGTGGGATCTTATGGATTGAAGTCTACAAGGAAAATGATATGTATAGAGGCTCTAGCATTGTTCCTGTATGTAGTTAGTGCACCTCAATCAGTTAGAAGCCGATGATCATTTTGTGAGATCAATGGAGACAGTAAGCAGAAAATTTGACCATGTCTTAAATTGTGTGATCAAGTTATCTAAAGATATTATTAAACCTAAGGATCCCACATTTAGTACTGTGCACCAAAGATTACAACAACCTCGGTTTGATCCCTACTTCAACAATGACATTGGAGCAATTGATAGGACACATATAAAAGTTGTTGTCCCAGCTAATAAGGTGGTTCAATATATAGGGAGACATGGATACACCAATCAGAATGTGATGGGTATTTGTGACTTCGATTTGAGGTTTACTTTAGTTGTTGCGGGATGGTCTGGATCAGTACATGACATGAGAGTGCTCAGTGATGCTAGAAACAAATACGGTGATAAGTTTCCACATCCACCTCCAGGTACACTACTAATTCTGTTAATTGTTTGTTTCACTTCTTTATTTAACCATATTTTACTCTTTGATGATGATTTGATTTGTAGGGAAGTTTTACCTGGTGGACTCTGGATATCCAAACCGACTAGGGTATCTATCACCATACAAGGGTACCAAGTATCACCTCCTCGAGTATAGAAATGGACCAATGCCAAGAGGTAAGAAAGAGATGTTTAATCATGCTCATTCTTCCCTTACAAATATCATCGAGCGGTCCTTTGGGGTTTTAAAGATGAAGTGGAGAATATCGTTGAATGTACCTAGTTCTCCAATAAAAAAGCAAAGCAAAATTATTGTAGCATGCATGGCACTGCATAATTTCATTAGGGATAGTGCTCTTGCGGATAAGGACTTTGAGTTGGTTGATGAAGATGAAAATTTTGTTCCTATGACCGAAGCCTCCACGGATGATGGTGATGAAATAGTCCAAGATGGTGATGAAATACTCCAAGAAGATATAAATATAAATTCACTCCGTGATGAAATAGCTAATGGGTTGTTTAGTAGATGATAAAAATTTGTATATATATTTGTGTGGGACTTTATTTTTTGTGTGATTGCTGGACTGAACAATGTATGTTTGTATGAATATTTGTGTAAAAATTTGTTTAAAATTTTGTGTGAATTTTGTGGAAAATTTGGCTTGACCAGCGAGCTGCATGCATCGGCAGAGCGCGGGTGCACGCAGCGCGCATGCATGCAGGCGCAGCGCGGGAAGGCCAACGCGGTGGGAGGGGAAGAAAAAAACGAGAGAGAGAAAAGGCATTATTAAGGGGTAGAATGGTCATTACTAACTGCACGGACTTTTTATAAACCCCTACAACAAATACTATTTTAGTAATTTTTTATAAACCCTTACAGCCAAACACCATTTTACAACCAAACACCATTTTACGTATACAATAAGCTCCATATGTGAGGGGCTTATAGACCATTTTATATTTACAATAAGCTCCCTATGTGAGGGGCTTATAGACTTATAAATTAGAGGTGTTCGTGAGCTACTAGCAGAACAGAGGTGACTGGTGAGCGACAGGCTTCACCGACTGGAGAGGCACGTGGTGGCATGGACGCTGGTGGACAGGAATGAAGCGAGCAACGACAGCCAGAGGGACCAAGCGACTCTGCTCGAACGATGATTGATCAACGATAGTACCAAATCAAACGATGCAAAGACGCCAGCTGTTGGCACCAACAATCAGCAAATACAGCCACGACGAGGGGCGAATTAAGAGAACAAAAAATACGAGCTGCATCAATCTTAACGGATCATCAAACTCGACAATAAAGATGCATTTTGTACATTACAACACTAACAAGAAAATCCACAGGACAACAGTACAAGCCTCCAGAACAAAAACTAAACCAAACAGAATTCACGAAACAGTCAAGATATCAGATCATGAATTTCAGTCACAATGTAACTCAGAAAACAGTCGCAATATCACGGCACAAGTTTCAGTCACATTTGGCACGCAAGGGATACACAAAGCAACCTGTAATGTGCGAAAATTCACAACCATCTCCAAGCTCAACAGTCACCATACAATTCAAAGCACGAGATTAGGACACTGGACCACTGCACTTGGCCATTTACCGAAGCCAACCCAATCAGAGAACATCATGAAGTGCACAAATCAAAAGGACAGTTTAGGTAACTGGTTCGAAACTGCTCATACGCTAAGTTCTCATGGCAACGCATTAACAAAATAGACATGACTTGTCTCAAAATCCCACAGGTTGCTAAATTCTTATGATGATGCAGGATAAAACAGAATGATAAACCCTCTCGAGATAAGTTCAGCAACACTACTACTCAAAACTTAACTAGATAGCACGAGCTCACTGCGTCACACCGAGCCACTTTGAGAAGTTCTCAAACTCGGTGTAGTCGCTGTCCGAAACCATGGTCTTGTACCACGCCTTTCCAGCAGCCTTGACCTTGGCAGCCTCCTCCTACAATGAATGGATCAACAGATAACGTTCAGTACATACTTGTTAACAAAAGGGTGTGCTGCAGAACAAAGTAATAACCATCTGACATATTAAATGAACAGTAAATAACTCAGATATTGGTCAGTTTTGCGTGTTGCTGATCAAAATGAAGAATCTTGAAAACAATGTAGACATATTGAACTATGCTGCTAAACAGATGGTCAGAACACATTTGGCTGTGCAGTGTTCCAGGGGACATGCATTCTAGTATCAAGTAACCAGCTTTTCAAAAAAAGTATCAAGTAACCACAACGCTACACCATTAAATTTCACATCCTAGCAAGGCATAGTGCAAAGTTAACCACCAACAGGAGGGATCAAACTTAAACATTCAGCACAAACAACCTGATCCATGCATAACCATGGATGTGTGTATAAATGTGAAGGTTACCCAAGCTTCCATTACAAATTGTTTCTAAGATATAGAACAAATACTTGCTCAGATATCTCCTCACATCTAAAGAAATGGAACAGAATATGGCAAATGTCTTACCAAGAACAATGGAAGTAACACAGAGTAGATATAGTATATAATGACAAAAACAATAGATTACCCATGCAGACAGCGTAGATATAGTATATAATGACAGAAACAATAGATTACCCATGCAGAATGGTCAAGGGTTACAGCACAGAAGGGCAAATAACAGAATATTTGTTGGCACAACTACCAATAGATCAATGCACATCACTAAACCAAGAAGAATCACTACAGGAGAAGCATGTGAAATAAACCTTCAGAGAAAAGTGCAGTACTAACACATCACCAAATTTCCTAATGTTATGATATATAAAACGAATTAAACCATTCATACAAGGCACGCAAATGTACTCAAAACACTAACAGTTATAAACATCACTACAGAAAGGTACGGTCAGTTAATGTCGACATCAGAAATGAAAGAGGAATGGAAATGGTCATACCGGGCTAAGCTTGGTCCTCTTGGAGTCAAGCTTCTCCTTCCTGGCCTTGACGCGGGCAGCCTCAGCAAGGGTGGCCATCTTGCGGGCAGTGCCGAGGTAGGGGTTGAGCTTGAGCACAGCAGCCATGTTCTTGAGCGGATTCTTCCTCTTTTCCCTGCGCTTCACCTCCTTGTTTAGTGGCTTCACCACAGACTGGACCTCGTCAGAGTTGATAATCCTGCCCAGGTCAGCGTTGGACATCTTGGGCCTAGGCAGCACGAAGCCCTTCTTCTGCGACGGGGCGTCGAAGGTGCCATACACCTCCTCAAGCTTCTTGAACGCGCTCTCGGTCCAGATCACAAAGCGCCCGAGGTGGCCACCAGGGGCGAGGTCGAGCAGGTTGAGGCGCTCGACGTTTGCGACATCCACACCGGGGAGGTTGCGGAAGGCCTTGACGATCTTGGAGCCCTCGGTGCCGTAGACGATGAGCGGGCCCTTGCGGTTGATGTAGCGGCGGTTGCGCATCTTACCCTTGCCGGGGCGGATGCCAACCGAGTCCTTGGCCTTCTCGGCGTCGGCGTAGGCGCCGACCTGCTTGAGGATCTTGATGGCCTGGGAGGTCTTCTCGATGGACTCGGCGGAGTCGGAGATGACTAGGGGCAGCTCGGGGACGGCCTCGATGCGGTGGCCGCGCGCCTGGACGAGGGCCGGGACGGCGGTGGCGGCGAGCGCCGAGGCGACGGCGACGCGGCGGAGGTTGACGTTGACGCGGCGGTGCCACTTGCGCCAGATCTTGGTGGGTGCGAACATGCGGCCGCCGCGGCACATGTTGCCGAAGGCTCCCTGGCCGGCGCGGTGGGTGCCGCCGCCGGGAACGCGGGGGATACGGGACACCGCGCGCCCGGTGCCCCAGGACTCCGCCGACGTCTGGTGGCCGGCGCGGCGGGAGACGGCGTAGGGCTGGCGCTTGTTGCAGGACAGCAGCTTGTGGGTGAACCTGACGATGTCGGGGCGGATCGGCGCGCCGAGGACGGCCGGGAAGGCGATCCCCGCGGCGTCGGTGGCCATGTCGCCCTCCAGGGCCTTCACGGAAACGAGGGGGCGGTTGGAGGCGACCATGGCGGTAGCAGCGGCGGCGGCGGCGGCGGCTAGGGTTTTTGGGCGGGGCGGCGGAGGTGCGAATGGAGGCGGGTCGCGAGGGGAAGAGACTTTATAGGTGGAGGTGGCTAGGGTTTGAGTCTGGGGTTATCGGGGAGTGATCCGGGACGTTGATTTGGGGCGAGCGGTGGGATGTCATGGGGAATGAGTAGGCTGGGCCTGGAGAACTCTATCTCTATGGGCCGGCTCATGCTGTTGGTGCTCAGTTTTTAAGAGGCCGAGGGAGGCCCAGCATGTAAATATGCTGTAGTTTCACTGATAAAAATAAAACGGTGTAGTCTCTTTTTAAAAAAAAATAAAAAAAAGTCTGTTTTACTACCCATTTGACCCCTAAACATAATTTTGGCTCAAACTAATCTTCCAAACTTTTTTAGTTGGTCAAAAATAACCCATATTAGATTGTGTCCTCTTTCTATTTAAACACACATGCAAATTGAGTTTTAAGTTCAAATTTTGTGGGGTGATATAAGACATGATATCACTTGTGTTAAAAATACCTCAAAACACATAATCACAAAAGTTATTTTTTCTGACATATGAAATCATTTTTAGCACACCCACAATATTTGAACCTTTTTCGTAATGGAAAAATTTTGAATTTGAGACTCACTAGGAGTAGATCGGATAAATTTAAATGGTTTGGGGAGAAAATCAGCATAAATGTTGCTCTGGAAACTAAAAATAGGACAAAATGAGTTATGAAGATAGAAAAATGGCCTTCTTTCTCTCTTTTTTTCAAAGTTGTTGTGCTCTTTTAGCAAAAATATGTCGTGTTTTCCCTATGGGAGCATGCTCATTCCACCACGCCTGGTTGACCATTTGAGTTTTAGGCAATTAGGCGGGCAGCACTCCTAGTTGAAAAAGTCTGCCACCTTCAAGGTGACTAGGAGGAGGGATACTAACTTCTGCAGCATGAAGATGACGTGATGCTAGGCAATATGTTCACAGTGGCAACATGGTAAGAGAGATGTTCACGAAACAAGGGACAACTACGCTGAAACCTTCCTGCAGCAATAGCATTCGCCTACACCCTCACATGAGATCAAGAGCCTCATGATTGATCAAGGACTAACAATGGGCTTCACGCACTCACCTTATCGACATCTTGATCCATGTGATTTGCTCCCGCTGCCTTCCAAGCCTAGTTCAACATAAAGCATTGCCAGTACTACTGCTAGTAGAACAAGGATGTCATTTTTCTCCCCAAGTCCACAAACCGACCATGGCCTAAACCTACATATACAGTCACTACAACAACAGCACACAAGATGCAATGCCTAAATAATATTGGGACTGGGCACTGGCACTGGGAAGTGGGAACTAACCCTTTTGTTCTTTTCATGCACCTCCGACCTTCTCCTCACCTCCCAAGTCATTTATATACCATCATGTGGAGGATAGGAACCAAAATGAGTCAATAACTCATAGAGTAGGTGAAGGTAACTTGAGTTAAAAGCATTAGACGACGTACGTGTTGTTGCATTGAGAAGTAGGTTCAACGACGTGAGGCGGACTCTGCCATCCTAAATAATATTGTGCAGTATTTCCTCCATTTTTAAATGTAATATTATGCTTTTAATTCATTAGCTTATCACAAGAATTTCATAAAACACATAATTTAACTTTTTAAGAAAACATAGCAAATAATGTCTACCACCCCACAAAGTTTGAATTTTTTGACTTGGAAAATTTGAACTTAAAACCCAAATTGCACGTAGAGGAGAAGTATTATAAATCTCGCTAGGAGTATTATAAATTTCACATGGGCTGGGTTATTCTTTAGTTCTATTAGCCCAATAGGAGGCAAAGGGAGGCCCAATAAGTGAATTTACAAGTGTGATAATTGGTAGAAACAAGAAGCCAGAAAACACCTTATTAGTTAAGTGTTTTCCTTTCGGAGAAAATACACAATTTCAGTGTGTATTTACATGAACTGTGCATGTTTGATCCACGAGCCAGCGTGCACTGTAGAAGCTGCTTCTCTGAGCCACTAGGACCACGCGATCACGATCTTGGTGAACCGGCCGTGAAGCTCGAGAGGACCCCTGTAGGGCAGCGCCAAATGCAGACGGTTGAAGTAAGCCAGCTTGTCCTACCTGGAGTGCAGGGAGAGCGCATTGGCTAGGGTCTCGAGTAGCAGCAATTCCTATCATGGCTCTCTTAGGCCATTTGTAACACCCCAGGTATCACCCAACCCTAGAATGCTACACAACTAAATTCCAAGTTGCCGAAATAGAAAATTTCGACAGTATATACATTGAAACAGGCACAGTGCAGAAGCAACAATAGATAGACAATATGTATAGCGTGATACTCCAACAGAACAACTCTATCTTTAACAAACATTAGCAAGGGTTCTCTACCATCTCACGAACTCAGGAGAAACATCTTGGCGTTATGAGATCATGTAAGATCGTAGGATGTGTAACT
Organism: Panicum hallii; assembly: GCF_002211085.1. Classification (NCBI taxonomy): domain Eukaryota; kingdom Viridiplantae; phylum Streptophyta; class Magnoliopsida; order Poales; family Poaceae; genus Panicum; species Panicum hallii. The sequence goes on along the minus strand of NC_038043.1, from coordinate 3,662,863 downwards.
AACCCATTTCCCATGCTCTTTTCAAAGGACAACCTGGGGAGGGAAAAATAAGGGTGAGATTGAATAATCTCATCAAGCAAACTACTATTTAAACCATATTAGATTAATTAATCATTTAATGTTGCAATAAGTATTAGAGGATAGCCCTCGCCTATCCGCTTCTTTCTCTAAGAATTAGGTGATCATGGCATGAAAAATATAGCATTAGTTTGTAATGAGTTACCTCTAAAGAATAATGTATGATCTGAATAGAACAATAGAAAGTCACTCGCAAAAGCCATAACACATAGGTTGCCATAACAACCGGGAAAATAAAGTAACATAAATGCATATCATATCCCATAACAAAATAAAATAATATTTAAATAAATTGAAGGGCTTGCGAATGCAAGGAAGGAAAGTATATAATATTCCACAATCCTTTTAGCCATACCTTAACTCACCTCACTAGGAAAAAGGGACACTTCTCGTGTTAGTTTCGATGCACCCACGTCAAACCAACATCCAAATATCCATACAACCCACATGTAGTATATCCAAAGTCCGATATACCGTAGCGCAATGTGAGATATAATTATTCAGAGTATATCGCAATATACTTCATCACATCCAAATCTCAAAACCATTTAGAGATGCATATAAATGCACATAAACTCCTGCCTTCATACCAACAAGGTATGAAGCTGCATCGATAAACGATGTTGTACCGGTACGGTCACTGCTAGAAGCGGCGACATAACTCCATATGCCAATGCAGTGAATAAGATGTGATGCCATGTCTCCTGCCTTCATACCTAACAAGGTATGAAGCTGCATCGATAAATAATATTGTATTGGTACAGTCACAACCATAGGTTCGCGACATAACTCCAAATGTCATGCCATGCAATGAAATGTGATGCAGTGCCACAAGATAAGTACCATCTCCAAAAAAAAATCCAGACATAAAATACTCCATAATGTAAACCGTAATAAACCATCATACTCAAGATACATTGAATGGTAAAGTCTCATATATGCCAACCATTAGCATAATAGTAATTCATACCATACAATCTATCGACCCCCACTTGTCTTAGTAGATTTAGGATATCTTGTAGCACTATTGGTTCTCGATATGATGAAAGGCACCAAATCAATAACCTAAACCTCTCGCATATATATATATATATGAGTGTAGACAAAACTTATCCTATATATATATATATGCGAGAGGTATACCACCATGCGTATGTTCACATACTTATTTATCACTTTGGGTATATTTATATACATACTTCAAAGGGATATGTATGAAAAATTTCAAAAGCATCTCTATTTTTTAAATATATCATGATACATTTAGTATGTCCATATACTCCATGTATGATCACATACTTAAAAGTATATACCATCACAGATGGTCTAGTATGATCATATACATCTCGTACATACCTTTCGTTGTGTCAGATATATCCTACATCATAAGATACGCATGTAGGAGTAGCTACAAGCGCGTGTAGAATGAATTTTTCCTATATATATATATATATATATCAACTCATTAAGGACCTCTTATAAATAAGGAGCTACCCAAAATTCAGTACTTATATTTTAACACATCACCCCAAGTCTTGTAAGAGATTACTCCTATCATTCCTTGCAACCCCCAACATCCTTGTACTCAAACTTGTTAGCAACTAAGAGTAATAAAACAGCATAAACGATACAAAGGCTTGTAAACACTAAAGTTAACATACCTCTGTAACCCACCCTAGTAGCTATTGTTGGTGGAGAGTACCATTCAGAATGAAGAAGCACCACAACAGGCCGTGGAACAAACTCTAAAGGCTCGACAGAAGAAAGAGACGCCTTCGGTTAGGATAAAATAATTTTCTATTTAATAGGAATCCATCATATCAGTTACAGTTATATGGGTATTTATAGGGGGCGGTTCACCTACCCTCCAACGTAATTACACCTTTTTATTCCCCAACAACTATATTCCAAGAATATTCTAAGGGCAAACAGTAATTTGCTATCTAAGCCCCCTTTACAGCTCATCACGGCCTTCGGGCCTAGCTCGACTTGCCCCTTTACAGCTCATCACGGCCTTCGGGCCCAGCTCGACTTGCTTATTCCCTATGCTACGGGCCTTTGGCCCCTAGACTTGGCACCTCTGCCGGCTTGGTCGCAGCGTTAGCTTCGTTCAACTCATCCTTCGGGAGGTCTTCGTCTCTATGACTCTTCGGCTCCGACCGAAGATCCTTAATTTGTTCATGAAGCCCTGGAGAGTCGCTTGGTCGCCCTTCATCTTCTGACCCTTCAGCGCGATCCGAAGGTGGCGCCCCCCAACAGCTATTACGGCATTAAGCATACATTGGACTTCAATTAAAGTAAAAGAACGTGTCATAGGTTAAATAACCAAGCATATGCCACATGTGCAATAATTTATCAACCTCAACCATAATATCAAAAACCATCATCTATCGAACATTTTAAGCATATAGGCACTCATGTTGAAGTAAGGAAAAATACCCACCACATAGCTACATTGGTTAGAAAAAACATATTCATACCTTTCCGAATAATTATGAATGTCGTCTATAACTATTCAGATTACCATAAAAGAGCATAGATATTCACATCGAACCCATAGAACATATATCAAACCAATTAGAACATGGTCAATAGATCATATTGTATTAGTTGTGGTTCTGAATTTTAAAGTGGAGGTAGATTAAATAACAAGTTAAAGCTGGTAGCAACCACCGCTACGTTTACTTGCCTTCACCGATGATGAAAACAGACGCTAGTTGCGTCTCGAAGTGACTCCACCTAAAAATACATATTTTCAGTTTGCAACAGTATCAAAGATGTATATAAACAGCAACCAAGCGCTTTCTACGCCCGGGACAATGCCACAATAAAGCCTGACAATAAACTGGAAATTCAGCCAACAGCAGCACTACTGCCTCATCTTTTTGTACCTTTTAATCCACAAGGTTTATGATGGTAAACAAATGAATTTCTGAAATATAGAGATCAAGACCCACAACTTTCATAGAGAAACTTTATTTTTATTATGTCTTTAAGATGGCCTAAACTGCAGTTGGAAACTGACTTCAGAATCTGCCCGAAAATCAGGACAACAAGCTTAACATCTTCATACCTCCAAATCCATTTGTCCAAAAAAAAATCTATAATCTCACCAGAGGATAGATAGTTCCATGATCTACAACTTTGATATTATCCATATTCGCACTAGAGGTCCACAAGATGGCCTAATGCAGGGTTAAACCTTAACTGAAAACTCTGCCAAATTAACAGTATACCTGAATTTGAAAATCTATTTCTGGAGGTTCCCTCATCCAAAAATCGTGATCTTTATCAATCTGAAAAGCTAATGAAAAGTACTACAAGTTTCTCATAGTTGGAAAGTCTAGTTATGCCTTTGAGGTTTTCGAAAACCTCCCAGATCCAGCTCTGACCTGTTTTTCGTCAGAAAATAACAGCTAGCTTCAAAAATCCATATCTCCCAAACCACTAGAACCTAAAATCATGAAATTTCATGACCTAGCAGATCTAAAGGTCCTCTATGACTTTGTAGTTCACCAAAGAATTTATTTCGGCCTCTAAGTAGCCATAATCGATCCTCCAAACAAGGCTATACTAAAATCGATTCTGAAATCTGAGGGTGAGACACCAAAAAGCCCTCTATCCCCTCTAATCGGAAGTGGGAGAAGAGGGACTACCCAGGCTATTGATATGTATGTTCCATAAGAAAAGAAATAGCAATTTTTAGTTGAAATTTATAGTTCAATTTTTTTTATAAAATAGAATAGTTTCCGATTCACCAAGCCTACTCTTATCTCTCTCTAAAGGAATTAAAAACAAAATAAGAATAAGAAAAAATACAGGAATTCTGGATTTTTCAAAAATTCTCTCATTAAAATATTCAAAAATTCAGAATGGGTTTAGTTGCTTAAATTAAAAAAGTGAATCAAATAATTTTGTTATCTAGTTATTAGTTAAAAATATTTATTACAATAAAAAAGATTGAATCATTTTACTTTCTATTCATTTTTGTATTTCTTTCTCTTAAAATAAAGGAGCTCTCTCACTTAATCTCCAAACCAAACTCCATCATAGACAACTAATTTGAGCAGGGAGGATATATCCCACTCACCTTTGTTACCCTCATAACCCTAGGGTAGTAGAAACGGTGGGGGAAAGACCGATCTACACTGGACATGAACCTCTCCTTGCTCCTCTTATCGTCCTCAATCTATTTTACACTCTTCTTCCAAGGATTGGGCGCTGCAGGGGGAGGATTTGGGTAGGGCAGCCATGAGAGGAGGGAGGAAGAAAGGAATGTGAGGAAGGGGGTGGGAGTCGGTCAAGAGGGAGGAGAGGGTGTGACTGAGGGAGGGGTTGCCGGGTTAGGCCTCCATTCTAAACTCCTTTCTTCTTTCTTTCTCTTTTTTTTTCTTTGTTATTACACCATTTAGAACAACTGATTTTCAAGAAGGATCACGCTTGGATCCATGTGATCTGCTCCTATTGCCTTCCAAGCCTAAACCACCTAGCATGATCTCTGAAGAACAATTTTTTTTTAAAGAAATCTCTCAAGAACAATGCCTTGTGGAACATAACAACTAGAACTGTTTGGTCTGTTTCTTTTATATATACTCGTCGCATTCCAAGACATCTCTATATATACCACCCTTGAGAGCAATAATCCCTCAAAAAGTGAGTTTATAACTCATACAGAAGAGTAGGTAAAGTGAGACTTATTAGTAACTCCACTTGATGTGAGGATGATCTTGGAGGAGCAGCAGGGATATGATGGGGAATGAGTGGGATGTGCGTGTGGTATGAGACAGCTCATGCGGGTTGCTATAGTCCTTTTAGTAGGCTGAGAGAGGCCCACATGTAAATAAATATATTAAATTTTGTAGTCTTTAATTTTTTTAAAAAAGATCTGATTTACTACCTTGAGCATTTCACTTTGTCCATTGACACCTAAACATAACTTCAGCTCACTTAATTCTTCCAAACTATTTTAATTGGGTTCAATTTGACCCCTAATATATAATATTTGTCTTCTCTCTGTTTAAACGTATGTGCAAGTTTAGTTTCAAGTTCTAAATTTATACGGTTACAGAAGATATTATAAATTATGTTAAAAATATCTTGAAACACATAAAAGTATGTTTCTAACATAGAAAATCATGCTTACCACTGCCACAAAATTTGAACTTTTTGACATGACAAAACTTAACCATTTTAGGCAGCACGCCGAGCACTTCTTCAATTACCTTCAAAGGCAAATAGCAGTTGCTCTTGCTCTCAACGACTAGGAGAACGATTAGGAGGGGATATCTAACTTCTTGAGGCAGTCTGAAGATGCGGTACCTTATGTTCAAAGTGGCAATATGCTAAGAGAGATGCTCAGAAAATGAGGGAACAAGTGCGCTGTAACTTTCTTGCAGCACCAACATTCGCCTACGTCCTCTCATGAGGTCAAGAGAAACTGAATGTTCCATGGACTCGCCTTAGTGGCATCTTGGATCCATGTGATGTGCTCCTGCTGCCTTCCAAGCCTAGACCACCAACATACAACATTGCCACTGCTAGTAAACACAAGGATGCCATTTTTCTTCCGAAATCCAAACTTAGCATGATCTCTCAAAGGACAACGCTTGACAGGCAAGAACTAACAACGAGTAACTTTTGTTCTTTTTTGTTCCCTCTAGCTATGTATTCTTTGCTTTCCAAAACATTTGTGTATGTATCACCTTGTGAAGGATAGTACTCCTAATGAAGAACCATAATGAGTCAATAACTGTATAAAGTGTGTGACTTGTATTAACAGCCCCACAGGATGTCGATCAAGACAGTTTATGGGAGTAGTTGGAGTTATATTATATTGATAACCTTACAAGAGGACGGCAGAGCTCCACATAGTGTATAGAATCTAATTTTTGCCTTTCCGGAGGACGGCAAGGAGTAGAATGCTCTGTCAGTCATATGGGCTGAGTCATGCTTTGATTCTCTTATAGCCCATTAGGAAGGCAAAGGGAGGCCCAGTAAGCAAATTACATGTGTAATTGGTAGAATGAAGAAGCGAGAAAATACCTCAGTTTAGTGTTTCCTTTTGGAGAAAAAGGAAAATATATGTTGTGCTTCTCTATCGAACAATACCCATTCTATTAAACTCACACAGCTGAATGTGATTGGCCATTCGGCAAAGAACAACGCAGCAACAAACGATTAAGAACCTGTGTAAAGAAAGAATGGTGAGCCTTGCTCTACGAGCACAGTGTTTTAGCTAAAATATATGCTCCCAACGCGAAAAAAAATAACTTTTTACTAACGCTTTCTTTTTTGAAAAAGTATAACTTTTCTTTTACTGATGCTATATTTTTGAGGTATTGTTAGTCAAATTGTGATCTTCTTCAAGGCCTTGTTGATGTCCTAATAGACACTTTTTTCTTGCAGAAAATAGCACATTGTCGGAAGAAGCCTAGCTCGTTGGCGCATATTCGCAATGGGACCTTCATTGCATAAACTCCGTATGTTCGATCCACGAGCCAGCAGGATTATAAATTTTGCGACGGAAGAAGCCATTGCTCTGAACGTCTGAGAATCACTTCGACCAGGGATTTAATTTGAGCACGTGATGGAGCCGGTAGTGCAGCGCCACATGTTGACAGTTCAAGCAAGCCAGCTTGACCTACCTGGAGTGCACGGACGAGCGCACTGGCTAGGGTCTCGAGTAGGATCAATTGCTGTCATAGCTCTCTTAGGCCATGTAGAACAACTGATTTTCCAGCACGATCACGTTAGCGAACGCTTGGATCCATGTGACCTGCTCCTGTTGCCTTCCGAGCCTAAACCACCTACCATGATCTCTCAAGAACAGTGCCTTGACGGACACAGCAACTGGAACTCTTTGGTCTGTTTCCTTTATATTCGTCGCATTCCAAGATATCTATATATACAACCATTGAGAAGAATAATGCCCAAAAAAAGTGAGTTTGTAACTTATTATACAGAAAAGTAGGTAAAGTGAGATTTATATGGAACTCCACTTGATGTCAGGATGATCTTGGACGGGTAGGAGGGATACGATGGGGAATGAGTGGGCTCTGCGTGTGGTACAAGCTGGCTCATGCGGGTTGCTATAGTCCTTTTAGTAGGCTGAGGGAGGCCCACATGTAAATAAATATATTAAATGTTGTAGTTTTTTTTGAAAAAATATCTGATTTACTACCTTGAGCATTTTACTTTATCTGTTGACACCTAAACACAACTTCAGCTCAACTTAATTATTCCAATTAGGTCCAATTTGTCCCCTAATAACATTTGTCTTCTCTTTGTTTAAACACGTGTCCAAGTTGAGTTTCAAGTTCTAAATTTGTATGTTGGCATAGAACATTATAACTTATGTTAAAAATATCTTGAAGAAACACATAATTTTAAAGTATGTTTCTAACATAGGAAATCATGCTTATCACCCCCACAAAATTTGAACTTTTTTGACATGACAAAACATGACCTAAAAACTCATTAGGAGTAGGTTGGACCAATTGAAATGGTTCCGGGAACAAATCGAGCTAAGTTATTCAGGAGGCTAATAAGTGGGCAAAATGGATTATTTGAGACAGCAAAGTGGACTTCTTTTTTCCCCAAAACGGTAATTAATGTCTATGGATACCAAGTTCCAAGCAGTTTGGAGGGATGCCTGATTTCACAAAGAGTCTGAGAATGACAGTGGACTCAACGGGGTCACCAATAATATGTTCATGGACATGAAGTGCCCACCAAAACGAGGGACAAGTGTGATGAGGGTTTCGCGCAGCGGTTGCATTCATCTCCAATCCGCGCTCTCATGAGGTCGAGGGCAACTGACGGTTTTCCACACGCTTGACTTCACCTTCTCCTGGATTCGTGTGATCTGCTCCTGCTGCCTTCCAAGCCTAGCTAGACTCCTAACATAAAGCGTTGTCACTGCTAATAGTAATAAACACAAGGATGGCATTTTCTTCGGGAACCCAAACGTAGCATGATCTTTGGGAAGACAATGCCCTGAGGCAAGAACCAACAACGGGCACACTCTTGTGCGTTTTAGTTCCCTCTCGCTATAGAGTATTCTTCACCTTCCAAAACATTTGCGTATATATAAAACCTTTCTGAATGATAATAAGAAGTTAAGAACCATAATGAGTCAATAACAAATATATAAAAGAGTTGGTGAAGTACTAAGGTACGACTTATATATTACCAACGATTTACGGGAGTAGTTGGACAATATGATGGCAGCAGTATGCTTGGAAAAGGATGCCAAAGAATAGAATTCTCTGCACGTCAGACCTCGAGGCCAAAAAAGTAAATTTACATGATGAAGAAAATGTGATTGGTCCAAAGAAGAAGCGAGAAAGTACAGCCCATTTGAAGGCGAATCAGGCATCTTCAGGAGAAAGTACAAACCTGGAGAGTGTTGTTTTGTTTTTCGAAAGCAACCAGGGCTCTGTCTAGATCACCTCCAAATTCCAACTTTTTACATTCTCTCTCCATCACATCAATTTTTAGGACACATGCATGGAGCAGTAAATGTATATAAAAAAATTAATTGCACAGTTTAATTGTACATCACGAGACGAATCTTTTGAGCCTAATTAGTCCATGATTAGATAAAATTTATCAAATACAAACGAAAGTGCTACAGTAGCACTGTTGCAAAAAACTTGGAATCTAAACAAGGCCCAGCTTGCTCATCTCATCAGAGTTGGTGCCTGGCTAAATCGCTAGCACCTTGACTGTTTACAAACAACTATGCATCCACGAGATCAGTCTGTTCAACCGAGTGCGAAATGCTTAGCGATGGCCGCGGACTTTTAGTGTTAAGACACACCCACAACCACCTCTAGCAGGAGCTAGCGCTGCTCACTGTTGCCACTTGCTCATGAGACAGAGCAACTGACAGTCCAAAACGATCTAGGTTGCCTTCTTCCGTTGCCTGTCAATGCACTTGCCACACTCGCTCGTTGCCTGTCAAAGCATTGAGAAGTAGGTTGGTCGCTGAACATGTGAGAGAGATCGACTCTGCAACCTAAAATAAATATTAATTATGTGTGATGCTTCCTCGTTCCATATTTTTAAATATATGCTATGTTGTGGATTAAACGGATTCAGAAATCGTTATGAATCGACGCCAACAACTCTTTTTTTTCTATGTCCAGTTCGGTTCGATCGATCGCCACTGTTTTATCTATTAAAGTGGGCACGAGCCATCGAGAGCGAAGCTAGCTGTTCATTCTCATTTCTATAACCAGCTTCATACTTTCATCTGCTCACGTTTTCACATGAGTTTTTTTTTCCTTGACGGGTGCTGGTTCCATTAGCTAACACAACACACCTTGTCTTAGTGCCTAATAACAGGCTTATTTGCTATTGGAGGGTGGTGGTTTTCTCCAACAAACGTTGACAGCTAGTAGTTCAGCTGAATTATTGTGCATGTCTTATATGTTCAGTGGACACCAGCCGTGCAGCGCGTAGAATGAACATCCCTTCCAATGCAAGTTGGACAATCAGCCTTTCATCCAAAATAAGATGCCAATAACAAAAGCTTACACTATATATACATGATGATGATCACTGATAACATGTTCTGATATATGGCCGGTCTATTCTCGCTTCTCTATAAGCACGTGGCATCTTCTCAAGTTCCACTTGGATTGGATGTACAAGGTAACATGCCGTTGCTCTGAACCACTATGCATGAGGGGTCTGATTATTTCACCACGCGATCTGAGCGAGCTGGTAGACTTGATGAGCCTGGCAACGCCATACCACATGGCATATGTTCATAGTGGAAGTATAAGTCTGTCCTAACAGGAATGGACGTGAGATGCTCACCGCATGAGTGGAAAAAACACGGATGGCTAGGGTTTCATGTAGGATCGAGCACTCGTTGGCCTCTTTGGACATTCAGACCAACTGTTCCTCCGGTTGCATCCATGTGATTTTCTCCTGTTGCCTTCCAAGCCTAAACCACCATACAGATGTCTCTACCAGCGAAACAAGGATGCACTTTTCTTTCGAAGTTCAAACACAGCATGACCTCTCAAAAGCAATGTCTTGCGGGAAAGAGAACAACTGGAGGAACTTGTCACGACCCAAACTTAAACCACATGGTTAAGAAAAATAACAACAGCATCATGGGCATCATCAAAGCATAATCAAGCATCATGAGCATGTGTTGGACTAGTGAATTTAATTTTTCTTGCCTTATTTGTGTAGAGGTTGTGAAGAAAGTTCCAATTTTACTATGTAACTGTGCCCCCAAAGCTTTTATTCAAATACTATTTTTCAAATGGTGAATTTTAGATATTTTTCCTCAATTTTTAGATGTCTTTTCCGAGCCATAAAATTCTTGAAAATTTAGAAAACTGCAGTATTGGATGAATTATTGTGAGCAATATTTGATAGCTTTTTGAGTTCTAGTGGTTGCATTATGTTCTTGGTACTGTGATCTTGCTTCAGTAAAAATTTGGTGAATTTTGGATCCCGGGAAATAGTAGTTTTTGAATTTGGAAACTTGGACCTTCTTTTTCGGGTGTTTTTCCCTTTGCCGGCCCCACCCGTCAGTCGCTCTAGCCCTCCCCGCGTGCGCCCGGGCCCGCGCGTCAGCCGCCCCCTCTGTCTTCCCCACGCGTCTGCGCCCGCCTGTTGGCCGGCCGCGCGGCGGGCGTCGCTTCGCGCCCGCCTGTTGGCCGGCCGCGCGGCGGGCGTCGCTTCGCGCCCGCCGGTTGGCCAATGCGGCCCGGGGCGGGAGTTACCCCGCACACCGCCGCTCTCCCTTCTCCCTATTCAAACGCGCCCATTTCCTCTTCCCGACCGAACCCTAGCTCCCCTCCACCGCTGCTTCCCCTTCCGCCGCATTCCGCTGCCGCCGGTAAGCCCCCGCCCGATTGCCCGCGCCTACACCACCTCCTCCTCCTCGCTTGGTTCCGACCGACCGCCGCCGCTTCCTCCGCCCGCAGCCCCCTCCCCGACGCATGACTCCCTCCGCCGCCGCCGCTCCCCGCCCCGCCCCGCTCGCCCGTGCCACGGACGAGTACCCTTGCCGTGCCGCGCTGCCGGTGCGCGTGCGTCCCCGCCCCCTTTTGCGCTCCCGCTGTGCCGCACGCGCGGTCCGCGTCGCGGGCGTGCGCTGGCCGCGCGCCCGTGGCGAGTCAAGGCCACGGCTGGCCTTGACTCCGCCTGGGGCGTGCGCTGGCCGCCTGGGCCCGCCTGTCGGTGCCTAGGGGCGCTAGATCCGAGTGGATCTAGCGCTTGCCGCCCGTTTACCTTTTTCATTTCATGCTGTTATTTTGTAAATTGCATAGAAAATGTTCTAGGTCTCCAAAAATTGTGAAGCTAGGTTTGTTTGACTCCTCTGTGATAGATCTATTTAGTGAAATTAAGTTTGGGCATGTTAAATTTCTGTGCACTTATTTAAGTTTTATCCTTTCTAAACCTAGTTAAATGCTTAACTTATTTTGTGATGCTCCAAAAATGTTAAATCAAACTTTGTTAGAATCCTCACTAAAAATACTAGTTGATGATGTAGATTGTGCAAGTGTTTGCATGCTGTTTGCTAGAGATTTAATGTGTTTACCTGAATTCTGCCTGTAAGTTTGTTTAATATGTAAATTTTGATTGAAAAAAATGATAAAATGATAAAACCACTTCTGTTACCTTTTCTATCATGTCTTTTGTCTTTGGTAATTCTTTAAGAATTTATGAAAATGCTTTGAGTGCCTTTTAAGATTTAATTTTATTCTAGCAGCTGAAAATTGTAAATAATATAAGTAGCTCCACAAAAATAATTTTGATGCAAACTCAACTCTCATGAGTTCCTTTTGAGATCCTCTGTGTGCATAATTTAAATCATGATTTATTCTTGTTAAGTAGCTTGTTGAACAAATGTCGCTTTTTGGCCCTAGAATTAAAATTAGTAGTCGAGCTTGTTGTGCCATGGTTGTATTGTTTCCGTGTTGGAGTGACATTTTTCTTCTTTTGCCGTGTCATAGCATGTCATCTCATTTTCATATTATTGGCATCATCCTAATGCACACATCTCATTCATGCATTTTAGTGACCGAGACGCCAGAGGACGCACCCGTTGAGCCCACCGAGACCGTTGAGACCGAGCCGGGAGCCGAGTTTGTTGTGGAACAAGAAAAAAAATCAAGGCAAGCAGCTAAGCATGATCCCTTGAATCTTTTTAACTTGATTAGACTTAGTTATCTCAATGGGTTAATCATGTATATGCTATATGCTTATCTATTGCATTGTCAATCCTAATTACTTGTCATGACCTTCCTTATTTTTGCTTTCATGTCCTTGTCACGTGTAGATAACAACTAAATGATCTAGCATATGCTTAGTCATGCTTAGAATTGGTCTTTAGTTTGTAAGAAACATCGGAATAAGGATCCCCTTGCTCACTACACTACTCTTAGTATATTCGTGCTTATTCATGGATTGTCGGAAGTTCGGAAAAGGGGTTAGTTGGATGGTTATGTCATGATTCGAGCAGAAGATAGGGCCTAGAGAAAGGAGTCTTGGAGGCATAGTCCGCTTGAATTGGTTAAGGACCGTTCGTGGATGACCTCGGAAATTGAGCACTTATCATATCCATTCGTGGGGTGGATAAACCGATTACCCTCTAGTTCTAATCGTTGATACACGGTCCTAGATGCGTGGCCATAGGGCTTTGTAGAGAGGCTTAGGGGTGTCCCTGGTGGACCTAGGTAACTCTCCACGCAAGTTAGGCGTGATGTTCAACGGTTACAACTTGTCGAAAAAGGTTGATGCGAGTACCCCCTTGCTCAACGTGATCAGTTGAGTGAGTCGCATAGTCCTTCTGTCGTGTGGGTAAAGATGTACACCCTTGCAAGGTTTTGAATCAATTCGAATTGCCGCGCTCTCGGTTATAAGCAAGCTCTTTATCCTACGAATTCTTCGTAGAAGTTTTGATCATGTTGGTTGGATACATGTTACCTCTTGATGATGCATGGGGATTGGTTAATTTAATTAACTAAAACTTGAGGTGGGTTGGGCAAGTATATTAAAATGCTAGGAGGCTAGGTGGTGGAATTTGAGAGCTCATGCTTATCTAATAATACTTAACCCTAAAGCCTCTTTGTGAGGCTTCATATGCATACTCCTTGGTTATTTATTAATCGCGTAAGTCTTGCGAGTACCTTTGTACTCATGTTGCTTTTTTATACTAAGTTGTAGGTGAGCCGGAAGTGGTATTTGGCCATTTCTACCCCGCCGATTCCGGCCCGGGTGAGGAGTAGGCCGATGCGGTTGTAATGGTATACTTGAGCAAGACGCCATTACTTTATCTCGTTATGTTTTCCGCTGCGCTATCGTAATTGGGAATTTCATGTTAAACATTAAACTCTATGGTTTATATTCCTTGTTAAGGTCATTTGTGAGCCCGAGGCTTGTATCTCGTATTTGAACCTTTAAATTTTATATTTGGAACCTTCCCTTATACTAAATGTTGTAATAGTTAGTTGTTCAACTTTATATTAAAACTTGCTCTTTGTGGATCATCGGTGATGTATGGGCTTGTGACGGTACGTGCGTGTGCATGATCTTGGGCATACGATGGAGCATATACCGGGACTACCGGATTTAATATCATCTTTGGCGAACGATGGGTCGGTCCTTTATAATTTAGATGTGGGTTAACCCGTGGCATGCCATTAGTGCGCGCGCGTGTTAGCTCTCATCTTCATAATAAGGACTGACGGTTTCACTTAAAATGATGTTAAATTGGACGGTTCTTATAGAACTCTTTTCTTTGTTTCTTATATCTTCTTGGCCTTCCAACAAGACATTTATATACACCACCCTTGAGAAGAATAAGACCAAAAAAATAAGTTAATAATAACTAATACAGAAGAGTAGGTAAAGTGTGACATAAGAACTCTTCTAGATGTCAGTATGAGTTATGGTAGTTGGTTGGATACGAAGCAGTAAAGAAACCAATAAAACTATGGGTCCGGTTGGGTCATGATATGGCTCTGTCATAGCCCATTAGGAGGCACAATAGCCCAATAAATATTTTCTGAAGGAAGAAAATGTAAATAGAGAATGAAAGAGAAGCAAGAAAGTTGGTAAGGATGTTTCCATTGTTTACTTGTGTTAATAACAAAAAGGCAGCCATCTCCATCAAATTAAACGTTGGCGTCTAGTTCAATTGAGGGTATTTATTTGTTGAGGTCTAGAAATTCTTGAAGCTCTAGATCTACATATATGTATGAACATGTTTAGGGTAATTTTATTGAATAATTTTATTCTTAGTTTGGAACCAAAACTAACATTTAAACTACTTTCTTTTGCCATACCAGCACCGGACCAAATATCCTATTCAGATCTCAGAGCTTTAGCTCTTCCAAGCAACCCCTTAATATGGTCACGAGTCATGATGGAGTCAGAAGGCACCACATAACACCCCTTTTAAGTTGCAAAATGTGCTTTCAGCTTTCGAGTTTCGACATTCGCCGTGACCTTTGCGCCAGGTGACAGGCGCGATGTGCTTGATTGATTCGTGCCCAGCCGATCCGACCGAAACAAGGGGGACGCTAGCTCCATCACCTATTCTGAGCAAGAGAGACACTTAGACTAGCAACCGCTGCTTCCTTCTCCTTTGCTGGACCACTGCACCCCATTCGGGCTCATGTTCTTGACTAGTAACCGGTGGCATGTACACGAGAGGCTCGACCAAGCCCTGATGCTGAAGAAAAACTATGGACCCTAGCGGGAGCAGTCACTGCTGCCACTTGCCGACGAGACCAAGAGCAACGGAGTGTTAAGGAGGTTGGACTTTGAACAGAGTAGTATCCACGTTGCCTTCTTCCGTTGCCTCCCAAGCCTAAAGCTATCTTCTAACGCAGTCATCACTACACAAAAGTACACAGGATGCTATGTCATGTCAGTGGTCTCCTGGCGTTCTTGACGTCCGGCGAGCTCACAATCACGGCACAAAACACAGAACTCACGTGAACACTTGTAACACAGAGCGATTTTGTGCAGCGCTAGAACTAGCTGCTTTTCTGGTTGTCTTTCTCCTTTTATTCAACTGATTACAGGAAAAGAGGAGAGGCCGGTGGATCTCCTAGCATCTCGCATGAACGTGTCCATCCCCACGCCAGCGCTAATGCTCCCAGTCCGGGCACTCCCGGGTCGTGCGCGAGCTATTCTCGCCACGCCCACCTACGCGCACGGCAGTCACAGATCGGTGCTCGTGCGCATGCAAAGCTAAAAAACAGGAAAGCTAATTAACTAACACATGCAAGGATTACTAACATGTCACACCATGATCTTTCAAAAGCAATGCATTGCGTTGGGGGACACTAGCACTCGGAACCCTTTTGTTCCTTTTTCATGTGCATTTTCTTCACTTTCTAAGATAGTTTATATATATACGCTAACATGTGGAGGATTGCTCTACAAAAGGATCTTCTAATTTATTTTCATTTAGTTGCAAGGATATTGCAAGTTTGGCCATGGTGAGACCACAGATTCTAGCTGTGCAGCAACTTACCTCTTTCATTCAATGGCAGATGCGATGGAGCGTACCAGGTTACATGATTCCAAATGGTCTGGGCTATGGGTGAATACGAATTCATCCCTTCCGTTTCCATTTTCTAATTTGTCCCAAATGTTTTCATATTTTCGAGTGTTAGTTAGGAACGGAACGAGAACCGGGATAGAGCGAGGTGACTAGGAATGGAACCGGAAACATGAGATATATATGTTCTCCCACTGGTTGCCCGTTTTTCTGAAAAGATCCATATTCGTTTCATTTTACTTGTATAAATTGTAATCTGGAAAAGGTCAAAAACCAACACTGGCATGAGTGCCTGATTGTTCAAGCTATTGTTCCTCAGTTTTAGTGTTCTGCATGCTAGCAGCCCAGCAAGCAGCACTATAGTTGCTGTAATATAGCTTGCTATCCATGGTCATTCGATATTCCTTACCTCTTTGGTCCATATACCATGCACTCAAATTTTACTAAGAGTAAAATTCACCGCCGGTCCTCAAACTTAGCTTAGGGTGTCATCCCGGTCCTTAAATTTTTAAAATACACATTCAGATCCATAAACTTACTAATCATATCATGTGAGGTCCAAATCATAGTTGTTTAAGCTAAATCGAAAGTTATATAATTTATTCAAATAAAAAATTATATATGCACCAAAATAATTCATACCAATTGTATAGATATATTCAAATACAAAAATTCTATATAAAGAAAATTGTAAACCAAGAAACTCATATGATCAAATTTGTAAAACAAAAACAAAATAAAAAGGGAAAATTTTAGAGGAAATATTAGAAAAGAAAATATTCAGCATAAAGTTTTGAAACAAAATTTTGGAAAAAATAGAAATATATAAGAGTTGAGCAAAAAATTTCAAAAATAAAATTTAGATCTACATGTAAGCCTCACAGAAGTTGAACACTTCCACTTTATAACTTAAAAATAATAATTTGAACTTCATATGAAACGATTAGCAAGTTTGATGGTCTAAATGTGCATTTTGAAAGTTTGGGGACCGGTATGACACTCCGAGCTAAGTTGAAGGACTAGCAATGCATTTTACTCTTTTACTGAATATGTAGCAACTACTCTCTCAGTTCCAAATTACAATTCATTTTGGTTTTTCTAGATACATATATTTTGCTATACATTACAATTCGTTCTGACTTTTCTAAATACATAGGTAATATGGTACGGATGGAGTATTTTTCCCACTTTGACTTTTGTGCTTGACACACTTTGTTTAAAGTTGTAGCAAAATGTATTAACAAATCAAACAAGTTCAAGGTTTTTTTGAAAGAAGAAGTTCAAGTTTTTCGAAAATAATCAAACAAGTTCAAGGTGAACCTCGTTTGAATCCCACGTCTACCTGGACATGGACTAACGCGGGGTGGACCCTACCAAGACTTGTCCTCTTCGCAGTTAATGCAAGTGCGCTCCGCCCATTCCTCCCCTTCGAAGCCAGAGGCGGAAGGTTTCCTCCCCACTTCTCCAGCGACACCACCCCGAGCTGTTCGTCATGCAGCCGGCCGCTCATTTACCCCGCCGCCCCGCGCCGCTGGCCGCCTCCTCAATGCCCCCGCCATCTCCGTCTCCGAGCATCCGAGCCCGGCCGCCGGAGCTGCCGCTGTCGTCGGCTCTGGTGCCCCCGAAGAAGCGCCGGGTCCTGCGGAGTCCGCCCAAGGCCACCACCCCCATTCCCCCTCCTCCGCCGCCGGTGACGTAGCGGTCCCAGCCCCCACCCCGCCGCCTTAGGTTGCGACCGTAGGCTCACCTCCGGCCGCGGACCAAAACCCCACTTTGCCGCCGTCCCGAGCCGCCAAAAAACCCTCTTTGCCGCCTCCACCAACTGCCGGAAAACCCTCCTCGCCACCGCCGCCTCCCACCGCCGATGACGAGAAACCCTCCTCGCCGCCGCCACCAGCCACCGAAAAACCCTCCTCCTTCTCCTCGCCGCCGCCGCCGACCGACGCGGCCGCAGAATTTGGGAGAAACTGCAAATGCAATTAAGGAGCCAGCCGCTGGCTGCAATTCGACTGCTGTGTGTGAAGCACTATTGGGTAGGGAAATGGTGACGGATTGTGGTGATGCCCCTGAGGTGGAGAAATTGGCGAGCAGGGGTGAGGAGAGAGATGAGGTGGGAATGTCGGAGCGGCAGAGGAGGAGGATGACGGAGGTGTTTGTTGGTGGGCTCAACAGGGACGCAAAGGAGGAGAATGTGAGAGGGGCGCTTGCGGAGGCGGGGGAGATCACCGAGGTGCGGATGATAATGGATGGCACGACAAAGAAGAACAAAGGCTACTGCTTTGTGCGCTACCATGAGGCTGCACAGGCCAGGAAGGCCATCGCAGAGTTCGGCAATGTTAAGGTTTGTGCTTCCCCACTTGGATGAACACATTACATTTTGTTCTGCCCATCTGAACATTTCATTTGAAATACCACCGCATGAAACAGTGGCATGTTTTTGGGCAAGCATGGCGCTAGTTACGTAAGATCATAACAGTAATGAATTTATTACGGCACTTGCCACAGATCAACTCATGTTCCTTGTGTGCTGTGCATTGGTGGAACCGAAGAATCATCAAATGGGACATGATGTTATAAATCTGTGCGATTTATGTAAACCAGATGTCACTATCATTCTATCAAATGGGACGTCATGTTTTGCATCCTTTTGAATTTTGATCATTAGAAAGAATAGACAAGTAATGCCCTGCCACTGTCAGATCTTAATCAGTGTTCACTTACGGGTTCATAATTGACTTATCTGCATGATTTCAAAATTATTTATCGAGTCATATAGCTCCAGTCGATGAATTAACATCTAGTGAAATATCCCAACTTGATCTTAGTCTACTGACCACATCTCCTGGCACAAGCTTCTAAATTTGTCTGCTATATCTGAATACTTTGTAATCCAATGCAAACTTTTTCCATGGTTGAGAAAATGGTCCTTGTGAAAGGCAACCAGTTAGTGAAATTTGTGATGTATGCAGATCTTAGGTGCATATAATACTTCTCATAGATAGGTTGCCATTCTGCCTGATATAGTGATGTGGACATATGGTGCCAATACTTGTCATTTACACAATGTTGCGGCTGTGGCTGCAATTTTACAAATCTAACCTTCCTTGAGATAGAACTGACAATCTGGCCAAGGCTAATCATGTCGAACATACTGGACATTATCTTATTGAACACTGTGTATTAGGCTGTAAACTAAAGACTGCTTTCTGTACAAAATGCAATGCAAAAGAGGCAGGCATTAATGGGGAATTTTACTTTTGGTGTTATACATATTTTGCTTTGTTGGAATCTATGCATTAGCATATTTTTGTGACAGTGTTGCTTGTATGAAAAACCATTTGGACTTGGTGACATTTTACTACAGTTGTGTCTACTGGCCAAGTCGAAAGACACTTATCTTCCGCTGCCTCCATGTTTTTCTCTAGTGAATTCTTATTGCACTTTGCCTTTCTCGTCTTTCTCCATTTTGATTGTTACCTTGTTCTCTGAAAACCCATTACTAGATTTGTGGGAAGCACTGTCGAGTTGCAGCACTGGAGAGGAATGATACAATTTTTCTTGGAAATATTGACAAGAAATGGAAGAAAGAAGATGTGAGTATAACTGCACTTGTACATGCCATTTTCTTTCTCTGCGAACAACTTGATCAGATAATCTGTCCTAAATTGTTGGCTGTTTGCTAAGCTTACATATTTCTCTTGAAGCAGATCATGAATCTACTACAGAAAATTGGAGTTGAGAACATTGATGTTGTGACGCTTATGGATGACTGTAACAACCCAGGCTGTAATCGTGGGTTTGCATTTCTTGAACTTGAGACTTATAGGGATGCACAGATAGCATACAAAAAGCTTTCAAGGAAAGATGTTTTTGGCAAGGGTTTAAATATAAGAGTTGCATGGGCTGAGAATGGCTCAAAGGTCTCCTTCTAGCTCATATCTAGTGTAAGTTCGAGTTTTTTGTTAACAAGATTCTAACATTTTTAGTGTTTCGTGCCAGGTTAATATGAAAGTCGCTCTTGCGCAATCTGCCCAAAAGAGCAAGAAGAATATAGAAGATCATAAATGTTGTATTAGTGAGAAACGCACGACAAATATTCCTAAAAGTGAGTTAATTCCCTTCAAAACTCCATCCGCCTTGTGGTTCATTTCAGATTATATGCCTAATTTATGGTTACTGATCTCAGCCCTCTGATACTGTTTCTGCGTGTTCAAAATAAAATATAACCACTGTCTCCTTGATGTTCTTGGCCACAATATGTCTGGTATCTGTCGGTTTAAGCAGTAGTCCAGTTATCTGCATATGCAGGTCTGATGCTGATTTGTATCTTCTGTGATCCCCTTGTTCATTTTAAAATTGATTGTAATGAGCTTAATGGAACACGCCTTTATAAGGTCATAACATGTATTAAATTTATTTTAAAAAGTTATTTTGCTGAATGAACAGTTGATGCGCACTTTCTTAATTTATCTGAACCATGTCATCTAGGTGAAAGAAAACTTGGGTCGTCTTCACTGCATATATTGCCTTCCAGTTCCAGGGTGGATAATGAGAACAATGATCTATTTCATTTCTTAGAAAGTACAAGGTGGTACTGTTGGATGACTTTCTTATTTATTATTTAAAACAGTTTTACGCAACTAGTTGGTTTTGTGACGTTGCATAAAAATCTTATGTTTCATATTTCTTCGACCTAATAATTAATTCACCTGAGTTAGTTTTGAAACCCCTATAAGCTGTTTGCTAATGTGCAAATGATTACAAACCGTAATATTGGATGGTTTTATGTTTTAGCTACTAACTAATCTTGGCTGCACCTTTACTTTTTGGCACTTGGTCTTGGCTACAACTTCTGCTTGCTGCTGTCACTAAGTGCATCTATGTGATGCATGCTACGTTAAAACATAAAGAAGCTTTCTGGCATTCAGTTTACTTTTGAGGCTTTGTCACCACTATTTCCAAATTGAAGTCCATCAGCCTTAAAATCCCAATTGCTGATGTTTTCATCGTTATAAGCAGCGGGAAGTCCTATTCAAGATTATCCCCACATATACTCTGGACAGAAGCGGCCTTTTTCAGCACTGGTAAGCTATACCATACAGGCATGAAGCATTTACCCATTGATTTTGTCATATTGGTTTTGATCGTGCTTACCCCAGGGCAATGATTCTTCTTATTGTGCGAGCCGCAACCCTCGTGCTCAACATGAGAGTAGTACCTATGCTACATTAACTTCAAGGTTATCTCAAATTCTAGGCTGCCACCATTCATCGATGCATACATCAGCATAGAGTAACAGATTCCTTCTCAATTTGTATCATGTCTCAGCTATGGTGGGTCGCCCCATGCCATCACTGGGTATTCTCCTCCATATCATCATGACACACCAGGAGATGTCTGCCAGGTTTGTCTTGCAGCCTTTCTTGTGGTTATCTGTCCCTTTGTCACCTCGTGTTCTAATATGTACGATGTGCTGTTTTTACTATCAGATTCTGATTATGGACTAACAGAACCACGGGGTGGAATTCAGGTATGTTTTATCATCATAAGTTGTTTCTACACTCCCTTCTTTAAACAAATGGCACAGGGAATCCCGTTGACACCTTTTCCTTTTGACTGGAATGGATACAACTAGCTTGTTAAGCATTCTCTGATTTTGTTTCTTTTTATTCGGATTTCCTTGCAATCAAACTTGATCATTGGTCTCCCTTGATTCAGATGATGCAAGCCAGTTCTCACAAATCAGGGCCGCCCCAAGGAAGCAGACGTTAACAGAGATGCAAGTGTGGCTCGCACTTTTGCATGTTGTTTTCACAAATTTAGGACTTGATATCTGATATTCGGCATGTTGTTCCATGTTCTTCCACAGATTGACCGCAGCTAAAGATGATCGTTTTGCGACTCGGGCAATCGAGAGGATTCATGTAAATTCACATGAAGGCGTGTCCCAGGAGCCTCATAGCTGACCCGGAAATAGTTGGGGGTTATAGGATGGTCATGTCTGTGTCGTACATTTGTGTACAGCTTACCTTTGAGTGTAGCAAATGGTGCTGTGTGCATATTCTGCGCTAGTTATCATGTGCGATTAAGGTCGGAAATGCTTTTGTTACTCCATCTAACATCCAAAGGAGAAGCAAGTATTTTTCTCTTTTGTGATGCACAGATGACCATTGGTACTGCTGGTAGCTTGCTCAGATTTCTGTAAGCACGCTGCATCTGACCGAGTAACTGTCAACAAGTTGTTACGGGATGCAAGCAGGAACCAGAAATGTACCCTCCGCCCAGCCACTAAGAATCAAATCCTATGCTATTTAGATAAATGAAGTTCCCAATCTCCCAGATAAAAAAGCAAGGAGCCTTTGGTGTGTGGAACCACTAATCAGTCATACTCTGAAAATCACAGGTTTCATAAACAAAATCTCCAAGACCATAGTAAAAAAAAAAAATCCACCAAAGTTTCTTCAAAAGTCTTGTGCACGTTGTTGGATTAGTGCTTAACATATGCTGCCTATGTCCCTAGATATATATACGGCATTTATGGCAAGTTAATTAGTTAAAGAATACACTATTTTTTCCCTAAACATAAAAAAAATATGTACGGCATTTATGATAAGATAATTAGTTAAAAATGCGCTATTTCCCCCCTAAACATCATTAGATTTAAGAACCTCTGGTCAGTTCTAGTTGACTTTTTAGTTAAACAAATAAACTTACATGCAAGTTAACATTGTTGTATGAAACATCAAATAAAGGTGACCGGAAGGTAGTACCAAAATCAGTGACCGTTGGGTTACATTCAGCTATTTTTTTGAAAGTTAATACATCTGTTGACTGTTAGATCCTTTTGGTTTACTACTTCGGTTTACCCTTCCCCACTTGACCGTTGTTGGGTGCGAGACAGCTCAGCTCTTCTCCGGCTAAGCCCGGGTTCCCGGCTCGCTCCGCCGCCTCCGCACCGCTCCCGCCCTCACCGCCGCCGCGCCACCAAGCTCCGCGTGCTCTGCCGCTTGCTCCGGCGCTGGCGACCCCACAGAATCACCGCGTCTTGCGGACCCCGCGCAAGGACGCCGGCCCCACGCCCCCACCCACTCTCGTAACCTCCGCGTCCCCCGCCGCCGCCGCATTCCCGAACCCTAACGCGGGGTCTCAGACGGAACCACCTAGGGCGGCTGCGGACGAGGACCCCTCCGCGTCGCCACCTCCGGCCGCGGACGAGAAAGCCTACACGGCGTCGCCTGCCGATGCCGCGGCGAAGCCGCCGCCCGCACGGGAGGCGCGAAGGATGAAAACGAAGTTCATAATAATCCGGAACCGTGTCCCCAAGAGCACGTTGCAGGTGGGGGAGGGATGCGCGCCCGAAAAATCCTCGACTGAAAATGCTGCTTCGGATGAAGCGGTGGGTAAGGAACACAGCGTTAGAGAAACTGCAGTCGAGAAGCCAGCTGCTGGCTGTGACGAAACATTGTTGGGGGAGGAAAAAGTTGGTGGAGGAGCCTTACTTGTGAAGCCGGCGGTGGATGGTGATGCCTGTGAGGCAGAGGAAGTGGTGAGTATGCGCATTGAAAAGGATTAATTGGGGATGTCGGCGTGGCAAAGGAAGGTGATGACGGAGGTGTTTGTTGGTGGGCATGATGGAGAAGTGAAAGAGGAAGATGTGAGGGCGGTGTTCGCGAGGGCGGGGGAGATCACGGAGGTCCGGATGATAATGGATGCAAGGACGCGGAAGAACAGAGGATACTGCTTTGTGCGGTACCGTGAGTCAGCGCAGGCGAAGAAGGCCATTTCAGAGTTCTGCAAAGTGAAGGTTGTTTTGACTCACTTGAATTAATTCATTAACATTTGGTTCCCATGTATGAACTCGCATTTCCTGTTGGCTGCACATTAGTATAATTGCAGATGCTCCAAATCTGGTCTTTCCGTAAAGACTAAAACAAACCACATGTTCAGGTTTTTCTGAACATAATACTAATCACTGAGTGAAGTTTCATTCTGACAACAGCGGTACTCCAAAGTTTCATTCTGTACTTGATCCCCCTTGAGATAATACTAATCACTGAGTGAACAGTGGCAATATCAACATTACACAATTGAGAATTGTGCATTTGGTTTTAACCTAAAATTTGCTATCTGTAGAAAATACAATGCCGGATAGTGATGAAAAATTTTATATCTGTAAAATGTATGGTTTATGAACTCTAACCAAATGAACATCATAAATTAATATACCATTAGTGCAGAAAAATGGATGTTCTTAAATGATATGTATGTCATGTTAGTATGTTGGACCTTATTCCATAGTATCTTGTTGCCAAGTGTTGCTTGCACAAAAAAAGGCATTGTGTGTTTTCGACCTTTGGCTACAGTCTTGTTGCCAAGTGTTACTTGCACAAAAAAAGGCATTGTGTGTTTTTGACCTGTGGCTACAGTTGTGTGTATTATCTAAGTGGAATGTGGTGCCTCCACATTTTGTTCTCCTCCTCTTTCACCATATTGATTATTATCTTTTTCTTTCAAATCCCATTACAAGATTTGTGGCATCCTTTGTCAAGTTGAAGCTCTGGATGTGAGTGATAAAATTTTTCTTGGAGATATTGACAAGAAATGGAAGAAAGAAGATGTGAGTGCAGTTCAACCCCTCGCTACCAATTTCTTTATTCTGTGAATGGCTCGATTGGATATTTGGCTCAAGTGTTGTCAGTGTGCTAAGCTCACCTTTCTCTTCAATGCAGGTCATGAAGCTACTTCAGAAAACTGGAGTTGAGAACATTGATACGGTGACACTTATGGCTGACTGTAATAACCCTAGTTATAACAGTGGATATGCATTTATTGACTTGGGACGAATAGAGATGCACTGACGGCATACAGAAAGCTTTCAAAGCCAGGTGTTTTTGGCAGATGTCTAAATGTAACAGTTGCATGGGCTGATCCACTGATTGAGCCCAATGAAGAAGAGATGCCTAAGGTCTTGCTCTCTCTCTCACACACACAGCCACCCCCCGCACTTGCGTGTGCACACACACAGAAAAATGATAATATCATCCTGTTTGTATCCTAGGGGTCACTAACACATTTGTGTTGCTAACCCAAATAATAGTAAACTGCATATTTATGCTCTTATTAGTTCTCAACTTCTTGTTGGAGATCACCTCTCCTGTCTTTATTCTTCATACATAATTCATCTATACTCTTATGATCCTATCTGTTCTCACAAGGCCCAAAACACACATTGTGATGCTTTAGATGTTTAGTAACTGTAACATATGGTCAATGAACCTGCATATGGGTAGTATATATTAATAGCCATTTTTCATGCTTACAAATTTCGCAATAGATGAACGCCCTGTTTTATCCCTGACTGATGAGCCTACAGTTTATTCACAAATCACAAGAGATTGCACTACTTGTATTCCATATTTGACATAATTCCTTGTTCTATTTGGACTTGGTTCAACACCTATATCACTTCAAAGGGTCTGAGGGATTTTTTTCTGATCCTACCTGAACTGTTTCAAATTGTTTGTTGGTAGGAAAACCGATCTTTGCCATTTGTATGTCGGTACTCTCTTCGGAATATGTCCATGCTGACTTTGTCGATGTGCTGAAGTTTTATTCATAATCACCTGTCGGGTCCTATATAATAGATGTACCCAAATACCTCGATCTTGATGTACCTGATTGATTTGGATATCATGCATGATTTTTGTACCTGGTTGATTAGTAATTACTACTAGGAGAAATCTAAGTAGCCTGATGGAATCTTTGTTTTGATTAGGTTAAATCAATTTTTGTGGAAGGTACACCAACTTCCTGGGATCAAGCTAAGATGATAGAAATCTTCAGAAATATGGAGTGATCCAATGTGTCGCTCTAGCACGTGATATACAGTCAGCTAAAAGGAGTGACTTTGCATTTATTCAGTACACTACTCATGAAGCTGCAATCTTGTGTCTTGAATCATTTAACCAGGAAAATTAGCTGACGATGGTTCAAAGGCCTCTTCTCATACTTGGGCTAAATTGGATGTTTTTGGTTAATGTAGTTATTTACATTATCTGTGGTCCTTGACAGGTGAATTATTAGAGTCTCGCTGGCTAAACCTGTCGGAAAGGGCAAGCAGAAGAAAGAAGACAAAAGAATTAGTAATAGCCAAAAAAGCAAAACAAAGATTTCCAAAAGTGAGTTAATGTCCTTAAAAACTTCAAAGACCTTTTCATTCAATTCTGATTATTTGTTTCGTCCATAATCACTTGTCAGTTCTACATGTTAGAGATATTTCCTTGGTTAGGATTATTTCCTTCCTTTATTAAGATAGCCTGCGGTTGAGCCTTAGCTGGGCTCCTACCTGTCACGGCATAGCATGAGATTGGCACCCTCCCTGATTCTGTTGCTATAAGTCAGGGAGGTTTGTTGCCTTGATCTCATCTCTATATATTGTACCCCTGTTTACTCAGGGAGTTTATGCAATCTATTCAACGCGATATCTTTGCTATCACTACATCCAACCATTTTCTCAGAATATTCTAAACATATAACTAGCCTTTTTTGTATTGTGCTTTGGCATGATCTATCTGGTAGACTGGTACAGAAAAAGTTGTCATTTTAGTTTTAGAAGGTTATAAATCTACTGGACTGTTGCTATTTCTTCTTCTGTTTAGCAACCCTAATTTTGTGAGCACCCTTTTGGCTTCAGTCATTTCTTCTGCGACTGGTTTTCTGGGTTTCCATTAGTTTGGTTCACCTGACTTAGGCAGATTAATTTTTAGTTCTTTATCAAATGATTCTAGGTGTGTTGTAAGTCTGGACAGGCAAATATGGCTACGTTAGCCTACTAATTTTGTGGCATTCTGCCCAGACACTCTGAACTCCCTGAATTATGTTTGATGCATTGTGGCATCCAGTAGCACTTTGATACTTTTGTCATTATTTTTCCGTGTCAAAATCTGTCAGCCATGGAATGGGTAATGCATTTTAGTTATGTTTGATGCATTATGGCATTAACTAGAATTTTGATGCTTTTTTCATGTTTGATTGTCGCATTAGAATCCATCAACCATGAAATCTTGTAGCTGATGTTTTCATAGTCTAAACTGAACCAGACTGTATTCAAGATGATCACCACATATATTCTGGAGTGAAGCGGCCTTTTTCAACACTGGTAAGCTAAACATTGTAGAGATGAAAGTATGAAACTACTGCCAATTGATTTTGTTATCACATTTGTTTCAATCATTCTTACTCTAGGGTGACGATCCCTCTTATTCCATGAGGCTTAACTATTGCCCTCGACATGAGAGCAGCACCAATCCTAGAGCAACTTCGAAAAAAAAGGGTGTCCCCAGTGCTGAAAGCTCCCACAAAAGGTGGGGTCTGGGGAAGGGAATTCCTAGAGTAACTTTAAGGTTTCACAAAATTCTAAACCATCTATTTATACATACGTCAGCATAGAGTAACTGAGTTGTCAATTTATGTGTCGCAGCTATGGTGTGCCACCCACTGATATATCTAGGGCCTCGCCATATTATCATGGAAGCAGCAGATATCCGGCAGGTATGTTTTGCTGTCTGTCTCATGCTCATCAATCTGTTTGCCGTCTACTGTGCTAATATATATCTTATGTGTGTGCCATACTGCCACCAGATATCTTGTAGTAGCAAAACCATCAATGAGTAGTAAGGTATGTGCTTCTCCATCATATGTTCTTACAAGCCTCTAGCTCCTCCCCTCAACTCCTGCCACGTCAGATGGTTTCTTTCTTTTAAACAAGAAACATGGGCAAAGCCCATGGATAAAGCTAACCTGTTGAGTTAGCATCATTTAATTTTGTTTTCCATTTCTTGTGTTTTTGTTGCATGTCCCTTCGTTCAGGCGTCACAAGCTGGTCCTTGAGGACAGCCACATGGAAGCAGACATTAGCCACAATGTGAGGGTGACCTGCGCATCAATTTGCTTTCATACAATTACATCTTGATATCTTATCTTTCTACATACTGGTTGAATGAAGTTCCACGGATTGGCCGCGTCTAAAACATGATGCTCTGTCACTCAGGCGATAGAGCAGGCTTGCTTCTTTTGTAGATTCACAAGGAGGCTCGTCTAAAGCCCATATACCTGGATGGTGGCAGAAGATCCGGCAATTGTATGCATGACTAGCTGTGTATTATACATCGATGCCCCTTGTGCAGCTTACCAAGCAAAAGAGGCCAAGGTGAAACATGCTTTTGGTAATTTGTCTAACATCTAACAGGAGATGCAAATATTTTCCTGTGTGATGATTACTGATAATGGTCATAATCTGCTCAGATTTCTGTAAGGATGCTGCATCCTTGATTTTCTGTTAGTATAGCAGTTACAATTACTCCCCATTTAATCTCTTCAAATCCTGATGGAAAGCTTTCGATTGAATGGCATACTGTAGATTAATTAAGTCAAAAACTTCTAATCAAACAATGCCATCATTTTCAAGGTGGTTCCAGCCAAGCCGTTGCAGCAAGAACCTGCATTCTATCTTCCAAGGGAGTCTTCTTGCAGACCTGCATGGTCCTGATAAGCGACAGTGTACCTCCCAAACCTAAACCATACACAGTTGCGACTTGGGAGGTGTCAGCAACTCAGCATGCACTTTTGAATTGAAGGGTATAGTACTCGAAAAAAAAAGGCTATAGCCAAGTCCATGAGGCTTGGCCTTGGCATGCATATGCTGGAGTTCTATCAGGACCGGAATCAAAATAGTAATCACCTAGTAATTATTAAAGGGTAATATATGGCGCTTGATAAGTACAAAATTACAAGATGTAGTCACACTAGCCCTTAACGTCAGTAAAAGTTCTAGTATTTTTTTTTCCTAGAGGCCAGCAAGCCCTGCGGCGGTCATTAGCAAGCACTGTAAACTCTATACTGCTGGCCGGTGCAAAGCCTAGACGGCTCCAATCCTCCAATGCAACCAGGTTGCATTGAAGGAAGATGAAAGCACGTCCCGAGACAGAGACAGTTACATGCCTCGATACCTTGAACTCCATGGAACTCAATGATACACGCCTCCAATTTGCTCTGGCTCCGCGGACCCAACTCTTGGATGGTGCGTGATATTTTCCTAATCCCTTTCATTTCTACATATTATACCACTACAACACAACACTCGAAACAATTGTCTTCCTGAAAGCATAAAAGTCTAAGAAAGAAAAGGAGCACGAGGAAATCGGCTTGATCGGAACACTATCATGCCTAGCCCCTCTCAAGAATACCTTTGAACTCGATGGAATTCAACTTTCGTGACTACTAATGATAATACACACCTCCAGTTTGCTTTGGGTCTGCGAGCCAACTCTGTTATGGTGCAAGATATTTTCCTAATTCCTTCCAATCGTATATATTACTATACTACAACACAACACATGAAACAAAGCACAAAAAGTGTAAGAAAGAAAAGAAGCATAAGGAAATCCGCTTGATCGGAACACTATTATACCTAGCCCTCAAGAATACAATTGACTGTGCTGGCAAAGTTTCTGGTTTTATATATTTATTATCCTTCACTACTGAGCCACTTATATAATCATGCCGTCATGCGCCAGATGAAGGAGAAGTAAATGTGGTCAGTCACTCATGAAGAAAAAGTTGGTACCATGGTGTTGTGTACTTTAGTATGAATCTTTACCAATAATAATGATTGCATTGAGGCGAGATAACTCAACCGATACAGTAGTTCTTTCCAAGCAGAAGCATGCACTCTTCTCTACGACTAGTTTACTACATGGTTACATATCCAGATTAACATTAGTTAAGATAACTCATTGGAATATACAAACTTTCATTTCTGTTTTCCCAATAGTTGGAGAATACATGCATCTCTTCCCAAATAGAGCAACAAACAGATCTGATCAATGTGCTCCAAGGTTGGATATGATGCTTACGCTCATTGGTCCATTTGAACAGCCGACGGTTCAGATTAAGCTATCTGAGCTCAAGTTCGTCCAGGAAACATTTGAACAGCCCCATCTATTGATCACCTACTCAGCTCAGTGTTGTTTCGATTTGGTTCCATGTTGCAAACTTAAAACCACCACAGAATGGCTACGGACCAGCCGAGCATCATTTAATTCCTCAGGGAAGTCGACCTTCTGGTGTTCATTGTTGGCGCCATGCACCGTGGTCAGCCACCTGATGATAACTCACACCTTTTGGCTCATACTGGCTCTACAAAGTGTCTGCATAAGACTGCAAGATATTTTCGTAAGTCCTCCCAATCCTACAAATTACTACTACAACGCAACTCATGGAATAGTTTTATCCTCCTAAAAGCATAGAAAGTGTAAGAAAGAAACTAAAGGACCATAAGGAAATCGGCTTGATCTGAACACCATCATGCCCAGCCCCTCACGATAATTGACTGTGTCGCAAACTTTCTGGCACACATATGCCAATGTCACTTCTAAGCCGCGTATATACTCATGCCATGATGCGGCGGATGAAGGAGAAACATACAGATGTGGTCAGTCACCCATGAAGAGGACGAAGTTGGTATGGTTGGTGTTGTGTACTTTTGTATGAATCTTTACCAGTAATGAAAAAGAAGTACCTTCTTGAGTTTACTATAGTTCATCACAGGTTTTATTAATTATTCAGAGTAGACTACGGATATGCAATGCGTTACGCGATAACACTTTTTTAAGCAATTTTATGTCCCTAACACACACGGCGTGTGACTGCAACTGCAAGCCGGCGCGTGCCGAGCATTGGCTAGGCGCTCGGCATGCCGAGCGCCAGCAGGAGGCGTCCTGGATGTAGCTTATCAGATTGCAGTGGTGGCGCTCCCCGTCAACAACTGAACAAGTATATAAATAGTGAGTAAAATGTCTACATCAGAAAAAAGGCATACCGACCTTTAGTCAAAAGATAATTAAAACTCAGAAGCACTTTGCATGATAATTTGTGTGAAGAATTGACTATCTTTGTATACTGTTTAATTTAATCTGATTTTAAACAGCTGATTAGTCAATTCACTGCTGAACAGCCGGTAGATAATATCTGGATTTGGACAGTTACCTGGTTGGATAGCTGATGGCAGGAGAAGGATCATTTGTTCGAGTCGAGCTAGCCACCAGATTATAGAGAAGATGGAACGCTGGGCATGGCCAAATCATCTACACATGCACGACTTCTCCCAATGCCTCCAAATTCCAAAACCTAAACCTATGCAGTGTTGATAAACAAATAAACGCACCATGTCAATTTGAAGCTTCTAATATAACTTATTTTAGGAAACTGAGCAAAACATTAAAATAAATTGAGTTATTAGCAAGCACGGTGTTGAAGTTAGCCGCCGTATGTGCGAACTACATACTGGTGGCAATAGCAATGCCTATGTACCTCCAGTCCTCCCGTCGGCTCGATTGAGAAGGAGGAAAGCGCGTCTTGGTGCTCTGACATGTACATGTCGCCATACCTTTCAACTCGGAGGCACAACACTAGCTTCTGCTAACTATTATAGACCCCTACTGCTCAAAAGAACTCTGCCAGCCAAGCCTGATCGCTCGCCAGATATTTTCCTGATTCCTCCCAATCCTACATATATACATATATATTACCACTACAACAAAATACAGGAAATGATTTGTCTCCTTGGAATGATAAAAGGTGGAAGAAAGAAAAGAAGCATATATAGAAAGGAAGCACCCTTATGCCTAGCCCCTCAAGAATAAAATTGACCGTGTTTGCATAAAAAAATTGACCGTGCTGGGAAACTTTCTGGTTTTATATATTTATTCTTCATTGCTAAGCCACTTATATAATCATGTTGTCATGCGGCGGATGAAGGAGAAATAAATGTGGCTAGTCACTCACGAAGAGAGGTTGGTACCATGTTGTGTACTTTTGTACGAATCTTTACCAATAATGAAAAAGTGCTATTTTGAATTTTACTGTAGTTCATTGGAGGTTATTGTTAATAACTTAAAGTGCACAGAGACTTAGTGACCAAGGAGGCACGATGTGCGTGCTTCAAACCTATATATGTCAATATCACGGTTTACTTGGGAGATGAACTTTTATTTTATCTTTTTGAGCAACTTTCATTGTATCTGATCACATGGTCCTTACATTTTCCACGTGAGAATGGAAAGTGCATTGAGCCTAGTAGCCTACATAACTCAACATACGTGGCTGCTAATGATAATACACACCTCCAGTCTGCTCTGGCTCTGCGGACCAACTCATGGATGGCACGAGATATTTTCCTAATCCCTTCCAATCCTACATATTATACCACTACAAGACAACACATGATACAATTGTCTTCCTGGAAGCATAAAAGTCTAGGAATGAAAAGGAGCACGAGCAAATCGGCTCAATCAGAACACTATGATGCCTTGCCCCTCTCAAGAATACATTTGAACTCGACACAATTCAACATATCCGACTACTAATGATAATACACACCTCCAATTTGTTTTGTCACTGCAAACCAACTCTGGTATGGTGCGAGATATTTTCCTAATTCCTTCCAATCCTACATATATTGCTACTACAACACAACAAATGAAACAATTGTCTTCCTAAAAGCACAAAAAGTGTAAGAAAGAAGAAAAGAAGCATAAGGAAATTGGCTTGATCGGAATGCCATTATACCTTGCCCCTCAAGATCAGAATACAATTGACTGTGTTGGCAAACTTTCTGGTTTTGTATATTTATCCTTCACTGCTGAGCCACTTATATAACCATGCTGCCATCATGTGGCGGAAGAAGGAGAAATAAATGTGGCCAATCATTCATGAATCATGAAGGAAAAGTTGGTACCGTGGTGTTTTGTACGTTAGTATGTATGAATCTTTACCAATAATGATGATTGCATTGAGGCGAGATAACTCAACCGATACAAAAATTGTTTTCGAAGCAGAAGTATGCATTCTTTGCTACGACTAGTTTAGTACATGGTTACATATCCAGATTAACATTAGTTAAGATAACTCATTGGAATATACAAACTTTCATTTCTGTTTTCCCAATAATTGGAGAATACATGCATCTCTTCCCAAATAGAGCAACAAACAGATCCGATCAATGTGCTCCAAGGTTGGATATGATGCATACGCTCATTGGTCCATTTGAACAGCCGACGGTTCAGATGAAGCTCTCTGAGCTCAAGTTCGTCCAGGAAACATTTGAACAACCCCATCAATTGATCACCTACTCAGCTCATTGTTGTTTCGATTTGGTTCCATGTTGCCAACTTAAAACCACCACAGAATGGCTACGGACCAACGAAGCCCAGCCGAGCATCATGTAATTCCTGAGGGAAGTCGACCTTCTGGTGTTCATTGTTGGCGCCATGCACCGTGGTGAGCCACCTGATGATAACACACACCTTTGGCTCATACTGGCTCTACAAAGTGTCTGCATAAGACTGCGAGATATTTTTCTAATTCCTCCCAATCCTACAAATTACTACTACAACGCAACTCACGGAATAGTTTTATCCTCCTAAAAGCATAGAAAGTATAAGAAAGAAACTAAAGGACCATAAGGAAATCGGCTTGATCTCAACACCATGATGTCCAGCCCCTCACGATAATTGACCGTGTCACAAACTTTCTGGCACACATATGCCAATGTCACTTCTAAGCCGCATATATACTCATGCCACGATGCGGCGGATGAAGGAAAAACATACAGATGTGGTCAGTCATCACTCATGAAGAGGACGAAGTTGGCATGGTTGGTGTTGTGTACTTTTATATGAATCTTTACCAGTAATTCAGAAGTACTTGAATTTACTATAGTTCATCAGAGATTTTTATTAATTATTTAGAGTAGACTACGGATATGCAATGAACTACGTGATAACACTTTTTTTAAGCAACTTTATGTCCCTAAACGTGCGCAGCGTGCGACTGCAATTGCAAGCCGGCGCGTGCCGAGCGTTGGCAAGGCGAATGGCATGCCGAGCGCCAGCAGGAGGCGTCCTGGATGTAGCTTATCAGATTGCAGTGGTGGCGCTCCCCGTTGACAACTGAACAAGTATGTAAATAGTGAGTAAAAATGTCTACATCAGAAAAAAGGCATACCAACCTTTAATCAAAAGATAATTAAAACTCAGAAAGCACTTTGCATGATAATTTGTGTGAAGAATTGACTATCTTTGTATACTGTTTAATTTAATCTGATTTTAAACAGCTCATTAGACAATTCACTGGTGAACGTCTAGATAATCTAGATTTGGATAGTTACCTGATTGGACAGCTGATGGCAGGAGAAGGATCCACTACCGGAAACCAGCCCTTTGCCGAGTGCCACAACGTTTGCCGAGTGCAAAATATCGGGCACTCGGCAAAGAGACTGTTTGCCGAGTGCCGCACTCGGCAAAGACAAACACACGGTGAATTAATCCTTTACCGAGTGTCGGGCACTCGGTAAAGGAAAACACTCGGCAAAGAAAGTGTTGCCGAGTGCCTGGCACTCGGCAAAGGTTTACACTCGGCAAACATGCGCCAGGAAATAACGGTAGGTCACGCCGTGATTGTTTGCCGAGTGTCTGGTACCAGACACTCGGCAAAGAGAGCCTGTGCCGAGTGCCACTGCCAGACACTCGGCAAAATATACAAATTTTTTTCTTTAATTTCTCTAAAAATTTTTGTATTGTCTTCCTACAGTCTCCTGAACAAGATATGTAATTTAGGTTCTTTTATCCAAGTGTTTGCTATATTTCGATAATTTATTTCATTGTAGTGAATTTCTCGAATATTTCAAATTTGAACTGCGTGGTCATTTTAATAGTGGAAAAAATGTGTGAAAAATTGTTATTCATGTTAATGAGCATGCTTTGAGACCTTAACGAAGAAAGGACCATAAATTTCTAACCTACTATTCACAAAACATGGCAACTAAATTATGTTCAAATCGTGTTTAAATTGTATTAAAGATAAATTTGGTCGGAAAATTATGAAACTTGTCGAGATGTCATGTTATCATGTGAGGACATTGTGATAAAATTTGTATAAGATTTCATGAAAGTTTGACATCTACGATGCTTAATACTTAATCGTGTGTCACATGAAATCATATATCTCTTTGAAGAACATTCAATTTGTAAGCATCGTATATTTTAACTTTCACGAAACCTCGTCATATTTTTATCATAGCTTTCCCATATGATTTCATTACATCTCGACAAATTTCATAATTTTCCAACCATAATTGCTTTTTATACATTTTTAAAATAACTGGATATGAAGTTCGTCGTCATGTTTTATGGACAACAATTTTAAAATTTCTGATTTTTTTCTCGATAAGATCTCAACGCATCCTTCAATAACGTGAATATAATTTTTTCATTCATTATTTTCCTTTTTTCGAGTGACTTCTAGCTCAATTTTCAATAAATACAAAAATTAAATGAATTGGGAAAAGGGAAATGGAAAAAGTGACGTCTTTGCCGAGTGCCGCCCGTCAGGCACTCGGCAAAGAGTTAACTTTGCCGAGTGCCGCCGATCTAGCACTCGGCAAACCTACTCTAATATATATATTTAATAGCTTTGCCGAGTGCCGCCGATCTGGCACTCGGCAAACCTACTCTAATATATATATATTTAATAGCTTTGCCGAGTGCCTAGCGTCAGGCACTCGGCAAAGGGATGACTTTACCGAGTGCCGCCGATCTGGCACTCGGCAAATCTATTCAATATACCCCCCGCCGCCCGCTCCCTCGCTCGCTCCCACCCTAGCAGCACTTAGGCAAATTTCGTAAAGCCCCGCCGCTGCCTGCTCCGCGCGCCCGCCCCCGCCTGCTCCGCGCGCCCGCCCCCGGCCCCGCCGCCGCCGCCCCCGCCGCCGCGCGCCCCCGCCCCGCGCCCGCCCCGGGCCCCGCCGCCGCCCCCGCCGCCGCCCCCGGCCCCGCGCGCCCCGCCGCCGGCTGCGCGCCCGCCCCCGGCCCCGCCGCCGCCGCCGGCCGCGCCCCCGGCCCCGCGCCCGCCCCTGGCCCCGCCGCCGGCCGCGCCCCCGGCCCCGCGCGCCCCGGCCCCGCGCCCGCCCCCGGCCCCGCGCGCCCCCGCCCCGCCGCCGCCCCCGGCCCCGCCCTGCGCCCCCGCGCGCCCCCGCCGCCGACCCCGCCGGCGGCCGTGCCCCCGGCCCGCCCCCGCCCCCGCCACCGGCCCCGCCCCCGGCCCGCCCCCGCCCCCGCGCGCCCCCGCCGCCGACCCCGCCGGCGGCCGTGCCCCCGGCCCGCCCCCGCCCCCGCCACCGGCCCCGCCCCCGGCCCGCCCCCGCCCCCGCCACCGGTTCTATAATGCACTTATGAATTGAATTATGCTGCAAACGTCTACTAAGAGAAGATTATTTTTCTTCCTCTGAACTTTCAGTGTTTGTTCATTTCTTATCCTGTACATGACTCCATTATTTTTGATGCGTTGCCAACGATGCCGGCATTGCATTGCTGCGCTGCTGAACTGAGGCTGCATTGCTGCAGCGCCTCTCCTCTCCTATTTATATAGGCTACAAAAGCTAAGATAGATACAAGGTATTGATGTCAATGACCAGCTACTCAACTACCAGCTAGAAATGTTAATTACAAGTCTGCTGACATTATTTTGAAAGGAGATGTAATACCACTCACTATTCAACTTGCACCACCAGTAGGAAATGTGGATGAGATTGGAAGAAGTTTTTTCTGTTTAGAATCTGCTGCTTTCCTTCCATTAATCCCGGGGATTCTGTGCTCGCAGGTACTGCTCAACCAAAGTACCAAACATCCTTGCGCCCCGTCCCCGGGATTGGTACAGAGCTTAGGGAGACTGCCAACTCAATTGCTTGGTAAGCCTTCCAGCCCGCGGATTGTGAGTATTGTGAGTTGTTTTGTTCTAACAAATTGATCTTTTTAGGTGTATCGGCCCGCGCGCCCTCGGCCCCGCCCCGCTCCTCCGCGCCCCGCGCGCCCTCGGCCCCGCCCCGCAACCCCGGCCCCGCCCCGCTCCGGAGGACGGGCCCGAGGCATACAGCAACCCCATGGTCCATACCCGCCTCAATGCGTACACAACGATGGCAAGGGAGGTCCATGGTCCAGAGTTTGATCCAGCCACCGAGGACCTTGACGGAGAAGTCGTCATGAGGGTTGGAGGAGGTAAGAATCATGGGCGGTATTGGATTGCCGACAGCGCAATCGACTCGTCCTCTACTCCTACTCTATCTCAGATTAGAGCAAGGAGCACGAGTGCGAGCCCAGGCATACGACCTCGGCAAGACACTTCACAGTACCGGATACAGGCACTCCAGGTCATTTCTTATTCGTCGTTCATTGATTATTGTATACCATTTCTTTGTATTATCATAACATTGGAGTGAAAATTTTGTAGGCCGAATTAGAAGAAGAGAGGAGGCTACGTCTGGAGAACGAGCACAGGATGAGGGATATGTTTGCCTACATGCAGACTATTGGTGCCGCAACGGGTGTAGCTCCACCACCTTCGTTGTTCGCTACACCACCTCGACCTCCTGCGGAGTTTTCTACTCCTGTGAGTATGGATAAGTTTTACCCATGTCTAACCTTTACTTATTTTGTCTCATACATGGGATCGCTTCTCCTCTTTGCAGAATCAATCGGCGGCCTCAAATGACCCTCATGTTTCTCCAACTACGCCGGTATAGAGGTCGCCGGATTGGAGGTCTTGATCATGATTCTTACCACTTATCCTGTTTCGATAGACTTTTTATGTTTTTGGACATCTGTGGACTATATTGTGAGAGATGCATATTTATGATCTGTAATAATAGTACGTGTGTGAACTTTGGGATATGTATGTGAATCAATTGTGTTTGTAGTATATATGTGATATTTGTGATATAGATGTGATATTGGTGTTCTTTGTGATGATATAATGTTTTCTGATGTATATGTATATGTGTGGATGAAACCGAAAAAACAGATTGAAACGGGAAATCTTAAGAATCTTTGCCGAGTGTTACACTCGGCAAAGAGTGAAGAATCTTTGCCGAGTGCTTAGCATCAGACACTCGGCAAAGGAGGGCACTTTGCCGAGTGTCAGGTTCACGGCACTCGGCAAAGTGACCTCCTTTGCCGAGTGCCGCGCGTATGACACTCGGCAAAGGAGGTCACTTTGCCGAGTGCCGTGCATCTGACACTCGGCAAAGTGGCATCCTTTGCCGAGTGTCAAACGCTCGGCACTCGGCAAACCAGCCGTCATATCCCTGTTCCGTCACGGCGCTTAAAGTTTGCCGAGCGCGGCGCGTGGCACTCGGCAAAGACTTTGCCGAGTGCCCGACGAAATGCACTCGGCAAAGAACCCTTTGCCGACAATCTCTCTTCCGTGTGCCCTTTGCCGAGTGCAACACTCGGCAAAGCCTTTGCCGAGTGTTTTTTGAGTTTTGCCGAGTGTTTTTTACACTCGGCAAAGGGCTGGTTTCCGGTAGTGATCATTTGTTCGAGTCAGCTAGCCACCAGATGATAGAGAAGAGGGAACGCTCGGCATGGCCAAATCATCTACACATGCACGACTTCTTCCAATGCCTCCCAAACCTAAACCGATGCAGTATTGATAAACAAATAAACGCACTATATATGTCTCCTACACAAACCCTATAATATCTACAACAATACATGAACAACGCATCTTCCCACATCTATTTTCCTTTGTATTTGAAGCATCTAATATAACTTATTTTAGGAAACTGAGCAAAAAGTTAAAATAAATTGAGTTAGCTCCTGAAGAAGAGTAGATGAAATGTGACTGGTTGTTTTGTTGGGCAGTATTTAATAAAGAAGCTAAAAAAATACAGAAAAAACATACATTTCTCTTGCATACTGTGCCATATTGTACTTCAACATGAGATAGCTGAAGGTTTCTTTGGGAAAACATATATTTATTTCAGAAAACTCATAATGATTATACAAATTCAGATTTGATTTTATGTACCCTCCACAATAAGTATACAAGCCAAGCTCACATTTAATTTAATAGCCTCTTCAGAACACATATTGATGCCTACTAATTTACCAGCAGCATTCTTTTCAGGGAAGTACTCAAAGAAGTAGTGGCGTGGTGATCAAGTATACAAACTAAAGAGGGACCAAGTACCTCAAGCAACAATTAATAACACAGCTTGTGTTTTAATAAAGAATTAACACAGCATGTACTGTAGCGGTGATCAGCATTTGTAGCTAGAAATATAGAGCATGCTAGCCCCTAGCGTCAGTACAAGTTCCAGTATATCTTTTTTTGGAGGCCAGCAAATGCTGCGGTCATTAGCAAGCACGGTGTTGAAGTCAGCCGCCATATATGAGGAGGAGGAAAGCACGTCTTGGTACTCCAACAGTTAAGTGTCGCGATACCTTTCAACTCGGAGGCACCATACTAGCTCCTGCTAACTATTATAGACCCCAACTGGTCAAAAGAACTCTGCAAGCGAAGCCTGATCACCAGCCAGATATTTTCCTAATTCCTCCTAATCCTACATATATACATATATATTACCACTACAACATAATACATGAAATGATTTGTCTCCTTGGAAGCATAAAAAGTGCAAGAAAGAAAAGAAGCATATATGGAAAGGAAACACCCTTATG